>NC_135478.1:102047562-102677840 GCF_052094955.1 Ictidomys tridecemlineatus
AGTACTGAAATCATATTTATTTCATAAAGTTCAGATGAGCGGAATCCCAATTTGAGAACAAGGCTGCTGTTCCAAGATCCGGTTTAGAAAATCCATTTCTGCATCCAAATGTGCTCTTTCAGTCTGCACAGAGCCCACATTACTCATCTTAATTTTCCTATGTATATAAATTACTGTTTTTTTTTCCACGAGAATATGATGATTTATTGATTTTTAAAGTCAGCGTTGAATTTTCAAAGAAGCATCAGCCGCCTAGTGGTGCAGAAGCACCAGCTGGCCCACTGGCTTTGCAGCCTTGGCCCCCCCTCGGCCTCCTCCCCTCCCACTGGCTTCCCCTAGCTGGTCTCTTGCTCGACAGCCCCTTTATCTGATTGTCTCCATTCTTACTATATTTTCAATCCTTTCTGGGACAACAGCTTGCCATTTCAACAATTGCTAATGGTATTCTTAATTATCTGCTGCCTAATGAGAAATTACAAAACAATTTGGTCCCCACAGCTGGATGAGTGACCAGAGGATAATTGCCGTTTGGGGACAGTGTTCTTAACATCTAACTTCCTTGCTGCAGAGAAGAGCTTCTGTGACCAGAGCTGTTCAGAAGGAAGCAGGTTACTGCAGGGGAGCGATGAGGCCGGGAGCATTTGACAGCTGGTTCAATTCTGCTTTCAAATTTAAAAAGGCCAGGAAAATCTGAGCAGGGCTGAGGCTTCAGCTTGGGATCCAAATTCACCCTGGTCAGTCGACTGCGTCTGGGCCCCGTTCAGTGCTCCTGGCAGCTGCGCCAACATGCCACGCCTCAGAGGAGAGGTGACCTCGGAAAGCAACTGCTTGACCCTCGAATTTTCAGGACTGTTATTAACACTGCACAGATTTTGCTTTCTTCTCTTTGATTTTTTCCTGGCCCATTGCTCATTAGCTGGGCTCCTTCCCTCCATGTGATAAATGAGGGGAGAATCCATTTGGAAGGGATGAATATTAGCCAGACACCTGCTCAGTGACTTGCCTGCAAATGCCGTGGCTGGTGCGCTGCCTGTTTTAATTTAATCGATACCTGAACTCACCTCTCACACACTGAGGCAGGAGGAGAGCCCTGCCGTGAGTGACAGAGACCCTGGATTGCAAAGATCATCTGAGGACCTGCTCCAACCCCCAGGCAGTGGACACCTTCTCTGGGCCCACCTACAGCCAGTGTAAAGAGCAATCCACAGGTGACATTCCGTGCTGTTGATGTTTATTTTGATTGTTGACATCATGGTCAGTGGTTTTTAACATCAGAACCACCTGGAAACCTTGAGGAACAAAAACTGCTGTGGTCGCCCGGTTTCCAAAGTGGTGAGATTGGGACCTGAGATGATGCACTGGACAGGTCCCCACGAAGACTGTGGGTCCAGAGGCTACAGGAAACCAGTGCTGTGGGCTATGAAGCATGCTCCTGTCAGTCATGAAGAATTCCCCCTGGCAGATGCAGGGAGCTCAAGTTGTCACCGTGCACACAACCCACCTATCCTGGCTGCACTGATCTGCAAGGGTTCTTGAAGCCCTGACGAGCACAACCCATCAGCAGGAGACACAGCAGGGCCGGGTGGCGGGAAGAAGGCACCTGCTGGTTTATCTTGTAGGTATTCAGTTGTAGAGAAAGCAGAGGATACCACAGGGTGGCCTTTTGTGCATAGTGAAGAAGCATGAGTGGGGTGGGGCCTTCCACAGTCATGTCCTGTCTACAGTGTGGCTGGACCTGGTCATGAGTAGACAGGGGTCCTGGGGAAACCCATAGTCCTCCTTCTGAAGTTCAGGATTCACCCCACAAGGAGCAGGGGGAGCTCTTATTTTATGAGGTAGAAGGTGGACGAGCTTGGGGGTCTTTTGAGTCAGCAGTAAGTGGCTATTTAAGACCCTTTCTTGTAGTTTGTTTGCGTACTGAGTCTCACACCACAGGTGCACAGAACTGGGCTGATGGGACCAAGGTGACCACCCCCCCCAGGCTTACCTGGCCCTCATCTGGCCCTGTGCACAGCCTGCCCTGGTGGGAGTCGTCCTCCCATGGTGGATGCCCACACGGGACCACCCCCTTATACCATGCTGTGTCACACACCTGTGTGTCCACCAGCCGCAGGGATGCTGCAGGGAGACAGTGCCTTGGCCACAGATTGCTATTTTATTCTTCATTTTTCCTTCTCTCATCTTCTTTATGTCCCCATGATTACAGGTGCACATCTGATTTATTCCTGGGTGGCTGTTGATGAATAGAGACCCATCATCTGTTTTCCAAACCCTGTGGGTCCAGCTAAAGTTCAGGATTTAAAAGTTGCTCGAAGTTTACAAGTAACACATTTATCAACCACACCATCAGGTGCCCGTGGAGGTCTGGGGCAGCACTGAAGAATCAAGCGCCGCTGTAAGGAGGGGTCAGCAAGTCATTCGGGAATTCACACTCAGTGGTACAAATAAAACAAGAGCCTCCTGCCAATGCAGCTCAGATTTTGCTGCCTAATGAGCTTTGGGATTAAAACACAAACACCCCTGTCCCCAAGCAAAGCCCTTTGGTCGTCAGAGATTTTTTAATTTCAGGGAATGGGGAGAGATTATAGACCTGAATCTCACATTTTATTATCCAGTTTCCTGTAGGTGGACACGTTTGTTGGCCAGTGGACAAATAATGCCTCAGTGGACATTCTTATATCTGTGACTGTATGGTCCCCCTGGACTGGGGCTTTGTTCTCTTGGGGACATCTCACATAGAATATGTTCCAGTGGCCATTTCAACTCAACATCATGAAGAGGACAGTAACTTAGCATTTGAGGTTTGCTTCATAGTTGCCTAGTAGAACATTCTGGAATGAGGAATTCTTCTATTACCCATCCTCTCTAGTGTGGTAACTGCTGGGCACATACAGCTATTCAGAAATTGAAATAAGGCTTGCTCGATGAAGGAATTCAATTTTTAATTGTGTTTAATTTCAATTAATTAAAATTTAAATACCCAAGTGTGGGTATAAAACTTTTTCTGTATAAGGAACATGAAAAAAGCCAATGTCAACAGCAAAAATAAAATTATTCTGAAAACAAGGAAAAGTGTTCATCTCTAAACTTCAAAGAGGGCAAAAATTGGTTCCTCAATGTATAATTTGGTGGGTGGCGGAGCTGATTTTTATCCCATTTAGGAAAAATTCGAGTGCATTTGAAGTAACCCCTTGACATCTTAAATGAATCCAGAGATGTGCAAGAAGTTTAAGTCAGCAAGTCAATTACACCTCAGTGTCAATGAGTTCACAGTTTCTCTCCGGCA
This sequence comes from Ictidomys tridecemlineatus, assembly GCF_052094955.1. Lineage (NCBI taxonomy): Eukaryota > Metazoa > Chordata > Mammalia > Rodentia > Sciuridae > Ictidomys > Ictidomys tridecemlineatus. The sequence goes on from NC_135478.1 coordinate 102,050,849, forward strand.
GCACACGCTCTTTTAAAGCACCCTTGAGGGAAACACGTTCATGGTGTAATTTCAGGCACAATAACATAGTGGTTCCTGTGAATGGTCCAGGATCTTTTCAGGAGACCCCAAGGTCACCAACCACTCAGGATGCTCGATTCCCTCATTAAAGCACAGCATCTGCACAAAACCCATGCAGACCCTCCCGTAAACCTCAAGTCATCTCTAAATGGTATACATATGTATGTGTGTGTGTGTGTGTACAAATAATATTTGTGTGCATATAACATGTATGCATGCACACACACACATACAAACACACACAATCACACACAATCACACACATATCTAATTCAATGTAAATGCCCTGTCAGTGATCCCTAGACTTCAGGGAAAAATGACAAGAAAAATAACGTTTGGAGTATTTAGAATGGATTATTTTCCCCAAACATTTTCAATTCCTGGTTGGTAGACTCCATGAGTGTGGAGCCCTGGATCAGAGGGACCAACGTATTTTCATCTGAACAGGAGCCACCAAAACAGCTGCGTTTTCAGAAGTGACGGAGTGATGTGGAGTTAGGTGTTGCTGAAGGCACCCTCCGGAACCTAACACTACACTGCATGGGTGGTCACAACTGCTGATGAGGAGGAGGGAGACCTCCGAAGGAGACCGCCCAGCTGTAATATTGGCAGAACGGGCCATGCAGGAACAGTGGGAATGGGATCCAAAGGAGCGAACAGCAGCTTGCAGGATGCTGTAGGGTCCCCACATTCTGGTGAAGAGAAAGCCTGGTCCCTAGAGTGACAGTCCCTAAGAGCAGCCGGACTCAGGTACTGCCTCCCCCACAATGGCCAGGACTCCTGAGCTTCCAAGAGGAGACGGCTCGGCCGGGGAGACCCTGGAGGGCTGACTTGAGGGAGCAGAGCCTGGCTGTTCAGAGGCCCCTCGGTGTGTAATGGGCTGGCTAAGACTAAGGTAAGAGGTGACACCCCGGAGGGCATGTCACAACTGCTCCAGGCTCATTCTTTGCCATCATTTGGATCTTAAATGTCCCACAGAGGCCCCTGTGTCACTGCCATAGTCCATAGTCTTTGTGCTATTGGGAGATGATAGAAACTTTGGGATGTGGGATCTAGCAGGAGGTCCTAGGTTGTTAGGGACACACACCAGAAGTGGGTAGTTGGACTTTGCCTTCTCTCCCTCCTCTCTTGCTCTGTGGCCATGAGAGAAGTGCTTTTACTGCCTTCATGGTGTCCCTCCTCGTCACATTTCCAAAGACAGTGGGGTCTGTTGATCCTGAGCTGAAGCCTCCAAAACTGTGAGCCAAAATAAACCTTTTCTTTACAAGTTGATTATCTCAGGTGTTGTTGCAGTAACAGAAAGCTGTCTGATACATTTTGGTCATGTGGGGAGATAACCAACCCGAGGGCACCTTCCTGTCCAAGGAAAACTTCTTTTAGATTTTCACTTTTAATTATATAAATGTTCATTGCCTCAAGAGTGTCAAACAGCAAGACCTGATTGTGATAAATATCCATTCATTTAAAACTCTGGGCTCCTTCTATCAGCCAGTTGCCGTGGAGAAGACTACAAAAAAAAAAAAAAAAAAAAAGAAGGTTCCTATGATGACAGTGCTTAGATTCCACTGAATTAGTTGTTCCTCCACCGTGCACAAGATGGCTGCTGGAAAGAGGGAATTATTTTGCAAAATGGAACTATGCCTCCTGGAAGGGAAAGTGAATCCCCTGGGTCCTGACCCCTCAGATTTGGAGTTCAGAGCAGACAGAAAAAGAAGGACCAGAAAGTCAAGGTCAAGGAAGAGGCAAGGACAATTAATTTCATAAAATAAAGGAATCTGTGAAAAGATTAGGTCAAGGATGACAACTGAGCTCAACCCCAGGCCACAGGGAGGTTGCTTTCCCATGGCTGGTGCAGGGGACCAGGCGGCATCTAGCTCAAGCAATATCTAGACAAGAACCACAAAGCAGTCTAACCTCATGCTCAGCAGGGGTCCTGCAGCCACAGAGCATTGCAGCTGCAGATCTGCATGGGCCACACTTGGACAGTGACACTGGGGTCAGCATGGAGCAATGGCAGCAGGAGACTGATGGGAGGCCCTTTCTTTCCTTCTTAGTATTTAAAGGGAAACAGATTGCTCTTGGACTCTATTAAACAAAGTTGTTGAGCAATTTGATGTAGGAGGAAGAGGCAGGAGGGAGGCTCTGGAACTCCCCCTAATGAAGTTGGGGGCCATATGACAACATTGTAATGAAATAACAAGGATCCCTTATGTAGTACTTATTTCATTTTCCAATGCAAACAGCACCCTAACATTATTCAGGTGCCCAAAGAAGATACCTCTGTCCCTAAGCTGCAAATATGAATTGCATTTGGTCTCACTCTTTAGGCTAATTGCGATGGTGTCTGCCATGCTTGGTCTGGGGGAGTCAATGTACCTGATCTGTCAATGATCCATGAGAGAATTGTGGGCAGCTTCCGGGGAGTTCTATGAGAAGGGAGAGGTCAGAGGTGGGTGGAGGTCCCTTTGTCTTCCCTCCTCTTCCTGCTTTCATGAAAGGATGTGAGGCTTGAAGCCGTTGAGCCATTTCCAGTCAGTAGAAAACCAGCCAAGGAAATCGGGAATATGTGATCAAGGTCTCCTACTGCAGCGTGGAGCCGCGGGCAGCCCAGGACTGCTGGGGCTTCCCGTTTTGCTTTGGGGTGATTATGTGTCTTCACCCTTGGGCACACTTTAGTTTTCTTACTATAATACAGAGACACACAATTTCCACAGACCAGGTGTCCCAGGGACACATCCTCAAAGCAGCCCGTGTGATAGGATGGTTGCATCACAATTTCCTTAAACTTACTTTCAAATAAGCACTTTAGATCCCTATCCTTAGCTCTCCAGTGAGTTCCATTATGGGGAAGAAACAGCCTAGAACTGCTCCCCTTCCCAGTTTCCCACACACAGGGCCTGCCCCCAAACAGGTGTTTTAAAAATGATTTAAACTGCGGTTTCATTCTTCTAGGAACATTAAAGAAAATCCTTAGTGAGTACAAATGCGGGCTGAATCCTCAACACAGGCACAGAGATCTTAGAGGCCCGTAGGAAAACGACTCTGGGGGTGGTAGTCCTTCTCAACCCATTACTACAAAGCCCTGCGCAGATTCCTCCAAACCTTCAATGTTTAAAAAACAAATGGTCGATCCCTGCTGCAGCAATCACTCATGTTTAATTGATTGTGTGTCTTTGAAGGTGAAAAAGTACAAATAGCTTGAAAGGAAGAAACACACAGAAGAGCAATCGATCTGATTTACCTATTCCAGCAGCAAGCCAGGCACTGAGCAGCAGCATGACAGGCGCCCCCGCATCCTCAGAGAGCAAATGCCCAGGACACTGGCCCTGCTGTGAACATGTCCTGCTGACCAGCTACCCTATCACCACGGAGCGAGAGCATCTGACTAGCAGGATGACATTGGTTTCCTGGGTCACAGGTTCGTTGGTCCACAGGTCCCTCGTCACCTGTGTGGGTGACTGGGGCAGGGGGGCGGTGGCAGGAGCAATCATCAGATCCAGCAGTGGATCATTTGGCTTCCTTTTCCCAGATGAGGATCCAAGATATCCCCAAGAGAGAAGGCAAGGGAGAGACAGTGGACACTACGTACCCAACACACAGCTTGCCACGCCGTGCTTGCTCTACTACCTGCTCTCCCAGGTGAACTTCGTGTCCCTGTCTTCACAAATGGGGGCTGAGTCACGCTGCTTGCTGGAGTGCCTTGGGCAGTGAGAAATGAGCAAAGTTGCAGGTGGACCCAGGAAGGCACAATTTAGACCCCAAATGGCCACACTCCTCAACTTGTGATCTAAACTCACATCAAGGCACTCGTTCTGAGTATCTGTGGATAACAGTGGATTTCTATGTCATTGACACCAACATCCATTCCCCTTGTCCCTGGAAACAATGGCTTGCATGTCCTCCAGAGACAGGCAAGTGACCCAGGCCAAGAGAATCAAAGCTCCTTATTCCATCATTATGATGCCCACTTCAGGGATGAGCATGGCACCACAGAGTCAGGGAGGCCCAGCTCTGTGGTCTTTTGTGGGAGAAAAGCACCCCGCCAAACCACTGGGGGTGCTGACAGCCACTCTGCCCCATGTGCAGACCAAGGGGTCCCCAGGCATTGCTTCTTGATCTTGCCTTTCCTGAAGCCAATTATTCCACCGGAGGGCTTCGTAAGTCAATAAGCCTAAGCCATTTTGAGCCAGGTTTTCTGTGTCACTTGCAAACACATCAAACAAAATAGAGTCAAAGGGATTATTCTAAGATTCAGTTTGCAGATGACTTTTTCATTTTGATAGATGAAATTAAATTCTGCCAACTATGTACTGTCACTCTAGTGCCAAAATCTGAGAAGGGTATGAAACAAAATAGGCTTATGGTGAGGAACGTGAACAGGAGCCGTGCTCACACTCCAGGACCCTTGCACCCCCTCAGCACACTTCTGATTTCAGTTCCAGCTGCATGGCAGGTTGGGTGCCATGAGACTCAAGTGGTCCTCATCTCATGTCTCATGGCTACTACCACCCTTCATTCTTCACCTCAGGGCTTTGCCACAGGTGGGGAACACCTTCAGTTCCTGCTTAGTGTAGAGCTCAGGTGTGTGAGTGAGAACGCTCCACGTGCGACCCTTCCCCACGTAGCAGGGTGGAGCAGCCTCACAAGGATCGGGTCTCTTGTCCTGCCTCCTGGGATGCCCAGAGGCCCTGCAAGCAGCAAGCCCCCACTGCCCACAGCAGAGACCTTCCCTCTGGCCTGGACCACCCCCCAAGCTAAATTACCTCTGCCTAAGTCTTTATCCCAGGCCCAAGTTTCACTTCACCAAGACAGATGCTGACTTTAGAATGCTGGGAAACAGAGGATAGATGGGACAGATGCAAAAACGCCATTCATACAAGACAGGATGGTCAGTGTTCCAGGAAGAGCCCAGGGGCTGAGAGGACCTCTGCACTGCATGGCGGGGTTTGAGCTAGGCGGCATCACCGCCTCCATCTGCAGAAGAGGAGGCTGGAGCATGGGTGGGGGTGGCCTGACAGCACCTGTGTTTTGTATTGGGCTCCACATAAGCTGAGGCCCTCCTCAGACTGGACAGAGCCCCTACCTGGAACCATCGCAAGTGCTGTTAAGGTTCAGTTGTGAGGTGTCCCCCAAAAGCTCACGGGTGAGGCAATGCAAGAAAGTTTAGAATTGAGATGATTGAGTTAAGAGAGTCTGAACCTAATCAGCACGCTAATCTGCAGATGGGGATTAACTAGGTGGTGACTATAGACATGAGGGATGTGGCTGGAAGAGGTGGGTTATTGGGGGCAGACCTTTCACTTAAGTTCACTTTCACTTAAGGTCTGGGGAGTTTAAATTTATTGAGGATCATAATATTGTTGCTTTGGGTTTGTCTTTACTGTATCTCAAACACAAGTCTCTACTGAAAATTAAATTTGAACTTAAGTATTCATATTCACTTGCCAATTAAGAGATTTAAAAATACATGACTCCCAATTTAGCCCCAAGTCCACCTTCTTACCGCTTTCAAACTCTATCATGGAGATGTTCCTCTCTGGCCCCTGGCTTGAGGACCTCTCTGGCCTTTTTCCCTCTTGACTGCTACCCTCACTGGCCTGAGAGTTTATCTGCAAGTCACAGTCTTGGTCTGGGGTCCCTGAAACCAGCTGGGCTTATTTTCATAAGTGGTTAAAATTCCTTCTTTGTTCTCTGCATTTTTACTGGAAGCAGCCAGGCTCTGTAATGTCACCAAAGCTCCCAGACTGGGGTCTCATTCCCCTACTGATAACAAATTGACCATGAAACACTCACTAAAGGAAAAGAATATAATCTCAGCTCTGAATTATGGGGCTCAAAGAGTCACTAAGCCTATGGGGTATTGCACTTTGATTTTTCAGCAGTGAACCTCCCTGAGTCTGCGATGTAACTGCATCATGCTGCCTGGTAGCATTTACTAAGGGATTTCTCTTTAGCTCATCTGACTCAATCTTTTTTTTTCTGTCTCACTCTCCCTCCCATATTCTCTAGAATCATTTTTCTTTTTTCTTTTGTTGCCATGCTGGGGATTGAACCCAGGGCCTCTCGAATGCTAGACAAGCATTCTAGCACCGAGCCACATCCCACCCCTCCCTCCCTCCTTCTCTAGCTTCAGGTGCAGCCTGGGTAGAAGACATGGGAAGCTCCTGTGAGACTAAATTAACAACTGGTTTGGGGCGTTTAGCACTTTGTAACAGCATCGCTCCTAGTAGTCAAAGAGCAGAAATAACCCAAACACCCTTCAAGTGGTAAAGTCTCTATAAATGTGGTATATCCAAAAACTGGAATATTCTACGACAACATATTCTATGGAATTCTGACACGTGCTACATTGTAGACAAACTTTGAGAAAATCACACCTAGTGAAAGAAGCTGGGCACAAAACACCACGTGGCATATAATTCCAATTACATTAAATGTCCAAAGTTTGAGAATTTACACAGAGAGAAAGGAGACTATTGGTTCTTTGGGTGTTGAATGCAGGTTCGATGTGCGGTACTTTATGAGGGTTATCAGGACACGACCCCCTTGTAAGCTGAGGAGCCCCCCATGGGTCTCTTCAATCATCCTCAAAACCCTTCAATATACCTTGTGCTTCCTTCCACTCTGCCCGTGCCAGGGGGCCGAGTCTGGGGAGTTCTGCAGCCTGTTCACCGGCACCATTTCCACTGATGTCTTGGCCCACAGGGAAGAGAGCCCACAGATGTGTGTGACAAGCACGGTGTCCTCTGACCTATTTGCATCTGAGCATGTTGCCTATCTATGTAAGGGAAGAGTTCAGGGGGATGAATTCCAGCATCACCCGTAGACATAAGTGTGTGTGGCTTGAGTCTCCCCTGGGAAAGGTCCCTTCTGAGTTGGCTTCCTAACCTGCTGATACCAGCAACACCTGTGGTCGGCCAGGGTCAGTGCAGGCACCTGTGGAGGCCGGTGAGTGGGCAGAGGATAGTGCATTGTCCTGTCCCCCAGGAGCACACTTATACAGCTTAATGAAAGAAGCAGGCACCTCAAGGAGCAAAGCCAGTCCCCATGGAGAAGCAGGAGTCCCCAGGTGCCAGCAGCCTGTGTGTCCAAACCAGCCAGTAGGATGCATTAAACTACTTTTTCAATTTTCACAAAATGAAATTTGCACTCATGATTTTTGTGAACTTTCTTGGGCAGATTTTCTTGAGAATACTGTTGATCACCGAGCAAGCTCGTGTCACAGGGTATTGCTGGGACCCAGAATGCCTGTGGCCCACACTCTCCCTCACTCCTCTTCTTACTCTCTTTTCACCATTATCTAGTGGCAGCTCCACAGACACAGGAGTGGGTCACCAAAAGGTCCCTGTGTCTATCGCCCAGGCTCATGGGACAATGGCAAATTCTGTCCCCTTGAGGTTGTGTGCATCCTATGAATATCTGTCCAGGTGAAAGTGATGTCCATTATCTCTGAGCAAAGCTCTAGCTGCGAACTAAAGATCCTTCTGAGAACTTGGACTCCCATGTGAGGAGCAATCTTCAGGACAGTGGCTGATCCTGCAAAAGGTATGGGGCATGATAAGATGTAACAAATTTTTGAGATCGGGATGGAGATATTTGTTACTGCACTATAAACTAGCTTAACCTGACTTCTACAATTAAACAAGGATGTAATCATCATAAAATTACCATAAATTCTGAATTCGTGGGGTACACAGGAAGCATGGCACAACTATGGTAAAAAATTTCTTCCCCTCAGGAATTGATACCAGAGAATTTCTAGGCCAGATGGCTCAGTCTTCACTTGTACCTAGTTGGTCAAAATGTTCTCCGAATATACACTGGCCTCTCTCTCCCTAAGAGGAGTGGAGAAAGAAAAGCAGAGATTTGGAAAGGGGAGCCTCGGGGCTAGAAGACAAGTGTAAGTAACAACCATCACACTAATTGGAGAAGGTAACGAGTTTCTCCAAGAACTATACCATGATGGTGACGGCCCCCACACCCTCTGCCCTGCATCTGAGACATGATCCATTTGAAAACTGATGTGAAGTTCATGGAGATTTCCTCAAACATTCTGAACAATAAAAACTGAAAGATAACTTAAGCTATAGAGTCTGATATAAATAAGGAAGTTTCCATTTCTTCCACAACTGAGCTCATTGTCTGGGATCCATACCTACTACAGAACATCTAGGAGCAGCTGTTAAAAATACAACACTTCCTCCAAATGCATATGCCAAATTACCATGTGGCTCAAAAACCCAAGGAAGAGATAGCAGATGAAAATAACCTTTCACGTGGCAGCATAATGAAGCACTGGTTGCAGCTAGTGATGGAGACCTTCCTAAATTACAGCTTTGAGTCCAGTCAATGTGTCAAGGAATAGTTCAGAGCTTGAAATGAATAAGTGCCATTGGTGGAGGTGTCACACCCTTAGTTTCACTTCAACCTTGCCCATCGACAGACAGCAGCTTCTTGCAGGTGAATGTTCACTGGGTTTCTGATCAAGAAAGTCAACCCAGGAGAAAAGCATGAAGTCTAGGGTAGATTTGCAAATTCATGTGCAAACTATAATAACCTTACCACTGTGTTGTAGGTAAAGAGGTGACTGAGAGAGGTTCGAGGGGGATAAGAAGGGGAAGAACAGGAGGAGAGATGAGATGTTCGAAGCTCAGGTGTGTCTACTTTCTGGAGCAGGGCACCAGTGTGCTGATCAGAAGTGACGCTGGCATCTTACAGGAAGGAGTCAAGGAAGGGGTGGGGACCTGAAAGCAACCTTCTCACTCACTGTGGGAGCAGGACAGGTGAATAAAGACACCTCAGCTGTAAGGGTCTACAGAAGGTGCAGTAATGGCCTAAAGGTAACAGGGAAACGCATGGATAAACTCATTATGATGTTTGGGGAGACAGAGGATGCTTGTTTTTTAACAGGGAACTAAAAGTAAGGAAGGGTAAGAAGAAGACAGATTTTCAACATTCATTTGTCTGTAAGATCTGATTCATGTTATATATGGTTTGCAACAAAATTAATACATATTTTATATAAACATAAAGACATTACTTTGTAACGAGCTTACCCCAGATTGAATTATATTGTGTGCATGTACAAATAGGAAAGAAATCCCATGTACAACTATAATGCACCAATAAAAATGTGAAGAAACAAGTATTACTGAAAAGTCTAAATTTGCCTTATTCAGAAATACAAATCATTCAAATGTTACAAATCAATCTTCCAGAACATGCCAAGCCTCTCCTCACCTCTTATTTCTTTTCCTTGTGAATTGAGTTTGTTCCTTGGCCCATATTGATAGGTAGCCAAGCGCCCAAAGACTTTGACCTGGGAGACAACCTTCCTATAGTTTCATTTTTCCTCCTGATTCCGTGATCTGAAGTTCGGCATTTGAGAGGATGACCACTGCCCACGCTGGACAGACTGGGCCAGGCTCTCAGAGCCTCCAGGAGATGGCCTGCCCTCAAGGAGCAGGGAGACTGGTAGGTGGACAACTGTTTGCCCTGAAGCTGTTGAGGCCCCACTGGCCTCCGGCTCAGTCGCATGATGGGGAGGATGAGGCTGGCTCTCCTGGTGGACTCCACAGAGGCAGGGGCATGGTGTGGTGAGGGTGCATGTGTGGGCACCTTCAGGATGCTCTGAGCCATACCTTGGCAGGCTCAGTTCTCAGTGTCTATGAAACCAGGGAGCAGAGCTGGCCCCTGCCTTGGCCCATTTTCTGCTCCTATCACTGAATGCCTGAGACATCACCATTTGTCAAGAACAGATTGATTCCTTGCAAAATGGAGGCTGAGGAGTCTGCGAGGATGGTGCTCACATCTGGCAGAGTCACGTGGTGAAGACGGGCCCAGCTCCTGCTTTCATCAGGAGTCCACCCTGACCGTGTTCCTTAAGAGTCGTAAAGCTGTTTGGGGTGGTGGCCTTGATGGTTCACCCCCATTCTTTAGGTCTGGATGACTCTGACTAGTTTAACTGCCCTCACTCTATCTCACTCTAATGGGGGAAAGTGTTTTGCAGACAAAAAGCTTTATTTATTTATTTATTTTTCTGATCTCCTTGAACTTTGCTGTAGCCCTGAGTGGGTAATAAACCAAAAACAGTTTTATCAGCAAGTTAAACTATTTTTTTCTTTTTTTCCCACTTTGAAGGGGTCAAAGTGTGCAGAATGGGTGAGGACAGCAGGATTATCTTTTGTTCTTTGGAAGAATTTCCTGAGGCTGTGGCTGGTGAGTTTTGCCTGAGCAGAGCCTGGGAGAAATTGCTAAGTAGGTGCCCTGCCTCCAGACTCTTTGGGGTTTGAGGAGGCTTTCCTGACCACGCAAATAGACACACAAAATGGTCTGAGGATGTTGAGTGAGAATGCAGATGACAGGATCCAATGGAGAAGACTGGTCCCTAAGGCTGGAGGTGGGCTCTGGAGGGTCAGGACTTTAACAAGTGCCTTGTGAGGTGCATGGAGTCTCGCAGGTTTGGACTCCTCTGACCTAAAGCAGAATATCAGGGTGGGAGTGGACTCCATCCCACACTTCGAAGGTGTGGAAACATGAACAGATTAAAGCAAAATTTGCACCACAGAGAATCAAACCATTCCAGACTATTGTGATGGGGAGAGAGACCAGAACTTAGCCTGAGCTCAATTTCACTGGAAGAAAGAGTAGCATGGGACGGAGTCCTACACCATGCCTTCTTCTGATGCTGAATATTCTCTGGTCCTCATGGGAGGGGCAGTTTTATAGCCTGAGGCTCTTTCCCTCCTGTAGATGCCAGTTTTCCTTGAGGGTCCCCTCTCAGGGGGGACAACTCTCAGGTCCCCAGCAAGATACTCCTAGGCTGTAAAGCTGAAAGTGTCTTCTACAATGATTCGCCTCTCAAAGGAGCAGAGCAAAAGTGGACTCTGGTGAGTTTTCAAACTCAAAAGCTTGGAGACCAGGGTGGAGAGGAATCTCAGAGCTTGGTCACCTGTGTTCTGCGAGATCCAAAGAGCGCAGTGGGGCCTGTAGGCAGGGTAGGTGGCCACTTTACCACCCAGAGCCAGTTGCCCTGGCAACAGGCCTCTCCCCATGCTTATGGTTAAGATGTGACAAGGAGAGAGAGTAATTTTCAGAGGTGACCAGATTCGGGGGCCACAGCAGCTCTAGGTCCATGAGCGCCTCTCCAGGGACTTTTTGGGAGAGAGTTTCAAATTTGAGGGTCTCACTGGCTTCATGGAACTGCCATGGAATCACCAGTGAGGGCAAGCGGGTGCTTTGTCCCCACAAACCTTCCCTCAATCTGCCAGTGTGACCCGTGAGCAGAAGCTTGGTCTCCCCACCATGACTTCTGGGGATGATGTTTGAATACGGAGTGTGGTCACTCCTGATGGCACTGCATACCATCATGGAAAAGCACCTAATGATTCTGTGGAGTGTCCACTGTTTGATCTGCATCTCAGCAGAGCCAGAGAGAATTTCAGTGGCTGCACTTCAGTACAAGAAATAAAGAGAGAGGAGCCATTGGTGACCACAGCAGATGGAGTTGGAACAGGCTCCTCCATAAATATCAGCCTCTGTGACAAAGGTCGGAGGTCTACAGTGCACAGCTGATCTCCAGGGGCCCAGGACCTGCTCACATCAAACACGTGGGGCTCAGTTATCTGTGGTTTGAAGGCCCAACACCTAGTTTGGTATAACTCGGGGATTAAGGACTTTTGCATTCTAATAGTTGAAATTGAAAAAAAAATTTTATTTTGACAACATTTGAAAATAATATGATATTGAAATGTAAGTTCACCACAAAATTGTATTGGAATTAGGAGATGCCCATTCCGTTACATGGGGTCTGTGGCTGTTTCTTGTTCCAGTAGCAGCACTGGGCAGGTGTGAAAGGGGACATAAAATGATGAATACATGACTTTTATGTTTGCCAACTTCAGAAGGAAGGAAGCAGCTTTGGAAATATCATTTTCTTTTATTTTGAGGATTTCTCACTCTTTCATTGATGCATCGATTGAATCAATAGATGATGAAGGGCCCTCCTTTGTCCCTGATGCTGCTTTCAGCCCCTGAGTGCATGACTCTGACCCTGAGAGGGTGACCATCTGCAAGCACATAGTGGGTCACCAAGGGCACGGGCTTTGCTGAAATCCTCCCCTGGGCGCATGCGCATCCACACAGCCACACCACCTGCTTTGGCCCATCACCAGGTCCTTCTCACAAGGCCAGCATCTTCCTGCCACTTCGAGAAGGTGGAACGTGAACAAGAGAGTTCCTGCCCCTGCAGAATGGGCCCTCAGCTGGACGAAATGGAGCTAAGGGGATCAGAGAGCATTAAATAGCCAGCCGCTGACAGAGGCAGGGACTCCTGAGCCATGAGGGTCCCTGAGCTACAGCCCTGCAGGGTAGGAAGTGCTTGGGGCTTCCTGAGGGTGTGATGAACTGTCGCTTCACTCTGTTCCCCCGGCACAGGGGCCAGGACCTCCTGCCTTCTTGGCTTGGGCCATTTTATTCTCATTGACAAGAGAGTTTTCTCCCAACCAACCCAGTCTGCAACCGTCCCTCCCTTAGGCCCTTATAACACTGTAGACATTTTCCGGGACACAAGTACACCTGATCAGAAGTGGCTCTCTGCTGCCCTTTCCCTGTGACTGATTCTGTTCTCCGAGAGAGGGGAGGACATTTGTCCATCTCTGCATCTCCAGGACATAGCCCAGTGTCTGCAGCTGAACAGGTTGTAAGTGCTGTGGAATGAACGCGGGAAGAGCTGTCGAGGGGTAGGGATCGTGGCCTATTTAGCATCTGGACCAGGGGACTTGAGCAGGCATTCCCATGTAAAGGGAAGTCAACTCTTCTGCTCCCCACTGGGAAGATGGCACTGAACACAGCTGTGGCCAGATGTTCTAATCTTACAAGAGGAGTAGAAATTTTTCTTCATATGTTGTTGTTTTAATTAACATTTACAATTATTATTATTTTTTTTTAAGAACACGGCAGGCCACCAGTCACTTGAGCACTTCTATGAGGGCACCTGGTCAAGGAGCAATCTCTGCTTTAAAAGGCGATCAGGCTGCGGGGGCCTGCGGGGGCTCTGGGTGGCATGCTGAAGGTCTCAGCTAACTCTTGAGTCCTCCAACATCCTTCCTAATATGGACGATGTATCAAATGCTGGCTCTCTCCACACTCTGTTATAGTCACCTTGTCTCTTGGTTGATTTTACTGAAGAAGTTTGGAGTGATAGTAGCTTTGTTTTCTATTCTTCTCTGTAGCCCAGAGCGATCCTATGAGGTTCTTCTGGTCCTGAGGTGGACAACAGAGTGGGCTACTTCTCAGGGGCTGTTGTGGTTTTCTGGTGTGGACCGTACTTCTTTTAGTTTGCTGAACCTTCTCTGTTGGAACATGATCATTTTTAAATGTCCTTTGTCCATGAGGATAAAGCCTGGGTCCCTGCTGGCTCCCTGCTGTACTGCCTGGCTGTGGACTTCTTATTACATGAGAAAAACTGTTGGTTTACGCCAAGATCATGTGAGTTTTGTAGCCAAATGCATCCCTGGCTGATCCATTAGTGTTCCCCTATCTCTTTGAAATCTGAGCTCTAATATCTCTCCTGGGTCTCTGTCAATCCCAGGCTTTTCTTAAACAAACTAACAAGAAACACTAATGTGTTTTTTAGTTTCGAAAGCAAACAGATCCATTCATCATTCCTGTTGTGCTCAGACAAACCTGTCATTTCTGAAGTATTTCATCTCTGAAATTCGCTGGAAGACAGCTTGTCATCTTGCATGGTCACTTAGTGAATAGCTTCTGTGCGTCAGAATGCCTGGAGAGCTCGCCTGTCCTGGAGCTGATGATAATATAGAGGGTGGGGTCAAGAAGGTCGAGTCCCAATAGTCCTTGTGCGGTCCCTGCCTGTGCAGGTGCATCGGGAGGAGAGACTCTGTGTAGCCCCACATCTGCACCATCTCTGCATCTGGGGACTGCAGCAGGGGGCCAATACAGAGGTCCATTCAGAGAATACAGAAAGCATGACCATGTTACCTTGCTGTTCATTGCCTTTGGTGGCTTTTAGTAGCTTTTGAGCCATAAAGTCACCAAATGCACAGTCAAGTGTCCTTTGCTTGTCACACGATGTTGACTTTCATGTGGGAGCAACACAGTTCTCTGTGCCCTGCTCCTGGCTGCCTTATATATCCGTGATACCTGCCTCCCCTCCAGGAACCTGCCAGGACCATTCCCTGTTCACCTATATGAGCATGATTGCCAAGGGCATGGCTGGCCACTCAACCCAGGTGCTCCTTGAGGCTAGGATCTCAGTACCCCCCACAGAAGGGACGTGACAAGCTAAGGCATGGGTGGGCCCTGCTGGGACGATGGTCCTACGGGTACATGATGGACATGTGGAAGAGTGAAGCTATTCCTATTTATTAATAGCAATACCTCGTGGCAGTGGCGGGTGCTAAGGTAGTTTACATTTAGATTTGAGCCTAAGTAAGTTGACTTTTAGCAAAAGGCAGGGGACCTAAGAACTTAAGTGCTAATGTCATTTCAGGAGGACACATTGGGGAGCAGCAGCCGAGGGACTTTCGACTGTCCAATGAACCATGTCAGCCAATCCAGCCACTGTGCGCTTTGCAGTACGATGGCACTTTTTCAGTGGTCACTCCCTGATCTAGTTCCAGACAACTGAGCAAGGCTTGCAAGGATGTCACAAAGGAAGTCCCCAGCCAGCCAGTGGGAATGCAGCTCTGGAAGAGCCTGACATAAATAAGGGAAATGCTAATGGTCCTGTTGACTGGTGACAATTGACTCCTTCCATTTGTCTTCTGAGGGAGTGGCAAGGGGATCTCATTTTAAGCCATCTTGGTGACTTCCCATGCCCTCATCCATCTGCAGAGATATTAACGTTCCGGTTGAGCTGAATTTCTAAAGGCCAGGATGTGCATTTGGTTTAATGGTGTGACACCAACCAAGGAAAACAAGGCCATAAAATAAAAAGAGATGCTGCTTCTCCCCATGTCGGAAATAAAAGCATCAGGACGGAAGAAGAAAGCAGATAGAGTCAGGATCAGGTCCCACTGTGTTCTCCTCGTCTGGATGGAACAGGTTTGCAGCCATAACACACTGTGCATGGGCCCTTTCATCTAGAGGATTTAGAAATCTTCTGATATAAGCCAAATCACAGCAAAAATACTTCATAAGAGCAAACCCAGCATTTACTACAGGCCTGATACTGCTACTGTGTGTCCACTCACTAACCCAGCTAACCTTCACCATCACCCTCTGGGTTAGAAGAAACTCCATTCTCACATTACAGATGGGGAAACGGAGAGCCAGGTAAACTGCATAACTTGCCCAACATCACCCAGCTGGTGGGTGCTTAAAACCTCCAGCTGGGGCAATTCCCCTACTTAGTAGCAGAAAGTCCACTATCTTTAGGATAGCACTAAATTTATCAGTGTAATGGTCCCCTCCAGCTCTGTTACCCATATATCCAAATAAAACATATGACACATTCTAGGTATACAAATATTGCTTATTAACTGGCTGCCCTTTCTTCAGAAGTAGCATTAAAATATAGCAATGTTATAAAGGGATGGAGGCCACAGCAGCCCAATCACAGCCCAGTGTGCGGTGGGGAGGAAATGCAGGCTTCACACTGCACTTCTGGGTGTGACTCATACAGAGTGGGAAAGGTGGAAGGTCATTGCAGATGATCCCCAGGGCAGGGCACATCATGAATCTGTAGAAAAGAATGATCATGGAACCCCTCAGCCAGACCCATTCCTCTCCAGACCCATGTCTTTTCTTCTGCTCCTTGGAAAAGAACTGAAGCCGTGGAGCAGGGTATCATGCTGAGGTTCCTGGTCTTGCCTGGCCAGTTTCTGCTCTGCCCTCCTTCCCATTAGCACCTCACTTATTCCTCAGGGAGCCTCAGGAGAGCCCTTGCCAAAGGGCCCTGCCCTACCCTGGCCATATTCCTGGGACCCGAATAGAGCCTGACCAATCAGAGGCTCTTCTGGGGACACAGAGCAAAGAGATGCCAGGGGAGGAGGTCTGGGGCTGAATCTCTCCAACGGGGACTCCCCAAGTGGTCTGTCCATGGGGGTCCTCCCCTGGAGGTGTCTGAAGCTCCCAACCCCAGATCCTGATCTCTCTGAAATCCATTTCTCAGACTTCTCCCAGTCCTTCCTTACCTCTTTGCAGTTACTGGAGGTCAGCAGGACTGGTTTCCTGAGGTGACAGCATCATGACCCCAGTTTCTACCTGGGTCCAGTCTTTTCTCACGATACTTAGTACATTTATTGAGCACCTGTGGTGTTCTTGGATGCCATCTAGGTTCTGGGGGGCTGAGGTCACCTTGGCTGGGACTTGCCTTCAGGGAGATCCAGGCAGGTAGGTGAGGTCATGCTCTCCCATGAGCTCAGTTGCAAATGGAGTGTGGGTGGGTTTTGGGATACATGCCGGAGAAAGAAGCACCTTCCTCCTGGGGAACTCAGGGCTGCCCTCATGAACACACAGGTGTTTGATTTAGTCCTTCGTGATAGTGGAACTTCATAATAGCATAAAGCAACAGGGAACACAGTGGGACCAGACACTGGGCATGGAGACTGCAGACCCCACGTGAGGTAGAGAGCAGAATTCAGGTGCCTGGAGCAGGAATAGTCACAGCTCTATTAGACCAAATGCCGACTGCATGCTATGTAATTGGGATACTGTATGGGGTATTGTGACAGAGGACATTCTTTGGGTCTTCATGGAATTCCTAGTTTAGTCCAGTGGTCCTCAATGCTTATAGTGCATTAGAATCTCACTGGAGAACTTTACAAAAACATTTCCAGCAATTCCACAACAGATTATTAGGCTGGAGTAGGGGCCAGTCCTTGGTCTGTTATTAACCTGCCCAATTCCAGGGCTCAGAGGTGGTTCTCAGTGGTCCACTCCAACATTTCTTAGTCCTCCCACCCCACCACCAACACTCGAGCTGTCAAGCTCATCTCCACTTGCAGCTGCAGCCCTGGCGGCTGTGTGAGCCCTGGGTTTCCACTGTCCTCCATCCTGATGAGGCTTCCCCTCCTCCACTGGTTAGGACCTCTGGGAGGTGCAGCAAGCCACTCTCCCCTCCTCCCTTGATTTCCTCATCTGTACAGCAGGAATATCAACTCCACAGAAATTTCCACTGTGGTAATGCTTCCTGGTGATGTAGATAAAATGCTGTCTGTCCACAATAAGAGGACGTCATTATCCCTCGCTTGTATGTGGGGTGATCGCAAACTGTTCCAGAGATAGGTTCTCCATAATAGGTAGAGAAGGCAGTGCAAATAGATGTAATGATAATTTCAGGTGACATTTATTGCACATCCTCACAAGAGGCTTATTGGGGAAACAATTATGTCCATTTCTCAGTTGGAGAGAGAGGCATGCAGAGCAAGCCACTCCACCAGATCACAGCCTGAATCCCTGGGAAAGGACTCACAATGGACAAGCCTGGCTTCAGGTCTGCTCTTGTAGCCCTTACGCCACTCAGACCCTGACAAATCATGTCTCTAGGAAGCAGTCTCCAGAGGCTCAGATTTGTAGATGGGAAACGCCATCTGTGGCAGGTGGGAGTTTGGAATCACGGTTTTCCTTCCTGACATTATCCCTGGGAATAGATGACATTACATGGTAAAGGGAGTTAAAGTCCTTGATCAATGGACCTGAAAGTGTGGGCATTATCCCGGATCATCGAGGTGGGCTCTACCAATGGAGAGGGATGCAGAGGAGTCAGAGGTCCCTCAAGAGGGCAGGAGCAATTGAAATTGCTGTGCCTGAATTTGAAGATGGAGAAAGGGAACCAGGGCCCAGGATTGCTGGTGCCTCCAGCAGCTGACCACAACCCTCAGCTGACGTGAGGAAGCAGAACCCAGGTACTACCATGGAAGGAACAGAAACTAACCACCCAGATATCAGGGAAGCAGATTCTGAAGCCTCCAGCAAGGACATGGTCCTGCAGTGCCTTGCTCATAGCTTGGCGAGATGCAGCTCAGACTTCTGACCTACAAACTGTGAGGTGGTGCCTTGGTGCTATCCAAAGCCACTGCCCTGTGGGCTTCTCCCCTTGCTGTTCTGCACAGTGCAGGGACCCTGTGCCCAGCTCCATGCAGAAAGATCTACCTGCAGCATCACATCCTGTGACAGACCCAGGATGGAAACCGTTGCTGGTGCCTTCCACCATGTCACAGCAGAGGAGACAGAGGACTCCTGGGCTTACAGACCTAAGGTTATGCTCCAAATAATGTGTCTGGCCCAAGATCCCCACACAGGTCTGTCTGCACCAGCCTCACTGAGTCCCGCCACCAGATCCAGAACAACATGGGGACAACTCACCTGCTCAGGTGGCTGAGTGACAATTTCATGGTTTGTGAGAAAGCTCTTCATGAATGACAAAACATTGCACAAACAAGGGTGTCTGTGATTAATAATAAACCAGTGGAAGAATGGCAAACGAGTTCTTCAACCGCCAGTCTCCGTCTAGCAGTAACCAAACGCACATGTCATTTTTATTTATTTTTCCACTTTTGACTAATTTCACCTGATGAAGCCATGATTTTGACATCATTCATTCCCTTAGCCTGCAGGCTTTTAGTAATTACAACTGCCTTCTTCCCTGATACAAATATCTCTAAATTGGATCTGAAAAGGCTCTTTACCTGAAGGACTTGAATGTAGGGGCTGGTGTCATGGCCCCGGGGGGCTGCTGCCCCTCTGGCTGACTCTGAAGGGGCCTCTCTGGCATCAAGGCAGAGCTCGAGGCCCTGGCCCCCTGCTTGGCCCCACAAAGACCTTCCTTCAGCCTGGGCCACCTAGTGAGGGCTTCTTTCCCTTGCCTCAATAGGTTTCCAAGTGCGCCACAATAAAGAGCTCCATTGCAAAGTGGACCTCAGGAGCTACTTGTCTTGCATAACTGACACCTTATACCTACTAATGGCAGTTCCTCAAGTTCCTATCCCAGCCCCTAAAAAACAACATTTACTCTCTGCTTCCGTGGGTTTATTTTATATGCAGCCAGTAAGTGACACTGTGCAGAAGTCCTTCCATGTCTGGTCATTTGGCTTAGCTCTAGGTTCATCCGTGTTGTGACTTGGTGACAAGCCTAGAGATGTTGGGCTCAAGGTAACGAGTGCATGGTCTGCACCAAGAAGCAAAAATTTCAAGGAGATGGGAGCTACAGAGGGATGTTGAGCAGAAGTATCACAAGGGCAGATCTGTGCTCTAGGGCTGCCACTCTGGCTGCTGGCTGAAAATTGGATATTAGTGTGACTCCAGCTGACCCCTGCAGAGCACCCGAAGTGCTTTAAATTCCTGAGTTACGTTGACTTATTTCAATGTATCCTTTTAGAGAGTCACTCCCATTTCACAAGTTAGGAAAATGGGGAGCAAAGAAATGAGTTAACTTGCCCAGCCTCAAACAACCACTAGGGGTGGAGCCAGGACCACCCTGGAGTGGCCCCAGGGTCTTTGCTGTTATCTGCAATGATCAACTTTAGGAAACTGTTTGCACTAGGAATCTGCTTATCCTGGGTAGAGAGTCCCCTGAAGGAACACAGATTCCTGCAGAAGCCATTCGAATTCAGACCCGCACACAGGGAAAGTTCAGAAAAACTAAGTCCCTAATTAAGAGTGGAAGCAATGGTTCTGCTGGGCATGGCTGGTGTGTCAGGTGACACACGCAGCTCTTGAACATCAGTGTGCTGCTCTGATCCGCAGAACAACTCTGGTGTTACAGAGCTGATTGTTGCTATTTTATAGATGAGGAATCTGAAGCCCGGAGAAGTTAAGTAACTTGCCCAAGGTTTCAACACACTTAGATCACAGAGTGGTCTTCCCTGAAATTTTCCCTTATGTCAGGAAGGATCCAGGGTCAGGTAAGAAGGAAGGTATAAGAAAAGGAGAGGTGAGACTAAGCTGTTCAAAGTCCATCCAGAAACAGAAATGACAAAATAGATGAGCTCAAAAGGAACCCACCAGACACCATCTCTGTAAATTGGAGGCCATTGGTCTCCTTTTTCAAAAAATGTTTTTGTTGTGCAGTAGAGTCACACACATCGGTGGGTTCATTTTGACATCATTATACAAGCATGGGGTATCATTTGCTTCATTTCAAATACCTTCCCCTTTCCCTCTCCTCCTCCCTCTCCTGTTCCTTTTCCTCTATTGGTATTTCTTCTGTTTATTTCTTGGTTTTCCAACTGGTGCATTTTAGATATGTGTAAAATTGAAACTCTCTGTGGTGTATTCATATAGGTTCACAGTATAATTTGGTCAATTTCTCTGTACTGTTTGTCTCTGTTGCTCTCCCTTCTCCCTCTCCTCCCTCTGCTCCACAAATCTCTCTTCTATTTTCATGGAATCCTCCCCCCTCCCTTTTTAAAAATTTCACTCTAATTCAGGAGAGAATACATTTGACTTTACGAGTCTGGCAGATTTCACATAGCAGGATCTTCTCCAGTTCTCACCTTTTACTAAGGAATGACATGGTGTCACCCCTCTTTGTGGCCAAGTTGAACTCCATTGTGCACATCCACCACATTTTCTTACCCACTCATCTGTTGATGGGACTGGTTGGGTCCACGAGTTGGCTATTGTGAATTGTGCTGCTGTTAAACTTGACATGCTTGTTTCACAATCGTATCTGACTTTAGTTCTTTTGGATAAATACCGAGGAGTGGGATAGCTGGGTCCTATGGTGGTTTCATTCCTACTTTTTTGAGAGTTCTCTCTACTGCTTTTCAGTGTGGCTGAACTAATTTGAAGTCCTACCAACAACATGAGTGCACCTTTCCCCACCCCATGCTGATGAGCATTTTCTTGTTTTTGTGTTCTTCATGATTGCCATTCTAACTGGAGTGAGATGAAATCTCCATATAGCTATGGTCTGCATTTCCCTCATTGTTAGGGATGGTCAACATTTTCTTTTTACATATTTAAACATGCCTTTATATATTTCTTGGCCATTTGTTGTTCTTCTTTTAATAAACATGTTCAGTTCTTTTGCCCATTGAAAGATTTGGCTTTTGTTTTTTTTCTGGTGTTAAGCTCTTGAGTTCTTCATGTATTCTGGATGTTAGTTCCTTATCCGAGGAGTGGCTGGGAAACATTCTGTGGGTTCTCTCTTCACACCCTCGTTTACTTTACTTTGCAGACACTTTTTAATGAATGTCATCCCATTGACTGATTCTTGGTTTCTTTCTGGAATCTGAGGGTCTTGCTGAGGAAGATGAAGTCTGCGCCAATATGTTGGAGTATTGCATTGACCCCGTTTCCTCCTGGCACTCACAAGTTTCCAATTCCTAAGTCTTTGATCCATTTAGATTTGACTTTTGTGCAGGGTGAGTGACAGGAACCGAGTTTTATTCTTCTACATGTGGATATCTAGTTTTTCCAGCCCTATTGCATAAAAAAAAATCTTTTCTCTGGCATATGTACTTGGCACCTTTGTCAAGTATCAGATGTCAGGAACTATGTGGGTTTGTCTCTGTGCCTCTATTCCATTGGTCTTTGAATATGTTTTGGTGCCAATACTGTGCAGTTTTGGTTACTGTAGGTCTGTAGTACAACATGAAGTCAGGAATTGTGGTGCTGCCAGTGACACTCTTCTGGGTCAGGATTGTGTTGGCTGTTCCGGGTCTCTTACTCTTTCATATGAATTTTAGGACTTTTCTCATTCTGTGAAGAATGTCGTTGGTATTTTAGTGGGATGGTATTGAACCTGTGTATCACTTTTGATGATATGGCCATTTTAACAGTGTTAAGTCTGCCTGTCCATGAACAGGTGAGGTTTTTCACCTTTTAATGTCTTCAACTCAGTGTTCAGTAGTTTTCATTGTAGAGATTGCTCACCTCCTTAGATTTACTTCCAAGTATTTTTTTTAAATTTTTTTTGAGGTTATTGTGAGCAAAATAATTTTCCTTATTTCTTTATTGGCACAATCATTATTAGAGTATAAGAAAGGTATTGATTTCTTAAGGTTGTTTTACATTGATCTTGAATCCTGCTACTTTACTGTAATTGTTTATCAGCTTTAGAAATCTTGTGAAATTTTGGGATCCTCTGCATATAGGATCATGCCATCAGTCGACAGATCATTTGACTTCTTCTTTTCCTGTTTGTCTCTTTTTAATTTCCTTCTCTTGATAGTTTCTCTGCATAGAACTTCAAGAATTATATGGAATAGGAGTG
Source organism: Ictidomys tridecemlineatus (assembly GCF_052094955.1). Lineage (NCBI taxonomy): Eukaryota > Metazoa > Chordata > Mammalia > Rodentia > Sciuridae > Ictidomys > Ictidomys tridecemlineatus. The sequence continues at coordinate 102,073,092 of NC_135478.1, forward strand.
GTGAAAAGTGGACATCCTTGTCTTATTTGTGATTTTGGAGAAAATGTTTCAGTTTTTCTTCATTTTTGTATGATGTTGATCTTGGATTTGTCACAATAGCCTTCATGCAGTTGAGGTGAGTTCCTTCTAACACTAGTTTCTCGGTGTTTTTAATATGAACAGTTGCTGGATTTTGTTTAAGGCTTTTTTCTGCCTATATTGAGATTTTCATTCCCTTCCTGTTTTTAATTCTATTTATGTGCTGAATTACATTTGCTGATTTGTATATATTGAACCAACTTACATCCCTGAGATACAATCATCTTGTCTATGTGGTATGGCCCTCCTAACTTGATTTTTAAATTTTTTAATACCTTTATTTATTTTTTTGTGGTGCTGAGGATCAAACCCAGTGCCTCATACATGTGAGGCAAATGCTCTGCCCTGAGGCACAATCTCAGTCCCTCTTAAAGTGTTTTTGAACACAGGTTTCTAATGTTGTGTTTAGGATTTTTGCATCAGGGATATATTTTATTAAGGACATTGTGTTAATAAGGGATATTGTTCTGAGGTTTTCTCTTCTTGTCGTCTTTCGTTTAGGCATCAGGTGACATGGGATTCATAGCATAAATTTGAGAGTGTTAAATCTTCTCTTTCTATTTCATGGACTAATTTATGGGAGATTAACATAATTTCTTCTTTTTAAATCTGGTAAAGTTGGCTGAGGCTCCATCTGGTCCTGAAAAAAAATTTTTTTTGGTCAGATTTTATTTCAATCTAATTGCTTGATATTGTTCTGTTTAGATTTTCTTCATTTTCTTGGTTTGTTTTGGGTAGGTCACATTTGTCTAAGAATTTAAAAGTATTTTCTAGGTTTTCCAGTTTATTGGAGTGTAAATTTTCAAAACATTCCTAAAGATCTCCTGGATATCAGAAGAGTCATTGGTGATATTTTCTTTCTCATCTCTTTTTAATAATTTAAGTCTTCTCTCTCTTTTGGTTAGTTTTGATAAGGGCTTATAAATCCTGTTTATCTCTTTAAAGAGCCAACTCTTTGTTTCATGAATCTTCATATTTTTATTCTCAATTTCACTAATTTTGGCTCTAAAATATTTTCTGTATTCTACTGATTTGGACACTAACTTGTTCTTCTTTTTCTAACACCTGGAAGGATAGTGTCAGATGGCTTATTTAATATCTTTATTTTTTGAATGAAGGCACAGAATGACATAAACTTTACTCTTAGAACTGCCTTCACACTATCTTGTAGATTTTAATGTGATATCTCTGTTCTCATTTGTTTCTCAGAATTTTTTAAATTTACCTTCTGATTTCTTCTATGATCCATTCATTATCCAGAAGTGTCTTATTTAATCTTCAGTTGTTAACAATGTTTTCTATTTTTTTTAACTTGTTATTGATTCCTAATCCAATCCCACTATGACCTTATGGATTCAAGGAATTATCTTTTTTTTTTTTTTGTATTAGCTAAGACTTGCTTTGTGTCCTAAAGTATTCTCTGTTTAAGAGAAAGCTCCACAAGCAACTGAGAAGAAAGTGAATTCAGTTGTTGATGACGTATTCAAAAGATGTCTGTTCAGTTCTTTTGATTAATGGTTTTAAAAAGATACTTGTTTTAAAATTATTTTTAATTGTTTTAGAGAATCTTAGGTTTTCTCTGAATGACCTATCCAATAGTGAGAGAGGTGTGTTAAAATTATCCAGTATTATTGTCCTCGGGCCTATTTGAGTCTTTACATTTTGTAGGATTTGTTTTATGGCTGAGATGCACCAATGTTTGAGGCATGAACACTCACTCTCAGTACTTCTTGTTCGATGACTCCTTCAACCATTATGAGTTGACCTTTATGTCTTCTGAGTAATTTTAGCTTGACTTCTACTTTGTCTGACATGAGAGAGTAGCTACTCCTGCTCACTGTTGGCCTCCATTTGTCTATAGAGTGTCTTATCAACAACATATCATTGGGTCTTCTTTTGTAATCCACTATGTCAGTCTTGTGATGGGAGAGTTTCAACCATCCATATTCAGTGTTACTAAAGAGAGATATTTTTTTATTTCCTGCCATTCTGTTTTATTCCTATGATTGAGAGTGACTGTCCCTTGACTATTCTTCTAGCAACATTCATCCACATGCTGACTCTGGCATTTATTTTTAATTTCTTTTGCATGTTGGACTTTACTGAGTGGGCTTTATAGTACAGGATTAATGGTTATGAATTCTTTTTATTTCTGCTTACCATGGAAAGATGTATTTCACCTTCAGTTATGAAGTGTAGATTTTTGCAGGATATAGTAATCTTGACTGGCACCCGTTATCTTTTAGGGGTTGGTATGTATTATTCCAAGTCCTCCTGGCTTTTAATGTCAGGCTGAGAGATCTGAAGAAAGCCTCGTTAGCTTACCTCTAAATGTGACACAATTTTTCTCTTGTGGCTTTTAAAATCCCTCCTCACGGGCTTCTTCATATTGTCTTTGACTGTTGGGCTGTGAATGTAGGCCCTCTGTGGGCAAGATATGGTGGAGAAGCCTCCACCCTGGCTGATGTCCATCCTGGGGTACCATCCCCATGGCAGGGTTGCAGTCAGTCCACCTTCTTCTGAGCTCCCACAGCTGGCAGCCATACATCCCTGAGCTCCCACGCCCCTCTGCTGCGGCTTCTTGGTTGTGGTGCTAAGTGTTTGTTAGTTGTCTGTAACTGGGGGTCCTGTGGTTGCAGGCTCTGTGGGGATGGTCTCTGACCCAGAAGCCTCACCCTGGCTCCTGCAGACCCCCAGGTTTGGCCCATCTCTGACAGGGGTGGGATCTGAGCTCTTGTAGATGATGTGGGAGCACTAAATGGGGGTTAGCAGCCTTTGAGAGTGATTAGCTCAGCTCTGCTCCACCCCACTCTCCTTTCCTGAGGTGATGGGGAGGGGGTTTCTGTAACCTTCACAAAAATCCCTATACATGTTCCTTCGAGATCGATTCCTGAGACAACCCACTCCAGAGATGTTCCCTTTGGTTTTATTTGCTGCTATCAGAAGATGGAGAGAAGCTGTATTTATTTAATTTCTTCTAGGGCAACTGGCTATGGACTGTACCAAGTGGCCGCACTGCCCAGCACAGCTCTCTGCCTGTACATTGGGTTCAGCTGCTTGACCTCCTTCACAGTCTTTGCTGCTCCTCCCACTTTAACTTACTCTGCTTCTCTTTCTAGCTGTTGTTGAGGAAGTGAGCTGAGGGCTTTTTCCTCTTAATCTTTCTCTCTCCCCACTCCCCCACCCCCCTCCCTGCCGTCCCCCTACTCCACCCTGGTCAGGGTTTGGGGTCAAGGAATTCTGTCCTTATTTTCTACTCCTGTGGTCTAAATTCAAATCCCTCTAAGTTCTGACCTGCCCAACACTGAGTTCTAGAAGTCCCCTCTGGGCCCTTTTGTTGCTTTGCTTCTGGGCTGTGGAAGAGTCCAAGGTGGCTTCCTGTACCTGCTCTGCCATCTTCCGGCTGTCCTGGGTCTCTTGTCATCTCATGGTGGCTCCCTCCTCTGTGTTCCCACTTGTGCCTCCTCTGGTCCTGGCTCAAGGGGCTGCAGGTCTGGAACCTGTGACATCACAATACACGTGCCCACCCCCACTCTAGCTTAATGCCATTGAGAGCATCTGATTGGCCCCTGGGCAGCCAATAGCTTGACAGGTTTTGTTGCATATGTTCACCTTGGACACCAGAGAACACGGCTTTCCTGGAGAGCAGCAGGTTGGGAGGCCTCCTATGAACTTTAATTTGGGGAGAGCCATTGCAAGAAGGAGGTAAGTGACATTCAGGACTTCCTACAGACCCATGGACAAGTTTTATTAGATATGTGAAAACAGATCTGGTCAGGAAAGCTGAATCAAGTAGCACACAGACAATGTACCCTGGGTGCTGTTGTAATAGTATTTTTTCCTTCAACCTCTGAGCAAATAAGGGTGCCATCTACTTTTCAAACTGGAGCACTGTCTGATGGCTTTTTCCAAAAGCAACTTATTTTAAAATTGTTTAGGGCCATGAAACCTACATGACAAGCCAAAAGCCAATAGCTGCTTGGCAGTTTTGGTAGAGCTACAGGGAGTGGCTCTCAGGACAGTAACTATGCTACTACTCTCGGGTGGGAGAGCTAATAGCATCGCAGCTAGAAATCACCTATCTGAGGGTGGTTTGCTCTGCATAAATAACAAGACCCAAAAACCCCAGAAAATGTTCAGTGTTATTTCCTGTATGTGTATTTTATTCTTATTTATTGCTGCTACAATGTTGGATTGTTCTGAACGCTGATGGAAGTCCTGGTGAGTTCTTGAGTAAACTCAGTTTTTCCTAGACTGCACCCACTTTCTCCCTCGGCTGTTCTCTATGGTGAGTGAAGTTTTAATTTCTTCTGCATGTGTGCTAATGATATTGGAATCCATTTTTCCCCTTCAGTGTTTTCTACTGATATTTACTGAAATATTGTTTTGTCTACATATAATCCACATCTAAGTTGCCTACATTCCCTGGGTGGGAATTCCTTCAAAATTTATGTTTTTTTGTTATTATTGCTGCCCACTTCACTCTGCCTCCGAGTAGAGGGTGGAAATTGATGTGGGTGCCAATTATTTCACAGTGCACCTTGCTTTTTAGTCACCGGTAGGCTATGAGCCACTCTACTGGCATTTGTTCTCATAATGACTCCTACAGAGGACAGACTCCATCTCCAAGCACATTTGGGGTATTTCTGTGTTACAGCACTCACTGCCGCTGATGTATTTCTATTTGCTATGTGATTCCATAATTTCTCAGCACTAGTTGGCCACTATTTCAAATCAGGCTCTGTTTTCTTATATATGATATACAGCACATTGTATTTTTCCTACAAAACTATTTTAAAAATAATTTCCCATGCATTCGTGATGTAAAAGTAGTTGTTTTCTCCCATAAATATTTTCTTAAGGAAATAGAAGCGTGTTTTCTACTCTGTTATGTCTTATAGAGTCAGAAACAAACTCCTCCTGGATTTATCTGAAAGGGATACTGAATGTGTAAAAGGAAACTCATGTTTAGCAAGCTCTATACTTTTGTAAACTATCTCAGCTTAACTTCCAATAAGGTTGCCAGATAAGGTGCAAAACACCAAGTTAAATTTGAATTTCAGATCAGCACCTACACTAAAATTAAGTGTTGATCTGAAATTCAGGATGAACTGGGCGTCTTGTGTTTTATTTGCTCAGTGTAGCCCCCTATCCTTCGATGACCCTGTGTTGACTCCAACCTGGGTGGCTTTCTCTTGCCCCCCTCAAATCTGTAGCCAAAGAAAAGGATGACTCTGGAATGTGAAAATCTTGAAATACCCTTCAACACAGAGATGGGAAGGCTTAGCATTTAAAGTCTTGTTGGGTATCTGAGAACAGAGCAGAATGAAGGCTATTTTCAGTTTATTCTGAATCAGATTATTAGTGTCAGGGTTGTAGTCAGACTGGAAGGAATCCAGATCATCATTTACTCCAGCGTGGTTTCCCTGATGGAGAGAACAGATCTCAGCCCTGTTAAAAGCAGGGCCTAGACTTCTAGGGCCACCCTAGGGGGTTACTTCACATAACTGGTGGGTGTTTTCCAATTATGACTCATGTAAGATGTGCAAGATGGCATTTGGGTGACAGGCAGACTGGAAAGAGCCATATGGGCTAAGGCTCTGCAGAGCCAGGGGTGGGAGGGAAGGAGGGAATGGGGATTCAGGGAGGCCTATGCATTTTCTCTGGCTCCTAGATGCTGGTGGAAGCCTTCTCAAGCTCTCCACTTATGTTACCATTTTTCCTGACATCAACTAAGAGTAGACCCTGGGAACAGGTTTCTCTTGCACACCTGCCTTCTCTGCAAAAGGAAACCAAAGGCCAATTCCTGCCACAGACACATCCATCAGCCATTGGGGCATTGTTTTGATAAATCTTCTTTTTAATATGAACAGAAAATGTCACTCTTCTCTTGATAATCTCCAATGCAAACCTAACATTTTGGCTTCACATTTCTCATGCCTACGCAACACAGCTTTCTAATTCCACACCACCTCACATTAAGAATGTCCTTTGAGCTAAACTCTTACAGCCCATGATCTGTAAGCAAATAGGATGTCGTGAACCAGGAGAGCTAATGTTTAAAGCAAGAGGAGAATCTGTGTGGACTGTAACTATCTCCATATTTATTAATTATCTGAATGCAAGCTTTTGCAAGTCTTCTCAAAGACAGGCCTAGCTGGAGAGTGAATCATCCCACACCCATGAGCTCACCCCAGGCTACCAGGAGACCATGTTGCTGTTGAACACTGGGCACCGAGCAGCTCTCTGGGAGTGCAGAAAGGGATGTAGGAAAGGCACATTCAGGGTCTCCAGAGCTTTCTGAGCTGATGAAATTCTTTTTTTTTTTTTTTTGAAAATAGATGAAAACCAGGGAAGGTGTTGGTGACCTAGAGTCTGATCCATGCATTTTTGAAAACACTTGAGATTTGGAACTATTTCCCCAGCTCATCCCCCGCTGATGTGATTATTAGGAGTATCTCTTCTCACTGATCTTGATAGAGGGCTGCAGTCTCCAGGGACACGGGATCCCATCATCAGTGGATTTGTTACAAACACCGACCCCTTTCTCTGTTTTGAAAGCTGGAGACAGAGCTGTGCATTCTGCCTTGGCATTTGCTTCACTCTGCTGAGCTCAAGCCCTGGGATATTCTGTGGAGAAGCAGTCTGCACCACCGAGAAGCAGAGGAGCCACTGGTCTGTCTTTCCAGAGGAGACTGGCGCAGGGATTTCAATTAAAAATATTCCTGTCACTTCTCCCTGGTTTCGGAAACAGACAGCAGCTTCCAAAGAGAATGAGTTTTGGAAGTTTTTTTCTCAAATGTTTTTCATGTTCTGTGTTCAAAGTCGATGAAAGTGCCTCGTGTTTGTCAGTGTACCCGAATTTCCACTCAACATGTGCTATACACACAGCAGCCAGGGAGAGACGTGTGCATGTTTAAAGGCAGACACTGGATGTTTCAAAAATATCTTTTTACAAATAAAGCCAAATTATGCCAAATAACCTGAAGGAATTTGGAAGGAAATCAAAGACAAACCTTTTGAGGACCATTTGACTTTCACTTTTGAGTTTGGGGGGCAGGAAAGTGAGGACAAACCTGGGTGAGGGATCTCAGGCGCCTTGGAGCTGGTCTCCATGGGGGCCTCCTCTGCCCCAGGACTGAGATATGCACCTTCAGAATCCAAGGCACAGGGTGGTGATCAGGCCACCTGGACTAATCCCGGCCTCAGTGACTGGGATCAGGATGTAGTCTGTTTTAGTCAGCTATTTTGTTGCCATGACTCAAAGATCTGACCAGGACAATTGTAGAGAAGGAGAAGTTTATTGGAGGGCTCATGTTTTCAGAGATCTCAGTTCATAGATGGCTGACTCAATTCCTCAGGGCTTGAGGTGAGGCTGAACATCATGGTGGGAGAGGGGGTGGAGGAAAGCAGCTGGTGACCAGGAGGCAGAGAGAATCTCCACTCTCCAGATACAAATATGTACCCAAAGCCGTGCCTGGATTCCCACCGCCTCCAGTCACACCCCACCACTTCAGTTACCACTCAGTGAATCCCTATCAGGGGATTAAATCACTGATTGGGTTAAGAGTCTTACATCCCAATCAGTTCTCCTCTGAACCTTCTTGTGTTGTCTCACACATGAGCTTTTGGGAGACACCTCACATCCAAGCCATAGCATAGTCTCTTCCTCAGGAGGTCGCTCACTCTTGGAGCAAGGTGTGTGGAGAAAGTGAGGCTTTCTCTTTACCTCTGTCAGATGCTTGGTTCAAGGATCAGAGTCATGAATTCAGCCCTTGCACACACACACGAAAGCAACCATCTTACCTGGATGGCCACATAGAGAAAGCCGAGAATGGACCTCATTGTGACAGCACATCACAAAGCACATGGCTTTCTGGTTCTACCAATTGACTTTTCCCCCTATCCTCAGATGTCATCTCATATTCCTCCTGCCACATTTCATGCCCTTGGAGGGATGACTCCATTAGTTATGCACCAACTACTGGAAACCTTGGTCGTGCTGAAATTGGAGATCAAGCTTCAAAATCAGTAGTGAAGACAACGTGTTGATCTTTCTCCAGGAAGAGAAGAGAATGATGCTGAGATTGAGAAGCTCTGAAAATGAATTCCATATCACAGCTGAGCCAGGGAAGTGGCTGGGATCTGGGATGATGGATGAGAATCACCTGAGTCTGTATTCAGCACCTCATCTGGAGTGATCATGGGGGCAACAGTTTTCCAGAAAATCATTCAAGTGTGTGTACATTCTTTTATTTTAGAAGTTGTTTACATTTACAAAACAATTTCAAACTGATGTTGACAGATCCTACACACCCTTTCTCTCAGCTCTGACAGTATTTCAGATCTTCTCTGTTCTTAATGGCCTCCAAAGCTTTAGGATCACTGGTTGTGTGGTTGGTAAACTGTCCAGGACTGGTTGTGTCCAGTCTCACCTCTAGTAGGTTTCATATGACTGCTTTTTCTTGGTTAGATGAGGTTACCTGTGGAAGGCCACAGGGGTAAAGTGCCCCTCCTACCATGTTGTACTCAGGACACAAAATATAATCATGTCTTATCACTATGGATGTCATCCTCAATCATCTGACTAAGATAGCATTTTTAAACTTCCTCTAGTGTATAGTGACTTTTCCTTTCCCTTTCTATACTCTACTCTTTGGAATAAGGTTCCCATCCACAGCCACTTCCCATTTTTGAGTGTGTGCGTACTTAAACCATTAAGAATTCTTCTAAATGATACATTTTCTCCTCCATTTATTTACTTATTCAATTTCTGATTATGCCAGTATAGGTAAATGGATATTTATTTTATATTTGGGAGGAAGTGAATATTTGTTTTATATTTTGTATAATATTTTGTTGCTTAAATTGTTCCAGCTTTGACCATTGAGAGCACTTTCTATTGTCTCCCTTGTATTGCTTTGACATCACCTCCTAGGGTAATTTTTCTCCTGTTTAATCAAAAACCTTCCTTTCATGTAATGCAAGAGGGCCCATGTTCATTTTACATCTATCCTGCCCAAGTCCTAGTATCTGGCCTTCTACAGGGGAACTTGGTTTGCTGTCCTAGAGAATGGTATTAGAAACTACATTCTGAGCATTAGGTTTGCTCACTGTTGCTGGAAGTCATTGCTTCTCAGCGTCTCGAATGGCAAGGGAAGGAAATACACATGTGCATACTAACCCTGCACGTATACATACCTACAGAGATTTCTAGAAGCAGTGACTAGTGTTCATATTAAGATAAGCCTGAGCACATACTCTTGGGCCCAGCTCTAACTCATTGCTACATCAACCATTCTCCCCTTTCCCCCTCCATTATCTGCAACTTTCCATCCCAACATAGAGAAACTTGGCTCCTGGAATCGTACATCTGCTTAATTCTTCAATTCTTACTTGGATAGCAATAAATTTACAACCATGTGATTTGCCTGTGTGTTTTGAGATGTACCTATGTGTTTGAGATCTCACTTCCTTCTATCCATGAATACTATTCTGTTGTATGAGTTGTAGTAACTTATTGTACCTTCTTGTATTGTTTGCTTCTCCTGATTTTGGACAATTATGAAGGAAGCTTCTACAAGTATTCACAGGTGGTGAATTCGTGAATATAGTACTTCAAATCGCTGGGTGAACACCTTGGAGCTTGATTGATGTTTGCCTATTAATAATATATTTGTGAGAACCTGCCAATATTTCTTCCACAATGGAGAGAGCCTTTTATATTTCTGTCTGTGCTGAGTCAGAGTGGCTGTCACTCTGAATTCTGGGCAGCCACAGGTGTTTGTGTGAGTCGTCCAGAACTTCTCTAATGACACACCATAGGCTTAGGACACCAGGAGTTTGTTGTCTCACGGTTCTGGAGGCCAGAAGACTGAAACCAAGGTGTCAGCAGGACCATGTTCTCCCTGAAGGCTCCAGGGAGGGTTCTCGTTATTGCCCCTCCTAGCTGCTGGTAGCCTCACGTGGTCCTTAGTCTTCACACCATCTCCCTTCTGTGTGCCCGTCTCTGTGTTGTATGAGATCATGACCTACCCTAAGGATCTCATTGAAATGACTTGATTACTGCTACAAAGACCACGTCTCTAAATAAGGTCACACTGTAGGCTGCTGAGGGGCAGGACTTTAACATATTATTTTTAGAGGACACAACTCAACCCATGACCGTCCATAGCTTCTAGGACTTTTTCTCACCTCAGTGTGTTGAACTTCTTTTCATGAGCTTACTGGCCACCTACGTATCTTTTATACTAAGGTTCCTACTCAGGTCCTTTGACCATATTTTAATTGTACTCTTTGATCTTTTTGATGAATGTCAAGTGTTCTTTGAATTTTTTGGATGAAAGTCTTTAATTAGATATGGGTTTCAAAATATGGGTTTCAAAATATTTTCTCTAAGTCTCTGATTATCTTTTCATTATTTGAACGCTATCACGTGGATTTTAGTGACGAAGTTCAACTTGACATTTCTTTCAAGGATTCTGTTTTTAGTTTCATATCTGAAAATTCATTACGCCCAAGGCTACATAGATAAACTTCTCTGCTATCTTCTTTTACTGAAAGTACTTTTTATGGTTTTGGGTTTTAAATTTATGTTGGGAATCATTTCAAGTTGAGTTTTGTGCCAGGTCTTAGGTCAGTGTCCACATTCATTCCTTGAAGGTGTATGTCCAGGTGATCCAGCACCATGTGTTGAAAAGACTCTCTCCATTAAATAATTTCTTATCCTTTATAAAAAATCAGCTGATTACATTTATATGGATCTATTGCTTGGTTATAACTCTGTTCCATTGACATTTGCTTAGTCTTTTGCCATACTGCTTGATTACTATAGTCATATGGTAAGTCTTGAAGTGGAGAAGTTCAGTCCTCTGACTCTTTTTCTCAGTATTGTGTCAGGCATAAATTTTAAAACCAGTTTGTCAATATCCACAAACAATTTTATAGGATTTTGTTTGGAATTGCTTTGAATCTTCAAATCAAATTGAGAAGAATTTATATCTCAATAACATTATTTTCCTATCCATGAGCATGGACTCTAGCTTCATTCATTTAGTTCTTCTTTGATTTCTTTCATCAGAATTTTATAGTTTTCCTTATACATATCTCATATATTTATTTAGATTTGTTCCTAAGTGTTTCATTTTGAGGTGCTAATGTAAATAATGTATTTTAAATTTCAAAACCTGATTTTTCATTGCCGGAATATGCAAAAGCAATTTGCTTTGTGTGTGAACCTTATCTCCTGCAGCTTTATTAGAATCACTAAAGCATTGTTGATTCTTATTGTTTGTTTCTTTGTTTACATATACAACCATGTTTTCTTTAGGAAAAAAAAGACATTTTTTTTCTTTTCTTTTCATATTGCCTTGCCTAGGACTTCAAGTATAATGTTGAGTAAACATGAAGAGAAGGGTAATTTTTGTCTCCTTCCAGATCTTAGGGGGCTGGCATGGGAGACATATCCTTTTTCCACTAGGAATAGACTTTGGAAAAAAAAATTCCTGAAGAGCAGTTTGTTATGGAGAACATTCTGGGAATATTCCACAATGATCATTCTTTCTCTCTGACTTCCAAACCACCAGGGGGCTTTCCTCTGATTTTTCATCATCAGATTCTGGAGGGACTGTTGACAGTGAAAGCCATGGAAAGATGTCTTCCGTCCTCCTGTATTCCCAGGGGTTCTGACTCTCACATCGGTCCATAGCAGCCACCATGATGACCATGAAGTCTTTCTCCCAGCCTGTGCACCAACATCTTCTGCTCAAGGCAAACAGATCTCAGCTGCAGCTTCTGATGCACCTGCCTGCACTGCCCTCAGGGTCGGTCGAGTTCCCTGAAACCTCAGTTCTATGATAGACGGAGGAAGTTATTGACGTTCACTTTGTTCAGCTTTTACTTGTGTAAGGATGGAGGTATAAGACTTCCAAGTTATAGTCATGTCAGAGCTGACACTGGAAATCTATTTCATGTTTTTAAAAAGGCTGATGGCAACATACCAGACTGTCTCCTAGCCTGCTGCTAGGTCTTGATCCACAACTTGGAGAGCACAGAGCTCCACTGTCTCAAGAAACCTCCCTGCCTTTGGCTCCAGTACAGAGGTCTCTAGCAGAACTCATTAGGAAGGAAATAAAGGTGGCTGTTTTTCCATTTTCACTTCTTACACTTTATGTTAGTCTGTTTGCATAATTTGAGCCCATTATTGAGAGAATAATTATCAAGGTTGGGGTAATGAAATGCTTCTCAGTTAAGGTCACACCTGGCTGGAGTTGTTATCTTGTGGTTACAAATTTAATTGCTCAAGAGCTGTTGTGTGGGCTGGATTCCTCAGTATCGTTTAAATTCCTGGGGATTTTGTCAAAATGGTCAAGTTTGAGGTCACAGCTCATAAAGGAAAGAGAATTCAGGAAATCACTACACAACTTACATGGATGATCAAGAACAGCAGCCTATTCAAAATCCTCCCTGGAATTCAGGGGTTTGAACTTGAGTGCTCCCTATTGCTTGAGGTGACAACTCACATCTTATTATGTATATTCAGGGGGGATTTCAGCAGCTCCCACAAGACCCGAATCTCAGCAAAGTTGCTGTTGCTAGATGCTTCATTAAGCTTCCCAGATGGCAAATAAAATTTAAGGATGTGAGAACTATTTATTCAATTCTTTGTTTATTTATGTATTTTAGGTTGCAAAAGCAAGATAAGCTCATTGGCAAAATTGTTTATTATCATGTCAAAAAAGAAAGAAACTATCCCCTTCCCCTATGCCTTGATTCTGGCACTGTTAACACTTCATTATAATTTTTGTGACTTTTTCTCTGGATGTCTATTTAAAAAAAATAGATTTTCACTCTATGGTGGATAACACGATGCACAATTAGATTTAGTCAGATTTCCTTCATAGTCTCTGTTGGAAAAATGAGAGAGATACAGCTCACGAGCAGGTGACCCTGAGGACCTGTCCTGGAGTGAGATATGTGGGAAGCATGGATCTCCTGCCCCTTCCCTGTCTGAATTCCTGATGGCCTCTGGCAGCCTGTGTGGCTGACCGCTCTAGGCACTTTACCCCTCTGCTGATGGGAAGTAAGATGTTCTCAAAGTGAATCATGACTGTACCTACACATCTTCAGCACTTCACCTTGCACGCCTTTGGTGGAGAATGGTGGACCCAGAATGTGCCTCTGTGCTGGGATGAGCATCTTTCCATCTGTCCTGAGAACAGTCAGGTCCTGTGGCATCTTCTCCCAACCCTCCCTCCTGCCCTGGGAGAGTGTGGTTTATCTGACAGGTAAGCCTGGGCAGAGTGATGAAGCCTGCTCATCTCTGCCACTCCCATTTGGCAGGGTGTGGTCTTGTCAGGAGGGGCCAGAGTCCTGGATAGAAGGACTGCTTGGGGGACCTGGCCCTGTGCTGAGCTCAGGCTCAGCCTATGATAATCCTGCCACTAGAAGGGCAGGAAGTGGCCTCAGGTTTCCCCATGGGGCTCCTGTGTCTCCCACTCACAGGGGTGCTGGGCAACCTCTAACCCCATCAAGACTTGTTCTGCACTCTCTTGCCCTCCCTGTGCCCAGAGACGCCAATGTGTGGATTGCAACATGAGCATCTCTGTCCTCTGGCTCCCTGTTTGGTGTGTCCTGGAGACAAGTCCAGAAGAACAGAGGTCGGGCATTTCCCCAGTGCACTGCCCTCAGGAGAAAGTCCAGACCCCCTGCCACCAAAGGCCACAGCTTCTGTCTAATGGTCCTGTGCACGTGGCCAGCCTTCTCTGGCTCCAGAAACCTCTCCTGCCCTTCCATCTTGCGGCACAGGAGACAGCTAACCACTCTGCTCACACTGCCCCTGATATGCTACCCATTGTGGTCATTTTAAATATTCTTCTTGCCGTTTAAAGCGTCCCTTTATCTATCTGTCTTCAAGTTACCCAGTTGGAGTGTGCATCTCTTTCCTCCCGGCCCCCAGCTGGCACTACCTTCAGGAAAACTTATTTTATACTCTGTGTCTCTTGTGCTGTGGGAACAGCCCAAGTCTCAGGCCAGCACAGCCTCAGCCCTGGAGGAAGGGAGGAAGAGATCTGCTGACAGAGGCCCTGGGACATGTGTGAGGAAGCTTCCTTTACTTCCCTTATTGTTTTCCTCTCCTTCCAAAGTGTACTTTTATTTGATTTTTATTTGTCACAACAACTGACACAGCCTGAATTCCTCCCAGTGCCCAAACCAACACATCCTTCTCCAAGAGTGACTTCGAGCTCCATTTCCAGGCAAGTTTAAATTGTGCATGGCTGCTGGCAGGCCTCACTGCCCTTCCCCTAGAGACCCCATTTCCCTCCATCATGAGCTTCTTCACGAGCTGATAATCTTCTGCATCCAAGTCTTGGGTGACTGCAGCCCTGGATGACAGATGACAGTAGCCGTGTATAAGATCTTGGGCCACAGACAACTGGTGAAGGTGTCCCATCAACGAGGGTTTGAGGCATGGCTGCTGTTCTAAGCCATCATAATTTGAGATAATTTTTTTGAAACAATAAAAAATGAATATCTAAGTACTTGAAAGTTGGAAGCTGCCATAGTAGAAGCACAGGAATTTGGGAGTAGCTTAGAAGTGAGCAGGGGCAGAGGCAGGGGCATTCTGAGTAGCATATTAGAGAAAGCCAAGGTGGCCTTGGTGGATTGTGGTTGGTCTTGGTGGAGGCATCTGCTTCTGGGTACTGAGCATTCAGGAGAAAGTGGGAAATATGTCTTGGGAAGCTGGCAGAGGGCATCCTGTTGCATCTCTGCAGGAACTCAGTATTGCCCTCACCTGTGGGAATGTGGAGAGTAGTGATGTGACTACTGTGCTTGGCCAATCCTGAGCATCGTGCTGAAGGTGCTGTGGATTGGAAAACATACGGGACAAGAGACAAATCAGCAAAGACTATTAAAAAAGAAGCCAGGACCTAATGGTTTGTAAAATTCTCAGCCTCCCGCTGACAAAGAATGGAAGTATTAAAATGGTCCCCAAGCATGGGAGAAATGCAGGGCACTACCAGGAAAAGACTGCTTAGCGATGACCTGAGGGTCTGGCTGTAAGAACATTGGTAAAGACCTTGGAAAGCACAAACATGGTACTGAAGAGGACTGTTCATCACACCAAAGGCCCATCAGAGGGATTGAATGTCCATCTCTTAATCAAATCTCAGGGTTTCTAGGAAGCTTATGGGATTATGGCTTATGTAAGAGATGTTCATGTTTGCAGCTCTTACTTAATGGAGTGAATTTCCGTGGTATTCACAGGAGGTCCATCCAGAACTAGAGGGAATTATACCTATGGATACACTGTCATCTTGAATTTAAAAGGATAGAGGCAGCATCCATTCAATACAGCAGTTGTGTCCCTCAAATTGACAGGGGGCATGCTGAGAGAGCCACACAGACCCAAATGCTTGCTTTCTTCTGATCTTCTCCATCAAGGGTGGCACCTAGGGCCAGGAAGGATTAATCAAGTCTCAATCAGGGAACTTCCACGGTGTTCCTGGCTGTAAGCCAGAGTGGCTATGGGCCGGTGGCTCCTTCAGGGCTCCCATGTCCTTCCTTTTGCACAGGAATGTCTATGAAGATTGTTCTACATCTGCTTGAACTTTGCGGTTGGATGTGTGGCCTGGGGAGCAGGTGATTCACCTCTTCTCAAAAGTCTCACAGTTGAGAAGACCTGGGTTCACACAGCTCTGTTTAAGAAGTTTCATCTCAGCAGCCCCGTCAGTCACCTCACCTGGCTTGGATCAGGAGACCCTTTGAGCAGATGCTGTCATGACATAGTGAGGTGAAACTTTAATAGGCTATGGAGTAGCCAGGCTCCAGTGACCACGTCACATCAGCTGACAGTCTTGAGAATTGTCCAAGATAGTTTTTGTGTCTTGTATTTTCCTTTTGGGTCATGAGGAGTGAAGTTTCAGGCTAGAAATTTTTTTCCACCAGTTTTGGCTGCGCTTGGCATCATCAGCAGCTTCCCAGGTGTTAATTCACCCAACTGACTTCCCGGCCTCCCTTTTGCACATCTGGACCACCCTGGAGCCCTGCGGGAGGTAACCCTGGATGCCACTCTCCTCAGATACTGAACTTTGAATTTGTTTTCATGAATTAAAATTGTGGTCCAGTAATAAGTCCTTATCCCAAGCTGCAGTAATTACAGACAGGAATCTGTATTTACTGTATAATTGGAGGTTTGCCAAAAAAGGAGCAGGAACTTGTGAAAGCTGTTTGACCTAGTGTGTAAACAACTGAAGCTCAAGTAATTGTTGCTTTTAGTTAGGAGGGAATCTCCAAATTTCACTAAAAACCTTCTAGAAACTTCCAGGCACAGGACACCCATTTGGGAGGCCTGGATTAGTGGGTTCTGACTGCTGTTAGGGGTACACAAGCATTCAGGTGATAGCAATGTGTGTGAGAGGAGAATATACTAAATTCAGGTATACTAAATTCTCAGAACCCAAATGGGGCGGGGGAGGATGGGATCCCAGAGCAAGACCCATGGTGACTGCAGACAAATCCCTTGTCTCTCCAGTGCTTGACTTCCAGGTCACACTGTGGTCTACGGTAAATGTGAATTAAGGAAAGCTGACATGATTGAATTTAAAGTTTTGGTGTTTGAATGCACATTTGAAATTACTTGGACACTATATGGGAGCATTATACCTCTTTTTATTGTAGAAAAACCAAATGCAACAGATCCCACAAGATCCCACACAGAGGCACTGATCAAGTATAATCTATTCACATAATTAATCAATCAAGTCTCATGTCACATCTTTGTGACATATGAATGGCATCATCTGCAATACTGATCCGACAGCTCACGGACCTGGTTGATGTTAGGCTGAGGGGAAATTACGCTATTGAGCCCAGTCTCTGAGGTGGACGTGGATGCCCACAGACGGCTGGTATCGGTGTTTCTCCTAATGACTGGGTCTGCTTCCTGCAAGAGCAGGAAGTGGTGTGGGGCCAGGAGTCCTGCCAGATGCCCCGGCTCTTCTGCTTTCATTCTCTGTTCACTCCAACACCTTGGTTTTGTGGTGGTATCTAGACAGTGGAATCTGAAAATGACTGTGGTGGGTGAGACTGTCCCTCACCAAGATCTGAGGGAGCGGCAGGCGCTCCCCTTCTCCCCTGGAGAAGATCAAACAGACTTGGCTTCCAGTCCTGCTCTGTCTCTCTTAGCTGTGTGATATTAGGCAGGTAACTAGGCCTTTCTGGGCCTCCTCATGGAAGTAACAATAGCGTCCCAGGGGCTACCATGCTGGATTAGGTGAGATGCTTTGTTGGAAGGACCCAGCATACACCAGGTGCTCCCTCCCTTCCCTTGGGTCTGGACAGTGCCCTCGCCACTATTTCTGGGATGACATGTGAGCATCTTGGGGGACTTGATTCTTGCTACCACACTTGGAGGTAATTAGTTCCTCATGAGAGAATCCTTTTTGAGTGCCCTCCTCCAGTTTTGGGCTCTCTCTGTATGATATCTACTAAGTAAATAGCTACAAGGCACAGGAGCGGGTCTCAGTGAAGCAGTGCTGTCCTCTGGTTCATGGGCTTCACCTGTGGTGTCCAGAGAGTGGAGCCTTAGCAGGAAGTGGCATTTCTGGCTACCTTAGGACTAGATGCCATGTCTTTGAGGAGGTACAGGGAAGGCAGGTTAGTGCTGTGGTTTGAAATGTAAACCCCACACCCCAGTTCTCCTGAGGTCCAGCTCTATGATTTGCAAAGACTTAACATACACGTAACATTTTGATGTTTAAATGGCATTATCTTAAAAAAGTACTAAAACTGTGACCCCGTAGAGTCACAACTGGGGAGGACTAGGTGACTTAATACCTGTAAAACAAGCTCACAAGCAGACACCTGAGTGTTAGCTCTTACTGCTCTGTGAGAAAATTAAATAATGGGGACTCCATGTAATTAATTAATTATACTTGCAACAAAATCTGAGCCTTCTTAGGCAATCTTGACATTAATTGGATGGTTTTGTGGTCTTGAACCCACAGTGGAAGGTGGTGAGGGTCACGGGATGTGGGAGGCTAAAACTCAATCCCGGTTCCTTATGTTCCCACCAAAGAAATTCAAATTTAAAGTCAGACACCAAAGCCACCCGAGAAAACTTCATTATGGGAGAAAGTAAAGTGAAATGAAGGTGAAGGTAAAGTGAGGCTCAAGCAGAAAGCACTCTGGAGAGAGAAAGCGGGTGGTCACCAAGCAGAGAACCCCCAAGGACACAGTGCTGTTCCCACACGTGTGACAGGGATGTGCTGGAGGGGCAGGGACCACTTTCTGCACTCTGCCAATCAGGGGACCAGGTTCTCCTTCACGTTGCCAAGTGATGAAGTTGATGACCTTAGCTGGTCCTCTCCAGAACTGTCATGTGGCCCTCCTATTCAGGGGGCCTCATCTACAGATCAATCCATCCTGGGGTCAGTACTGGTGAGGAGTTCTCCTAGTGTGCCTGTCCCACTAAAGGATCCCCCTTTCTGAGATAGAAAGAGGCACATGCGGCCATGGCTTCTAGTTCTATCTTGACCTTTATGGTCCTATCAAGACTTGGTCCCATAAATCCCCTTTTCTTGAAGAATTTCTCCAATTAGCTGATTCTCCTTCTGTTTGCTTACTCTGGAGGTCTCTGTACCCAGCACTTTGCTACGGATTATCATCTGCTGGGAGGTATTTACTCATCTGCTTTGGGAGTGTGAGAAACTCGCTCACCTACCCACCCACCTACTTGCTCAACTCTTAGGGTCATGAGGCACAGCAAAAGCCAGGCTTTATACTGACAGTCCTGCATGATGAGGGTCTGGGTGGCAGGCAGGCCCAGGGCAGTCACAGTCAGTATTTTATTCCCCAGAGTCCCAGGGTCCCTACCTGGTTCCTCCTTGGGGTATACAGTCTCCCCAAATGTCACCTAGGTCTTACTGTGTCCGACTGGGTTCTTTGAAGAAGTAAGCCTTTAGTTGTCCTCACCTGCCTTTGTTCTCCTGGCTGAGAGCATTTTAGGTTTGTTTCTACCGGTCAGGCTGGCCCTTCCCCCACCTCCTGCTTGTCAGGGCCCTTGACCTGCCACACTCCAGTGTTAACTGCTTTTAGCTTTCCACTCTGCCCTCTCCTGCTGCTTTCCTTACATCCCAATTTGACATTCAAGGCTAAGTGCTGTATCTGGAAAATGAACCACCAGACTCTCTCTCTCTCTCTCAAGTCCCCTCTTTTTCTTTGGATAATCTTGGGTCTACTTTGCATTTTGGTCCCATACCCTTTAGTATGGCCACTCATCCTTGCCATATTAACTTTTCAAGGTGGAAACTGGCCAGGGTCATGATTTTAGCAGTTTGTAGAGCTGCCTAGGTCAAGAGCCCTCGGTACGACCCTTCCCAACTCGGTTGATGCTTGTCTTCTTCCTAGGTCTTGATTAAACCCAAGTAAGCGAGCTGGAGGTGGTGACTACAAACCCCAGGGGAGGAGTCTGAGCAAGGAGCCCCTTACCTTGATGGGTGGTAAAGTGGAACATAGCCCGAGCAAATATTCTTTCAGAAATTGGTCTTTAGTTTCCATGGTAGGGAATTCTGTAGTTTTTCTCAAAGGAGCCCATATAGCAGCTTGTAGTAAATACCAGAGCTAGAAAATCACAGCAGCAAAAACAAACAAACAACAAAACAAAAAACTAGAAACAGATCAATCTGCCCACGGAGGAGGGTAGGAAGTTTTGTAGGTCTCAAATGGACTCAAACTTGTGACTCTGACAGATCTTTGTGTGAGATTTATCAGGAACTCCTGCATAAAAATCCTTTCTTTCTAAACTCCCAGTTTTACTTACATTTGGAAGGACTGACATAAATATACATCTCAATTAACAATACAGGACAATTGTGTGAACTTTTAAATGTCCACGGTGGCTGTGTTCTGTTATATTCTTCTGCCAGGAGTTTAAGGGCAAATTGGTCTAACTGTTATTAAGAGTCAGCTGAGACTGACCAGGAATGGCTCTTTGGAACTCGTGAGAAGACTCTTGGCTCCTTTGGCTTGTTCCTACCATTGTGCCATCTGCCAGGACGGGTCAGGGTCTGGCTGACCATGTATGGCTCCCCTTGGAAGCATCAGGGACATTTTTCCTCTGGCCCTGATCCTTCTCTGGGCAGAAGGTGCACTGATTCTCTAGGGTCCTCTCAATTGCCCTGATGGGGAGGTTGGGTGACCCACTGGAGATGTGGGACCCTTAGAGGAGTCCCTGGATCCTGGCTGAGCCTCAAGGGCAAGGGCTAAAATCTGAGTTTTACTTGACCATTTTCCTTCCTTGACTTCTGTCTCTAAGTTTTGGATTTAAATATCCAGAAGACTGGGTTTCACAGTCCTGAAGTAGAAATACTGGGCTTTAACTCTGTGTCTATGATCTTACAGTTCACCCTCCATTTAATGAGGGTCAGCATCAGTACTGGAAGTCACCCTAATGTCCTTTCTGTCCTATAGCTGATGGCATATTACCTGAAACAAACCCACCTTGTTCTGGAAGGCAAAACACTAGCAAGGAGAAGTTGTAAAGTTTTACAAGGAAAATTCAAAATAAGTTAACAAGGAGCAAAAACATATTAAATTGTATGATAGCTTTGAACCAATAAACATTATAGATATTAGGATTATTGTACTTTTGATATCTATCTTGCCTCCACAAAGATCCATAAATTTATCAACTCTATCACATATGAATTCTTTACAAATTTTATTTCTTTTAAAATTTGTTTCAACCTTAAATATTTTTTATAATTTACCCCCAAGCTTTCTTTACTTAGTTTTGTATCATATCCCTTGTTTCTTTCGAGGTCACAGTAATCCTTATAATAAGTCTATCTTTTGAACATAACTTTAAGTGAGTGTAAGTCCAGCCTTCCTTGGAGCCATGCTGACATGGAATAGGGTGAGGGGCAGAGCCTTATCTCAGGTGCTGTGCTCTTGACAAACAGCACAGTTCAACACTGCATCTGCATCACGAATTGAACAAAGCTCTGAGAGCTCCTAACTCATTTTCATTAAAAAAATGTAAAAACATTTCCATGTTCCACATTGTCAACCTTTAAACACTTAGGCTTCTCCTCATTATCTTTCAAAAATGCATGTAAATTTCCATCCCAGAGTTAAAAAACAACACAAAATATTACATATAATTTACCAATAAAAGGTAACCTTTATCCAGTAACAGAACCTTAAATGACGTAAATAAACACCAAACAAATCTGTTATTTTTTGAAGAAGACTTTCGCTACAGATAATTTTATTTTGGAGAACACCAACTTGGTAAATTGCTCTTCTCAGCTTTACATTCTAAAAGACTTCTTGTGTACATAGAGAATATGAATACGTGGAATACACAAAGAAGCCAGTAACAGTGTCACATCACACAGAGGTCCTTATATTAACTAATAACTTTTAAAATAAGGTATAGAATTCATAGTGCATGATAACTAGAATCACAGATCTGCATAGTTTAGCGGCACTAAGCAAAAAGCAAAGGACAGTCTTAAATCTCACACACTTAGGAAATAGTATTAATGATCATAAATAGAAAAAAATAGCATTTACTGGCCACCTTGCCTGTAAACCTATATATGCTTTCATTTTACAAATTTTATAGGACATTTAGACAAGCCTCAGACAGGCATATTTAATTTAGATGTATACCTATCTCTAGCTCCATAGATTTATGGTGTCAACTACATTGTAATAAGTGAAAATAACTATTATTTATTTAATTAGTTGTGGAGTATTCATTTAAAAGACTTTAAAATGAGCATAAGCCATAATTCCTTTGAGATCTCATTTCCCTAGTAAATAACACCCAACGGACTCAAGAAATTATCTTGATGAAAAATAACAGATCAATGTTTTTGATTTTTGTTTCATATCAGAACATTAAAATTCAACCTTAGAAAATCCCTTAAATAATTTTGGCTGCTTATGCTAATTATAGCCAACTTAATCACATGCACAAACTTTTAGCTTTACCTTTCACAAATCTTCTGCAACCTACTTAGACATTCTACAACTTGTTTATGTCCTAAGTTTTGCCCATTTTTTATATTTGACTTTAATACACACAAATACATACTTTATCATATAAAATTATTTCTCAACCAAACAACATTTCTTTTTCTTTCCAATTTTTCATAATAAAATATATTTTTATACTGATAACATCCTTATATCTCTTTTTTTTAGTTTCAAACCCTTTCTTAAATTCATATTATGAAAAAAATCCTCATAAAATTTCTGAACTTAGAAAATTATTTCTTTTTTAATAATAGGAAATACTCTGTGCTTTTTACAACACTTTAATCAAAACTGAGCTGAAATGTTTTATACTCTTTGCATATAGAATTATGTTTGTTAGAATTTTAATTTTTAATAACCTTGATTTAGTTTAGATCCAGAAGCAAAGCAAACTTATGAAAGCACATTTACCAAACTTATGAAAGTACACTTAATAGATTTACCAACTTTTCCATTTACCAACTTAATAGATCCAAGTATATTTTACCTTATGTAATTTAAGAAGACAATAATACCTAAATTTAAATTTAGTAGTTGATGTTTTAGTATTTTAACTTTGCAAATTGATAAGATTTCTCCTCTAATAAACACATTTATAAATGTTTATTTCACTTATGTTAATTCTAATTTATTCATTTTTAATTTAGGTTACCCATGAAAACCAAGGTATCATACAATTTTAATTCACACTTTAAGTCTGTTGTTTCGGCCAAAGACAAATTCTTAAAAGCAATGGATATGCTGATTTTTTTTTGTCCTTTTGGTATAAACCAAGGAGTGGGATAGCTGGGTCAAATGGTGGTGGTTCCATTCTGAGTTTTCTGAGGAATCTCTGTACTGCTTTCCAAAGTGGATGCACCAACCTGCAGTCCCACCAGGAATGTCAGTATTTAAAGCAGCTGAATTCACAATAGCTAAACTATGGAACCAACCTAGGTGTCCTTCAGTAGATGAATGGATAAAGAGAATGTGGTATATATATTCAATGGAATATTAGTCAGCTTTAAAGAAAAATGAAATCATGGCATTTGCCAGTAAATGGATTGAGTTAAAAAATGTCATGTTAAGCTAAATTAACCAATTCCATAAAAACTAAAGGCCAAATGTTTTCTCTGGTATGCAGATGCTAATTTATAATGGGGTAGGTGAGAGCACTCCGAGGAGAATAGAGTTACCTTAGATTAGATAGAGGGGAGTGAAAGGAGGGGAGGGGAGGGGATATAGGGTTAGGAAGGACAGTAGAATGAAATAGAAATTATTACTTTATGTACCAATGTGATTCTACAACACACACCATCAAAAAATGATAAATTATACCCCATCTATGTATGATCTATCAAAGTGCATAAATGCATACAACTGTCATGTATAACTAATTAAAACAAATTAAAAATTTAAAAAGCAATGGATGTTACACTTTAAACATTTTATAGAAAGGGAAGTTTTCTCGATTGGCTGGACACTTAGAAAAATTTCCATGTATGTTAGTAATTTCAAAGACATTATCACACCTACCAATGTAAATTGACCCTTTTGAAATTAAAATGGAGCCTGTTAAAGGTTTTTACAGTGTGAGCCAGACATGAGAAGGGCCTATAGGATTGGGAACAATGGGGACAGCCTGTCAGCTCTGGGGAGGCTGAAATCAAAGGTTCTGGCAGCCACTGGGCCTCCATGGGGGCAGATCTACTCCCACTAACCCAGTGTTTTCCTCCTCAGAACTTGACAGAGGAGAAGACCTCTTCCTTTTTCAGTGCTTTTGAGAGCTGAACCTTAAATAGTTGGTCTCTGAATAAAGAGAGCATGAAAAAACTGTGTACAGCTAAAAAACATAAATAAACTCCAGTTAGTAAAAACAAAACTAACGAGAGTAAAATATATAACTTTAGGTTCTCAGGACCCAAGGTGAATACACCAGGAAAACCATGAGCTCAGAAAAAGATCAAAGTTAAAAAAAAAAAAAAAAGGCAATCGTCATTACCCTGGTAAAGGAGGCCGTCCACATTAGACCTGAGTGGGATCAGATGAGTCAGTGCAGATATTTAAAGAACGGGAGAGGCCACGAGCTCCTCAGAAAGAAGATCTTAAAGAAAAGACTTGCGCCTGTGGGATCCTTCTATTTTCCTTCCCTGTCCTAGGACTCGAGTTCTTACACACCGTCAGTGGTAGGTTCCTGTAACTGAGCTTCCCTTACTGGAGACTTCTTACACTCTGAGCTCACTGTGTGCTCAGGCCCCATACCTGGGGACTTCTTGGACACCCTGAGTTCTTGCTCCATCTGTCTCTGGTCATTTCTTTTGGGGGAGAAGAAACTGCCCACCAGGACTCTGCACTCAGTTTCTGCCCAGGACATGCCTCCTTCCCACACACTCACCCTCCCAATTCCCAACCGCCACGGCCCATTTTCTACCTTGGTTCATTCATGAAGGAGTTCACCTGGTTGCTGGTCACTTTTTTGCTTCTGCTGTGCTCCCTGAGACAATGGTCCAGGTATTTGTAGGGACTCTGTTGGGGACAGGACATCCAGGCAGAGCAGATCCCCCAAAGTGGGGTGGGGCATATCTCTGCTCTCCACCAGGTTCATGCTGCACACAGCCACAGAGATCCAGGAGGAGCCCCCAAGTCCTGAGAATCAAGCTCATCTCTCCAAACCCGAGAATCCACTAAGAGACACGAGGTAGAGCGAGAGCAAGGCTTTTGACTGACAGTCTCACAACACTGGGTGTCTGGGTGAGCAGATGCCCTCAGAGCAGCCACCGTCAGCCTCTACCCCATGGTGTGCAGGGGTCCTTCTCCTGGTGGCTCATTGGCTGAATACGGTGGGTGCACAGTCTAGTGTCACCTAGGTCACCTGTCTCCTATAGGATTATTAAATAAGTGTACCTTTGTTTGTCCCCACCTCGCTGTGTTCTTTGTAGCGGGAAGGCCTTCTTGGACTGAGCACATCTTAGGTTTGCTCTGGGGTTAGGCTGGCCCTTCCCCTACCTCCTGCTTGTCGAGGGGCTGTGGATCTGGCACACTCGGTGTTAACTGCTTTCGACTCTCCACTCTGCTCTCCCTCCCGCTGCTTTTCTTACCTCCCAGGCAATTTTACATTAAGGCTAAATACTGCATTCTGAATGCACCACCAGACTTTCTGTATCTCACAGCAGTAACTTAAAGGAAACTTTACCAGTGACTTAGAGTCAACCTGTGACTCTCCCGTGCATTCCTCGGCTCATTATCTACAACTACATAAGAGTGGGCTCTCAGCTGAGGCTGTGGGCTGTCTGCTGAGATGCTGCTTCCGGCAGTGAGCAGGAGAGAAACAGGCCAAGGAGGACAGTGGGCACCCTGGGCGGGAAGGGAGCAGGAAGGTGAACCCTGAATCCTAGACAGCGGGCACCTGGGTCCTTTCCTACCCACATGGGATCAGCACCGCCAGGACAGACCAGGAGCAAGCCTCGTGCCTAACAAGACCATGGGTGGCTATGCAACACAGTGTCTGCTGAGGTCCTGGGTTGGGGATCCTGGGGGAACAGAGGTGGGACTATCCATTTCTTACTGCCTCATGGCCTTGGAGTGAGTGTCTGCAGGGCCAGGAGTGTCACACTCACTGCCAGTCAGGCATCTGCCAAGGGACTGTGGGTTAGAACCCAGCTCCTGGGTCTGTAGATGGTGCCAGGCCAAATCCACCTGGCAGTGGGCATCTCTCTACCCGTCCTCTGCCCTCCTTCTCGGGCACCAAGCTCCTGGACACACACTGGCAGAGACCTTAAAAGACAGATTTGGTCTTCAGGAGTCACTAGAACAGGCTGAGGATCCAGGGGACACCACTCCCATGAGTCAAAGTTTCCAGACAACTCCAGAAACTGGGTCCTTTACAAATGTTGCTCTTTACGGTTTTAGCAGAGATTTTTTCTCCCAAACGCTCCAGCAAAGCTGAGAATCACATCCTTTGTACCTACTTGTTCAGACAGAGGGTTGGCAAGTGAAGACCAAGCAGGAGAGCAGTGGTTGCCTTCAGAAAACTGTGCATAAGAAGATTCCTCAGCAGAGCTGAGCACGTCTTGATTTTCAGAAGTGCAGTATTTGCCAACATATGGTGCTAATACCATTGGACATGAAAAGGCCAAAAAGTGAAATTCGACTTCAACATCACACCTTAAACGAAATTCAACTCAGAATGGATCACAGATTTTATTTCATTTATTTACTTTTTTTTTTTGGCAGTGGTGGGAGTTGAACCAGGGCCTGGCACAAGGGAGCAAGCACGAACCACTGGGCTATCCTCCTGCTCGGGGATCCTAGACCCAAATGTAAAATGTCAAAACCATGTAACTTTTAAAGGAAACAAAATTATTCACTGTTCTTGGTGAATAATTCTCAACTATTAAGCTGAAAGCAGGATCCATAAAAGAAAAGGAAACAAAGATGCACTGGGCTCTGGCTGCAGTCAGAAGTTGCTTGCTCTGTTAAGCAGATGAGACATGGCAATAAAGTATTGGCAGGCCACACACCTGGCCATCACCGATGGTGGGAAAGCCCTCCAGTGAGAACTTGGGCAAAGAGAAAACCTCACTGAAGAATGTAGATGGCGAACAAGTGTGTGAGGAGAGGTGCTCCCTTGACGGGCCTTGAGGGATTCACTGAGTCCAACAGGAAATGAAAAAACCACACACCTGTTGGAATAGGTAGACAAAGACAAGAAAACCGAGACAATTCCAAGTGCAAGTGACAATGTGGAGAAGCTGGGTCTCTTGTGTTGCATGGGTGGGTAGCTGAGGGGTTAGCGATGGGGGTGGGGGTCCAGGCTGGAGGCTGTAATGGTTCATGCTTTGTTGTCTGTATTCGTGGAAAGGGAGGTCATACCTGTACATTGGATGTTTTCCGTAGGCACGTTTGCGTGCTCCAAGCAAAGTTCTACATGTGGCAGTTTCATTGATCCAAGCCCTCTGGGTCATGGTGTCCCTGCCAGGATTCCTAGTGTCCAGGTAAATTCTGGATTCTGTGGGCCATGAGCCTTCCCTGAGAAGCTCCCTGGGTTATCCCAGAGCAGGGTCCCCTGGCACTCCCACTTCAGGAGACCTCCTTGAGCTCTCTTGGTGCACGTAGTGGGCTCTTGCTTTCCCTCAGAAGCTCTGAACTTAGTTCTTTCTATGACACATGATGAAGGCAGTGACTGGAGGCCCTTTGCAGTTGGGCCTCTTGGAGCCTTTCCCCTGCTCTCCTCTAGGGACATGGCTCTTGAAATGGGGTGGCAAAGGCAATGTCAGAAGTACCAGGGCACATTCCTCTGTAGATCTCTTTCAGGGCCTGAACAGCAGTTGTGTCAGCTGCCCACGGGTCAGATTGGATTTGGAATTAAAGGGGGGAGCGAGGGCTTGTCCAGGCATGAGGACCTTCTCCACATGTCCCTGGGGCTTCATAAAACCTTCCTAAATTCTATTTTGCATGTTGCAGGAAGCGGTGCTAGGATAAGATGAGGACCATCATCCGACATTTGTGACCTTCCACACAAGCTTTCAGACAAAGTGTCTTACTTTTTACTAGCGATATGGTACGACAGGTGTGCGAACTTCCCAGAATTCCCAGAGGGATTCGTCACAGCCACAAAGATAGGGGATACTGCCTTCAATTTCTGTGAATTCAATGTCTGTGAGGCGTGTATTTCTGGACAAGGAGCCACACAAGAGAGAAAGAAGTTGATGATCTGCACTTCCCTTCCTTTCCTCCTCTGCTTGTGACGCTTACAGAGGATTTGAATGTCTCCTTGAAGGACAAAACTTTGACATTTTACCCTCCAATTTGGTTGTCAGTGAGCCTACTTACTTCAAGTAGAGAGCATTCTGACACAGTAGCAAGGGACTGCAGGAAATGACACTCCTGCCTCCCGGGTCTCAGCATGTGGCCTGCTTATGGCTACTGGGGATGATTGTTCCTGAGCCCCTCAGTACAGAGGGCAGGAAATGGACCTATCCTACTAACCTATGCCAACATGTGCAAATCTATCTATCTATCTATCTATCTGTCTGTCTGTCTATCTATCTATCATCTATCTAGCTAAACTTTTCATCCATCTATCCATTCATCTATCCCTCCATCCAATTGTCCATCCATCCATCCACCCATCCACTCATCTACTCATTCACTTTTTATCTATCATTTTTCTCTCTCTCTCTTCCACCCATCTACCCATTTATCCATCCACCCATTCAACTGTCCATCTATCCATCCATCCATCCACCATCCATTTATCCATCCACCCATCCACCCATCCATCCACCCATCCATCCATCTATCCATCCATTCATCTATCCATCCATTCATTCATCTACCTATCCAAATGTCCATCCATACATACATACACTCATTCACTTTTTATCATCTCTCTACCTATCTATCATCTAGCTAAATTTTCCATCCATCTACCCATTTATCCATCCACCCATTAAACTGTCCATCCATCCACCCATCCACCCATCCATTTACCCATCCAGCCATTCATCTACCCATCCATCCATCCACTCATTCACTTTTTATTATCTATCTATCTATCATCTAGCTAAACTTGCCATCCATCCATCCATTCATCCATCCACCTGTCTATTCATCCATCCACCCATCCAACTGTCCATCCACCCATCCATCCATCTACCATCCACCTATCCACTCATTCACTTTTTATCCATCATCTCTCTATCCAGCATGTATCTATCTATCTATCTATCTATCTATCTATCTATCTTTCATCCACCTATCTAATCTGTTCATCTAGTCTCTCCATGTTTGTGTACCTTTAAAAACATGATTTGAATTGATGCCTCTGTTTCTGTCCCAGGTCTGTTCTAGCCTCCCTTATTTGTAACTTCTTTTTCTGAAAACGAGGAATCTTGCTATCATGTCATCCTGTAGACTCACTTATTTGTTCAATTCTGGGGGGTCAGTTATTTCAACATTGCTGTACAGGGCTTGCTAGATCCAGTCAAAACACAGTTGATAAGCTACTCAGCCTGGTGCCTTTCTTTCTCCTGTCCTTTGTGTGGCTGGTTTTCAACTGTGATATGGACGGGATGATCATTCCACATGTCATTTTAAAATCCCAACACTTCGGTTTCTAAAACTCATGCATTTATTTTTAAATGTGTGAAATGTTGCTGTGGTTCCATGAGCGAGCTCTGCCTGGGAGACGTGGCCCCTCTTGCCTATCACACGGAAGAGATGGAGTGCACTTCTTCCAAATCTCCCGCAGCCCTTCCGTCTTTTACTTTCTGGTTTATTCTTCCTATAATTATTTTCACCAAATGCTGATGCCTGTGCCTTTTCTCAGACTCACTTTTTTCTCACATGGAAGATAGTATGGTATTCTGTTATTTGGGTACTTCTCAGTATATCCTGGAAATTACTCCAATTTAGTTCACAGCATTCTGTATTTTTTAGCAGTTGCAGGGCACTTGATTTGCAGATGTTCCATCATTCAACCACTGTGCCCTGTATAGACATCTTTATTGTTTCTGGTGTTTTACAAGTGTAAGCAATGCTAAGAGGAGTAACACACACACAGACATTTTCGAGGTATATCTTCAGGGTGGGTTTCAAGGAGTGGTGTCATTGAGTCAAAAGTTAAGTGCATTAAGTACAGCTAAGCATAGCTCACTTCTCCCCCTAGCAGGGGTGGGTCTGTTCACATCCTTGCCATCTACCTATGCAGGTACGGGTCCCCACAGCCTATCCTGTGGGATGCACTGGGATAGTTCTCAATTTTGCCAGTTAGGTAAGAAATATGACCTCAGTGTTGTTTAATATTCCCAGAAGTGGCAGTGAGCTTGACCACTTTTTCTGTGTCTGGGGGACATTTCTGTATCTTTTCCTGTGAGTTTTCTGTTCAAGTGTTACATTAAAGAGTTCAGTCCGAACTTGAGAAGTGAAGTTGCAGCGAAACTTGAATTTCTTTTTCAGCCACGTATAATTCGGTTCAGATTTCACGTGGGGATCTGTGCTTGGCAATGCCCTGAGAACCTCCGTCAGTGGTTGGGAGGGGTCTGGGCAGGGGGCAGGGTAATGTTGGGCTGTGATTGGGTTGAGCTTGTAACCTGGAGATGTCACCCCTGGTTTCTTAACAATAGTCCTTCCTCAGTCCCTGAGGGGCGTTGAGGACCTGAGAGGTCACAAGGGCAATGGGAGATGGCACCACTGAGCTAGATGGTCTCTCACCACACAAAAGCCTCCCAAGGGCTTCAGGAAGTGATGTGGGCAGGATGTGACATCAGGGAGGCAAGGGTCAGTGCTGCCCAGGTGGATAGCCAGAGGAGCCTTCCTGGAGGAGGTGATTTGAAAAGAAGGTGAGCAGGGATTGACCTGAACCTGGTGTGGGTCTAAGGCTGCTCTTGGGACATTAGTCAAATGGAAGCTCCACATCCTGGAATTTTCAACATTGGATACATTTTGGAGTTTTGAGAGCTCCTGAGGTCCATTCACTCCTCCTTCATCTTTAATTCCTCTCATGGGTTTCAGAAGTTCTCATAGTTATCATCTTCACCTACCAGGTGAGGAAACTGCATCTCGGGAAGGTGTGTGGCTTTCCCAGGGGGACAGATCAAGGGGACCAGATCTGACCCAGGTCTTTGCAACTCAGGGTCTGTGGGGAAGCTTGCTACTGTGCTGGGCTCAGAGGTGGCATCACAAGACAGTTAAGCTCAAGTGCTTAGGAGCCTGGAAACACACACACACACACACACACACACACACACACACACACCCATGATGGAGCAAGGATCACTAATTTGCAGGGGAGTTAGCTAGAGCTCCAGGCTTCCACACAGTCAATCTTCCTAAGCATGGTGGTAGGGACTTTGATGTTACCATATTTTCTGTGCTAGGTACTTACTGGCTGGTACTTGTCATAATTATGGATTTCAAGTCCTCATGGTACAGTGGTCACTTTGGCATGTTTTCTGTGAACTCTGAGACAAGAGGCTTCTCTTGGAGCGGTTGGTGACTGGTGAATAAACAGAGGCTGTGCCTCAACTAAGCAGAGTGCCGCAGTCCGGCTGCAGCAGAATAACCGGGGGGTGACGAATAACTTGTGTACGTTGATGCAGCAGGAATGGAAGCCGTTTATTATAGGATAACAGAGCTATTTATACATTTTGCACAGCTTATCTTAATTAGCATAAACTAGATACATCAGTCAACCAATCAGGAATCTCCACACTTAATGGCTCGCTTTTGTTACTTCTCAAACCACTCCCTCTGACATTTTGCCAGGCACCATCCAGACTTGTTTATGAACTCTAACATTCCCCTGGCAAAATACCACGTGTTATTTTGACTTGTCTACAGACCTTAACAGCAGAGAGTGCACATATATATTTATTCCATGGGGTTGAATCCTCCCCCACCTTGCCAGGGCTTCCCTGGCAGAGAGAGACTTGACAAAGCTTCTTTCTTATTCAGTCACATGGAGAATGTTTTTGATAGCTGTACTCAGGATTCCCAAGTCAGTGACCCAGAATTCAAACTACACACCCAGGGAGACTGGCCATAAAATCCAGGAAAAGTGATAGTATTGAGGCTGGGAATAAGAGAGTGCCAGTCATTCTTTCCACAAAAAGTTCCTAAGTGCCTACGGTGTGCCAAGAATTCTACACGACCTTGGAGATACAGCGGGAACCAATAAAAATGTGTTCCCTGCTCCAATGGCACACACATTCTATCAAGGAAAATTCCCTCCCCTCAAAAGACAAGTGAGTCGCTCTAACCTATCCACAATTAGCAACTGAGAAGGTTAATTAAACCATCACCAAAATAAATGCATATATTGGCAAAGTCTGATTTGTGTGCAATTAAGTAACAGCATGCATCATTTATTAAACATTTCATTTATTCATCATTATGTATTCACTTATTAAATATTCATTTGTGCTAGCTGCTCTCCTGAGCACTGATGTTCAGCAAAGACCCCAGGGCTGCCTGTCCTTGGCTTGACGGAGTCAGAAGCTCATCCCTGTGCCAATTGCTATAGCACAGAGGAAGGACTATTCTGATTGGATAAGCCAGCAATTCTGATGAGATAAGCCTGTCCACCTGCAGAGTACTTGGGCTCCTCCCACACCACGTTTGCTGACTGAACTCAGGGCAGTTGCCCAGAGTATTACCACAAACAGGGGAGGGATCTAGGTGTTAGGTCCTGAGACACCTCGGGTCTCCACAGCCTTTCCAGATTCTGGAAACACATTCTGGACCAGGATTCATCACTTGACTTGGGTCTGCCATGTTTGATCATGGATGGATAGTTTCTGGGGACAGTAAGCCATGGAGCTGGGGCTCTCAGGAGAAATGAAATGCTCCCTTCATTAGGTTGTATGTAGAGGTTTCCTTTAATGTAGTGGGTCTCTCCCACACTCTGCTGTGCCAGGGTACATCTCCAAGCAGACAGAGTTATCTGCCGCAGCTCTGCTGCAGGGCACTGAGACAAGACGGGAGCCAGCGTACTGTGTTTTAATATTCCTGGCCTACCAATCAAGTTGCACCTAATTGATGAGGACTTCTGCCGCTACTTCTGCTTGCCTCTTTATGGATCTGAGCTTATCAATTCCTGAGAATCCTCAAAGATTGACAAGCTCTGTTATTTGGGCAAAACATTATTTTCTGCCTATTTTTCATTACCTTTCTACTCCTGCCATAACAAATTACCACAAACGGTGACTTGAAACAACACAGATTTATGATCTCACAGTTTATCTGAAGTGAGTTTTACCAGGCTGAAACCAAGGGGTCAGAGGGCTGCACGCCTTCCTGGAGGAAATTTGGGGAGAAGCAGTTCATGTGCCCATTCAGGCCCTGCCTTGTGCTCTGGGCTGGATATGTGTGTCCTTGTTGGCCTCTGGAAGACGCCCTCAGCCCCTGCCTCATGCGTGGTCTCCTTCCAGCTTCTTGAAACGCAGCCATGATAGTAGAGTCCTGCTCATACCCTGCAGCTCTCCAGAGTCATCTCCTCCAGTCTCCCCGTCTCTCTCTAGTCTTCCTCTTCCTTTAAGGCTTCTGCAATTATTTTTGTCCTCCACTAGAATGCTGGGTAATCTCTCATGTTTAATCTCATTTGCAAAATTCCTTTTATAGTACAGTGCAACATAGTGACAGGTTCCAAGGAATCAGTCATGGGCATTTTGGGGGGAAAATGGAAAGCAGATAGTTACTCCATGACGTGGAGAACAGCAGCTTTCAGGCTGTGCTTAATCCGTTGCTGTGCCATCATATAAAGC
This sequence comes from Ictidomys tridecemlineatus, assembly GCF_052094955.1. Classification (NCBI taxonomy): domain Eukaryota; kingdom Metazoa; phylum Chordata; class Mammalia; order Rodentia; family Sciuridae; genus Ictidomys; species Ictidomys tridecemlineatus. The sequence continues at coordinate 102,106,460 of NC_135478.1, forward strand.
AGTAGTTTGCTCTGCGTCACTCTGTTTAGGGTTTAAGGGCTGAGATGGAATGTTTCCAGTCCTTGTTTGTACAAGTAAACAACCTCCATCTGACCGGCACCACCCTAAGGCACAGACTGGTAAATAACTCATGTGCCAATTTACCAAACTGAATCAAGGAGCACCTGCTTGTGTGGTCATCCCAAACCCTACCAGGAACGCCAGGCATGGGAGCTTATCAACCTCACCAGACTCAACACGCTCACCTCAGACCCACCAAAGGAGGAATCTCCTGAGACTGGACAGGTCAGCACCTTGACCCTGTCACCTGGTGGCTCATCATGAGCCTTGCCCAGAAAATCACCAGAAACTCTGAATCTCCCTCCTGTGACTTGAGCAGAGCAGCTTCTCCTGCCCATGATGACCAAGCAGGTCCCACTCCAAGATGACATCTCAAGCTGATACTCCAAGGTGACACTGTCAAAAGGCTGTCTGTCAGGAACCTCGCCTAGCATAAGTTCCTGCACTTGGGCAGCTCTGCACCCTGAACAAGTTTTCAGGCTGGTCCCTAATCTTCTCTGACCACCCTCAGAGACTCTGCTTTCACGTCTGTCTCTGCCTTTGCTCTCGGTTCAGCCTCTGAACCCCTGTGGCTGCCTTAACCCTTTCTTGGCCTTTCTGTAACACACATAAAGTGTGATGTGTGACTTGAGTGTGATAGACATTAGAGATTAAGATTGGAATGAAATAACTTGTGATTTCCCTTCATAAAACTACCAGGTGACCCACATGTACTCAATGAACTGCCACAGGTGAAACTGGTGTGGCCTGTGAATCTATTGTCATTTGATAAGTTTTGACATTGTGGAAAGTCACAAATGTGTTTGGTCTATGTTAATGGCAGAGCTCTTTCATGACAGACAAAGCTTACCACAAAAGCTAACCAAGATGTCAGGTTCTGTGGATGGATAAGGCTGGGGTGGGAGTCTGAGGTCACCAAGCCACCCTCTCACTTGACCTCCTGGTCTCTCACTTGCATTGGGAACCAGCTGCTAATGGAGCACACATATTTCTACTCCTCTCATAGAAGATAGAAAGAGCTCCAGGTCCCCACAGGCCACCCTGGGCTGGCAAGGCCATCAGCAAAGCTCCCCCGACCTGGGTGTGAGTGAGGAGGCTGGTCAACCTGCTGGTAGGAACTGTCTGGTTGGAATCCCAGCACCAGCAGTCACCTGCGATGGGTCATCTAGCTTCTCTCAGCCTTGGTTCCTTCATCTACAGCATGGGGAGGTTCTAGAACTTATTCTGTATAAAACTCAGTTACAGCTCATGAGGATTTACCAATGACCCCCAGCTGACCAAGTTCTGCTCTCAGGGTGTTCACACCATGGTGGGACATAAGCACAGATGTCAGTAAACCAAGAAGCTAATCTGAAAAGGCAGCAAGCAACATGAGGATTCCCAGCAATCGGTGGTGGTTATCAGCAGGGTGGGGAGGGAGCTGGTCAGAAAAAGCAATCAGGAGGGAGAACCTCTGTAAGGAGAAGGAGCCAGGTTGCACAGGGCTGGGGGAGACCCCAGCAGAGAACCCTGTCAGGTTGCAGCCTATGGCAGGAGGATTTAAACAAGTGCCCTGTGTGAGAAGGGATGGGAGTCGGAAAGGAAGGAGGAGGCTAGGGGGCAGGTGGGAATCTAAACTAAGCACTGTTCTTATAGTTCTTACCAGTTGGTCACCTGGTCCTGGGTTAGAAATAGGAGAATACTGTCAAATGATTGGCAGCTGGCCCTCTGTAGCATTTGACGATGTCCGTGGTGTAAATACTTCCACCAGGGTGACCTCCAGCCCCAACATGTCCTGCAGCTTCAGGGGGCACTGGGGAGCTGGTGCCGGAGGTGAGATCTAAAAGTTCTCAGAGGAGTTAGGAGGAGTCTAGTTCCCCTCATCATCCAGCCCCACCCACTGCACACAGCTTTCCAAGGTGCTTTCTTATAGCCTCATCAGGCATCTGTTGCCATGTCCCCGTGGCCTGAGCTGCGGCATTTGGCTGATCTATCTCAAGGGCAAGGACTTTTTAAAAACCTGGATATTTTTCCAGACTCAGAAAAATCAGGATTCTGTTAGAAGGAATCATGGAAGGGTTTTGGACAGAAACCTAGCAGCCCCTGGTATACAGATGTTCTGGAACACAGATGTTCTGGAAGAGGTCAAGACAAAATCGGTTCTTTCAGGCAGTCCGGCGGGGAGGTGTGTAGGAACAGGCAACCCCCACCTGAGAGGGACCTTGTGTCTAGCTCAGAGTTTTTCTGGTTTTAGAGAGGCTGAAGGGGAGCTGACTCCTGGAAAGGCAGAGGTGAGGCTCTGAGTTTCAGAGTCTTAGAGGTGGACAGGGCTACTTCCTGCCAGCCAGTAAGAATCTGTGTTTCCCACATGGCTTTTCAAGGATCCATCGGTGTCTGCCTTCCTTTTTCCATCGCTTTAGAGAATTTTACTTTATTTTTTTAAAGTGCTTGTCTGCCCAGTGGATCTGTTTCATTTATGTGCAATTTTGTGGTCAACTCCTTGATGGATAACTGGTTTAATAACTTCATGCACACATTGAAAGGCTTATGGTTGCTTATTCTTGGGTTGCCACCTTCCTGACATTCAAGAGCACACTGTGCTGAGAAAACCTTTGAAGTGCGTTTTGTGATCTTCTTGTCCTAACTGGACAGCTATCATTTGGTGACCGTTTCCCTGGATTTATTCTGTAATTGGTGTATATCCTTTAGCCTGATAAGTTCTACTAAAAATAGAGTTCTGTCATGTTTTGGGTAGATTATTTAATGAGAAAAAGAAATGTACTACTTTCCGTTAAAATTTATAACCCGTAATTGTGAAATTAGGTATTTTAATTAGGTGAGACTGCATATTTTCTGAGCCTAAATCTGCAAAACTCCTTCAGATAATTATCTGCAACCTCTCTGTCCTCTTTGCATTTTATTCAGAGCCTTATCTGAATGGGGGCCTGTCACTTTGATAATGAGCCTATTGTAGACAGTGGCTGACTGGCTGTGCCTGCGTCTCAGCACAGGACTCGCAGCTTGTTAGAGCTCATTAAATATTTGTTGAATTGAATTAAATTTGAAATACTGTATTAAAAATCTGCCAACCTCCAGGGTCCTTAGCAATGATTTTTGTTGTCACTGTGGGAATGTACTTGCATTCCATTTTTATTCACTATATTGCAACTCTCCCTTTACATTAAAATCAAAACTTTTATCTAGTACTTGTGCTCCTCTGGGTTTAGCCTAAAGGCGATTCTGCCTGCCTTTGTGGGTGGGATGTCAGTTCAATATCAGGATCCACTTCTCTGGAAGAAAAGGAGACTTTGCCGGAGCCATTTTGAATTGCTTAATATCTAGAAATTCTAGCCTAAACAATGCTGGTTCACCAATAATAGCTGTGCTGTGTTCATGGTATACAGTGCAACATTGTAGACATGGGGAGGTTGTACAAGGACCCAATCAGGCTAATTAGCATGTCCACCTACCACACCTGTTTTTTCTATTAACAAAACGTGAAGGATGAGGAGAGTTGTTGAGGATGTGGAGAAAAGGGAATTGGACACTGTATCAGTGGGAAGGAGGTAAGTTACTGCAGCCTTTTTGGAAAATAGTTTCCTCAACAAAATAGGAGGAGAACAAAGCTCCTGCATGACCCAGCAGAACCCCCACTGATACCCAGGCAGAGGACCTGATTCAATGATGGTATTAAATTGGAAATTTGGGTTGGGAGCAGAGTTGAAAGGTATTTTTTTTTTTTGGCAATTTTGAGAAAGACTGGGGTTTGAATGAGTCATGGCAGAAGGTGAAGAAAATCCAAACCCTGCACATGCCTGCCCATGCCCTCTCTAGGACACCGCCAACCCTGGAGTCAGCCCCACACTCCTGCCTTCCAGCTGTGTGGACCTTCTGCAGGCTCCTGGGACCATGAACCATGACCCTCTGAAAAAATCCTGTTTTCTTATCTGTTTAACCCCCCTGGGGCCCTCTCTAGAATGCCAGCTTCCAGCAGGCAGGAGCTGTGCCTGTGTCACCCTGGCTGGGAATGGTGTGTGGCCTGGACAGACATGTGGTAAATATTGGCAGGATGGATGTTCCTCAGCTTCCGTTAACCCCCGTGCTAAGACCACCTGTACTACAGACAGATAAAATAGGGTTGATGAACCCCATCCACTCTAAGGTTCTCCAGGCCAGAAGTCCCCTGTCTGTGCTGCCTTGTTGGCTCACCGTTGTCATGGTGGTTTGTCACCCGCTGGAGACCTCAGGAGGCTGGCTTTCGGTTGTGGAGCACTTTAACCTGTTGGCGCCTCTGCTTGGTGGAAGTGTGACCCAGGAGGACTGCTCCGGCTTTGGGGTTCCTCCGGGGTTTTCTTTTAGGAAAGAGGTGGAGTTGTTAGTGAACAGGAAAGGAATCAGCAACAGCCTTCAACTTCCTGGTATCCATCCCTCCTGAATGTCTTCCTCTTTAAAATCAGAAATTACTAAGACACAAGGAAATTCTCCCTTATTTCCATCCCCTTGAGGATTTGTCCAGTGCACAGCCCACCTGCAGGTGGGTTCTGGTCCCTGCAGAAGCCTGAGACAGCGGGTCCTGTAGGCATAGGCCCTCCCCAATCCTTCTCCCTGCAATTTGCTAGTTCTGTGGGTTTTTAAATTTTTAACTTTTTTGCTATGGTTCAACTTACAACTGTGTGTGTGTGTGTGTGTGTGTGTGAGAGAGAGAGAGAGAGAGAGAGAGAGAGAGAGAGAGAGCAAGAGAGAGAGCACAATTACTTGACTACAGCTTTTCTGGGGTCTCTTTCCAAGGCTTCCAGGGCAGCTCTTACTACAAAGCCCCCTCCCCTTCCTCCTGGTCTCGCCTCACCCCTGCTTGGAGTACTTTTGAGTTTTATTTGGTTGGCCTGCATCTGTCTCTTGGTGCTCACTAGCTGGTTATAATGACATGTTGGGATGAAAGAAAAGGAGATCATTTGTGGCTTGAATAATGAGTCAGGTAGACATCTCCTTTTTTTTTAAGCAAAAATTCAATAACTCAATTTTGGTGCTTCATAATGAAGAATAAGAAGCAGGTGGACCTGGCTAGCCCTGTTCCTGGGGGGCAGCTTGCACAGCTCAATCCATAAGATTCGCTCTCCCTGTCTCCATCACTGGGCAGCTTAATAAAGCCCCTAATAGGATTTTCTGGCAGTAAGAACTGCAGACCGTGGGGCAGAAGCAAACTTGTGCTCATGTGCCATCTGTGTGTCAATTTCACAGGCGATGGCTACTGTGTCAGGGGGTTTGTGGTATCAGCCCAGAATGCACTGCTGTATCTGACAGAGCTGTGAAGCTGGCAGCTCAGGCGGGTATGTGCATAGGGTAAATCCAGCTCGGTTACGTGCATAGGGTAAATCCAGCTTGATTTTTACTTCTGCAAGCAACTAAGTCTCAGAACCTGAGTCTGCTTGGTGATCACAGTGGTGGAGGTCTGTTGAAAATACAGCTGTCACTCTCAGGCTGGAGGGGGCCGAGCTTCCAAGGGCGCAAGGCCCATGCCGTGCTCATTAGCCATGCTGGGAAGGCTGAGCGGAGGTGGGGTACCACTGACTTCCTGGGAGACTTTAAAAAGTTCTGTCAAGGGATAAAGGACAGCTATTTTGGGAGTTAATTATATATTCTCATAGAATAGAGAAACATTGTTCTTTGCCCATTTTTTTTTTATTCTAAAGAAATTGAATTGACATGAGGGAATCGGCAGATCAGGATGTAGACGTCAGTGAGTGACATAATTAATGTCAGGCTTGAAGGAGCAGCTGGCTGCCTGGGCCTTGTAAGACAGCATCATGCGCATGTCACATCTTTTCCAGGGCCTCCTTGTAGCAGCTGAGCTATTCATAAGAACATGGGTAGGTGAGAGGAAACGACAGACTCACTTCTTGTGAGACCAGCTCACAAACTAAAGCGACTGCGGCTCTGTGTTCTCACCAGCTCTCCCTCCTTCCTCCTTGAGGTGCCAGATTTGAGACTGAATTGCCTTAGAATCCATCTTAGTGCTGTGGGGCATGACAGATCCCGGATCTTATTTTTAATTTCACGACTGGAGAGATGAGGCCCAGAGTACTGTGATATCTTAACCCAACTCATGCTGCTCACTCGGTAGACAGGCTATGACTACATATGACAGAAACCCCAGGAGTCCACACAGACGGTGCTGGTGCTGCTTCTTCACACTTAGCAAGATCTGGAGGTGAGCAGCTGCAGGCCCCAGGTCCTGATTTAAAAAAAAAAAAAAAAAAAAAAAAAGCAGGAGGCATGGCTTTGGTTCAGGGTCACAGAATGGCTGCTGTCATTCCAACCTTGTTCCATTAGGGAATTGAAGGACAAGGGGGAACTCTTACAATATATGTCTCCTTCATCAGGAAAGCAAAGCCATCTCAGGGAGCCCAGCCAGGACTTGGGAAAACAAGCATTTACTTGAGAACCTGTAGTGGCAGCAGATACAGCACAAGAATTCAGGTGAGATGTTGTGAGCTTCATCGGCTTCTGCATGGCCAGCTTTTAATCCTTGCTCAAAGTGTCTCAGGCTGACCTCCTTGGGCTGCCTCAGGGGCTCACACACTGGATCATCAAACCTACTCTGGGAACATGGTACCTTCTAAACCCAGTGCCAAGTGCCAGGGACACAGTAGTGAGCCTTGCACACGTGCCTCTGGGTGCTATAATGATCGTGGCTTTTGAGGACAGCAAATATTACTAGACAACTAAATGGTTAAGTGTCCAATTACAGCTTAAAAGGGGGTAGGTCAGAGCTATGTGGAGGCAGAGTCTCCCCTCTGGGAGTCCAGCTAGCCTGAGACTTTAAGAGGGAGCAAAAGGAAATGGAGAGGCAAGAGTGAGCGATCCTTCTCAAGAGAAAGACAGACGAGGCACAAATAATGACACTGTCAAAGAGCAAGGAGGCCACAGGCAGATGTTGGCCAGCCTCGGGCACCCTGATTGTCAGCTTTGCCGTGGGAAGTTGTAGGGCACCATAGGGACGGCTCATTAGGATTCACAGATTAAAGCTTGTGCACACCCTTCGCCTGCGACAACCTCTCCCTTCTCCGGTTGATAACTGTCCGCGTTTGTGGGTATGCCATGGACCCTATCCCGCCTTGCCTGGACCCCAGGGGCTCTCCAGTATCTCCCCGGCTGACCTTATAAAATCCTACAAGACGTTCAGCCACAAGCAATCAACTGGCCCCTGTGGGATCTGACAACTTGGGGTTGAACTCATTAGCAAGCTCAAAACCCTGCAAGGACAGCAGCCTGGCATCAAAGCACCCAGCAGGTCATTGCCATGAATGCCAAAGCTGTCCACAGCATACCTGCCTCACCTTGAGCCAAGCACCCATCTGGTACCGCTCAGCCTTTGGGCCAAGCTATGGCCCTCGCAGAAAAACCACCATTGGCTCACGGTGTGCGTAACTTGGGGCCTGATGCTGGGCGCTGTGCATTTGTACATTCCACCATCTTCCCTTCTTCTCTGGACAGTGCTACCTTTTCAGTTCACAGTGGGGAAGCCCAGTAGATGCCCAAGGACATCTGCTGTGGATGAATAAAGGCAGGGCGGGGGGGACATGGACCCTCGAGACCACAGAGGCTGCGGCCAGGGCTTCTGCTGCCTCCTTTGAAGTTTGATTTCAAACGGCAGAAGTGGCCAGGGGCCTGGTGGCTCTGGGCGGGTTCCTGTCTGGTCAGCATGCGCTGCAGTCGAGGCTGTGAGCCTGCAGCCTGGTCTCTCCACCCCACCTCTGGAAACCTTTCCTTCTGCACAGTCAATGCTCCCAGGATGACATAGTTTCAAAAAGGAGAGGGTTCTTTTCTCGCAGCTCTGGAGGAGGGGATGTCAGAGAGAGAGAGATCAAGGCTCATGCAGGCTCTGCTCTATCCCCTGGAGGGGAGGGACGATGGTTCCCTATGTGGCAAAGACAGAGTGGCAAGCTTGTTGCACACTGAGGATCCTTGATCCCACGCACGAGGGAGGTGCCCTGGAGGCCTATGGCCTCTCAAAGTCTTCGTCTCTTGATGTTGACACATTGGCAACTCCTGATTTTGGAGGGGAAACATCAAACCATCACCCCAGCTCGTTGTCTTTCTAGTCGCCTGCATTCCTTAGGCGGAATGTGGCTGCAGGCCACCAGACATCACAAATTCACCCAGCTCCATCAACAAGAGGGAACGTTGTCCTCAGGTCTCCCATTTTAACCAGGGACAAGATTCTCTCACACAATTCTCTGTCAGTCTTTTGCTCAGATCCTGGAGGAGAGCAATGGACTGATATCTTCTCTGGGCAGCAGGTGTCTGGCATGATTGGCTTCTGTGTTGGAAGCCAGTTCTGCTTCTACCACAGGAGGCTGGTGAGTGGCCCTTGGTGGGCAGCCAACAATAGCCACCATGCTCTTCAAACCTGGCCTCTGGCAGAGATTGGAGTTTGGTTGGTTCTCTGCTGGCTCTGTAATGGGGAGCTGTGTCCCATGGGAGATGTCCCTTGGGGGCTGGGAGCCTCTCAGTGGACACTGTTCCATCTATGGTGTTGGGCATTATACTAATGAAGCCCAAGCAGAGAAGGAGCTGCGGTCCTCACACAGGTGGGGTTCAGGGTGGATGGGCACCAGGGGTGTGGGGTGTGGGCTCCAGCCATCCCTCATAGCCTGTCCCATCGTCCATGGTTGGATTCCTTCCAGTGCTCTTCCATCCTGGAGAAATATGGTGGCCAGCAGCTCCCAGCATCCATCTACTGATGTGGAGAAGCTGTTCTTCCCAGACAGGCCCAGCACGAGTCCTGGTTGTCACTGTCTGCATGGAGTGACTTTGATCACGTGCCTCCCTAACCACCCGATGTGGCCAGCCCTCGGCCCCTGATGAAGGACTGGGATGAAGGGTGGGGAGGGGCTCTGGGGGCCGTGGATGCTGGGGGGATGTGAGTTAGCTGGGCCACCAAGGCCTGGCAGTGTGGCAGAGGAGGGAGCTTGGGGGAAATTCCTGGCTCTAATCCCCAGATACCGGCTGGTGCAAGTGGTGATATTTCTGGTCTTGGTACAGAAGTACGTTTTGCTGAAATATGTGACTGATCCAGTTGCAATGTCTTTAAATGAAATGAGCCTCTGTTCTATTTGGAAGGGATAAAAAGCTCAGGAGGGGGACATTACATAACTCAAGTTACGTAAATGCAGAGCCTATGTGTCCTCCTTTCTTCTCCTGCTCGGTCTCTCTTACAGGACTCATGTGACTGTAGGAAGCACGTTCTGTTTCCTTTTGGGTCATGTTGAATGCCTGGTCACTGTTCCGGAGACACGCACTGTACAATGTGAGGAAGTCATTCCCTGCTTGTCTCGGGTGCATTCAGCTCCCCTCAGAATGAGCTGTGTGCAGGCTGACAGGATGAGGGTGTTCCCAGCAAACCCCACAGGGGGTCTGGCCCAGCCCAGCACTCGCAGAAGTCTATGTCTCCGCCTCTGCCAGCCTTGGCTGGAATCAAGTTCTAGTACAGAACAGTGCCAGTGTGTGCTGTGGAAGTGCTGCGTGTGTTCTGTGTGTGGGAGGGAATTATGCGCTTCCTGCTCATTTCTTAATGCAAAACTAAGACTGCTCTCAAAGCAGCTTCCTGCTTATAAAAATAAAACGAGTTCTGTAAGGAAAGACTGGAGTTCTGTTTAAGACAAAAAAAAAATACCCTCTTGATTTAAATATCCCAGTGAACTCTCAGTGCGCAGAAATGGACACAGTGCAGGTACCATCCTGCCTCAGACAGCAGACCTGCAGACACCAAGGTGGGGACTGACCGATGGTGATGGGTTCTGACCCGCAACTCAGGACTGCAGCCACCTCCTGGATCTGTCCTGGGATCCTGTGCTGTCAGACAGGGCGATGGGGGGGGGGGCTTCTCTGGCCTGATTCACACTGGTGTCCCTGGGAACTGGTGTCCCTGGGAACCGGTGCCTTGAGAAAATGAACTGCATCTTCTCCTGTGGCCAGAAACCACAGCCTGCCTTGACCTAGAAACTGGAATAGAAACGAAATGAAAAGCTCAGTGGTCCTCCACAGAAAGAGGGATTTGGGCTGTTCTATGGCAGAGAAGAAAGTAAAACCCATCTGTAGATTTCTTAAAGAGACCAGACACTTCCCCGTCATAACCCCAATGCCAGATATAATTAAGATCAAAACCAGATTTTCTTGGAGGGACTGAAATGGAGTAAATCAAATTCCATGCTTCTATGACTTTTTCAAAATGAACTTAACTACTATGTATAACTTCAATGCTCTAATAAAAAAGAAAACTTTTAAAAGATATAACAACAGATCTCACTTTGGGTGCTATCATGTTTGGAAATATGAGACCGCTCCTTTGACAATTTCTATTTGTATACACTCATTAATCCAGAAAATAATCTATGCAATTCAGCATGGAATAGTATTGCATTATTGACTGATTTGAGACACACTGCAATTAAATATTTAAACAATGCAAAAAAAAAAAGACCAAATAACAACAACATTGCTAGTAAAACTAAGATATAAGAATAATTACCTGGGTGAACTCTAAGCAGAGAGAATCTTTCATTATTTGCTTTCATTTAATTTCTGATGAGATTTAAAATCTATGACCAAAAAAAAGTGTTAGTAAAATTAAGATACTGGGACAGGTGTAATTACCCAGATGAAATCTAAGCAGAGCAAATCTTTCATTATTTATATTCATTTAATTTCTGATGAGATTCAACATCCTTGGATTTTGGCCTCTTCTGTTCTGCTTTATTAAGATTGCTAGCATCTTCACACTTGCCTGTCTTTGGTTTTGTTATTATCACAATTGCTTTAGAAGAATTTTTGATTTTGTGTAATCAAAGCCTTGTCAGGGTTCAGTTGGGACCCTCGTGACTGGAGACATTGGAAGGAGGGATGTCAATCCACTTCCTGTTTTTTCCAGATCAGCCTGTTCCCCAGGACACATATGACCACCTGACCTGCAGCCACCCCTGCTTAGGCCCCAGTCCCCTTGAACAGCTCTGGTCTGCTCCACTGTTATGGAAAACCTTGAGGAGCTCTGAGCAGGAACGGTGCAGCAGACCACTGAATGGTGACATTTCCCTTCCTTCTCTGTCTTATCCTGCCGAACAGTTCTATCAATGCTGACCTTTTAGAGACTGACTTTTAGGTCTCCCAAAGAGCACTGTCCCTGGGTGCCAGCTCTGGGCTGGTGTGACCATCCTTGATGCTAAGCAAGGTTTTGCTTTTCCTTTTTTGATTTTTAATGGTGAGGAGTGTCTTAGTGCGTTCTGGCTGCTGTACCAGCACACCACAGACTGAGTGGCCCAAGAGCAACAGGGATGTATTCCTCACCATTCTGGGGGCTGGAAGCCCAAGGTCAAGGTGCCAGCAGATTCAGCATGGGTTGAAAGCTTATTTCCTCCTGTAGGAAGGGAGGAGGGAGCTCTCCAAGGTGCTGTTATGTCAACACTATGAGGGGTGGGGTGTAAATGTCCAGACCACAGCCCTGCAGTCAGGAGAAAGGTCTCAAGGGCAGGTCTGTGGAGACTGGGTGAGGGACAGCAGGCTACATTTTGGGCTTGCTCTCTTGTGCAGTCCATAAGCTATATTTGAATGAGTTTGGGGGAGAACTGTGGGGGCCATGGGTGCAGTGGCTAGACACTTCCTGTTCTCCATCACTTTATATCATGAACTGATCGCCCTGCTTGGCACCTTAAAGGCAGAACAGCTCATACCACTTCCATCAGCTGCTAATGGCAAACCCTTCCTGGGCTTGGACTTCCTGAGAAGCACCATGTCTCAGTATTTTATTATCCTGGGGTCCTGCATGGACTCAGAATCAATAGAAGATATTTAATATCAAGGAAAATAAACTTCTATTGTAAGTCAAAAGATGTTGGGGGATGTTTGTTACTACCGTGTAATAGTGCCCATCCTGACTGATACATGTTGGATAGAAATGCTTGATTGAGTAGGGTTAACTCAGTGGAAGAAGAGTACAGTTCTCAAAAGACTATTTTGAAGGATACAGTCATGAACTTAGATCCACAGGATGCTTTACTTGTACTTAAGTTGTTTGATTTAACACTGGCAAAGTATTCTCATTATAAGTTCTTATGTGGTCATTAAGAATTAGTCTTATATCAAGCTCTCAAGCCTGTTGCAGCCCTGCGATTGCTGTCTCAGGACCCCACAGCTGGCACCAGGCAGCCCAATGCCCTCCCAGCCCCTGTGGGCAGTTTCTGGACACAGTGTTGCCTGGACTCTACCCCCTTTTTTTTGCTGCTGGTTCCAGATGAATCTTAAGATTCCTTTTCCCCCACATCCCAGTTGCTCCCTGTTTAACATGTGAGCAAATTCAAAGGGTCAGCTTCATCCCAAGGTCCTATTCAGAATCAGGATTTTCTTTCAACGAGCTCAAAATTCTTGTGAAGGAGGCAGATGATTAGACAATGAGCCGAAGCACAAATTAGAGGTCACCTGAACTGCTGAGGCTGAAGGGCCAAGTGTCAGGAAAGGAAGGAGCTGAAGTAGCTGGCTCTGCCTGGTGGGAGCAGGGGAGGCTTCTCAGAGGAGGTGGTGTCTGAGCTGGTTTTGAAGAATAAGCAGGAGTTCCTCTTTGGGTTTAGACATTATTTCCCCACGACTGCCCTGTTTTTGTTTTGTTCCTCTGAGAAGGGTGAATCACAAGTTGTTCTTATTGAAACACCAATGCTGTAATAGGGACTAGCCTTTCAGAAGGCTTTTTACTCAAAAATTTGACACAGGGGAGGTAAGGTTGGCAGTGGTTGACGTGGGGATATCTTTCTGAGTTTAGTGCTTGTGCAGAGGGTGGCCCTGGAAAGGGGGCTATTCCAGGAGCCCATTCAGTTGCTCACCAGGGTGGGTGCAGACTTCAGGTGGAATCAGGCGCAGATACTACTCACCTTCACACTTGCTGAGCACTGCATGGGGCGCCCTAGGCCAGACATGAGGGGTTGGAAGGGGTTCTCCATAAAAGGCCAGAGAGGGAATCTTTGAAGCTTTGCTGGCCAGATGCTGTCTACTGTAACTACCAACCCTGGTGCTGCAGGGTGAGAGCAGATTGAGACAAGAGGCAAACCCCCAGGCCCAGTGGCTCCAGCAAAATCGCATCCCCCCACACACAGGCTACAGGCTGGCTGGAACCTGACAGAGCCTGCCTGCTGACTGCTGCACTATGTGATCCCTTTTATTCTCCAAAACAAAACAAAATCATGACAAACAGAAAACCCAAGTGAAGTGGGCAGCAGGACCAGCTCTGCCTAGGCACGGGGAGGCTGAGGCTTGGGGAAGCTGAACGGCTCAGCGGGGGCTTTGAACCTGCCTTGAGCTTTCCTGAGCAGCTGGCCCAGGTAAACACAAGTGCTCAGCATGAATGGACCTAGGACTCTTCCCACAGCATCTTGTTTCTGCAGAAAGAGAAGCTGATAGCGTCAAACAGAAACTAGCCCCAAGTCCAACTGGGGGTGGATTTCCGCCAGCCCCCCAAACCTCCCAGTTAAATGCCATAGGGTGAAGCCCATCTCTGACACAAATGCTCCTTCCGACTTCACATCCTGCCACCAGCCCTCACTAAAACAAGAGCATCGATGGCTCATTTCCTCTCCCCAATCCAAGTCTGATTTCAGTAGAGACAAGCCCTTTCCTACAGGGCACAGATTTCATTTCCGACACAAGATCAAGCTCTGTTAGTCCCTGTGAGCAGCTAGAACTAGAACCAGAAGAAGTTGGACCCTCTGTTCAAGGTCTGCCAACATGGTGATTATTAGACTCCTCTTTATACCGATTGGTTTAGTCGAGCTGCCTGGACACAGTGTTGGCAGCTTTGGTGAGAGGAGTGGTCAGAATGCAGAGGACCACTGACAGCCCAGGTGGGTGGGAGGGAGAGAACTTCAGCAAGGTCTCCTTGGGTTCCCCCAGAGTGGCCCAAGGAAGGGGGCACATTCACAGGGAAGAAAGTGCACAGCAGCCAGTATAGGGGAGAAGACCAAGAGTTCAGTTTGGGGTGATTACAGCTTGAGAGGCTGAAGAGGCATCCCTCCAGTTGGAAATGTTAGGCAGCTGGACACAGATCTCCAGGTTCAAGGTGGAGGTCAGGACTGCAGATGGAACTCAGAGGTCAACAGTGCAGAGATGGAACTTACCCCCTGGGTCTGTTGCATCTGGACAGATGTTCTCCTCCATCTTGTGGTGTTCATCTCTGTGTTGACCACTTTCTGATCACCTCCAGCTGTGCAGGAAGTGGAACTCAAGACCCTGGTTCTGGGAATCCACAGCAGACAAGTACCATCCTGCTGTAACATCCATCACCTGCAGGACCTTGCTGCATACTGCATACTCAAGTGGAAGACAACAAGACCCCGCCTTGCCGTGAGACCTGAGGAGAAGGAGAGTGGTGCAAGGTCCTGGGGAGCAGAAGCACCATCTTGTGTTAATGCAGAGATTCTGAGCCTATGATGGGAGGTGGCAGCATCCCTCTCCCCAGGTGCCCATGTGTCTGGGGTCACCCTGTTCAACCTTCGGTTACCTTTTTAAAGGTAGTTCCTTGGTCCCTGGAAGAAAGGGGACATGCAGGCTTTTATCCTGTGGTTGGGGAATAAGAGTCTGAGGCTGTAAGATTGTCTGTATCACTTAAGATTGAAGCCCTGGACTAAGGAGTGTCACCACCAACACGCAGATTCTCGCTTGCAACCAAAGCTGTGCTCTTCTAGCTTCCTCCTCCCCTTCTTTTCCTCCCCTGCCATCTCTTTTTTTTTTTTTGTAACTAACCTATTTTGTGGAATCTTGTCTCTGGATTGGAGGTAGATGGGGATCATGGCTTGAGTGCAGCTGGGGTTTTCATACCGAGGGGCTAGTTCTGTAAACCAGCCGGCTACTTGCAATAGTCCTCAACTCAAGGACCGCACCTTGACCATGCTTCGTTTAAAGCATGTTTTCAGGGAATCTTGACAGCAGATGCTTTCCCCCCTGTGCACTCTGGAGGCTTGAGCTGTATGTCAGAGCCCGCTCCATTCTATAAGCTGCAGAGAGAGCTTCTATGAACTTAGCATATTTTCTGAAGTTTGCAAGGTGATGTCAAGAAGCTACTGGAGAGAGCCCTAGTTTTCACCTGGTGCATGCACAGTCAATCTAACAGGAGAAACTGTGAGTTTTTGAGAAGAGAGAAGACAAGGCATGGATTGCGTCTCAGAGAGGTGACACTCTGGGACACTTGGGAAGGAATGCAAACCCATCTGCAGCTGGGAGACTAAGCCATACAGGGAGCAATGCTGTCAGAATCACAGCAGCTTTCTCGAAGGCTGTGGCTGCATTCCCTGCCTTGCTCCATCTTAGAAACACGATGCTTCTGCTAAGGGGAAAGGTTTTGGGAAAAAAAATGACAAACTGCTTCAAGCTTGTGGAAATGAGCAGTGACTATGGCCAGACACTCACTGGTCCACTGTCCAGCAGTGTCCTAAGTTGGCCTTTGCTGTCCTGTCTCAGGAAAAGTTCTAGAGAGGAAGAGACATTCCCTACTGCATGGCAGCTGGAGTCCTCCATGTTAGGAGCCCATCCTCGTTTGGCATGCACAGGACCATGGGGACAGGTGCTTGTAGGTATGCATGCATTTGGTTTTCCTTCCTCCTCTTCTTCTGGCAGAGAAGGCTCAAGAGAGCAAGGCCCTGCCATCCTGGTAGGTTATTGGAGGCAATTCATAAGAGCCACCAACTGGAAGATGCCATGACCGTCTCTTTCATCTGGTGGCTTTAATTTCATTTTTTCCAGGCAATTTAGACACAAGGCAAAATAGATGAGATGATGAAAATCCACAATCATTTGATTTAGGAGATTGTAGCATCAATGAGCCAAAGAGTGGCCCCCGGGTACCAGCCTCTGTTTACTGCACAGCTGGCTGACACCAGCATAAAACCCTGCTGGCGCCAAACTCAAATTTCAAAATGTCTAATCATTTTCAATAAAACTTCAACATCACCTTTTTCATCATGAAGGGCCTTCTTGCATTGTGTATGCTGAAAACTGTACCCAGCTCAGCTCATCGTAGATGCACCATCTCTAGCCCTCAAAGACCGTAGTGGCTTCAGTCCTCCCTGACTCAGACATTCCCCTTGCTGCTGGGATGTCACCTGGGCAGGTGAATCCACCTGCTCTTGGAGTTCCCTGGACCTCCCCTGCTTCTGGGTGGAGGCCCCTGTGCCAGAACCTCTGGAGTTTCTCACACAGGGAAGGATCCATGCATGGAAACCTGGGTAAACATTTCACAAATGAAGCTTGAGTGAGCTACTGTCCCCTCTTGGTTACCCATTTCACCTGATTACCCCCAGATCCCTGAACTCCCTGCAAAGGTGGAGGAGAGATGGAGTCAGAGAGCACAGGTATTGTTAGGGTCCCTTTGTTGTCCATCTTTCAGGGCACTCACCCTCTGTCCCTTTCCACCCTCCTTCTGTCTGTCTTGTGCCTACCTGAGGCCAGCTGGACCTCACACAGCTCCATGCTTAACTTCTTGCTTAAACATGACCATGGGGTGAAGCAGCCTGGGTTGGAGGGAGGTGCTTCAAGCTTGGGTGGTTCTGTGGCCCAGAGAGCTGGACCTCCCTCTATGTTGGAAAAGTGTCAAATCTGCTTCAGCTGAGACCACTGGGGTCCACCTGTAGGGCAGCTCACAGCCACAGTGTGCCCTTGCCACGTCCCTTCCTCAAGTGTCTTGCCAGCAAGATGTGGCCTAAAAATTGGTGTAAGCATGTTATTTTCTCATTAAATGACATACATCCTCTTCCTCTGGGCCAATCCAGTGATGCCTCGTCCTGTCTTCCATTTCTACTTGGAGCAGTGAGTCGGGGGTGGGGTGGGGGCAAGCGCAAGGTGGTTTTGAATTTGGGAGACAGCATTGTCATGTACAGGGGTTCAGGGAAACCCTCAATCAGTGAAGAGTGTGAAGATTATTTCAATACAATCCACTCTCCATGTTTTTCAGAAGATTGGTGTCACCTCTGCCTGCTGCTAGCGGTGAATCCTCTTTGCCCCAGTGAACGCTGACTGCTGACCTTCAGTCTTTGAGGCTGGCTTAGAGAATGCGGAGAGCGCTGGGGCAGCTGCAAGAATTATGGGGAGTTTGCCTCATTTTATTTTTTTAACTGAGTCCAAAATGTCAGTATCTCCTCGGCAAAGCCATTCAGAGTTGGGCAAGAGACAGCAGAAGTTAGACTTGGTATAGAAGGGAACATTGTCATTAAGGTTGATTTTGTGACTTCTCTTGTAATTGCTTTTAGCCAGAAAAAAAAAAGACCCATTAGCACTAGGAACCCTGTCATCCTTCTCTTCCTGGTGTTCGGTACAAAACCTGGCACATACAATATGTTCAGTGGCCACTGCTGAATTAAAAGCTGTTTTTCAGAGTTAAATGTAGTTTGAGTGTGTTTCAGTGTTTTATGGCCTGCAGCATATTCGATCTTTTTTCTGTTGCTGTAATATCTCTTTGTGTAAAGTAGTCGATTGGCTTTGAACATGGCTCAGAATATATTGCTCATTAAAGTGAGTTCCAGACAAGACGACAAAGAGATTAGCCCCAATGCTCCAAAGTAGCACTAAGTCTCAAGGGCATAGTGTAATTATTCATTTGCTAAATAACACAGACACACAATGGCTTAATTACAGTGTTTTGCTATGAAATAGGATTGCAGTAATTTCCACATCAGAGTATCTCATTAATGAGATTTGCTAAATGTTATTGGCAATATTGTGAAATGCCTTTTTCTTTTAAATCATTTTCTAAATTGCTAATGTCATTTGTGGGAGAGGAAAGTTCCCACACACTCTCTGTGGAGGTAAAATGCGTGTGCTTCAGAAAATATTCTGTGTTCATTTCTTCCTGGGTGGCAAGATGCAGTGCCAGAAAAACCGTTTGCATTTTTTGGTATTTCTCTGTCTTCACATCATTGACATTCAAGTGATTACCAAGCAGTGAGAACCCTCGGGTGACCCAAACCATCAAGAGTCACACCTTTGCCTCCTGGTTCTGCCCCCAGCTGTCTCTGTGGCCAGGTTGAGACAATTAACATTTCTGGGCTCCAGCCCTCCAGTGTAACCTTCAACCAAGGACCCAGAGGCACCTTCTAAGTGTTCTGGGCTCTTTCCCAGGCAACAGGAATACAGGAGCAGGCAGAGTCATTGCTTTCCAGAAGAAAGACAAAAAATGCTTGTACAGAGCTTTACCTGACACCTTTCAGGCTAGGTGTGATTGCATTAGGCTAAAGAACGTGGGCAGTTGAGTGCAGAAATGCTTGGGAGAGTGGCTGCTGTAAGGAGATTGCAGGAAAGCTCCTCCAGGCTACAGACATATTCGCAGAAATTGGAATAATAAACAGAAGCCAGTTTAAGAAATTTGGAAGGAGAACACGCTAGGAGGAGGGAATAACTAAGAACCCCGGAGATCACTTATCTCTTCTCTCCCACCCCACCCCTGTATTAGGGATTAAATCCAGGAGCTACATCCCCAGATCTTTTGAATTTTTAGTTTCAGAAAGGGTCTCTCTAGGTTGCTTAAGACCTTGCTAAATTGCTGAGGCTGGCCTCGAATTTGCAGGTCTCCTGCCCCAGCCTCCTGAGCCACTGGGATTACAGGAATGCCCCACCATGCCTGGGTAGGATTTCGTTAATCTCTTGAAGTGCCCCCCCAGCAATGAAACTCCATAACTTCCATATGTGGCATCTCAACAGAGTGTCCACGTTTCTCCCAGGATTGCCAGTGATATCCCAGGAAATCTACTTTCATGGGTTTTATTTTCCTGTCCTTACTGACACTGAGCTTTGCTCCTAAATGCTTTGCCTATAACTAAGGGTGCATGTATTTTTAATGCCAGTGTCTTGGTCTCCATTTCCAATATTCCTTATCTGGAATTTCCCCACCCTTCTCCCTCATTCAGCGCAGCTGGCCAGCTGACCATAGGACAACACAAAAACCCTTCCATCAGACCTTGCAGATCCTTGGGCTTTTGTTTTCCTCTTGATAACTAGAGCTTGCCAAGGATTTGGGTGAGATTTAGGAAGTAGATTGCCCTGTTAATGTGCTCACGCGTGAGTAGGAAAGGTGCCTGAATTTGGACGGTGGTGTCCATCATTTCAGACTCTGCTGCTGACTGAGGAGTCCTTTCTGCTTGTCCATCACTGTTCCATAAAGTGGTGGTAGACCTACCGGGACAACCATGGTGGCTCATTCCATTGGTTCATCAAGGACCATTCTGGCCTGGTCTGAGGAAAACCGGAAAGAGCATCAGGAAGGAGGCTCATCCTAGCTGTGCGCCCACTCTCCCCCTCATGGCAGGCAGCTTTGGGTTGACTGGTGGATCCCCTCACTCATTTCTGCATGTATACTTTCATATCTTTATTCTAAGCACCTTGTCCATGAGGGAAAGTGGGTGCAAGGTCAACCTCAGGAAAGCACGATGCTATCATCACATAATTGCACTGACACTATGCACAGAAGTTGCACTCATGACTGGTCTGGGACTTCTTCATGCAGAAATGCACAGGATGTGTGTTTTTGCACAATTAGCAAAAGCCAAATGTTTCACCTGCAGCTATTTGAGCTCTCCATCTCTTCTCACTTTCCCCATGGTCACCTCTGCTTTCCTGTGGGGTGACACTGAGGTGGCTGTGATCACTTTGGAGAACTGACCCATGGTGGTTAATTGAGAGATCCATTTAACTCTGATTTGGCAGGAGGCAGCTTTGGAGGCCTAACACCGCTGTGCACACAGTAGAGTTACAGGTGGCCCTGGGGGTGTGGCTTCCCAGGTACACATGTTGCTGACTCTGCAGGTTTGTCCAGTGTTGGGACATGAATATGTGGGGCAGGGGACATGTCAAAACATTACTATGGTTCATGTTACCCTGCTCTGGAGCAGGGCAGGAGGACAATATTGTAAGATTGGAAATGAGCGGAACAGAAGCTCATCCATGGAAAATTCTTGAATATCTTCCAAATCTACAGATCTTCCAAGTCTTAAAGAGACTCAAGAGAATATTGGACTGTCCTAGAATTTGTATGATTGGGAAAATAATGGGTTTTAAGATGAGACTAGTCTAAACTAAAACATTTACAAAACAAACAAAAACATACATTTCCATGAGCCACACCAGAGAGTAAAACAAATTATCTTTCTTTACTCTTTATAGGAAATTGCATTACAAACTTGTTTGTGTGGAAGAGATCATCAGAGCAAGCACTGAAGAAGGCAGACAATATGGGGAAGCAGGAATATTATGGGGGTGTGTCAGGTAATCCATAAGAGTATTTGTGCTATTTTTAAAATTTTGTGGCACTTGCAATGTTAATTGAACTTTTACATTTTTATACTTTGTTGTGATTTTTTTTCTAAATACAAATGTTGTTTCCATGCCTAATGTTATATTTCTCATGTTATCATATTTTTCATAGAGAATATCGCCTTCCTATAAGTAATTACGTGAGTTTCCGTCCCAGTAAGACCTGGGTTTGCCATGCCTGTGACTGATAGCTCTCTGGGTCAGCCGTGCTCATCAGAGAACCGATTGATGGGCAGGGAGCACCAGGGGAGGCTGGTGGCGGTCACCAGGGCCGTGTGGTTGGCAGGGTCTGTGAAGCCCAGTGGGGGCTCCCCCTTCCTCGGTCTCAGGGAGGCACTCATGTTCTCTCGCTGTCCAGAAGGAAGAACCACCTCTGCTTTAGCTGTCTCCAGAGGCTGGTGTGGCCACGTGAGAGAAGCAGCAACCGCCTGCCCAAGGGCCACGGGTCACCTCCAACAGGGACAGCTTCCAGGGAGGAGCCTGATCATGATCCACTTCTTGTTTAGGTCTCTGCTTTGTCCCTGACGGCAGGGAAGGTTTATTCCCCGCAGTCTCCCAAGCCTAGAGCCCTGTGTGGACGGAGTGGAGACTCAATGCTTGCTGAATGTGGGAGTCATGTCGTCAAACCCTGTGACACTTCACCGTGACATTGCTGGGGTAGGCCACGTGGCCAGCCTGCGCAGGAAAAGTCATTCAAGACCATAATTCAGAGTGACATCTCACAGATAATGCTTACATTCAGCTTTAAAAAAAATAAAAGACTGGTGACATACAAAGTCCTGTCCATTCTGTCTTCCTGTTTATCTGCCATCTCCTCTGATCTAGCCCACCACATTGGTGTGTGCAAGTACATACAATATGCACACATGTGCACACACAGATCCACACACTGAAGTGTCCATGCACATACCCACACATACATACTGCCATGGTTGGGATCTGGAATGTCCCCCAGAGGCTCATGTTTTGAAGGCGTGGTCCCCAATGCATCCACTTCTGAGGTGGGGCTTCTGGAAAGTGATTAGCTCCTGAGGGCTCTGACCTCACCAGTGGGTTAACGATCTGATGGCATTATTGAGAGGAAAACATTGTAAACTGTTGGAGGTGGGACCTACCTGAAGGAGCAGGTCTTTGGCAGCATGCCCTTGGGGACAATGCCTGTCCCTGGACCCTTCTTCTCCATCTCTGTTCTTGGCTGCCATGGATGGGGAGCTTCTGCCATGATGGTCAGCTCAGACAGAGTCATGGAGCTGCCGGCCTTGAACTGAATCCTCTGAAGCTGTGGCCCAAATGAATCTTTCTTCCTTTTAATTGCTTCTGTCTGGTGTTTGGGCCACAGTAACAGAGAGCTAACACACGTGTCCATGTCTGTGTCCACATCCAGAGCCATCCCTTTGCCCGTTCCAGCTGAAGTTGACTGTTCCAGCTGAGGTTGACTGTCCCCTCCAAACTCACAGTGCAGTGGGTGTGTGGGCTCATGGTGACCCTCTTCTGTGTCACGTGGACCCATCAAGATGTTTGTATCCGGATCCATTGGACATCTAATGAATATGGCTGGGAGGCAAAGGAAGGAGCAGGTGACCATTTCATTAGCAAGAATGAAGGATGTTAGGGATATGCTCATGGAGAGGAGTTGGTCAACACTCTTGTTGTCTGAAAACATGGATTTGCTAAATTCAAAGACAAACTGGCCAAGAACTTCAGCTTGGAGCTCTCTATGGCCACTGTCTCTTATCATGAGCTTGGCTGACGAAGTCGGTCAGATGTGAGACGTGGGGTAGGGACTCCTTAGATTGTTTCATGAGGAGGACTGACCATAGTACCTTAAGAGAATCAAATTTCTGATAAATGGGTTTATTAATAACTTCCATAAAAACAAATTAGTTTAATCACTTCAACTTAGGAAGTGGTAGTTTGAGGGAGTAAGATCTCACACATCTGCACTAATTTATTTCTGCTCTATGAATTAAGAGCAAAAAGCAACTAGCCTGATAATCCTTTGGCAGACTAATAAATGAGAAACAGACTTTTTAAAATGGAAAATTAATATAATTAGAAAGCTATTAACTTTTTCCCCTACTCCAGCATCATGGAATAAGTGAGCCACAGGGGACCTATCCTTCAAAATAATTAAATTCCAAAGAAGTTTTTTGGTTTGAGAACTATCTGATTTTTCTAAGTTGCAATATTGAACTGTGTGTATTTGGAGATCTGTGTGTGTATGTGTGTGTCTCTCTGTGTGTGTGTGTGTGTGTGTGTGTGTGTGTGTGTATGTGTGTGTTCTTGCCTCTCTGTGTTTGGGGAACTCCAGCATTGTGCAGCCAGGTCCTGCTATGTGCTGAGCCTGATTCTACTGCTGTGTGGTCTGCACAACTGCAATGGGGTAGCCAGTGGCCTCCACCTTCAACAGTGGGCAAACTAAGGCACCCAGAGTTGAGGCTGACTATAGGCTCTGGGTGTGAACCCATGCTCTTAGGTTTCTTTAATCTTCTGTTCTGATGGATAAAGACCTAATAATGGTGAGCACACTGAAAAGGGGAATTGAGTTAAATCTCTGGCAGCACAAGCCAGGCCTGTTGAGGGAGGTGGAAGGGAATGGCCTGTGGCATCCTGGATTGAATCTCGGGTCACCCACTGAGAAAGCTGCCTTGAGCACCAACCGGGATCTGGGCAGCTTCTTCTCAAAGTTCATTTCTGGGAAAGCTTCCTGTGTGCCTTACCTTTCTCAGCTCAAAGAACAGCTCTGCAAGAGGGCTGGTGGCCCCGGCAGAGGAGGCCAGGTATGAGCTCCAAGCAGAAAGCTATATCTCCGTAAATGTATAAATTTATGGTATTACTATGAGGTTCTGTTAAGATTCTTATTGTCTACAGCATGAGAGCAGTGAGACTGAACCCACTGACTCCACTGAGGCCAGAACAGCAATCCAAATATGTTCCCAACCCTGCCAGGTGATGCTGTCTTATTGTGATGGTATATGTCTCAGATGATGGTGACAGGAAGCCAATGATAAGGTTTTAACAAAAAATATACAGAAAGAAAAATGAAAGATAGGTAGGGAGAGAGGGAAGGAGAGAGGGAGGGAGGGAAGAAGGAAGGAAGGAAGGAAGGAAGGAAGGAAGGAAGGAAGGAAGGAAGGAAGGAAGGAAGGAAGGAAAGAAGGCCAACAATTACCCTGGTTGGGGACTAGGTGACTCAGGTGGCTCAAAAATGTTTGTAGGACTCTCTCTCCATCTTTTCACCCAACTGCCCTTTGTGTTGGCTTCAAATGAGTTTCCTCATGTGTTGGAAGATGCGACCTCCACCATCGGGACATCTGGGGGTTATCGTCCACCTGCCCAGCCGTCCAGGAGAGAAACATACCAGACTAGTGAATATCCAGTGGATGTCCTTGATTTTGACAGATGGTGTGGGAGTGGTCTGCCTCCTCCTGAGCTGGCCTGAAGCAGGGCCTGCAGGACAGTTGCTGACCATCCTGTGTCTCCACTCTTTGGCGTCAGGAGCTGGTGTCTCCTCTGCTGGACTCTCTGGGTTGAGTGGGAGAGGACCAGTGCCTCACATGAAAATAGTCTGCTGTTGCTACGTGATGGAGGAAGGGATTTATGTGACCAGCAGACAGGAAGGAGGGTGAAGCTTGATCAAAAGGTTGATGCAGAAATGCTAAGGCTAAGTTGCACCTACAGTCCTTGCTGGGTGGGGCAGGATGTGCTTCTAGTGCCCCCTAGGACACAGAGCATGAAGGGTGTGGAGGAAGCCCGTGCTCAAGGAGCGTCTCCTGTGCTGAGCTGGTCCAGCCCGGGCAACTCTGGGGCCCTTTGGTTTTGTTGCCAGAGCACAGCAGGAACTTTAGATATGAGGCCACAGAGGATCAGAGTGACTTGTACAAGGTCACACAGGTTGAGGACTGAGCCTGACGGGTACTGCAATCCTATCTTTTCTCTCCACTATACTTTCCCTTCAAAATAATGAACTCCCTGGGTCTCAGTTCAGACCATTTTTTAGAAGCCCTCTAACTGTTCCTGATGAATAAAAACGCTGTTTGGAAGTTGAGGAGTGTGTGCGGAAGTTGAAGGCACATCATTCTTTCTTTTGTTGCCCTTGGGAGTGGTGCGCTCCAGTGCTGGTATCGATGGCTGAGTGGCATTCAGCATCCCTGCAGCTGTGCGCACCCATCCCTACTTCCTATAGGATTTGGTGGTTCATGTTGCTCTATGAAACATTTTCCAACAGTAATTTGTAGCCAAGATGGAGATGGCTCTGTAAGTCCCAACATTAAGTACAATTTACTTCATCTTTCACTCACCATTTTGGAAGCCACACATTCGTTAAACATCCCAATTTGTGGGTTAGAGTTGAGGAGGTCCCATGGTGGAGTGAGACTCCTATGGAATACATTGTATAAATGGATCCCAAGTGCAAATTTCTTTGTTTTTTTTTTTTTCTCTTTTCTGGACATCAGGGTTCTTCATGAGCTGTATCTTCAGAGCATCTTGAATTGTTACTAACATTAGGGGAACAAGAGAGAGCAGAGAGAAGTTGTAGACAAGGGAGACTATTGTCCTTTCAAAAATGTGCTAGGAGGGTGGGTCTTACTGGCAGTTTAGTTCCATCTCTAGATGAGCTGATTGTTCATAAGATGGAGAAATAAAATGGTTTGCTTCTTGTGACAACTGTCAAGTATACGTTTTCCTCTGAGACTTGCTTTCCCTTTTTGTTTCGTAGGTCTATCTCCCCATGGTTGTGGCCGTGTCTGTAACTGCTGGTCCTCATGGTGAATACATGGAGGGAGGAGAGGATCCTGCCCAGCTTGAGTGCCAATGCAGGGCAAGTCCCCCTCCATCCACCCCACTCGCTGTCACCCTTACTATTTTCTCACAGGTCTGTTTGGAAGGAGTTAGCCACAGCTGATGAGCCTTGGTGTTGCTGAGCCATATTGAAGACTTTGATTCTGTTTGTACATAGAAGTGAGGTTTGATTGACATGAAAATGTCTGAGGGTGACAGTCATTGTCACTTCTTCCCTCCCCTTCCTTGGTTCTTTAGAAATTGGGAAACTCTTTCAAATGGAGCCTCTCTCAGAGGCAGATGGACGTCTTCTTTCCATATGGAGTGGACGTGGCTCTTGTCGCCCCTGGAGAAGGAACTGAGAGTGGAGCCCTTTCTATGCAGGACTGAATGTCACATCTAGGGGTAGATTTGAGTCATTCACATGTGTAACTGTTGTGAAATCTTTCCCCCAGACAAGTCGTGTCTACGTCAGCCAGTTCGGGTATATTTTGACTTGAAGTGCCGCCATGCCCTCTCTGAGCAACAGAGATGATGTGAGAGTTGCAATGGTCTCTGCATCTGCTGTTGCTTAGCCTGAGCCACAGGGAGTTCTGTAGGCAGTGGACATCAAGTGAGCAGCATCTCCGAGGTCCAATGTGGTCTTCTGGGGAAGGCAGCTGAGTGGCTGCGTCCACAGCTCTTCCCTTGAGTGGAGGGTGACCCTGTGGGCCTCCTCGTCTTATGCTGGGCAACTAAACACCTGCTTCCAGGAGTGTGCCAGGGGAGCCACCCCCTAGACTCCTGGGCTGGTCAGCTCTGGGTCCTCCTGCCCTGCTTAGTGTGTTGCTGACACCTCTGGCCATTCTGTATCTTGGGAAGCTCGGGGACTCTTGGAGAGGCTCTCCCACTCTCACGTTGTGTATCTAGACAACGGTCAGTTCTCCACCTTCTGCGTGCTCTGCTGGTGAGCACTGGCTTTGGCAGCCACAATGCCCACAGCAGATGATGATGCTGCTTGTGAGTCTCACAATTCCGAGCCCCCAGATTTAGACTGCGTCAAAGGACCAGCTGGTCTCAGGGGTCCTTGGAGTCTACCTCACCCATCCTCTTCATATTTATAGATGGTAAAACTGAGATCCAAAGGACGGAAGTGAGTTGTTCAATCTTCCAAGACTCTTCATGGCAGGAAGATCCAAAGTTGAACCCCACCTGCAGCCCAGCACCAGGGATTTAGGATGCCTGTTTCTTTCCTCATTTATCCCAACAAAGGCTCCCGTGCAGGATGCCAAACAGGCTTGTGCAGGCTGAGCACCTGAGGAAGGCAGGTTCATATGGTCCAGGTGAGTGCCCCCCACCCCTCCCCTGGGACCTGCAGAGCTGTTTTGTCCTCACCCTGGGGACTGTGAACCATAGCCCAGTTCATGTGATATCCTCCTGAACCTGTCCCCAAGCAGTCCTAAATTCTTCTCACGCATCTCAATCATTGGAGCAGCTATGGATGTTTTCAGTTTGTGTTTAATAAAGTTTGTTGATTTACAAATGACAGAGGAACAATTTGGCATCTGATTAATTTTGACAAATGGATATAGTCACACAAGTAACACCAAAATCAAAGTAATGAAGGTTTCCCATGTTTTAAAATATCCCCTTGTCCCTTTACAGACAGTCTCCCCGAACCTGTGGCCTCGAACAGCACCCCACTTTTTTCCTTCCCAGTAGCATGGACTTGACCCGAGAGACACACAGGTGAAGTCACTCAGCTTGAAGCCTTTCATTGCTGGCTTTTCCACTTGGCAGGATGCCTTTTCCCCAACATTTTTATTAAGGTATAATTAACTAGAGCAAACTTTTAAAAGTACAATTTGGTAATATATATGCATACATACACATATACACCTATATATGTATATATGTATATCATGTATATACACACACACATTTATATATATATATCTGTATCTGTGAAACCACAGTCAATGTAGTGAACATATCCTTCACACCCCCAAATTCCCCACATTCCTTTGTAAATCTGAGCCTCACCCATCTGCCCGTTTCTCACTATCCCAGACAACCCCAAATCTGCTTCCTGTCTATAGATAAGTTTTCACTTTATAGAATTTTATGTGAAGAAATAAATCACCAAGCATAGACTACATTTTTGCAGTACAACTTATCCTTCCATATGGAGAACTGCCATTTAAAGAACAAAAATTTTAATTTTAATAAAATCAATGTTATCCAGATTTTTAAAATATCTTTAATACTGCATCTAAGAAAGGAACTAAACTGTATCTAGACTGTATCTAATTCAGGATTAGGAAGATTCTCATACATGTTTTTTTTTTTCATGAACTGTTATTGTTTGAGTTTTCACACTTGCATTTCAGATTCATTTCGAGGTGGTTTGTCTACGGCACAGAACACAGAGCAAAGCTCATTTTTATGGATGTGAATATTAAGTCACCCTGTGCCTATTTGTGGGAAGGGATATCGTCCACTGACCTGCCATTGCAGCTGTTCACAGGCCAGCTGTGAAGAGCGTTGTTTTAATTTATAGCCTAAGTCAAATATTGCAGAAAATATCTACTAATGACTTGAAGAAAACACAAGGCTTGATGGGTTTGTACCCACTGCCCCAGGGCCCACCACCAACCAAAGGCCTTGATGTGGTTTTCACCTGCTCCCTTCTCTCCACCAGCCATCCATTAGGGCGGGCGGGTGGGAGGGGGGTCTTGGCAACAATGCTCCTAAAATAGAGGCAAAGGGGGAAGTCCAAGTCTGGAAAAGATCTAGAAATAACATAAGTTGACTTGTGTCCAGAGTGCATGAAAACCCTTCAAGTTCAACTAAACATGGGGAAATTATGTGAACAGACACTTCATTGAAGCAGATAAATAGATGGCAAACAAGCACAGAGCCAAGACGCTCAGCACCGCGAGTTCTAGGAAACGTGGGTCAGAGCCAAGTATGAGGGTCCGTGCGCTCTCAGAATGCCTGATGCCTGAGAGGGGCCTCTCCAGTGCTGGCCACCATGCAGGCACTGCCCACCCAGCACTGTTGGCAGAAAGAGGAGGCAGCACCACACTCTGGGCCAGTGTCTGGCAGGGTGTGAGGCAGCTTCTTTCCTGCCGTGATCAAAAGACCTGACAAGGACAACATATGGGAGAAAAAGTTCACTTTGGCTCATTGTTTCAGAGGGGTCAGTCCATGGTTGTCCAACTCCATTGCCCTGGGCCAGGATAAAGCAGGTCATCATGGCAGAGGATCCCAAGGAAGACGCTCAGGCATCACACCAGGAAACAGAGCTCCACTCATCAGGGACACCCCATCAGCCACCTCCTCTAGTCCCACCCTATCTGCCCACACTCATCACCCTGAGACTGCATGTCAGGGGGTGATCCACCCACTAGGCTACAGTGCTCACAATCCAATCATTGCACCTCTGAACATTCTCGCATTGTCTCACATGTGATCTTTTGGGGACACCTCACCACTAAACCATAATGAGCAGTTTGTTAGAGCCAAACATAATGGCACCCTGTAGCATCAAGGACATGCTGCTTCTTACAAAGATCTGTGGGAGAAAATTTAAAGCCAACTAACTATTTTAACGTACTTCCATGGAAAGACCAAAGGAACCAAAGCCCAGGAACTCACATGAGAGAACAGGAATGTGTCCACACAGAAGAGAAACAGGCACAGAGGGAGGAGTGTTTGAGGGAACGCAGCAGGTGTGAGTAGGAATCTGAATGTACCCAGAGGGGGTTACCGTCTCCAGGGCTTGTTCAGCAGCTCAGAGAACTGAGGGGCCCTGAGAGCCAACCTGCCTCCTAACCTGACTTGAGGGGGTCTCTGGCCCACAGGTTCCACCTCTGTGTGTGACTTTTGTGGGAGAATCTGTCACAAAGCCCTGTGTTAATATTGCAATCCATCCAGGCACAGACTGTGACCCGGGTCTAGCAACAGAATTTCAAGCACCTTGACCCATCCTTCCAGCCCCTCCAGGGTCCTCTGAAGGCCACACTTCTATCAAAAGGTAGGAGACAGGGGGAAAGTCACTCTTATTGCACCAGACTGCAGATGCATGAGGTTCCCTGTCTGCAAGGCTTGGAATGATATTCAGAGGGCACCATAAGATGCTCACGGAGGTTTAAGAAGCAGCCAGGGAGCAAGACAATGCAGCTGTCATTCATTTCAACAGTCCAGTAAGCATGTCATAGAAAACCACCTTGTTCCCAGTTCTCTGGTGGAAGGAGGAGGAGGTGCAGAGACTGGAAACCCTGGGAGGCTGCTTTCCTTTAAAGCACCAACACTCCTCCGAGAGGCATGGTCACCCTCCTGCAATCTCCTCGTGCTGGGAAGAGTTAGCGTGGCTCACTGTCCCTCTAAGGATTGCTTTTAAACTTTTCCTTTAGTTCAACAGTTTCCTTGGGAAAGAACCTTGCTGTCTAGGAGCCTAAACGTGCTCTACTTCAGATATTTGCTTCATCTGAAATGGCCTTGTGGGGGGAAGTCTCTTTCCAGACTTTGATGAGGGGCGTTCAGGCTGTAGTGAGAGCCAGGCCCTGGGTCAGAAAGAGCAGTTTCCACTTTGGCCCCAGTAATTCCTCCCCTTGGGCTCTGGGGACAGACATAGGGCCTCATTTCTACCACTGGGGCTTCACCCATGGATCTGAGTGTTACAGTAGTCCCTGTGGTTGGGACTGAGGGCTCTCCTCCTCAAGATCCCAGCTCCTGCCTAGGTCAGAGAGGAAATCACACTCAGACCCACAATCTGCATCCCACACAAAGCAAATTAAAACCCTAAATACCAGTGGGTTGTGCTTAAATTTTACCAAACACCTCCAGAGCTGTTCGATATTAACAAAAACAATTTACGTTTTTCCAAAGTCAAGTAAAAATCAAATTCAGAAAGAACTATAATTAGCCCCCACCAAAATGAAATGTTTCACTAAGAAAGTAAAGTGGGGAATGAGAGGTGATCTCCCCCAGCTGAGGTCCGGGTCCTTGTCTCTTTCCTGAGGAGGGGGAGGGTTAAAGAAGACAGACATCCATCCCATAAGTCAGGATAATTTCACCACTCTGCAGCTGGAAGGCTCTGCTTTTTCGGTCTGCTAAACTTTAAAAATTAAGATATGATTGCTTTTGAGCTTGAGACACTTTATAATTCACACAGCTACCTCTAAGTGACAGTGAAACATATAGTATTCTAAAAAGAGGGATATGGGCTTGAATTTGATTTAAAAAACAGTGGGAGGTAAAGTGTTCACGCCATTAAGACATAAATTATCATTTGCATGGAGAAGATGAGAGCTTGGTTCTGGCAGAGCTGACATTAAATCAGAATTACAGCAATGTTCCCGAGTCTGGATTTAAGTACCCAGGCGTCCTCTCCTCTCGCTCCTTCCACCCTCCATATACGGCATGTTCCCATCAACCCACAAATAAAAATGTGCGTGGCGAGGGAGATGGGTTTATGATGTTCCACACAAATTCTTTCCCGCTATTTTGACCACGTCTCAACACAACATTTAAAATCAGAGTAAGTTTGCAGACTTGGTTCTAGGGAGTCACCTGCCTGAGCAAACCACGCTGCACAGAGTCCTGGAGGGAAACGTCCCAGCCTGCTCCCAGCCTTCTGTATGAAGTCTTTTCCTCACTACTTTAAAAAGCTCTTTCTTTTATACTTTCACATGACACATTGTTTTTTCTCATTTTTGGACACCTCTGGTTTTCATGATCTCTCCCCACATATTGACTTAAACCTCAGCATGTGGACCGGACGACCAGGTTATGTTAGCGTCTGATGCCACCATGCCAACTCCAAACCAGCACTGTGTGTTATGACAACCTGTGTCTCCACAGGGCACAGAGGTGACATAAGGAAGCTCCCTGCTGCAGAGTGGAGCTGTCCAACAAAGAGCCTCCTGGATGGCCAGACTTTCCTCTCTGCTATGCCCCTCAGCAGCCATGTGGGACTGTCCAGCAAGGGTAATGTGTCTGGAGGCTCCAGGGAGCTGGATTTTTATTTTACTTTATTTTATAATTTCAATATTTCAGTGCCTACGTGTCACTTGTGGGTGCCAGTTGGACAGCAGGGATCTGGAGACATTTACATCTACCCACTCGCTTGGTGCAGAAGGAAAAAAATGAAAGATTCTTACCATTCCAAGAAAGGCGTACACAGAATACCTCCATCTGTCTTCTGGGAATGACCGCCGTGGGGTGGGAATATGTTACCCTGGGTGACATTAAATAGTTACTCCTTGTAATGGCCACATTGTGGTGGCAAATTTGAGCTCAGTCCTCAATATACCCTTTCTTTCTAATGGAAGCCTATTTTTTCCTCTTTTTGGGGGCGCTATCAGGGGATAAACTCAGGGGCACTGGATCACTGACCACACCTCCATCCCTATTTTGTATTTTATTTAGAGACAGAGCCTCACCCAGTTGCCTAGTGTGTCACTTTTGTTGAGGCTGGCTTTGAACTCTCAATCCTGCTGCCTCAGCCTCCCCAGCCACTGAGATTGCAGGCATGGGCCACTGCACCTGGCTGACCTTCCTTTCTAAATCAGTAAACTGTAGGTCTCCACCCAGTGTCTGTCCACCTATCTATGCCTGGTGGTTTGGTTGCAGAACTGTGGTAGAGGGAGGTGTTGATTCCCTTGTCCTCAGACTCCTCAGCTCCTCTGTGAAAAGCCAGGGGTACATCCAAGCCCCTCAACTCCAGGGACACCTCTGCTCCTTGCTTTGCCAACAGAATAGCATGGGTGTTGCTTTGCCTGAGTGGAGCCCAGGTTGGGAAGCTGCCGTCCACTCTCTGAGAGGCACAATGGACAGCTCCTGTGATGGCCCATTAGGAACCTAAGAGACACGCTGAGCAGAATGGCCCTGGGGTCTGCCCAGCCCAAGGCAGCTCAGCTTCATCAGCGTCTGCCCCCCCAGACAGAGTAGATTTTGTCACTGATAGTCTTAAGCAGTCCAAATTAGGCAACACCCAAACA
This sequence comes from Ictidomys tridecemlineatus, assembly GCF_052094955.1. NCBI lineage: Eukaryota > Metazoa > Chordata > Mammalia > Rodentia > Sciuridae > Ictidomys > Ictidomys tridecemlineatus. Next base: position 102,138,601 of record NC_135478.1, read on the forward strand.
AATGACAAAACTGCAATCCTAAATGCGACCTCGTCAATGTGTGGGCTCTAATGGTCTCACTCACCCGTCAGAACACAGAGCTCACAGGACGGATTAACAACAACTTTGCATTATCTGTAAGAAACCACTTTAAAATAATGACAAACTCCATGACCCCAAGTCTGTGATGTTCTGTAGAAGCCAGAGTGACAGGGACATCGAAAAGACCTGTGGGATTGATGGGGGCGCAGGGAGGAGTGGGACCCTGTGAGTGATGCCACCTGTCCTCATGCATTTGGCAAGACCCACAGAGCACTCAGTGCTGAGAAGCCCCCTGTAAACCCTGGAGCCTGTGAGGGCTGCGTCTGAGCAGGCTCCCTGGGTACCCACATGCCACAGGTGCTATCACTGCTGTGGGGTTGCACTGCACCTGGAGGTGGGTGAGCAGGGCACAGTGGAAATGTGGCTCCTTCTACTCAGCTCTTCTGTGATCCACAAGGTGTCCCGAGAGGTCCTGTGTGAGAAGATGCAAGAGGGTTCAGAGGTGGAGGAATGGGTTAAAGATTCATTAGTCCCTGCAGGGATTAGCTGGGCACCACTGTAGGCAGGTGGGGTGTGGCTGGAGGAGTGGTCATTGGGGACTTGGCTTTGGGGTTTATATTTTTTCTATGGTAAGGGGAGCTCAATACTCCTTTTCTCTCTCTCTCTCTCTCTCTCTCTCTCTCTCTCTCTCTCTCTCTCTCTCTCTCTGTTACCTGGTGCCATGTCCTGAGCTGCTCTCCTCCATACCCTTCCGCCATGATGTTCTGCCTCATCAAGGCCCAGAGCAATGGAGCTGGCCCTCTATGGACTGAGACCTCTGAAACCATAAGCCCCAGATAGACTGTTCCTCCTGTAATTGTTCTCATCAGGTCTTTTGTCACAGCAACGAAAAATCTGACTAAAACATACTCTACAAAATAAAGTCTGTGTTAAAATGAACAAACAGCTGATGTAACTGAACCCAGGGGCTGTGGTGTCTGCTTCCGGGCCAGCCTCTCAACTCTCCACCCTGCCTGCCCCTGGCTGGGCTTTCCTCCCAGGAAGACTCTCTTCTCATACAAACTCTGGCCCTTCCGGGTCCCACCCCTAAAGCTCTAAATCCCAGAAGAGAGAGGTAGACTGTTTTTGTATCAGGGATTGAACCAGGGGGTGCTTACTCACTGAGCCACATCACTAGCCCTTTTTATTTTTTTTACTTTGAGACAGGGTCTTGCTAAGTTACTTAAGGCCTATCAAAGTGGCTGAGGCTGGCTTTGAACTTGGGATCTTCCTACACAAGCCTCCTGAGGCACTGGGATTATAGGTGTGGGCCATGGAGCCTGGCTGAGAGTTGTACTTGTAACCTGTGGTTCCTAAAGGAGATGTTCTGCCCCTGAGGGTCTCCTGGGCATGTCTGTCCAGGAGGGTGGAATGCTCCAAAGGGCTGGATGGAGGCCCTGGGCCCCTGCTGTCCCTGTGTGTGCACAGAGGGCTGTGTTGGCTTAGGAGTTGGGAACCAGCTCACATGGCCATCCTAACTGCCGTGCCTGGCCAGTTTATAAATGGACATGCTTCTAGCGTGGGGCAGATTTATTCAAAGTACCTGTCTCCAGGCTGGGAAATCTGCCTCCAGGTGCCCAGGGGCTGCTTGTGAATGTGAATGAGCTAATCAGAGTGTCTTCAAGCTCTCTGCATACCTCACAGACGGGAGCGCTTACATGAGTCAGGACTGACGTGTGGCGGGAGACCTCCGAGATGCTGCCCATTGGAGACTGTAATTATGATAGCAAATGTAGTCTGAGAGTCTGGCTTGAAGTTTCTACAATGTTTTCCAAATGAGATCTTAGAAAGAAAGACCAAAGGCTTCAGCTACAAGTCTTTGCAGGTTTGCTTTAGCAGGTCTTTGACTTCTCAGAATTGATGCATCTCACAGAGAAGGCCTTCCACCACCACAGCGGAGGAAAGGGCCCTGGTCGGAGGCTGGGAAAATAATTAGAAGGACAATCAATACAAATTTAATTTAAATGAGGCTATTAAGATTTGAATCTCTACATTCTGCTCTTTAGCATTATTAGTTATGTGTGTTCCCAACCATTTCACTAAAAATAAAATGCAGACAGACCAACAGTGTCATTTAGAAGATCCATTTACCCTGCGCACCCCTCCCTTGCTAATCAGTTGCTAAGTGTAATAGCCGTCCTTGGCTGGTGGTGTTTAATCACATTTTGAATGTGATTCTCAGCGTGTGTTAGGAATAAGTGGCATGACTTTCCAACAGAGAGACGCATGAGGTTAGGCTATCTGTATGCAATGCCTTCTTACCCCGTGATTTAGAAGGCAGCCTGTCTGTTCCCAGGTGAAGGAGGGTCGTGGCTATTGCTCAGGGTTCGGCTGAGTTCACATGGATGCCAGTGTCTCAGGAGTGATTTCCTCTGGAGAGAAGTCCCACTGCTGCCGTCCAGGGCCTGCAGGAGCCACTTGACTCTGAGGTCTAGTCCTGATGCTGTGCATCCTTCTTGCTGAGAAGACATTTCAGCAACATGGGCCTGCCGCCCAAGGTCCTGAGAAGGTGAACATTGTCCCTGGCTTAGAGCTCTGCAAAATGTGTTGTTAGAGACAAGAATACGTACCTCTCCACCCACCAGCTATTTGGGGGTTGTGATTCTTTGTGGTTGCATGAGCAAAAGCAAACAAATACATTAAGCCTGGAGTTAGGTCACTTAGCCGCTCCATCTGTCTGTGTCCATCCACCCACATGAGGATCAACAATTGATCGTGAGAATATGGGCTGCCACCAAGACCACTGGTCATGGAGACTCAGATTGTGTTTCACTCAATCTAAAACACTCTGTTTCAGGACCATGGCAGAATCATAAAGCAAACCCGATGGGGAAGCCTGCACATCACTCTCTCCCGACTCCTGCTTCCTAATAAGTTAAACCGTGAAGTGCATTTTGATTTTAATATAGGCTAATGGTAAGTCAGATGGGGTTAAGTCTCTGTAGACTTTTCTCTGAATAATGCTCCCCAGTGGACCTCAGAAGCCCTGCAGCGCCTCATGAACCCAGCATGGATGCAGTCACACAAGCTCAGCTACCAGAAGAAACATCAACTTCCATTCTGAACCCATCTGTTGTCTCCATCCTTTAGGCACCAACTACCATGCAAACCTCAACATTACTGGGAACCCCCATCATGCCAAAAACTGCACTGTGGTGCATCCTGCTCTTCTGTGTCCTGAACATGGTAAACTCACTTCCACTCCAGAAAAACAGCTACTCAGGCATTGAGTAGCTTCCTTTCCCTATCCTGAGCAGCCTTTCCCAATTGTCCAAACCAAGCAAGTCTTAAGGAATGATGGGAAGCAACTTTCTTATTATTTGCTATCATGTCATATAAGCATCTCAGTTTGTAATTGCTCAGAAGAAATCAACCTTTCCTAACCAAACCCCTGCAAGTGCGGGTATGGGCAGAGCCTCACCCTGTGTTTCAGGACTTTCCGAGTTGGCAGCATCAAAAAGCAGTGGGGAAGTTAGAGAAACTACATCCACACAAATACACGTGCAGCTAGAGCAAGTTACTTTAAACTAACTATCCTGCAATTATGGTTTCAACTGGGAGCGACTGTCTCCAAGGGGACATGGAGCAGTGTCACCTTGGGATGTTACCGGTATCTAGCAGGGAAGCCAGAAAAGGTGCTTCAACATCAGACATGCATCGATCAGTCCTTGACAAAAAGAAGAATGATCTGATCTAAAATTTCAGTGGCCAGACTGACAGCCCTGGTCCTATAAGAAGGAGTTGGAGGCTTTTGTAATTACCATGATGAACCAACCAGGCGATAGGACCAAATTATTGGATTCCCATTAGTGGGAGACGGAGGATTTAATTTCTGTGGCAGAAGAGTGCCTCACTCCGAGATATTTACACACTTCAGGTTTATGAGAGTCCGAAAATCCCCTCCATTGAACTGCTGCCCAGATGAGAAGTGTTGGAGAGACCTCGGGTTAATTGAACATTATAAGAATTCTGATTTGGATTTGACCCAAATGGCATAGAGCGTACCCTTCTACTCGAGAGCTAATTGTTGCTCCCTCACTGGATTCTCCAGCTTCTGGGGCTGGGGGTGTGTCTGTGTCTATGCAACCCAGTGCCCTTGCATTTGGAGGATGCTGGGAATATATACCATTAACCTTGGTTTCTGTTGCCTTCCTTGTATCCTCTCAGACACACGCAGGCACATGTGTAAGTGTGTGTGTGTGTGTTTGTGTGGTGTGTATGGTGTGTAGTTTTTTCCTCTTGGACTAGCTTTAACTTCTTTGTTGTGTTGGCATTTAAATAATCACTGATGATTACGAGAGCCTCAGGTCACTGTGATTTTTCTTGGAGAGAGATGGTAATCCCTGTCACTATCCACATTACATGAGAAAGTTCACCTTGACTGTCCCTGTCAGTCCTGAGTCAGTTGTAACAAGAGCTCCTTTCAAAATCTCAGCATTTCTCTGCGTGCCTTGCCGAGGGACATTAACCTGAGCCATTTTCCCTCAACCATGATGATCTTTCCCTTGTTATCTGAATAGATTGCTCCCATTTTGAAATTAACCAATATTTATTACGCTCTGGTTCCCTCATAAAGCATTGGGGGATTCAGTAATAAACTAGATGTGGTTTTCGTCTCCAAGAAGTTGAACACACAGTCTCCGTAGACTTGGGTCTCACCACAATTCAGACCTCAGGACGGGGAAAGCTGATGCAAGGGCAGGGACGAGAGCTGCGCACCCTGAGGCACTCACCCAGTGCCCCAGAAGACACATGGGGACTGCCCAAGTGCAGAGCCCAACCCACACTGAAGTACTCAAGGGTCCAGGGTGGCCTGGATTTGTTAATTTCCTGTGAGGCAAAGGAATGTCTGCCTCTGTTGTGAAGAAAGTGGTATTTGACAGAAATGCACTTGGCTGCCAAGATCCTAAAATTCAAACAGTAAAATATTAGAAGGCAGTTGATGGGCAATGAGAGCAAAAAAGATGAGTGTGAAGTTGGGGTTCGCAGAGTAGGGCCCGAAATCAGCCTCCTGGAAGACGAAAGTACCTAAGTGATCTTAGTCTGCTGCAGACTCACAGTGGTGCTATCTGTCCATCCTCTATCCATCCATCTGCCCACCTGTCTATCCATCCATCCATCAGACTCTCCCTCCACGTGTCCATCTGTCCACGTGTCCATCTGCCCATCCCCATCCTTCCATGGCATATTTGCACAATGCCTACCACGTGCCAATCACTACTAGAAGAGCAGCTCTGAACACAGACAAAGTCCCCGCCCTCGTGAAACTGTCCCCCCAGTGGGGAGGCAAACGGTAAAATGGGTGGAATACCTAGTGTGTTAGGTGCTCGGTTCTCTGGTGAAAAACAAGGCACGGCGGAGGACAGGGAGACCAGGCTGGGTGGAGGGGTCTTAGTAGAGCCATCAGCAAGGCCTGACCAGGAAGGGGGGTTGGCCAGGAGTCCTGGAGGAGGGAAGGGAGCCCATGGGCACAACTGAGCTTTGGCCAAGGCCTGGCACAGAAACCAGTGGGTGCTGGTAGTGGGGGACACAGTAAGGAGGCCAAAGTGGCCGGGGCAGTGTGAACAGAGGAAGGCCCACAGTGGACTGCAGAGGGGCCTGGGCAGTGCAAGCAAGGGGCTCGGGGTGTCAAGACTGGACAGACAGGAGGGTCTCGACTCAGCTGGGCCAGGTGTGAGTGGGTCGAGGGTTCTGAGTTGAGGAGCAGCACTCAGATGGTAACAGGGTCACTAGGCTCTGCCCGGAGAGAAGGTGGTAGGTGGAGGCAAAGGCAGAAGCAGGAGACCATTTGGAAAGACGTGGCAATATCCCAGGTGGACAGTGACAGTGCTTGGGCCAGAGAAGAAGGTGGACAGATGAGTGTCACCAGGCTCTTCCTAGAAGCAGACAGTTGATGTCTGGGTCACATCCCATAAGAGTCACACCCGGGTCTTCTCAGATCCCTGTGGCCATTAGAACCCATGCCACCCCAGCCTACCTAAGGCTAGGAACATTCTAGAACACACTGCTGACTTGATTGTCATCCAGGAAGCAGGCCAGGCCAGGTGTTCATTTGCTCTAATGTGCTTCTTGGTTTACCTTGGAAACGAACTGGCTCTGAAGCGATTTTCAGGCACTAATTATGGGAGATGAAGGTTGACAGGTAATTTTTTTTTAATCAACTCTTTCATCTCCCTCTAAACCCCCCACACTGCCCTGTTTCTTTCTGAAGGAAAAAAAAAGTCTGTTCTCAAAGGAAGATGTCACATGTCCTAGCTCACATAGGGCTTCCAAGGCACCTCTTTCATATGAATCAAAAACCAGGAGATCAGTAGTTGAGCCACATTTTTTTTATCTTTTGTCTTTAAATCATGTTGCTTATTCAGAACAGGGCAGCACACGTCATCCTCTGGAATATCCCAGTTCTCCATCAATGCACTAGTGGCATCCTTTGGAATATCTATATTTTCAAATCTTAAAATTAGTGGATTGTAATCACACACACAGATTTCATTCCCTTCTGCTTCCCCATGGGCCTCCTCCTTCCTCCCTCAGTCCCCTCCTCTACTCCATTTCCCTCCTATTTTTCATGAGTTCTCCCTTTTATGTTCCGTTCTCTCTCTCGAACTTTCACAGATGAGAGAAAACACTCAATCGTTGACTTTCTGTGTCTGGCTTATTTCACTTACCAGTTTGTTCTTCTGTCCCATCCATTTAGCCACAAATGATGGGATTCCACTGCTCCCGAGAGCCAACTCCATCAGGGACGTGGCCCATGATTTCTTTATTGCTGTGTCTGCTGATGGGCACCTACCTAGACTGGCTCCATAAGTGAGCAATTGTGAATTGTGCTGAGATATTTTTTAAAAATATTTGCAGATTTACCCACGTCCTGAATTAAAAGCACAGCGTAGAGAATAGCAGCTGGGGATTGGGATAGTCCCTGTGTCCGCAGATTTCCTTCTCTATTTGGGAGCCAGTACTGTGTGGAGCAGAGTTGAGAAAGGAATGCTGGGAAGAGGAACCAGAAGGAAAGTGCTGTCCTCCGACCACCAAGACAGGAGCAGGGGAGAAGCTGGCGCCCTCTTCTGGCACCCACCATCCTCAGAGCCTTTTCTCTTGACCTCACACTTGCCACCTCATGCTGCAAGATAGCGGTCAGCAGTCCAGGTACCATGTCTGCACTCAGGTGTGGCCAGCAACCAGAAGGGAAGAGGTGATGTTGGTCCTCAGCTCAGGTGACAGAGGACCTCCTGGGGGCTGCCAGGGAGTGGCCCTGGCATCTCATTGGCCAGCACTGGGTGACACACCCATGGTAATCTGCCAGGCTCTTTGCTCTCATCTGGTGTCCCTGCTCCCAGGAGGCTGCTCACCTCAGCTCTTGGAGAAGAAAGAGAGGGAGAGAATGGCAGCAGAGGGTCAGTTAGCTCTGCCTAAAATTGTTTACTCTCCTCTTTCAGAGCTGACAGCATCTCCTGAATTCCCGCACTGCACTATGGCTTCCCATGGGGACGCTGGGGCACAGGGAGCTGCAGAGCGTGGCCAGGTCCATGCAGCTGTGATGTGGTCGAGGTGACTGGAAACGTGGCCTTGGTGACCTCAGGAGCCCAGATACTTCACTCTGTTGCCAGAGCAGGGGACCTCCGGCCTTGCTGGATGCTGTCCACAGCACTGGGGGAAGGTGGCAATTCCTGTCCTGGGAACACATGCACCATCGTGGAGCTGAAGGGTGGGCGTGAGGAGATCCACAACCAGCATCCAGGGGTGGCCATGGGACGGGGCCGGCCCCAGCTGTCCACAGGCACTGGGCTCGCTGAGCAGAAGCAGCAGGACAGTCAGTCCACAGAGGGAGAGTGGCTGGGACACTGCCAGGGTGCCGGCCAGTGGGGAGAGAGGACCCCAGGTATGGGGTTTCCTTTGGGGTGATGAAACTCTTCTGGAACTAGATGGTTGGGTGTCCTCCGTGATACCACGTTACCCCTGTAAATGGTTAAGAAGGTGAATTTCATGTTATGTGTATTTTAGTGCAATTAGAAAAATAAATAAGACAAAAGAGAAAGCCCTCCTGTACTCACCAGTCAGTCCTTGAGTGGTCCTCCCTTCCTGTCCAGCTGTGGCATCTATTTAGTGTCCATGGGTACCAGCCCCTGCTCTGTGGTAAGTGGAGAGTGATAAATTGATTTAATGGTGACAGGAGGGGTGAAATCACCAGCAATTCTGTAACCCCTGGGGCCTGGTATTTCTGTTCTGTGGATCACTATAACTAGCTGTGAGCCCCGAAATTCTGCACAGCTAATCCAGGGTAAAAGCGTGCTTTCCTCTGGAGCCTATAAAACCCCTGCAGGCGTCTTTCTGTGACTCTGCCCACTGTTGGTAAGTTATCGGATGCTGTCTTCGTATCGAACTCCTCCTTCCCTTTCTACTTGGCTTTTCTTCAATTACATGAGGCCGCCCAGGACACAGACTGGAGCTATATTCATGGGACCATCCAAGTAGCCAAGTCTGTTTATGTAGGCTTCAGGGAAATCTGCCAATCAACCTAAACCTAGGTGCTGTTTGTATCCTGATGTTATAGTTTGGGAAACCGAGGCACAGAGAGGATGGGCAGCGTGCCCAAAGTTATGCCTGAAATTTCACGTGGGAGCCTAAGTCTGGGCCAGAGAGTCCACATCAGCTCCCTCAGCCTGACCAGCATCTCTGAGCATGAGTGCCATGGAAGTCTGGTGAAGCCTGTGGAAACTTCTCTGAGTAAAGTAAAATTATAGCCTTGATAAAATTATAGTCTTGCCAAGAAAACCAATTATAATGACATCAGAATATTCCTTAAAAGCAGCCTGTGGTACAGTAGTGCATGCAGCTTTAAAGGGCAAGACTCAGCCCAGATCTGGTACCCCCACCACTGCCCCACGCTCGGGACCTGTGGTGCCTGCAAATGGCTTTCCAGAGTGTCTGCATCACTAGGAACGGGCACGGGGACTATTATTACCCTCTCTGTCTGTGTGTGTGTGTGTGTGTGTGTGTGTGTGTGTGTGTGTGTGTGTCTCCATTCATTACTAAAGAACAATGCTAAATCATAGTTAGAGGTTAGTAAAATCAAGGTACAAATGTTCTCTCTGGGCGCGGTGCACATGTCTCTCATCCCAGTGGCTCAGGAGGCTGAGGCCAGAGAATCTAGAGTTCAAAGCCAGTCTCAGCAACAGCAAGTCCTCAGCAACTCAGTGAGACCTTGTCTCTAAACAAAATACAAAATAGGGATGGGGATGTGCCTCAGTGGTCGGGTGCCCCTGAGCTCAATCTCAGGTACAAAAAAAAAAAAAGAAAACCAAAAAACAAAATATAGATGTTCTTCCTGACCAGGTTCACAGAATCTGCAGACTCCACGGTGTTCACCTTCTGCAGACCCATGGTGGGAGTACCTGGATGCTCTGTACCTGGGGCTCCAGGGTTTTAATTAAAGAGACAGTGGATTGGATTCACCTCAAAACACAGAGCTGAAGTTCACACTTAGCTCAGACCCATGGTGTCCCCTTCAGTAACTGTTCCCTGGTTACCAACTCTTTCCAAGCTTCAGGGTCTACAGTGACAGGGCTGGAACCAACGGGTCTGTGCTCTCACAGGACTGAGATCCAGACAGAGATGGAGGCCAGAGGGAGTGGAGGCCAGAGGGAGTGGAGGCAGGTGCAGACTGTTTAAATATAATGCAGGGAGAGCAGTGCTTGAGCTCCAGAGGACCAGGCCAGTCCAGCTCTCTGGTCCCCAGGAGGCTCCAGTGGTCTCTGGCTTCCCCCTGGACAGCCTACAGCATACTCTCTGAGGAACAGAAGGGGTGCTCTTCTTCAAACACACATCAGATGGTGTCACTTGCCTGCTTGAACTTTCTAGTGGCTTCCTTTCCCTCTTCTTAATAATGTCCAAGAAGTTACCTGAGGGTTTACCCCCGACCTTCCCCATCCTTCTTTCCACTTCCTCAACCCTCTGCCTCTGCCTCCAAGCTTTCCCCGCCCTAGAACCGTTGTACCCCCTTGATAGTCCACCCTGGGTCCCCATCCTTGGGAAGTAAGCTCAGGCTACCTGCCCAGCATGAACTTGAGGACATTGCTGGCTCAGGTGGCATTACCACAGTGATCAGGGGGGTCAAGGAGAGTTTCATTGTGACTTAACATCTCTGTGCCTCAGTTTCCTCATTTATACAATTGAGTCAATAAGTCACCTTTTCAGGATTGCAGTGAGAGGAAAACGTGTATATGTCAGCTTATACACAATGGTCTCTGCTCAGCATTAGACTCCCCAAAAACATTAGTGACCATCACGGTGAGGGGCATTTAGAGTGTAACATTTATAGGACCAGACAAAACACGAGGCGGTGCACAGAGACAGCCTCTCACATCTGGTGCCTGCAGAGCACAGATGGACACTAAAAGGGAGACCTCCCGTGTTTGGATTCTGGGTAAGGTTTCCTGCACACAGCACAGATTGCTGAGGGTCAAGGTTCCTTATTCTGCTATCCAGCTGGTGGAGGAGAGGGAGCATGTGAGCCCAGCAAAGTGTTCAGCACAAGATCCAGGAGCGAGAACCAGGTGTGTAGACCAGTGGACAGCGTCAGGTGGAAGGGAACTCAGGCAACTGCAGAACCCCATCCTGCATGAACACGGGGGCCCCAGCCCTGTGGCTCCAGCTCTGTTTCCCTGTGGGACTGGGCATCTGAATGGCCATAACCCCGATTATTTCAAAACAACCTCAGATTTATTGGGTATGTTTTGTGATATTTTAGAAATTCATTCATGTGGATCCTACCAACCATCAGTGACAACATGGATAAAGAGAAGTAAGCCCAGTAAGGAGGGGAAATACTGCCTCATCCCATTATGTGAGGGACCTGGAAGAGTCAACCTCATAGAAGTAGAGTGGAAAGGTGGCTGCCAGTACCTGTGGATAGAGGCAATGGGGAAATGGTACTACAGAGGCTCAGTCCCACAAGGAGGAGGGGATCTGGAGTCACCCAGTGGCTGTGGTGGACTACACACAGTATGCATTGGCGGTCCCTGAGGTTATTCTGCCTGGGACTGGGCATCTGTCTCTGATCTCACAGGTTCACTCCATGCTGATTGCACATAGAAAAAAAAAAAAACTGCCGGATGGTGTGTTTTTTGAAACGTCTTCTGTAGCTAAGCACCACTGGGCTGCACTAGAAAAAGTGGTAAGAGGGTCCAGCATATGTCCTCATTGCAATAGATACAGAAGACTGGCAGGAAAGGGATTTTGGGGGCTATGGGGATGCTCGGGACATTGCCAGTAGTGCCATAACCAGCGCCTCCAAATTAGCAGGTTCCGGCAAGGAACAATGGGAGATTGGAAGAAATAAAGAGTCAACACATGCAGATCTTGAAGACAAAACAGCTGGGGTCCAGTGGAGCACTGCTCTCTAGTGGAGAAGCAGCTCTGAAGAATTACACCAGCAATCTTTATTATATATATATCTCAATCAGATTAAAGACTGTGCAAGCATTATTCTTTGTATTAGTGAAAGTTACAGAGTTAGCCACAGTATGCAGCTATTTCCCCAGTTACATTTAAGAGTTGCACTGTGCAGTGTTAGGAGCCTTGTGCAGCTCAAGAAAGTCCATTGTTTAAAGTTACTAATTCACAGGTAGATTCAGGAGCAGCAGAGCTGGTCAACATTGCGGCTATCTTAGCAAGGAAGATCCTTCATTCCCAGGAGCTGCCCTGCCTGAGAATAAGATGGAGGCTGATAAGACTCTAGCATGGAGGACATCTCCATAGCAACCGGGCATCCTGCACCTCTGCACAGAAACTTTCCCAGCCAGCCAGCATACCACAGCCATGAAGTCACCAGGGACCCCAATCGCAGACTCTGGTCTCCCAGTCACTGTCATGGCTCTCCACACTGTAGCAGCAGTTTCATGGGTGTGCACCTCATTTCCACATACACCAACGTGTACATTCTATATTACAGTTTTTATATGCCAATCATATGTCAGTGGCATGGTCTCAAAAATAACATAAAACTAGTTCAAAGGAGCAAGCAAACAAAAATGAAGATCTGCAGCCTTCATGGGGCGGGGTCTTGGTTGTTAGTGACCTCCGTGTCAAGCTCAGAGCAGACTCCAATGCAGCCATGGTAACACCTAGGTGAGGGGTCAGGTGGGGGGTGGAGAAGTGTCCCCACAGGAGGGGGCAGAGCTCTTGCAGTGTTAGTGTTTGTGTTGCCTGATCCTGTCATGTTGCTTTGGGAATCTCATGCTGATGGGACTGGAGTTCGTCTTCCTCACGAACTGAGACATTAAACAGGGCAGCAGGGCTGACCCACATTCTCCTGGCCAGGAAGCATAAACCAATCTCTGAAACTAAGGAAGGGGCCAGCAGGAATCCCAGAATGTCCTTCAGGAGATGCTGACAGAAGGTTGGTTGATGGGGCTGCCTCCTTCCTACCCATCAGGCATGTGGCTCGGCATTGAACCTAGTTGTGGGAAGTCACAAGAGGGACCCAAGGGTGGAGAGGGGTCCCTGGTATCAGATTTCAACAATTCCTCCAACTGTAAATCTTCAGTTTATAATAAACTTTGACAACCTTAATCAGTGATTCTCAATAGGGTGAGGGGCACCTGGGGGACACAAGGCAATGAGTGGAGACATTTTTGCTTTCTCAGTTGAGGGTGGAGACATTTTTGCATTTTGTGGTTGTTTAATTGCCCATCTCCTCTTCCTCTAACTATGGCAAGCACATTGGGGGTTGCTGGTTTAGGGACAGGGAATGGAGATCAGCCCTGTGCCAAGAGTCCTTCAAGCAGAATATTAGAGACCACAGGTTAAGCTGAACAGAATTGGGTTCAAATTCTGGCTCCCCGTGTGACATGGACAGGCTCACTCTCTGTGCACTGGTTTTCTCTTCTGAAAATTTCAGCAAACTGCAGTCCTACTCAAGGTGTTGGTGAGGACTTGGTGTTTCATGGATGTGGTGATCTTCAAACAGAACCATGGACAAGGGTTGGGTTTATGTGATGAAGGGAGTGATGATAAGGACTCTGACAAAGACAATGTTGTGATGTGACGAAGGTGATGATGGTCACAAGGTGATGATGGTGAGGGTGGTTCGGTGGTGATGACCACAGTATTGGTGATGATGGGGTTGGTGCTGCTGATGGGGGTGATGGGACTCCTATGGACTTTTCCCAGTGATTCCTTTTAAGGTCAGCTGCTCAGTTCTTTTTTCCAGCCTGTGATAATGGCACATGTTGAAGATCCCCTGATATTGCTTCATGTGAACCAGCAGCCCCTCCATTACCCTGGTAGATGGCAATCCTTGTGCCCTTTTTAGTGTATCCAACGTAGCTGGCTCCTGCAGTTCTGACCAATGTCTTGCCTTCCACTTTAGATTCATCTGCCTGATTGTTAGGAAGTTATTTAACCTCACCTCGTTACTCTTTTTTTTTTTTTTTTTGGAACCAGAGATTGAACCCAGAGGTGCTTAACCACTTAGCTACTGAGCCACATTTCTAGCCCTTTGTATTTTTTTTTTTTTGAGACAGGGTCTTGTAAGTTGCTGAGGCTGGTCCCAAACTTGTGATCCTTCTGCCTCAACCTCCTGAGAAGCTGGGATTAGAAGCCTGCACCACCACACCTGGCTCACCTCATTAGTTTAAAATGTGCAAAGTGAGATTCATAGCATTACAAGGAGACTAGGTGTGCTGAGATGTAATTACCACAATCTGTAAAATAACAACATGCAAAATTCTTTATTACTGCATTGGTGAGGAGATGTCCTGACAGTCAGATGCTCCTATGTTAGTGACTGGAGGAGCCCTTGAGAGTCACTTGAGACTCCAGATATCACATAAATTCCAATCCTATTGTGGTTTCTTTATTTATGACCTTGAAAAGGACAGTTTACTTCCTTGACATTTACATCCTTAATGGTAAAAAGGAGAGAGAGAAACAAGCCTAGAGAAGTCTAATTACTAATTGGGCATTATGTAAAATTGTGGATGTGTAACCGATGTGATTCTGCAATCTGCATTTGGGGTAAAATTGGGAGTTCATAACCCACTTCAATCTAATGTATGAAATATGATATGTCAAGAGCTTTGTAATGTTGTGAACAACCAATAAAAAAAAGATAAAAAGAAAAAAAAGCATTTTGTGAAGAACAATAAAAACATAATGCCATCTTAAAAAAAAAAAAGAAACTTGGTATCTAGAAAGAACTTGTTCAAGGAATCTGAAGGTCAGTGGGTCATCCAATGTGGGTGACTCCCTTTGCTTTTGCAAATGGAACCAGAGCTCAGCCATCTGCAAGCTGAGTTTTCCTGTCAACAATAATAGTGATGTGACATCTTTGTGTGCTTTCCTAAGGACATCAAGTCCAGTATTGTTCCGTGTAGCCTAGGGGATGAACTCCTCATGTGAAACTGGACCATGCAGGGGCACCATTGCTGGCTACAAGAGGGACTTTAGATGTGTACAATTTAAATTTCTTCCCCTCACTTGTACTGGCAAAGTATCAAGTGCTCACCAGCCCAGGTGGGCTGCGTGGACTAGCACAGATTCCAGAATATTCTCGTCATTGCAGAAAGTTCCAGGGCAAAGTGCCCCTCTAACACCCAGGTGGATAAATAACAGAGCTGGGCTTGATGTAATTCAGGAAAACAAGAAGAGTTTTGCAGCAATTAGTTCCATTAATACATATTAATACATATTCACAGCCTGAAATATTATGCATAAATGCTAGAAAAGCCCATTAAGATGGCTTTGGATTATAATAATTTAGGAAAGCATCAGATTTATACATTTTACTAGGCTAATAAATTAATATTGCTTTATAATTTATTAACTTTTTCCTATCTGAACACAAAAATGGTGAACAATTTGTCAAATGAAAAAATATTCTTGTCCTAATGGGCCTCATAATTTTTATTTTGTACATGAGACCTTGGAAGAATTCACCCAGCTCCTTCTGATGTAGACTCTCCCAGATTTCTCTGGATATCATGCTTCCTTTTGATGAATCTAATGTGGAATAAATAAACATAAAATCTATAATATAGAAATATATGTAATTATATATGCAAATACACTTTTAAAAAATTCTGATGCTTATTATTTTCTCATCCAAAATAAATCAAAATTGATTTGGGAGGTTGGGAGGGCATCATAGATCTCTGGGAATTTTGCCTGGACATTTTTCTTTTCCTTCCTTAACTGTAGGAAATTTCTTCAATATGTCTTAACTAGATGTGCTCCGTAAGATGCATCTTAGACCACAGGGTTAAAGAAGGGGGTCCAGCCTGCACCGTCCTTCCCCAGGTCATCTTCTCCTCGAACCACAAGGGCTGATTCTGTGAGAGGGGAGAGCTCACTGTGTTATTTTGGGTTTTGCTTTGACAAACACTCTTTTTAATGCTCTGTTGCAATTTGGATCTAAGGAATCGTTCTAGACCAGCTCTGTGCTTCGAAGGAAGTCTCAGGCCAGCCAAGAGGCAGGCAGAGTCGTGACCTGTGTGAAGGACAGAAGATTCAACCCAAGACTGCAGCTCTTGGATTCTGTGTGGCTAGAACAGCTAGGACTTCAGTTTCTGAAACCAGGGTTCACTTGATGCTTTGACTATGTCCCTTGCGGCTTTGAAACTTGCATGTTTCTTTTTTTCTTTTTTCCCAACCTTCTCCTCCTCCCTGATCCTCTCCTTCCAGCTCTTTCCTCCCCAATCTCATCTTCTCTGAATCATCTCCATAAAAGCCCCCTGTTCCTGCTGATGGGCACAATCCCAGACTCTGGGACAGGAGTCTCAGTGTCTCTCCTTTGCTAGCAAAGCAATAAACCCTCTTTTTCCTTCCTCTGAAAACTCCGTCCTCATTATTGGACTGGCATCAGGTACAAGGACCGAGCTTTGGGCAGCATTTTCACATGCAGGAGGGTTTGCTCCTCTTCTCGTGAAGCCTTTCTCGCAGGCTGGATGGTTAACAGCTCCACGTCTTCCTCTAAAGTGGCTCTCTCTGGAGCGCCATCTGGCCAAGTCTGAGTCTTAGTGGAACAGCTGCCACTTGCTTGTTGGTCTGGTGGAAACCCAAGGTTTATTAGACCTTCCTCTGGTCCAAGCTGCAGGACATTTCTCCAGACAACAAAGGGGAGCTGTTGATGAGGTTCCAGGGAGACAGGTGCAGCGCTGAGTGGGAGCTGAGAGCACCCCGTCATGGTCATCAAGCAAGGAGCTGCGAGGAGCACAGACAGGCCATCACAGGGTCCCTGCCAGGTCTGAGCCTGCAGCACCCACCTCTGCCTCAGCCCCACACTGGGCCTCTGCCTTGAGCCGTCTGGCCCCTCACTCCTGTTTCCTTCTCTCCATCCCTCCATCTCCTCCCTCCTGCTCCCCGGGAGCTGTCTGCCTGTCTGTGTGAGGATCTCGTCCTTTTCTCTTTCTGTCTGTTTCTGTTGAATCCTGCATGTTCCTTGCCTTACTTGGTGCCTCTGTCTCTCCTTCCCATTTTTGTCTCTGCTCCCATCTCTGTTCCGAGCCATGCTTCCTCAGCCTCCAGCTCCCTGGACGTCTCTGGGGAAGATGATCTTCTTTCCTCTCTTTCCCACTCTGCGGCCTCTCTCCGCCCGCTGGCTCTGTGTCATGAGGTCTGTGTGTCCTCTCCTGTGCTCATGGGTCTTTCTGACTTACTCAGTCTCTCCCTCTCCCTTTTTTCTCTCCCTTTCTAACACTGCCAAGGGACCCTTATCTATCCCTCTTAATCTTAAATAAAGCTGCCATTTCTATCTCTAACGGGTGGACAGGAACTTCAGATAGCGTCTGTTTCACTCAGATTTTTTTTTTATCACCATGACCAAAATAGCTGACAAGAACAACTTAGGGAAGGAAAAGTTTATTTCAACTCATGGTTTCAGAGACGACAAACTCCTAGCCAGGCCCAACATGAGGCAGAACATCATGGTGGAAGGATGTGGCAGAGAAACGCAGCTCAGAATAGAATTATCAGAGAGCAGAGAGAGAGCGCTCTGCTCACTAGGGAAAATTCCTCAACACACTAGGAATGGAACCACCATTAGACCTGGTTATCCTGCTCCTCAGCATATATTCACAGGATTTAAAACAGCATGTTACAGTGACATAACCACATCAATGTTTATAGCAGCACCAGACTGCAGCTCTCATCATGTAATCCTCTCATCTCTGAAATTTCTTGCATCATCGCACACATGAGCTTTGGGAGACACCTTACACCTAAGCAGCCTCTACTCAAGATCCTCGACTTGGTCTCAAAAGATGGAGACCACTGTGCTGAGACCATTGCTGGTCCTTCCCCTGGTGTTTGACTTTATCAAAGACTGAGATGGTTTGCGTGTTTCCTTGGCTTCTCTCTCCACCTGCAAACAAGAAGGTTCTGTTCAGAGGCCACACATCAAGAGCTCTCAGTTCACACCTGAGCTCATGGCTGTAGCTCACATCCCCTCTGAAAACATCTCCCCCAGGCTTTCTGGATATCCCCTGGGAAAGTTTTCTTCAGATCTGGCATCTGTGTCTGTGCGAGTGTCTTGCTCAGGGAGTGATCTTGGGCACATGACTGTACCTCGGTGCCCTCCTCTGAAAATATGGCTTCCCCAATGGCAGTTCTACCTTAAGTTCTCTGCTTTGGCTTCTTCCACCCATCTCATCCTCTTCTCCACCTGCTTGGCTCATGGGAAAACTATATTGGTGGCCCCCCTTCCTCGGACCTTCAAACTGGCCTTCCCCTCCCTTGAGCACACCATGGACGCCATGTTTTTCCTATTAATCACGATATTTCCATGATATCATTTTGAGGAGCTGGTGGACTTCATGTTACTATTTCTACTTTAATAGATGAGAAATAGAACTAATGGGTTGTTGGTCCCTTGTCACCAGAAAGTTGATGGCATAACTAGGACTCGAGCCTCCCGACCGCCTTCACAGCCAGTCCTTGCATCCTGCAGGTGGTGAGTGAGGGCCAACAGCTGTCTGTCACCAAAAGAGTGAAGTCCTGTGTGCAGGTGAGGACCCCACTGGCATTTAGGGGTGACTGTGAAGAACATACTACCTTTGGGCCAGCACATCTCTCAGCTCAGATTGCAAAAGAATTATTATTATTTTTTTTAGTCCTTTGGTTGGGACTTTTACTGGCTACAAATAAGAGGAACTGACTGGCTAGCTGTAGCACAGGGTGTTGGTATAATGAACCCAAGGCCTCATGGAACCTGAGGACAGAGAAAAAGCTGCTGCAGGTCCCCAAGTGTTGTGTCCACCTCTCGTCCTGTTTCTGCCTGCCCACCTGCATCTCTTTCCCTGCCGTCCAGACTTCCCTGCCCATGTAGAAGACAAAGGCCATACAACATTCCTGAGTGACTTCTTTTTCTGTCAAGAGCAGAGCCACGGCTGGAATCCATTACTTTCCTTCCAAACTCTCCAAGGAAAGGGTTCAGGGGCCTGCCTCCTGTCAGGGCTCAGCTACGAGCAGGTCACTAGCAGCCAGTGGGCAAGGTCCTGAGCTCACTATGGCTGCCAGGCAACCAGTGGGCGTTTCCATGAGAACAAGTGGGTTACCTTCCAGGGCCGAGGCTGACCAGATCTCTTTTGGGCAACACTGAATTCTTCACTATGATCACTTCACTGCCTTCACCCTCAGTGTTGCTGGAGGTCACATCTCAGGACCCTGGTGTTCATAAAGAAGGACATTGATTGCTTCCTTGGTAAAATTTGAGTGGGTCATAGATGTGGCTCAAGTCATTCTTCCAAATAGCTCTGATCATTTTAATTCTGAAAAATCCCTCTATTTTATCCCATTGCCATGTTGCTTGCTCCCTGTCTGCTCTGTACGGACCTGAACTCATGGTTTAAACCAAGGGTCGCTTTCCTACTGCCCCCTGCCTGGGGCTGCACAGGCCTTGGAGAACCAAAGGTGCATCTGGCGCCACTCTGACTGACAAGAAGGCTTGGTGGCAACTGGTCTCCATAAATGAACATAAACGTGTTTGACAGCATCAAACTCAGATCGGTGCAAATAAAGAGCTACATGAACAGCGTCCATGGATGCAGGACAGGTCTCAGGCACAACAGCCAATGTAGATGGAAACCAATTTGAAGAAATGATTCTCTTGGTGCCCCAGGTACATGAAGCTGACCTTGGGATCTGGGGGAGGTTTGGGTGGAAGATGGGAAAATGCAGGTGAAATAGAGTGCAGGAGCTCAAGGTATCAGTCTCGGTGGGAAAGAAAAACGTCAGAAAAGCACGACTTGGATCAGACTTTGTTAATATTCCCAGCATAATGTCTCCCTCCTTCTAGACTACTTTTGAGACTGGGGTGAACCTTAGTGGCAGGGTGACTGCCTGCATGCCAGAGGCCCTGGGTTCAACACCAGCACAGGAGGAAAAGGATCCCTTTGGGGAAATCAACACAGGGTCTCCATCATAGCAGTTGAGGGTCTTCAGTGTGTGGCTGTCTGTGGCCTGTTCTCTGGGTGACCTCATCCCTGGACTATGCTGGCGCAGGGTCTAGAAGTTGTATTTGGGACTTTTCCACACCTTTCCCACATAAAATAGGAGTCTATTCAACGTTTTGAAATTGACCGATTTTAATGAGGTTGACCATGTGGACAGGATCTCATTCTTACTTAAGTAATGATATCAATGTGTTCTTTTCCCCAGCGAATACTAATGAGCACAGCACCAGCCATAATAAGGTATCCTTAGTGATATTTTAAATCTATTGCTGGGAGTTGCCAGAGCTAAAACTTTGGTAAATTGACTCTTGCGTTTTCCATTCAATCTTGCTTTTTCCAATTTAATCAAGGAGATTAAATTTAAAAATATTTTTAACCAGGAAAAAAAAAGCACTCCCAAAGTTCATTAAAACCCAGTGAATTGTGCTTGCAATATAGATGGATAGGGAGAGAGAGTTAGGAATATTTAGCTGGAAGGTAAAATGTTAAAAAGAACACTTCCTAGGTCAAAACCTTCTGCTGAAATACAAAGCAAGGACCCTGGGGTCACTGGGATGAGTGAGGACCAAGGACCACTGTTGCAGAGGTGAGTCACACATGAGCAGAACAGCTCACCCACCTATGATGTCAAGAACAGTGCTACATACTGTACAGAGGAGCAAGCTGGTGGGAAACTGGGTGCTAGAGAGGCCTGGCACTGTTTAGAGACAAATTCTGGCATCAGTTAACATTTCAATGTTAGTCTATCCTAGGCAGGTGAGAGTCATCATGTTTAAACTTTCATAAGATTACTCTGGGATTCTCTTGGTTTTGTGTAAAACCTTAAAATTGTACAACACAGGACCAGTAGGCATAGTGCCCCTGTAGATATACAGAATTTCAGTCTGAAAGCTGTCTGGAACCAGTGGTCTGATCATTAAGAGACTTTGCCATTGTTGCTTTTACAGTTAGAGCAGGCCATGTCCTGTCTGAGCATCTGACACTGCAAAGGGGTGGCACCTCACTAGGGAGGCCACGACAGAGCAGGGTCACCTGGAGCAGCCAGGGTCTGAGCAGGTGATGCCAATTCCCTCTTCTTAGAGAAGGCATCTTCCTGCTGATCTTCAGCAAAAATAACCTGCTCATGGAGTATTTTCTAATATGTACACACTCACACCCTTTTGTCATTTTTTTTTGCAAAAGGAACATAAAAATTGTGCTTTTTATATATTTATTTACTTTTCTTTAAATTAATTCATCTCTCAGACTTAAAAAAATAAACATTTCACTCTGTTCTGTTATAGACTTTACACTCAAAGTCTATAATCCAGGAAATTAAGAGTTTCATGTTTATTACATTTCTTAATGTGCATCAAAACATTTTTGTTTTTAAAAATAAAATCCATCTGTATACCAACTGCAATAACCTATTGCTGGTGCTACATATTGAACAGTTGGGAAAACCTTCTAAAGGGCATCTTTCCTGTTCTTTGTTTTGATTTTTGTTTTTTTCCTCTAATTCTATTCAAGTCTGTAAGCTCAGCAGGACCCGTCCCCTCTGTCGCCCTCTCTGTGGGGCTCCAAGTCCTCTAGTTCTGCATTTTTAACATACTAATTCGAGCTGTGCTTTGTCGCAGTACTCTTGAGAGATGGGAGAGACAGCATTCAATCTCGAGCATCCTCTGTCCTCCTCTAAGTCACTCAGAGAATCTCAAAAGTGCAATTATCAATTCATTTTAGGGAAAGGAGTGATGAGGCTGTGTTCTGTCACCACAGCTGAAGCCCTGGAGCCAAGCTGAGGTCTGTGTCAGTCACAGGGTCTTTAAGGTGGAAGCCGAAGTACCCATTTCTCATCGGCAGATGAGGCTGGGCAGAATACCTCCCTTCTTGTTTCAACCTACTTTTCAGGGTGGAGATTTTTGACTATAGTCCTAATCTTGAGATGGCTTTGATAAAAAAGAAATTACAGTTTTATGAAGTCTCACTTTAAAGTAGAAAAGTTCTAGAGAAAATCCAATTTGATAGGGTCTATTGTTTGGGCTTTGGAAATTAAATTTGCTAAAGACCAAAGGAGAGTTAGCATGTAACCTGCATAGCATCATGGTGTGGAAGCAGCTTCTTAAACTAGGATCTCCAGGAAAAGCACAGGGCACCCGGGCCAGGTTAAGTTTGAATTTCAAGAAACAACGTTGTTATTGGTGGTGGTGTTTATTTCTTGTTGTTTTTTTTTCCCCCTTTTCATTACCAATACTGCATGAGATATACTTACACTAAAAAACCATTTGTTGTTTTTTATGCAAATCACATTTAACTGGGACCTTCTGTGTTTTCTTTCCTAACAGGCCAACCTACTTGAAATTCATATATTCTTTGGGCAGATTTTGATTGAATAAATCAAAATGTCTTAAGTATTCACTCTTCAGAAAGATCTGAATCCAAATGTAGAAGCTCATTTGCAAAGGAACCAGAACCAGTGACGATATCTTGCAGGAGCTGGCTGTCCGGCAATTGATGTCACTTGTCATTCCCACGTCATGGGTACCGATGGGCAACTGCATGATGTTTCCAGAGAGACAGCACCTGTGTGCTGGAGCTGCAGTGCCCCAAGGAACCACTCACCTCTGCGGTGCCCTGTGCCCTTTGTTTCCCTTCCACGTACCTGGAGTGGAGCCCAGCCGACCGGAACCACCCACCACCTGCCCCAGAGAAGTCACCCCGCTGAGGCAGGTGCATACCCACGGAGAGGCACAATCCATGAGCTAGATCACTCTGCGAGGTGACACTTAGATGTGCCCTGGTTACTCTTGTGAGTGAAGGTAGAGCCTTTCCTCCAGGAAAGCCGTGGTCAGGTGCAGGCGGACCCAGCTCACCAAGCTTACAGCAGTTCTAACCCTTTTCTAGGGAGAGCCGGACTGCACAGCCAGCCCAGGGACCTGTGTCAAGTGAGGGCCATCACCAAGGTCACAGTTCAGTTTCCACATTAGTGTCCCACATCCTGACAGCCTGAGATGAGTGATTCTCGGCATGACTGTTCTCAACTCCTACCACAAGGAGTGTCACCTTGATTCTCCAGAGGTACAAAAGTCTCATGAGTGCCTGGCAGACAGACCACAGCCTGTGAAGACCCTGCTCCCATGAAGATGTGGAAAGCCATGTGATCCACAGAGAGGGATGTGCAGGGGGCAGTCAAGACTCTCATGGTGCCTCTACAAAGTGCATATCCCATGAGGACACCTGTGTGTCAGGGACCCTCACTTAACTGAAACTGTGAACTAGGACAATCCCACCATAACACGGACTCCCTTCTTTGTTTCCTGGGTTTGCGCATGCTGTGGGGGATGGACAGAGCATCTGGAAGGGGGAAAGTGAGTTAATAGGCTGGAACTTTGGAGCTCATCCAATAACAGTAGAAGAAATAAGTGCAAAGTTCTATATCTAGTTCTCAACAAAAAACAAAATGCAGTCACACACAGGAATAAACAAGTAAACAGACAAATCCCCTTTACCAAGGCAAGGCCTGGGAAACACAAGTGGACAGTGTGTCTAGGTGAAGGGCCCTGGCCATCTTCACCAAGAGCCACTCCACCTGTGCCTTAGTCACTTTTTAGTCCCTGGGACAAAATATCTGAGAAAAAAAAAGAATTAGGAAGAAAGATTGATTTTGGCTTAGGCTTCTAGAAGTTTCTGTCCATGGTCAGCTGACTCCAAGTGGAAGTGTGTGGAGAGGGAAGCTGCTGACTTCATAGGATCAGGAAGCACAAAGAGAGGAGCTGGCCAGGGACAAGATAGAGTCCCCAAGCATACTCCTAAATATCTACTCCTTCAAGGAAATCCCACCTCCAAATACTGCCATTGAATCTCCAATGCACCAATGAGGTAAGAGCCCTCATGGTCCACTCACTTCTCCAACCTCTGGACACAGCTGCTTCATGGACCAAGCCTTCAGCACCTGGGTCTTTGGGGTATGTTCCAGATCTAACCCATAACAGCCTATGTCCACTGTTCAAGGAGGCCTCCGCAGGGCTCATAGAACACTCAACTGCATCCAGTGGGGCGTGTTTTCCAGAAAGATGTCAAAATACAGCAGGCAGTTTGATTGACGGTAATGTTGGCCAATACTTTGTTTGATTCAATTTGATGTTGGGAACTGAATACCAAAATTAAATGAGAGGCTGGCAAAAGTATTTTTAAATGCATCATTTCAAATAGGAAATTGAGTTTCTCTTTCTCTTGAAGAGAGAGCCAGACTTGGAACATCACCTGGGCCCAAGCAGCTACTGATTGTCGGAAACCTGGATGCATCTGGGATCTCCAATCAGCCTGGGTCCACTTTTCTCCCGAGTGCAGGGCATGGGCTGGTTCTCACCCCATTATGCCACTGCTTTCTAATTGCGTTCACTTAAGAAGAGGAAGATTAGTGTCTGCTGGTCTGTATGAAAATCAGGCAACAAATGATGGACCTGACCCTGTCACCATATCCCCAAATTCTGTTGCACTCAAGGCCAAGGGGTAACACTGGGAACTGGCACATATTCTGCCAGAGAATGAGTGTTCAGGGTGCCGAGGGCCCTTGAAATCACATTACAGAAGGGATAATTGAAGAAAATGCCAGGGCTCAGTCGCAGGATGAGACAAAGAGAACCCGGGCTTGATGTAAGGGCTGGGGGCAGGGATGGCGGCTTTTCTTAAAGTACCAAAAGGGCCACTGCAAGGGTCAGTGAATGGATTTGTTTCTTATATCTCAGCCTCTAAAGTGGAAACTGTAGCTCACGTGAAGAGAGCAAGATTTCAGAGTCAGTGCCAAGTTTTTCAGACTTTAATGCAAATGTGGCTGCATTTGGATTATTTAAACTATATTTAAACTATAACATATAATATATAAACTATATTTATATATTTAAACTATAATTCTTTGAGCTTGGGCGAGTTATGGCAATCTGTTGTTATAGTTTAAATATGAGGTGAACCCCAAAAGCTTGTGTATGAGACGATGCAAAAATGCTCAGTAGTGACATGATTAGGTTTTGAGAGCCTCAACCTAATCGGCAGACTCACCCAGAGGCTTGGATTCAGTGGGTGGTTACTGTGGGCAGGTAGGGTGTGGCCGGAGGAGGTGGGTCACTGGAAACATGCCTCTGATGTTTATATTCTGTCCCTGGTGAGCAGAGCTCTCTCTTTTCTTCCTGGTCGCAATGTCCCCTGAGCTGCTTTCCTCAGCAACACTCTTGCAGCAGGATGTCCTGCCTCAACTTGGGCCCAGAGCAATGAAGTTGGTCGACTGAACTTCTGAAACCATGAGTCAAGACACACGTCTCCTCTTCAAGACACATGTCTCCTTTTCTACGTTTTTCTTGTCAGGTCCTTTGGTCACAGGGACTGAAAAGATGACTGAGTCACCTTCCTGTCCCTGTTTCTCCCATGTGGAATATGGAGATGGTAAGGGTCTGGGAGATTTACCTTATGCAAAGGCTATTTCTAAATCAGAGGCAAAAATTGTCCATGATACAAATGACCTTTTGAAATTCTTTCACTTAATCTTAAATCATAAGAATGTGAGTTCTTAATCTCAAAATTCAAGAATTAACTAGTTTTCTTTTTTCCTCGTGGAATTTGGTTTTTGCTAAATTCTCTGGGTCCTTATAGGTCAGAGTCTAGTTTGAAAGAAGTATCAAAGCCATGACAGAGTGGTTTTGTCTTTTTCTCACTCTTTTGGTATACCTAAGTTAGCATTTGTATGTACCTCTATGTGCACATATGATTGACAGCTTCGTGGGCCCAAGGACTGCCTCAGTGGACAATGGGTTTCCCATTGCCTAGGGGAGCACCTGGAATGCTGTAGGGGTGCAGTGAAAGCAGTGGGATACGTGGCTTCACAGTGGGTCCCTGCTTGATGTCTTCTGGAAACTCTCCTGTAGACTCCCTTACACTGGAGGTAATCAAAGGCAGAGGGACCCTCTACAGTTAAAGGGGTTTCATTAGGTGGAGACTTTGACTTGAGTACTCAGACACTATTATCTTAAGTTTTTTCTGTTCTCAAATGTATTTTTTTTACACACATATTTGCTGAACATTGACTTTTGTCCAGGGTAATGCTGATAAAGTTACAGAGGGGTATACAAAAATGGAATGTCTGTGGCTTCTGCCCTTCGTGGTTTTATGATAGAGATAATGAATTCGATAGTTAACATTTTGGTATATTAGCAGGATGGACTGGTTTATGCCTGTACAAACCTTAGATGCAATGTCATTGCCTCATCTTTATAGGAGAGAAATTAGAGATGTAAAGAGGGTAAGGACCTCAAACTCACCCAGCTGGTGGGCATAGGAGGAGGGTGCTCACCCAGAAGGTGGCTCTGAGCCCCACTCTCCACCCTGAGCCCAACTTCTCAGCTGTCTTTGGAGGCTGTACAGAAGGGGGTGGTGGGTCTCATGAGAGCCACAAGTGGCCATGCTACCGACTCATATGGGGGTAAGCAGCTGGTTGACAAAAAAGTCTTTTCAAAGTCCATATAGCATGCTACTGTTTTCCTCCACATCCCCTGAAGGCAGGTGTCTTTGCTGAGTTTCTTTGAAGGTCTTCTTTCATAGGAGATATGACAGAGCCAATTTCCGGATGGGTGATCTTTTCACGACTCTCTTTGGGATGGAGAGATGGATTGACAGTTTTATGGGTGGGTAATTCTATTGTTTGTCCGTGAATTGTGGCCTCCAGGGCCCAGAAGCCTGTTACACATCATGAGCTGGTATTTTTTTTCTTTGAAAAAAAAATATAAATAAATTTATGCTGGCCTGGAGGAGTGCCCACTGACTTCTCTCAGCAGTAATTAAATGTCCAGACTTCTGGCGGAAGCTGGAGTGGGCAATGATGAGATGCTAAAGAGCTAATAAAAAGATGCTAGTATGTTTAAGTCTGTCCTGCCCCAGGGAAGCACTTTGTTTTGGAATCTGACTAGGAGTGCTCAGGGCCCTGTGTCTCCTGATGGATAAGCTGTCATGTGACATTTTAAAGCTGCCTTGCTGCTTGTTTAGAAGAGAAAAACACTGGCTTTGAAACAGCATCTGCAGGCCCCCCATCTGACCAAGATCTCCTAAAGGGTCACCCTGGAAGAGAGCAAGAGATGGAAGTTGGTGTGTTTCCTTAAGGGGGTCCTCTGGAGAGGACATTGAGTTACACCAGCCAAGCCAAATTCAGCTGGGAAGATCCAGGCAGGGACGATGTGGACGGGTCAGTAGGAAGCGAGGTCAGGCTGGTCTAACAAGCCTCTCTGCCGCAAGTGGACTTCCCTGTTTACAAGTGATAAAAACTCAAAGGCCAGAGAGAGCAGCAACTGGGGCATGTACTTGAGAAGGGCATTTAAAGTTTGTTGCCAAGTTGGATTGAGGACTTCTCTGGGACTCCGAGACCTTGGCATTTCTCAGATCCGAGCCCTTGGTGTCACCTGCACTCCCAGGCAGCCTCTGTCAGTGGTGTCCAGCAGGCTCAGAGATCACAGGCCAGTGGGAAGCTGATGTTTGCTTTTCTCCCTTCCTCAGGGACCCTTGAGGAAGCAGACCTGGGTCAAGTGCCCATTTCTCAGAACATAAAGGGGAACAGGCCAGTGGCCAGTGCTCCTCATTCTTCGGAGAAGTGAGAAAACAAGGTCCCCACGTTCTTTTAGGAAGAGCATGACCAGTCCCTGAGTATTCATAGAAAACCTACCACATGGTGCCACCACGGCAAATCTCAAGGAGCTCATATGACACCAGGTATCTACTGAGGATCTAAATGTCTTAGTTACCCACACTGTAGCAACTGTGAAAAGTAAGCATTTATGAAAAGAGAGTTTCCCTGAGTCAGGAATTGAAGGAAGGTTCGACCACAGGCTCTGGCTTGGATAGCTCATGAGGGCCCAGTTAAGATGCTCCGGAGGCTGCTGCTGTCACAACTTGTCTGGGGCTGGAAAAATCCATTTTTCCATGTAACTCAGTCCCAGAGGTAAGTTCACACCATCTGCAGGCCACAGCTCCTCACCAGTGGGCCTCCACAGGGCTACTTGGGAGTGTGCATGACATGGGAGCTTGTGTTCCCTAAAGAAGTGGAAAGAGAAAGAGTGGGGAGAGAGAGAGAGGGAGAGAGATGCAATGACTTTATATCCTATTTCAAGGGTGCTACAATTTCTGACATATTCTACTTCTGGTCAGCTGGTTGTAAGTCCACCCCGCCCTCCTGGGGGTCACAGACTGTGCCTGTTCTACCCATATTAAACATACTGACCCTGTTCCCACATCTCCTGAAGACCTCCGCCTTTTATAGCATCAGAATATTGGGGTCTAAATCAGGTCCAGGTGCAGATCAGGTCCCTGCCCTCAAGAGTTCAATGTTATACTCTGGGGAAGAATGTTTATCCCCGGGACGTGAACACCTTAGGTGCCAGAAGAGGGTGAGGTTTTGAGTTAGGTTGACTTCAGCTCTGGAGCTGGCTCTGTGGCTGTTAGGGTCTGTAAACAAGTCAAGATGGTGCCTGGCATTTTGCCAGAGGGAGTGGTTTGTGAAGTAACACCAGCGAGCCATTAAGTGTGGAGATTCCTTATTGGTTGATTGCTGTATCTAGTTTATGTTAATTAAGATAAGCTGTGTGTAATGTATATATACCCCTCCTGTCCTACAATAAACGGCTCCCACTCCAGCTGTATCAATCTACACAAGTTGCTCCTCGTCACACACCCCCCCCCCCCGGTTATTTTGCTACAGCTGAACTGCGGCATGTGACCTCTCTCTGAGGGACCTTGGGTGATGTTCTGAGCCTGGTGAGCTGGAGGTCGGTCTTTGTGCTTGATGTGCCCATGCTGGCTTGCATGGATTAGGCACTCGGGGGCCCTGGTTCCTCTGTACTTTTACCATCTCTCAGCTGGGCCAGATGGCTCATTGGTCCAGAATGGGGGTCTGTATAGGAGGTTTCTGACTATACAATGGGGTAATGAAAAGAAAGCAGCCTATATAAACCTTATGACAGGGTCTAGATGGTGGAGAGCCATTAGTAAGTGTTGATCATCGTAATTGTAGTTAAATACGGCTTTTCTTCCTAAAGAGATGGAGGAATGGACAACAGGGTGTCAGGAGCTTTGCCCCTTTGGTGCTACATGTGATTAGCAAACCACTTAGCAGCTCTGCCTTCAGTTTTGCTGTCATGAGCTGTTGCAACTTGTGGTTCAACTTCCATGGATTCTGTGACCTGGAATCACATTCAAAACTCCCAGAAGGATTCATGTCACCATGCATACATAGATGGCTTTGTGTGGTTGCAGAGAGGCCATTACATTGGCACATCCCTGGGGCAGCATCCTCTGACCAGAGGAGGATCTCACCAACTCTTCCACCCCCTGTAGCAAAGAGCAAGGGCCCTGTGGTACATTTGAAAACACATGATTCCTGTGCCAGTCTGTTTCCTTATTAAGGCTGATTTGCTTAAATGTTCCCAATCCTCTGCCTTTCCCCATATTTTACTGTTTTACTGAAGTTGAAGTAGCATACAGGCAAAACAAACCCAACAACAAAACCTTTGAGATTTTTTCCTTGCTGAAGAAGATAACCCACCAGGCCAAGTCTGTTCTGCCTTGCTCACCAGTTCACTGAAAAATCAGTGATTTGCACCAATCTATAGCACTCTGGTGCACAAGGCCTATTAGATACACACCACTGCAAATTAGAGAAAAGTAAACATCTTCTCTAATCGAATGATGTGGTACTTAAGTTAAATCAATAGGCCCACATTTCTAGCCTGAATAAAACATGGATCTTTAATAGAGTTGTGTCCTCCAGTCAGGTCTAATGGGCCCTGTGGCGCTAAGATTGAGCTATAAAGACGGGGCTGTAAGGGCTGTAAGTGTGAGAGCCCAGTGGACCAGTGGACGGCTGCTGCAGGGAGTACATTTGACATCTACTCCAGGGTGGGCGTGGCCAAAGTCAGGACAGCTGCAGCACCTCCCCCAGGAAGCATGGACTCCTTTGGTGTCAACATTTTCTGTTTAATGTTTATTTCCCTCAGCAGGGAGAGCAGAGAGCTCAGCCATGGTGTGTAGCCTCAGGGTATGATCTAGAGGCAAAGGGACAAGTGTTGTTTCCAGGCACTAAGTGGCAAGTTTGCCCTAACCTACATTCCTCCCAAATAAGCAGGCATGGGGGAATCCATCCAGGCCAAAGCAAATTCCAAAAGGTGGGGTTCAGAATTACCAGACTAAGCCAGGAGACAAGCCGCTGGTTTTATGTTTTGAGTGTTTCCATTCCCCAGGGCAATTCTCCACTAGGCAGGATGCAGCCAGACACACCTGGGCTCACAGAAGGGGACCTTGCATGCATAGATGGCTCTGTGTTCTGAGATCCCTGGACCTTCCTTGAGAGTTAATGCAGGGGACGCAGGTAAGTCAGTGAGGACAGTACCTCTCAAATGTCATAGATTCTGACCTGAACTGGGAGGGAAAAAAGTGGGCAGCCAAGGAAGATACAGTGACCTGCTGAGGGCCATTGCCAAGTAGGAATGACGCATCGAAATCCTTGCCAGTGTACCCCATGTTAAATGGACTTGCCTTGGAAATTTGCTGTGACGTTGCATGTGTGTTTGAGAAAGGTGACCCTGCTCAATGACCAGGGTGGATCCAGGATTAGGGTGTATCCTGCAGGTTTTAGGAAGTATCCCGGTTTAAGCAATTTGGGTTCAGGGCATTCCTGGTTTAAGATAATCCGGGTTTAGGGAAATTGCAGGTTGAAGGTTATTCCTGCTGGAAGTAGGGCGTGCCTGCTGCCTGAGTTCCTGCTGAGTTCTCCTGGAGAGAAAGTATTTAGGACGTGAATTGTGCGCGAGATTTTGGGATTGCCCCTGAACGTGTTTGTGTAGAGGCTGGTGTGAGTTCAGGAATAAAGAATTGCTGTTTGAATCTACAAAGCTGTGAGTGGCTCGTGATTCAGTGCCAAGCTGAGACACTGGCAGTGACCAAGGGCCATTGCCCTGTGTGCAATGGGGAATATGCAGATTCTGAACCAATTCTAGAGAAGTCGTTACTACAAGAATTTGTCTATCAGAAAAGAAAGTATGCAAGTAGCTGATTTCTGAATAAATCAAAGAAGGGGGTAATAAGATTTTTTTGTTGTACAGATTAGAAATTCAACTAGCATCAGCAAAGAAGAAAGAATTATATTTTGCCCTTTAAATCCAGAAAGAGGGTGTGTGGGTACCTGTGTGTACCTGGAGCTGTGTGCACATAAAGGCTTGGTGGGTTAGTTTTGTGCTGCTGTGACCAAAAGACAATTTAAAGGAGAAAAAGCTTATTTGGCTCAGGGTTTTAGAGGTCTCAGTCCACATTCAGCCAGCTCCATTTCTCTGGGCCTGAGGTAAGGCAGGTCACTGTAGTGGAAGGACATGGTAGAGGAGGCTGCTCAGCTCACACCAGCCAGGAAGAAGAGACAGACAGGAGGGGAACAGGGAGACATGTAGCCCCTGAGGCCATGCCCCATGTCTGAGTGACACTCTTCCTCTGCCAGCCCCCATCTGCCTAAATTACCACCCTGTAATCCGTTCAAAGTATTAACCCATCAAATGGATTAATTCCACTGACAATTCTGCTCTTGAGTTGAACACCTGCCCAGGTGCCTTTTACCAGTTGCTAGAACTTTTTGTTATTGGCAGTCCACAAAAAAGCCACATGATTGGAGCAAGGAAAAGAATTTTCCCTAGAGAAGAGTCAGGGATCCAGGGCATTAAAGACCAGTTGAAGGTCCATGTTAGAGGTCAGGAGAAGTTTAATGTTAGAACTTTGGGAGGAATGTTCTAGCATCTCTAATGATAGTGCTAATGCTGGACTTTGGGGGAAGTTGCTTATGGCCAGAAACAATCCAATCTGGTGTCTTCTGATCTTTCCTATGACATATAGATTGAGTATTTATAAACAGCTTCATGATCAATAGGCTTGCAGAGAAGTCCTTGTAGTCTTGTAAAGTTGTGTGGACTTTTTTACCAAATAGAGGACAACTTTGTGTCTTTGAAGATAAAAGATGCTGACCAGTTCCATAGGTTATTTTGTAGACTTTGTTGTTATTGTTAAGGTGTGTTTTTTTTCTTCTTGGTGTGTGTCTGTGTGTGCACACATGTTGTGGTCTTAATGTTTTCTTCTCCAGTATCCAAATATTGAAACCTAACCATCAAGGCCATGGTCTTAGAGGTGGGGACTTTCAGAGGTGACTTAGCTCATGAGGGTGAAACCCTCATAAATGCCTTAGTTCCCTTACAAAAAGGCCCCAGGGAACTTCCTTTTACCGTGTGACCAGCATGACCACTTCATGTAGGACCAAGGAAGCAGCCTCATCAGATGCTCGATCTGTCTGTACCTTTATCTCCAATTTCACAGCTCCTAGGAGAGTGAGGGATTTTTGTTGTTTATAAGCCACTCATTTAACAGTATTTTATTACAGCACCTGCATCAATTAAGACAGATGTGCTTCTATGTGTGTTTTGGTCTTTATTTTATTTGGGCTCCATGTTTATTTTAAAAAAGAATGAGTTGCTATTGCACACGAGAATTTCAGATGCAAGTTATTAAAATGCTTCAATCAAATGGCTTAAACAATAAATGTAATTATTAAATGAGTTAACTGAAGATTCTTCAACTAGTGCAACGAGGTGGGTTCCATCAGGACTAATCTTTGTATTAGGCACTTTCCCTGCAGAAGTGGCTCTTTTCTTCCCTTGGACTTATGCAGTTTGCTGCAGGCCTCAGGACAGGTCAACAGGGACACCTCACATCCCATGGAAGGATGCAGAGGGAGCTTCCTTTCCTGATGCCCTTGGAGACGTCTCTGGAGTCTGGCTCCTGAACAAGAGCTCACATGCTTGCTTTCTGGCCTGACCACAGGCAACTTCAGAGCTCTCTCTGCTGGACCCACGGGGAACAGCTGCCTGCCCATGGTAGCTGTGGTCATGCCCAGGGCACTGCAGGCTGTGTACAGGGCTGCCCTCTTGACTTGGTACTTCTGTTGTGACCGAGCACATCCACCCTCCTCCCAGGCAGGAGCCTCCTTATCAGGCAGCTCTCCCATGGCCTCTTGGGGGTGGGGGGCGCAGGAGACACTCTTTTTCCATAAGTGCTCAGAGCTCCACTCACCCCCACCCCTGCTCCACAAGACTCAGAAGCTTTTTTCCCAGGGCCTCCAGGCAGCGAGGTGACCACTGACCGATCAGCTCAGTCCTTGCAAGTCTTGGCTTCGTATGTTTCACCTCCTGACTGTCTCTGGACTGATCACGTGGTCAAGAGGAGGGATGTGCTGACTGATTAAAGCCACTGAATCTGGAGTTGGCTTGCAGACACCCAGAGGGTGCATGAGAGGGGCAGACTTCTGTAGGGAACATCAGGGAGCCTTCTAAGCCCTTGGATGGACACTGGGCATCTCTGGCTGAAGGCACCTGGCCCCACCTACGCATCCCTCCACATCCAGGCTTACAGTTAATTGTTTCTCCTTGGTGAGCCAGGGTCTCATCAGAAGAGCACAATCACGAAAGGTGATTTAAACAGGGAAAGTTCAGCAAGATTATTAGCTGCAACAGGGGATTGGAGTAATGAGGGTTTACTAAGGAGAGCATCACAGAATATCAGATCAGAAGATACAAGGAGGAGCCAGTGTCTCCAGGGTGAAGTCAGATTACTCTGAGCTTGGACCCTGCATTCTTGCTTGAGAGAAAGTGGCTGTAACTCAGTAAATAACAGAGAAGTCACCATAGCACTGTGACCCAGAATCCACCATGGGAAGATTCCTGGATATCATCTACCTTCTCTAGGGCCACAAAAACCTGCTCTTGGGGAAGGTCCCATTGGGGCAGTCTACTGCAAACAACCTCGTAGAGTTTACTGGGAGAAGCTGCAGCTGCCAGATGTTACTGGCCACCATGCACTCTGCAAGACTGGGGCTGCAGAAGTTGTCTATCCTGCAGGGGGGTTGGGTGCTGGAGAAGCTGCAGGCTGCTCAGGAGCTGAGCTCAGAGGCCTGGAGTCTCCAGGTAGGAAACTGAACCAGGGAGTGGAATGCCTGACTCTCTAGTGTCCTCTACTGACAAAGTTCAGTATTGGAAAATCAGTGAAAGGAGCCCATATCCATTTTT
The DNA here is from genome assembly GCF_052094955.1 of Ictidomys tridecemlineatus. Lineage (NCBI taxonomy): Eukaryota > Metazoa > Chordata > Mammalia > Rodentia > Sciuridae > Ictidomys > Ictidomys tridecemlineatus. Next base: position 102,172,214 of record NC_135478.1, read on the forward strand.
TCAATGCAGGTGATAAAGGGTGAATCTGAAGATGAGAGGAAATGAATAGCATAAGTCTCAAACATCTCTCTCATAGTTAAATTAGATAATTCAATGTTCTCTCAAGTGAGGTGAGATTTAATTTAGAAGGCTCCAAGATAAGCTTTCTTAATTGTAAATCTTGGGTATTATTTACATATATATTCATATATCTTATATGAATATATTTCGTATATTTTATATACACTGACATATTTTATAATTGCTCTATAGTTTACATATATTCCTATATGTCTGTGTATATAGCTATATAAAATTAATATGTAGTCTATATATCAACTATTATATATATATCTATATGTGGAAACTATGAAGCAATCATATAAAATGTGCACATTCATAGACTGCATTAACATTTTGTCAAATAGAAAAGAGTCAAGCTGATTTAAAAGAGCTTCTTAAAAGCATTAACTAAGATTAGCCCTGGTATGTGGATTTGGCCGCCATCTTGGATATAGTGACCAAGTGGATAAGGACTGGGAATCTCTGACATAATTATATGGGAGAAAATGTGACAACTTGTGTGAAGGATGGCATTTCCATATTGTCTTAATTACACTCCTTATATAGAGATAAGGAAAATAAATGAGCAAGGCCACTGAGGTCTCAGCGCCTGGCAGCAGTCTGGGGATTAAGGGGTGAACTCAGGGTTGGGACTGAGGAAGTCTATGAAGTTGCAGAACGTCAGCCCTTCCTGGCTGTGTTTCCCTGGAGGCCTTTAGAAACTGTGTCGTGTGTTCTGCTGGGTAAAGGAAGTGGTCCGTGGTGACCCTTGGAATCTGTGTGTGTGTGAAGTCCAGGCTGAGGACCAGCCCCTGGCTTCCCAGGCACACACTGCCCTGTGTGCTGTTAGGCCTCTTCTGATCTTCAAGTGTTCAGCCCACCTGCCAGCCCGGCATTTAGTTGGGCAACTGGTTCCTCTGTAGCAGCAAGGTTAGTGTCAGGGAGCACTAGGCATAGTGTCTGTGTGTTGAAAATGATTGTTCTGATTTTCTCTTACACTTCTCTGTCAGAAAGAGGAGAATCAATATCTAATTCCATTGTAAAGGACACAGGGAGCCTTCTACAGGCTGTGGACTGGTTGAAGTAGACCTGCAGGGGTGGAGTGTCGGTGACAGGGATTTAGGTCACAACAATGTGTGCCAGGACATCCATCTGAGGGCGTTCATGATGCACTGCTGTGTTCCTGGGACTCTGTTTGATCATCTGGAAGACATAAATCCTTGAGTCAACAGCCTCCTCTCAGTGACCAACGAATCAGCCAGGGGATGTGCCACAAAGCTTTGCAAATGAAAACATCGTGAGTTTTCAGGAAGAACATCTCTTAAATTACAGTTCCTCAAGGGTATCCCAGGTGCCTCAAGATTTGTAGATCAGTTTCTGGTTGTAAAGAACAAACTTTTTAAAAATTGAATGAACACTTATAAATTTAGTTGAAGGTGCATTGGAAAATAATGTAAGAATGACAAGAAGCCAGTGAGAGCAGGGATTGTTGTTTGAGTGACAGCTGCAGGGTCAGCCATGCCTGGGAATAGAAAGATTTAGCAAGGGAACACTGCCTGGTGGCTAGAAGGATGGAGAGGTCAGATCAGACAAATCACAAAGACGGTTTCTGAGTTTCTGATTTTAAAGTGCCTTGCTAGGCTGTGTTCTTTTTAGTGACTCCTAGAAAAATCTTAAGTCATTTTTGAAACGTGGACATGACAGACAGAAACAGTGAAAGTTTCACAGGAGTAACTGATGCTTGGGGAAATGTGACTCAAGAGATGCTGCTGATTTAATTTCTATGTAGTGGAAGGAAAGGGCTCTGTTCACCCGACATTCATTCAGCCGACACAAGATCTGCTCCTGGACACATTCTGGGGGAGGCACTGATGGGTAAGGCATAATCTGTGACCTGGAATGGCTCCTATGGTATCAGGGGACGCAACACAGTTTGAAAATCTTTCCAATAAATGTGGGTAGAAAGTCTAAAGGAACATGAAAGACTTGAGGCCTGAGATTCAGGAAAAAACACAGAGGAGGTGATGTTGGAGATGGATGTTGGATTTAGTGAGAATTCACTAGCCAGATGAGAGCAAGGATGGAAGGTCAGGGAGTGGGACTCGTGGAGAGATTGGAGATGCAAGAACATGATGTGCAAGAGGTGCCTCCTTGAAGATTTACTCAGGGAAAGGGGTCTTGTGTAAAGGGTTTACTGGGGGAAAGGAGATGGCTGTGAATGAGGCTGTAAGTATGAGCAGGCTCTGCAGAACTTTGACACGTAGACTGGAATATGGACTCCAGATGGTAGAGATGAGAAACATGTGTTACCACCCAGCCGCATGTGCCCATGGCAGACATCACTAGCCGATCCCAGCACTTCTTCCTGCTCAAGCCTCTTTCTTCTCATCTCTCGCTTGCTGCCTAGTTGGACTGCTTAGAAATAGTCTTTGAGGCAACATTTCCTACTTCTAGCAGAGTCGGGGGAACTGGAAGAGGTTTTAGTGAGGATTAGAACATGATGCTAATGAGGCCAAGATCTGTTTCACAATGCTCTTTACATTTAAACAAAATATAACCACTTTTGTCTTTCCAGAGAGACTGGAATCATGTGATCAGGGTGTCTCAGGCTGGAGGTTAAAAGTGTTGGCTCTTAGGGCCTAATAAATCTCTCAGACATGCTTTGTTTGCCTTTAAAATGCTTAATTATTTACCCACATTAAAAAAAAAAAAACTAAGAGATTCTACATATGCTTCTTGGCAAATCTGGAAACCCCTAAACACTGTGTCGACATTTCCACTAACAACAGTCAAGCCCACCTGACCAGTGGGGAACATTCATTGGGGTTGGCCACAGCTGATGGTATTCCTGTCACAGTCCCTTCTTGGTGTCCCTGGGGATGGGTCCCGGGAACCCATCTGGAACCAGAGCTCTCAGTGATCAAGCCCTGAATGCAAAACAGGCAACATTTGCATAGACCCTTAGCACTTCCTCTGAAGCTTGAGATCCTCTCTACAGGTCCCATGACACGGAGCACAGTGTCTGGGCTATGTTTGTGCGTTAGATTGCACTGCCCAGGGAGTCACAGCAGGGAAAGGGGCTCCAACATGTTCAAGACACTCTTGATATTTTCTCCAAATATTGTTGGGTGAGGTTGGTGGCTGGGTGGCCTGTGGACATGGAGGGATAATCCTGTATATGCCATAGCTACTTCAGTCATCCACATTACCTGCCTCCACCTGCAGAATTTCATACATTTAATTTTAAAACTTTGGCTCCTGCTCCTTGATCCTGATAGTAGATCATGAAATATTCCTAGATAGTCATTATGGAAAAAAAAATCACATAAAAATGGCATTACGTAGACTAGATTGTGTTATTGATATATTGGATAAAATTATGATAATTTTTTTTCTTATGAAAATCTAGGTTTTTCCATATGGGAACATTTTGAATTAAAGGATGCTTAAGTTTCATTTTGGGAGAGTGACTCCTTGGGCCATGCAGAACAAGAATTTGAGTCTGGATTCTACTCCAGTCTTTCTCAAGGCCAAAGATGTTCAACATGACATCTTACAAGGTTTTCCATGTCCTTATACATGGTTGGAGTCGGAAGAGTTCAGGCGCTGGTTCCAATCCTCGTGATGAGCTCAGACTCAAGTGTCTTGAACTGGGAATTCAGGGGCTCAAGCAGACAGGGACACATGGTAGAGTTCAAGATTCAGAGTCCTCTTAGAACAGAGCAAGCTCAGAGTGTCACTTGGGGCTATAGAAGGGAAAACCAGCAGAAATTGAGGCACATTGAATTTCTGCATTTGCATGAGCACCCACCTACCTTTTCCACCCTCAGGTGAGCGCTGGCTCTCTTCTTGCCCTGGCCTCGGTTGGTTCTTGTTTCCAGCGTCCTCTTGGGTCAGGGCTCTGGAGGGGGCGGCTGGGCGCGGTATCCGCTGTCCCTCTACAGAGGACCCGGGCGGCATCAGAGACTTTTCATGTAAGGAGGCGTTGCAGGCGCTTCTCTTTTCCGACCTTACAATGATTGCTGCTACTGTTTCCCCCTTTAGGATCCTGGGCACAGTAATGAAGTTTTAAATCCTTCACCCGCTCCGTGAAAGGCAGCCAGGGGCCCTTTAGTTAGTGTGACCTTTTCAGCTCCGTGTGTGATTTAGGGGCTTGGTTGTTTGTCTTCTCCCTTTGTAAATAACAGCCATCAATGAGAGGGATTGGGAGCCCAGGTGGCCCTCGGTGCCCACCGGACAGCTGTTAAATGACCAGACCAGGCTCTATGTGGTCGCTGCGGGGCTGCGGTGATGGATCCTATCCTCCACCTTGGAGCCCTTCTTCCTCGAGAGGGGATTGAGTTCTCCCTTGGGTGGCTGTGGTAGCCGGCTTTATGTCACCGTGACCAAAACACCTGATGAGGACAGCTTGGAGGGGCATGGACTTATTTTGGCTCATGGTTTCAGTGGTCTCAGTCCAGGGCCAGCCGGCTCCGCTGTTCTGGGCCTGGGTGAGGCAGAACAAGGAGGCAGGGGCGTGGCAGATGGGTGTGCAGGGAGGGGGGGTGTGCCTAGCAGAGCGACAGGGGTGTGGTCAGGGTGTGACCAAAGGGCTTGGCAGGTGGGTGTGGCCGAGGGCGTGGCAGAGAAACAGGGGTGTGGCCAAAGGGCCTGGCGGGTGGGCGTGGCAGATGGGTGTGGCCGGGGGCTTGGCAGAGGGACTTGGCAGAGGGACTTGGCAGTGGGACTTGGCAGAGGGACTTGGCAGTGGGACTTGGCAGAGGGACTTGGCAGTGGGACTTGGCAGAGGAAGGCTGTCATCTCAATGCAGCTGGGAAGCAGAGAATGAGAGAGACAGGGAGCCTCCAGAACAGCTCAGTGACCTACCTCCTCTAACTAGGTCCTACCTCCAGGAGTCCATCAGCTATCAGTGGATCAATTCATTCTGGATTAATTCATGGACAAGGTCAGAGCACTTAGGAGGCACTCATTGCCTAAAAGCCCCGCCTTGGAACCTTGCTGTGTTGCAAGGGTCATATACCATCACCTGAGGCTTTGGGGGGACATTCTGGATCCAAACCTTAACAGTAATCTCTGGTAATATTCAGAGACACTGAATCACCAAGGAATTTCTTCCATTCATTAAAAACCATTTTATTGAGGTACCATTAACATACAAAGAGCCACACCTATGTAATGTGTTCCATCTGGTGAGCATGGCGGTCATGAGACCATCATTGCAGTCTGTGCCATGAATCGTCCCAGGCTCCCTAAGTTTCCTTCTGCCCTCCTTATTATTACTGAGTGATAAGATGTTCTGCATTTTTGGAGAGCCTGGGCTAGGAAGCCAGGGCAGGATAATCACCTGTGTCACATTGGACCACTCTCGTATGGCCTTCCCAGCACCTGACTGGAGTGGGCTGGACCTGGAGTCTGCACTGGGCTCAGGACACAGTGGACTTGCTTTTGGGATCCCCCAGCCTCAAGGTGAGGTTCCCCAAGGTCAGGGTTGGGGGAGGCTGTGAACAGAGTGGACCCAATGACTCGGGTTCTCCATTTAGCTTTGCATTCAACAGGGTACGGAGCACCTGCTTTCTTCCAGGGTCTGCTGGAGTATGCTGTAGATAAAGCTCTACTTGCAAAACTTTCTTAGGGAAGTAGAACAGTAAACCAGGGAAGCATCAAAGTGAGAAAGGGCTACCCTGCAAAATACCTCTGGGATCACAGAGTGCTTGGCTACCTGAAGGGTCATGCAGAGTTCCAGAGGAGAAAACACTGATTAATTATTATCATTAAGATGATAATAAATAAAGCATCCTGCATTTATAATAAACCTTACCTGGGACCCTACCTCAAGAGAAACATCAAGAATATATTTCTGAGGCTGAGGTTGTAGCTCAGTGCAAGAGCACTTGCCTAGCATGTGTGAGGCACTGGGTTCAATTCTCAGCACCACATACAAATAAAATAAATGTCCATCAGCAATTAAAATATATTTTAATAAAAAATATATTTCTGTGACTTAGATTATTTATGGTGAGCCTATTTTAAAATTTTATTTAGGTGCTTTCATCAGCTCTCAATATGCTCAACATTTAGGTTGTTTTCAGTTTATTTTTTCTCACTGAAAACAATGCCTTGATAAATATCCCTGTCACTCCATTTTGCATAAATCAATTTCTGTTTCCTTAGGCGGCACTCTTTGTGTCTCTGTCAATGTATTTTTATTACATTCTTTTTGAAACGGTTAGAATTTTAAGGACATAACTTGATAAATTATCACAATTTTGATATGCCTGTGGGCATACCACTTGGCTTGACTGAGTACATTATTGGCACTGTGGAAGTTGCCCCGTGGCCCCTGTTTATTGTACATAGATATCTTTCATTTCCAAAGGACATTTTAGGATTGATTTTTATGTGTGGGATTAGGCTAAAAGGATAAGTTTGTCTATCAGGCTTTTGAAATAAGCTGCTAAATTTTCCTCCAGATTATTTTTTGCCTGTTCATCCAGTTTTTTCCCCACTGTCTCTAATCTCTCTTTTATTAAAAAATAATTTTATCATCAATTTGATAAATAGCATGTCAATAGCCTCCAAAGTGCATCCCTTTGGTTATCAAGAGATTGAGCATTTTTGACAAAAAGTGGATGTCTCAATGCCCACCAAATGTGTGTGTGTGTGTTCCCCTAGGGAGCACATCTTTGTGACTCGAACATCATTTTTGTGAGGAGTTAGCTGTCAATGTCAATATCCTACATAAATTTTCTGATCAATCTAGTGGGATCTGGTGCAGTGGCTGGAGCTGTGCCTGGTACAACTGAAGATAGAAAGAGGGACCTAGAGTAAAATCAAGAGGACTGGAGGGGACTGGGTGTGGGGGACCAGTGAAAGGGAGGGACTGGGTATGCATTGCTGGTGTCTGGCGTGTAAGTCACCAGCTAGATTGGAGATGGTGTGAGGTCGTGAGTGTTGGTGTTTCCCATCAGGTGACAGGGAAGACTGTTGTCTATGTATGAATCGTGGTGAGTGAGAGCGCACGTCCAGGGGTTTGTGCTTGCAAAATGAGCTGTGTGGTGTGTTCCCTAAGGTGGGGATACCCACTGGCAGCCCAGGCCACTGAAGGTGTTTTGTGTCCTTGGTTCAGCCCCAGCTGATCTGGTCCTGGTTTCTTCTCTGTGCATGAGGATGTGGGAACCTGTAGTCTGGGGACTGTACACCTAGCTGATGTTGGTCTTGTGTCTCCTGCACATGAAGTGATAATACTTCAGAAAGAGGGCTTCTGTTGTCCAGTCTGAACCTGTTCAACTTCGCCACTTAGCCCTTCCCCTAAAAGAAGCAGATCACAATGAGAGCAACATAGTCTCCCCTCTGCTTTGCAAAATCACAATTCAAGGCGATAACTATAGTTATACCCATGTTTTTGTGCATCTCTTAGCACTTTGCCTATCAGGATGTGAATCCCTCCCAAAGCCTGAGAATTCTGCATATTTTTAAGATTTGTCTTTATGTTTGGAATAAAGCAAGTTTTTAGAATTATAGGGTCAACGTTTATGCAACTTTAAAATATGATATGAATAAGATGTGATGCACATAGGTTTCTGATCATGGCTATCTGAGCAGGTATGTTAAGGAAAAGACAAGAAATAGGCTGAAGTTTATCTATGTGCACTTGTGGGTTTTCTTGGCTATATCTCAAGGTTCTGCCTCCTCCCCAGAGGTTTGGGAATCCACCTTTGTGATGAGAAAAGTGGGCATGACAGTGAACTTCACCCATCAGCATTTCTTCTCCAAGGTGGGGGTCACTGTTGGCTGCCCAGACTCCCCTGCAGACAGAAATCTTGGGTATGGGTTGGGCCTCCGAAGACCTTTGCATTGCTATTGCCACTTAGAGCTCAGCCCCTGCAGGCCATTCTGCAGGGTGGGTCGTGACTCTGGTAGAGAGCTGGTCTCTTCCACCATTCCTTTCCTTATCCATGATTCTAAGATGAGATGGTCATTATTGGAAAACTGTGCTGCTGTGTTGCGCCATGGGGACATGACCAGTGCTCCAGGACCTCTTCTGGTCCAATGAGCTTCTGGGACAGATAAGATGAGCCAACCTCCAAGCTATGACTTAGAACACCTCAAAGGGCCACAAACCCCCTGGAGCGCGTGGCTGCAAAGCCCTTCCATGTGTGCAGAGACCACTGGAATTATTTTTAGCTGTATTTTTTTCCTAGAGGGATAGGAAACCAAAAACCAAAAGAAAGTACAGCATGCTCCTGGTGGCCAGGTGTGAGAATCACCTGCAAACTGCAGGGCCAGGGAGGAGAGGAAGAAAGGGAGGTGCCAGGTAGAGTCTCCAGAGCACTTGGAATTGCCCAGCAGCTCCACCTCAGGCAAAGTGATTCAGGCAGCCTCAAGAAAATATGCCTGTTACTTGAACCAGAGATGCATTTTCTCCTTGAAGAGAAACCTTCAGCAGAGCGCTTAGGTAAACAGGCTCCATCTCACTAGAAAAGAGTCATCTTCATTTCCTTTGATCCTAAGGAGGCCAGGAGAGTAAATTCTCTCTGCAGTAATTCTCTGAAGTGTGTCCTTACACTGCAATGTTTAAGAACACGATCTGTGGCCTGGAGGAGGAAAGGAAGGGATTAGAAAAATTCTCAAAGATTTTAAGGCTGGTCTTAAATTATCATTAAAAATAAAATAAATGCATCAATTTCCAAATAATTCTTTTGCAAATAAAAATAAATGGGAGAGCTAGGCCCAGTGGAGCAGACCTGTAATGCTTGTGGCTTGAGGCAGGAGGATTACAACTCCCAAGCCAGGCTCCACAACTTAGCAAGGCCCTAAGCAACATATTGAAACCCTGTCTCAAAATAAAAAATATATAAAAAATGGAGATATGGCTCAGTGATTAAGTACCCAGGGTTTAATCCCAGCACCCAAAAGTAATAAAATAAATAAACAGGAGTATATATGATCTTATATTCCAACCTTAGCTATTATATAAGATGTGGCAGCCTGTGCCCTCTTCTCCACTTTTCTGGTTTCATTCCCAGTGTACCCAGGAAGTCTTTGTTCTCACCAAGGCCACAGTGTCTAGGGTTCTGGTGTGGCAGGGCTTGCTCCTAGAGTGTTGATACTCTTATGTCAACACAACCTGATCCTGATTTCCATGCTCCAAGCAGAATGTGCTGGATGTGTGTTCAACAATTCACCCTTTCCAAGGTCCCCTGCTTGGCAGCTTGCAGCAGCTCTGTAAAGATAAGCGCCAATGGCCACGTCCACTCCACCATGTGGCACCGACATGATGGAGACTCCCGTGGAGCTGTGCTGTGCCCTATTCTTGGGGACATGGGAGTTGGGCTTCCAGGCACCTCAGCTCCTACGTGGTGGCAGCTTCTTAGCCTGCTTCAAGTGCTGGTGGGACCTGCTACTTGCCTTTGAGATCTCAATACATAAGCAATGCAGGTTAGTTAATTAATAAATTGAACGCAGTTTTGAACGCCTCTCAGATACCAGGCAGTGTTTGTCCTGGACTTAGTGGCATGTTAAAGGGCTGACACTTGCCATCATCTGTGGCCACACCAAAGATTCAAAGATCAGTGACACTCACTCTGTCCTACACCCATCCACACCGCATCTCCAAATGTTCTTGAACTCACTGGTGGGATGTTGCTGTACGCAGATTCACCTGTGTTCTGAAATACTTTGTGACTTCTCTAATTTTAATAAATATATTCAAAGGAAATATTCTGATAACCACCAATTGACACCAGTCTGATTTTTTCATGAATGAGCAAGAAGCTAACACAAAGCTGAAACAAAGAAGTCCACCCCCGATTAGACTCCCTCTGTATACTGTACCCCTATGGCTGCAGGTCCCCCTAAGGACCAAAGGCCAGGGAGGCACCCAAGGACCCTGGAACCCAAGAGTGGTCCTGAAAACCAGGTGGATGGAAGGAAAATAGAAACAGGAGTGACCAACACTGTGGGTGCTATTTAACCCTGGGTCCTCATGTCAGCACTTATTGTCCCCCAAGTAGGGGACCTGGATGCCATTCCTGTGCTTGACCAGGTGCCGTGTGAAGGTGTGAGTGGCTGTGAGTCCTTTCAGAGTCTTGTGACATAAAGCAGGTGGGTTTGAAAGTCCAACATGCCAGATGGTTCACCCCATTTACCACTTGAGTCTGTTTCTCATGCCGTGAGAGGATGATATGCACTTCAGGGACATCGAGGGGATCAAGACAGCAAAGCCATGGAAAGGAAGATTACAAAGTGGGAAAGACAGCCTGGACTTGGATCCCTCCTCTGCAGAGCACTGTGTGGCCTTTGGGGAGCCACCCCACCTCTCTGTGCCTTGGATTCCTCTTCTGTACAGGCAGGATATTGATGGTACCTACTTAATTACACCCGGGGTAAATGTCAGATGAGCTGAGCACTTTAGCTGGCTCACAGTCTGTGGTCAATCAATGTTCTCAGCGTGACTTGTAGCATAGATGGGATCTAGCTTGTAAGACACCAAGTGGCCGTGGCCTTTTTATCTCAGGTGTGGGATAAATTGGGAGCCACTGCCATCATCAGATCAGCCAGTCAGCAGACAAGGGCCTGTGGGGGGCATGCTGGCCAGGCACATGTGGAGGGGACACCTGTACAGTTAGTGTCCAGAAGAGTAGGATAGAGCCTTCTGTGGGCTGAGGGAGGGTGGCAATCCTCCTGGGGTGGTAGGAGGCCGCCTCTCCAGGCCAAAAGAGGAGGCTGGACACCAGGGACAGCTTCCAGTCATTTCCAGGGGAGAATTTTAAGATGGAATGTGATGTGATTTGTGACCTTGAAGAACTGAAAGGTCAGGTCAGAGGCGGCTATTTCTCTAGAGCTAAAACACGACTCAGTGGAACAGAAGGTAGGGACAACCCTGAGAAGATTCATGAGTCCAGGGATTCTGTAATATTAGACAAGAGGCCCTGGCCAGTCTTGCCTTAATTTAAGGAAAACTTGTCCCCTAGAAAGAGGGAAGACTCCAGGGGGTGTTTAGGCCTACTCAAAAGACCACAAACAGAAGGAGATGGGGGAAAGTGATGGAGTTGGAAGGAAGACACAGAAGGGCTCCGGGCAGGACACAGAGCGGCCCGCTGAGCACGTGCCTGGTTTAAGGGGAGGTGACTGCTGCTCACTAGAGCCCGCGATCGAGGAGCCAAGAGCAACTGCACAATCAAACCAGAGTTTCCTTGAGGGGAACGGCCCTCCCTGTGGACATTCTCTTCCCTCTCCTCTGTCTACTGGCCACTAGAGGATGATGGGGCTGACTCCTGTGTGACAAGTCTTGTCCCCACCCCCCCCCCATGCCAATGACTGCAGTGCTCTACTTCCATTTGCAATTCACCCAGAGACTTCAAACACTGTGACTTATTCCCTCCAGGTGACAGGTGTGAAGTGGGCAAGGGGCAGTCTTCGTGATCTCTTCTTCAAGAAGACATAGAAATTGCAGTTTCAGGGGGTGCACTCTCTGGCCCCCCTTAGCCAGGCCTTCCAGGACTCAGTGATGGACACATGAACCCAAACATGTTCTTCGTTTCCGAATCTTAGGTTGTACCAACTAGACCAGCCTTCTGAATTGCAGCCACCAGAAAGCACTTTTTTGTTTGAGAAATTTTATTATAATTAAATAAGATGCATCCCTAGTGAGTGTGAATTAATTAGTCAGAGGTGGAACCCTAGACACGAATCATTTTTTGGAACATCCCCTGGATAAGCTTGAAAATCATCCATAATATTATCCATATGGAATTACCCATAATCTGCCTCTTGCTGCATTTTGAATGGAGGAACTGTCTCCATACTCCACCACAGAATGCTGTCTCCAGGGCCAACAGCCTCTTTCACAGCTTTTAGAAAAGAAATGAATGCCTCCCTTTTTTTTTGATATGTTACAGTCCTATTTCCCTGTGGCTGCCATTCCTGTGCTCTAGCTCACGCTGTCTTTATTTTTATTTTCCTTTTTCTCTTACTGCATCCTTTCTCTCATCCATCCAGCAATAAATATAGTCCTCTATTTCTAAGAGCAAACCTACGTCCCTAGGAATAATCAGTGAATAACTATGGCCTCCTCCTCTGCTCCAGGCACCAGGACCTGTCTGTGACTTCTACAAGGGAAATGCTTCACTAGTAATGCCCTCACCAGTGTCAGAAATATTCTTTTCCAATACACCTTCAACCCTAGGCATGGATTTGCTAGTCTGCACCCATCCCTGCATTTGCTCCTAAAAGTTTATGCAAAAGGTTCCAAATCCCAGCCCGGAAGGAAGTGGGTCAGGACGGACGCCGATGCAGAGGGAGATGGACAGGGCCTCAGAAAGGAGACCCATGCAGTTGTTGTGTTTCATGCCAGTGGAAGGGCTTAGGGAACGTGATGACTGTGCCTGAAACCAAAAGAGCTAGGCACAGGGAAAGATGCAGCCAAGCTGCAGAGAGCAGTCAGCCAGGAGCGTCACTCCCATCAGGAAACGGGACTCTGAGATTTGTGGTTTCCAGACTTGCCATGAAGCTGTTTTCAGCAACTGCGATTCACTTTGATGACACCATTTCCACAACTAGTGCTATCAGAGAGTCTATAAAAGATAGGTACCTGTAAACACTTCAGGAGTAAAAGAGAGAAGTCTGCAAACATGGCACAAGTGAAGTGGTTTCTCTCCTGAGTTTTGGGAACAATTATTTGCTCAAGAAATCAAGTGTCTTGAGGGGATGAATCCCCAGCACGGGGGCACCATGAGGGGAGGATGGCTGGCTGCCTTGGGGGTGAATTTCAAGGCAGACACAAGTAGGGACCAAGGCAGAATCCCTTCTCCCATGGTGCAGCTGCTCAGCAGATTAGATGGGAAAAGTTTAAGTTGAATAATGTCTTTGACTCCACATTGGGTTGGCATTATCTGAGAAAATGAGTTTGCTGCTAATGGCCCTCTGTTCATCTCCCAGCTCAGCACCTGCTCAGATTACAAAAGACAGAAGAGATGAGTTCACCTATCAGGCCTCCCGAAGTCTTCCGCGATGGGCTTCCTGCCTCTTTCTGGGTGATTCTGTCACCTTTGGGAGTGCTGTGGGACCAGGAGTGAGAAATCTGGGACTTTCCCAAGGCTGACCATGTGCCTCTTTCTAGGATTCTATTTGTCTTAACTTATTGATCGCCTAGTCTTTTGAATCACTGGACAGTGACATTTAAAAAAAATCATGCCCTTGTATATAATTATAAACACAGTTGGCAAATGTAGGCAGTAGCTATTGCATTAGCCTCATTTTCCAGATGAGTCTCTGGGGCATGATCTCTCAAATATTTGGCCCAGTTCCTAGGTTGCAAGGTATGGAGCTGGACATGAACCCAAGTAGCTTGGTGGGAGATTGCTGCATCTTTTGGTGATGGCAATTCTCAGGGAGGGCAGGTGCTATTCCTGGCTCCTGGTCTTGCAGAGATTTCTATTTGCCTTCCCAGCTCTGACACCATTTCTCCCTGCGGAGCTTTGCCTCTGGACTGGGCTCTGCAAAGCAATAGAGAAAATATTATTTACTTGTCCTTTCAAATTTTCTGAAGTTGTCCATTACTCAGGAGGCTCCCTGGGGCCACCTGCAGCCCCTCTCCAAAGCTCTTTGTCTCTGAATAATGGAGCTTAAGACAGGAGAAGCTGAGCTCTTGCGGGTAAGTCTGGTGATTCCAGAACCTTCTTGCTTCTTCCCAGCCTGTGCTGAGAAGAGAGGTGGCACAGTGGTGCAGGCAGCTCCTCTCTCTCGTGCTCTCATCCACCAACCATAGGCCACCACATCATTGGCTTTCTAGCAGGACTTTCTAAGCGAGGCTCCATCTGCTGCTGGGCTTGACCAAAGGATTACAGTTTTCCACTTTTGTCAAAGCAAGTATTTTTGATACTGGGGAAATTCAATCTCACCTACTTGAACAAGCATAACTAATAGGCTCCAAATGGCTATAGGTTTAGTGTCATAATTGTTAACACCCAAATTTTCTCTATCTATAAAAATTCGAGAAACAATTATAGAAAACCTGCTTGTCCCTGTGTCTTGGAGCATAACTGTCTGTCATTATGCACCTCCTGGAGTGCCTTGAGTGCCAAGCAGCTCTCTATTGTCTTATCCAGTGGCAAACCCTGGCTCTTTGGGCCTCTGGCATCCCTTTTTAAATACAAAGGGGGAAAATGACAAGCTTTTTCTCAGACATTGCTTTAATTAACTTATGCAGCTTGTCCTATGGAATTTACCATGTAGGATGCCCCTCTTTTTAACAGTTCAATGTTTGGGGACTAGATCTAGAAAGCTTGTCTTTAAGAGGAACTTGTCTTCTTTTCCCCTGGAGAGTCTCTTGAGTCACTGGACTGTGGATTAAAAAAAAAAGTCTTCATATTTAATCATAAATAAAATTGCAACATATTTCCAAGACAGTGTTGCTGCAGTAATTAACGGTCTTGGGAAGCCTCACCTAGCTGCCCATGGCTGGGGACACAGATGGCAGAGCGTGGGAGCAGATTCTGTCAAACAATTATCCATGGGTCAAACTGGGAGCACATAGAATTCTTTAAGCATTTTTCAGCCACTGTTAAGTACAAAAGAGGTATAATTTTAAACATCACTTGTAGAAATTGGAAAATTAACATCCTAGAGGTTTAACGAGTCAGAAGCTTGTGCAAAGTCTTAGCAGAAGCCTCTGCTCATTCTACCTCACATGGGCATGTGTGACTAGCCTGTCTCTCACACCAGCATGGGATGCTTGGAGCATAGTCACAAGATAACCATATGCAAAGAATTCCCAGTAAACACCTATCAGTGGCTTATAAAAAATAGAAGATTATTTGCTAGAGTCTGTGCTTTTTACATCTCTGGGGGGATTCTCTTAAACAAGTAATTAGTCTAACCATTAATTGTTAATTAGACAGTCTATTTGCAGATTCTTTTGGTCTATCTGGAGAATGGCTGTGAACCACCTGTTGGCTTATTTTTGTCCTCTGACAATTGGGAGCTTAAGGAAAGAGTAGAGCCTTTTCCTGAGAGGAGTAAACATCTTCTGCTGAATTGGCAGAATTTATGCAACAGCTTTATAGTCAATGTATCTTATTAACCAAACCAAACCTGGAAATTACCACTGATGGGCATGAAAGAGAAATTGCCTCAGAAAAACTTTATGTCAACGTTGTCAACATCCTGGAAACAAAGAATGATGATTTCCATTTCCCTGCATGTAGCAATCCATCTGTCAAATGATCACCAAGATGATTCCTGAAAAGACAAAACCTGCTCAGGTGCATACCAAGGGACAAAACCGATGGGTATTTTGGAAAGTCACAAAACAGAAATGCCTCCTTTAAAAGGCAAGGTACAACTATTGCGGAAAATTGAAAGAAAGAAAAGTCAGAGTGCAAGAGGAAGAGAAAACTCAGGGTGCCTGTAACAAAGTAAAATTATTTATGCAAGAATAGCTTAGGTGGTCTGAAACACAGTGAGGGATTCCAGATTAAGGAGGTGGTAAAACACACCCATGACTTACAATTAGGGAGTCTCTCAAACCAGTTCTGGTTGAGAGCAGCTCATCAGGGGCTCTGGCAGCTCAGAGAAACAGAGTATGAGGAAGCAAGGGGAGGTGTCAGTGCCAAGCAAGCAGATGGGGTGGCGTCAGTGTTCTGTGACTCCTTGTGGCCAAGGGCCATTCAGAGAAGATCAGCCACCCTTTTACCTTCCAGCCCTTAGCACCCTCCTGAGTTTTATTGTACTAAAAAGAAGAGAAATTCTTTCTCTTTCTAAGGTTTGTGGAATTACCATGTGGGAGCTGGGTAAAAATCGGGGGTGGCCTTGTGTTCCTTTGGTCCTGCAGTATCACCACTGGGATGGAAACTGAGGTGGAGTAAACTAATGCATTTTCAGTTGGCCCAGAGCAGCGGTCTGACTTCAGATGTTTCACCTCCCAGGGGACCTTGGCAATACCTGGAAGTACCTTTTATGGGGTGAGGGTGAGGAGGCTGCTATACATCTTACAGTACACCAACCGCTTCCCCATGGACCCTCATCCAACAAAGGAGGAGTTACTGGCCTCAGATGTCCTGAGAAACCCTGGTCTAGAGAATGAAGGCAGATCATGGTGCTTTTCCAAACCAGAGAGGTTGGCCAGAGCCAGCTGGGACGGGCCCAGGGAGCAGCAGCTATTCAAATGCCATTATTCCACTTGACTTTGTCAAAAGGTCTTCTTGATTTTTCTCCACTTGGTCTCTGGTCAGCTGGTAAAGGTGCTATGGAAATCCATTTCTGAAATCAAAGAACTAAGGAAAACAGGGCGAGTCTCTCAAAGGACAGTGAGCAGGTCCCATCCCCTGGGCAGCGCTGAAGGAGGAGGCAGCCAGAATTACCTGGGCTGGGAACCCAGTGGAGGAAGGGTACAGCCTGCTGCTGTTGCCATGACAACCAGGTGGTGCAGGAAGTGAATTTAGGGTTGCCACATGATAAAGTCTCACCAGAACTGCTTCCAGAGATTGCGATTGATTCTTCATAGTGAAGAGGTAGAGGCCCGTCAGCAGCAGGCAGGGTGTTGTAACTGGTCCTTAGCTTCAGCATGGACAATGTCACCCAAGCAAGGAGCCCCTGCCAGTTGATATGCTCTTATTGTTTCTTGCTAATTAGGACAAAACTTGAATCCATCCTTTATTCTTTTTTCCCCTGAAAGTTAATTTAAGGCAAACAAGAACCGTACTATGCAGAATCTACCCTGATGCTGGAGAAGAAGATCTAAATTGACTTCTTGAGGCCCTTTCTCTGGAAGTCAGGGATCTTTATCCCCTTAAATGTGTTCAGAATTTTAGTGGCTGAGTTGATCAATTATTTATTGGAAAAACCAATTTGCTCCTGTGCAATAGGTAGATGAAATCCCTTTCTTCACCACATTCTTGGGCTAATCCTGAAGTAGGTTCTAGACTCCCTTCCTTCAGGAGCCTGTGGATCCTTATCTTGCAGGGTGGGCGGTGACATTACACAGTCAGACACAGGACCACAACTGTGGCATGAGGTAGGCAGTTTCCATTGCCCAGGGTGTGGCTTGAGAGTCCAGGTGTATGCATGGAGTGGCAGCAGTCCTAGGTGAGAGCCAGACTTTAAACTCACAGCTACGTGAAACTTAAGAACAGAAGAGAAAACTCTGGGAGTCTTTCTTTTCTGAGGTGAACAGTATGTTTGGCAAGCCACAGAGATATAAAAGGCTTCTCTCCACTTTCTGCATGGCTCGCTAGGACCACAGCTGTGTTTACCCAGATCCCACACGGTAATTCCACAAACCTTAGAAAGAGGAAGAACTTCTTGTCTTTTTAGTACAATAAAACTCAGGAGGGTGCTAAGGGCTGGAAAGTTAGAGAAGATGACTTACTTCAAGGTCATCCAACATGTGGGCTCCTTTCATCTGGACTTGATTGGACGGGCATGAGGTTTTTTCCTCCATCCCAGTAATATTTCCATTCTTCATCCTCCGCATAGACACAGCAAGAATGGCTCTTAAATTAGAGGTTTTCCTGTACATAATAGGGAATGTGTGGATTCACTGGATGAGGCCTGGAGTGGAAGCCATCTTTAAATGAAAGCATGTGGGTGGCAGGAGCTGGGGGTGACTCCAGGTTGACTCTGCTACTGGTGGCGTTTACAGCAACCATGACCCACCAGGAGTCATCTGGAGCAGGCAAACCTCTGGTCTACTATTTCTTCCCTCTTGTCATGTGAAAGCTACCCTGACCTCGCCTAGTCCTGTATCTGTGTCTTAGCTGGGATCTTAAAAGATTGACTCTCATGGAGGATCGTGTCATTTGATGCCTTATTTACTTTGGGCCCCCTCTTTCTGGTCTTTGTTTAACTGATTCCTGTCTGTCACTTCTGTTCAGCTCAGGTGCTCAGTGTCCTGAGTCCTCCCCAGGAGTATCCCTAACCCCCATGGGCCCACTACTCTGTTCCCAGCTTCTCATTATGCAACACTTTCTGAAATAACCTTGTGATGTTTAATTTTAAGAAAAAGAAATATATTTTTACATATTATATATATTTACATGCTATACTATAGATCCTGTATTAATGTATGCTCTATGATATATGTGAATATAAACATGTTTTGTGCTATACCCATCATGGTATTTGGGTATACACGTATATATTGTGTGTATACATTTTGATGGATGAATAAATCTTCACATTAAGCATCACTGGTTGTTAAAAAAAAAAAAAAGCAAATAGAGCTGAATTTTTATTCTTGCCAAACAGTAATTCAGAGGGATTGAACCTGATTCATATCTAATTTCCAGAATCACCTGCCCGACTGTGAAAAATACCAAAGTCAGGGAAATGGCAGGTTCCAGCTGAGGAGTATCCTACAAGCCAAAGGGCTTAGGGTTTTTTGACAGATAGATTTAAGGAAATTAAAGGGATTAAGGAGAAATTCTTGATTACAAGTGAAATAAAGGTATTTTTTGTCCTTCTGTGTTTTATGAAAAGTAGGCAGGATGTCGCTATTTTGAATAGATATGTATAGTGAGTGCTATAGTTTCGGAAAAAAAAAGATTCAAAGAAGTGGTTCATAAATCTCAAGATAATAATGGCTTTATTTTTGTGGAAATCATGCAAATGAATGGGGCTTATGGGTTGACTGGAAAAATTCTACTAGCTTGACCTTGCTGAGGCTCATTTTATAATAACTTGTTGAACCCCAAAGGGGATTTGTGTTTGCTTCCGTATCTGCTTTTGTTAAAAAATAAAACAATTACAAGTTGTCAAAGAGAAAACCATAGAACATTATGTGGAAAAATGCAAATTATTTTTAGAGATATTAAATAAAACCTTAAGAAATGAAAAGATGTGAAACCATGTTCATGGATAGAAAGTCCCAACCTATTAAGAATGAATTATTCTGAAATTTATCTCTGTACTCAAAATAAATATTCCAGGGTACTTTTATTTCATAGTGATGAGCAAGCTGATTAAGAAGCTTACATAGAAATATATACTTTGTGTTTGTATGTGTGTGTGTGTGTGTGTGTGTGTGCGCACGCACACACACACATGCATTGGGCACCAATCCCAGGGTGTGGTACACACTCACCAAATACTCTGCCACTGAGCTACACTCAACCCCAACACTAAAATATAGTAGAACTAGAGTAACCTAAACAATATCAAGGAAGAAAAATTGGAAGTGAGGTAATGTTGAGATAAACAGGGTAACAATCCAACCTGTGGTGTATGGTAAAAATCAAATGGAAAATTGACACTGGATTGAGTGTCTTGGAATAGACCCACTAGTATGGCAATATGTAAATCAATGGAAGTGTAACTGATGTGATTCTGCAATCTATATACAGGGTAAAAATGAGAGTTCATAACCCACCTGAATCAAAGTGTGAAATATGATATATTAAGAACTATGTAATGTTTTGAACAACCAATAATTTAAAAAATTTAAAAAAAAATAAAGTGATGGGCCAGTTTAATTGTCAAAAAAATAATAAATAAATAAATAAATAAAAGAAAAGTGGCATGGAAGCCATTTGGTGCAGAAAGGGGCATATTATCACAAAATGGTACTAGGATCACAGTATCCATAGGACTCAATGGCAACCATACTGCACGTCTCATTTACAAAAATATTAATTTGAGATGATGCAAGAGATAAAGGTAAAATATGAAACTAGAATAAAGTTCCTAGAGCAAAATATGGGGGTTCTCTCTGAAATTCCGGGGCTAGCAAAGAGGTTCTACCAGCACACAAAATCAGTAACTATAAAAGAAAAAAATACATTGAATTTCATAAAGTCTTTAAATATTCTGCTCCATGAAGTACATTATTATGAAAATAAGCAGGCAAGGCACTGATGTGGAGAATTTATTTGCAAGGCATATACCTAACAAAGGGATTCTATTCAGACACAAATTAACTTTTTTAACCCAATAACAAAATATTAACCATCCAATGTTTAGAAAAAAGTGTTGCCCAAAAGAAAGATATAAAATTGTAGGAAACAGAAGAAAATGTTTCAACATTATTCATTAGAAAAAATCTGTACTGAAGATATGAAATGGCACTGCACACCCACCAGGGTAAATAAGATGAGGATAGATAGAATCAGAACGCAGGTGAGATGTCTAGTACCTGAAACCAGGGGTAACAGGGCATCCCTGGTTTGAAGAAAGCCCTGAATAGTTTCTTACAATATTAAATATACAATGAGTTTCTGATCCTATAATTGTATTCCCAGGTATTTACCCCTCAAAAAATGAAAGCACGTTTATTTCAAGACCTATGCAAGAATGTTCAGATCAGCTACATCTGTAACACCCCAAGAAAGAAGAGCCCAAGGAATGATGACAGAATCAAGTAATAAACAACCATGGCATAGACCGGACATGGAGTATACTGCTAAACATTAAGAAAACAGACCGGCTGCTGATAAGATGTATCAGTTATCTCCTGCTGCATAACAAATGACCCCAAAATATTTTGCAACATTTGAGTGACTTCTAAGAATAACCACAAATAAATGGTTGCTTTCATGGTCCAGGGATTTGGAAGCATCTCTCCCTGGTTGCCACACACAAGGTTGCAGGGATATTGTCAACCCAGGCTACAGTCACTGAAGTTGGATCTAGAACTGAAGAATATACTTCCAAACTGGCAATGTTGTGGGAGGCCCCAGTTCCTCCCCGGAGGGATGTTGGTGCATGCTCACTCCAAAGCAGTTGGCTCTCCCCAGAATGAGCAACCCCAGAGAGCCAGGCAGAAAGGGGAGGCCTTTGGAGACCTGCTCACAAGACTCATGCAGTGTTGCTACTGTTGAACACCAGCAGATGGCCAAGAGTGACTCCCACGTGATAGACAGGAATCAGCTGCTATTAGAGGAAGAGAATTCTGCTCAAGGATCCTCAGGCATAGTTTCACCTTGCTGGGCGTGACAATAGCCATGGTGGGATAAGGTGTGAGTTAGACCCACACCCTTCCAACATTCACTGAACACTACGAAAAGGTCCTCGTCTCTCACTATACAATTATATCCTCCAATTCTCAAATAGAAAGGTAACATCAGGAGGAACTTATCTTTCTCTGTACCTGAACTGGAAACAGGCCAGCTTTGTGGAGAGGGGAGTCCAATGACCACTGCACGCAAGGTGGGTGGTGACAGCCTAAGAGAATGGGTTTAATGCAGGAGGAGGAGGGCCAGACACTGGCATGGATTCTGTTCCTGCCATTGCAGGGTGTCCACGGTTGAGGTGTTTGCAGGCTTACGTGCCAAGCATGGGGAAAGCTGTGGCTTTGGTACCCTTGGTTTCACATGGGGCCAGATGGGGCAGGGGTGGCCAGACCCAGTTCCTGGATTGCTACATCTGGCTGCAAATGGCTTCATGCCCCCATTTCCATGTGCCACACCAGTACTATTTTTATGTGCTTAGACAGAGAAGAATTGCATGACCCTTAGCAAAGCTGGTCTTCCTCCTGGCCTAAGGGTCCTCCCTGTTTGCCAGGCTCCTGTGCTGGCTCCGATTTTATTTCTTTCTGATTTTATTTCATGTAGGAAGTGGGGTTTAAAGGGCAAAAAATAACATTTCAAAAGTAGGGACAACCCTCCCTTGCCTTTTTGGTGGTTGCTTAGCAACAACTTGTCTTTATCTTGGTCTGAGGTCTACTTTTTGCTCAGTGAAGGACACTTGAAAAGGTGCTAAAAGATAACAAGCCACACACCCTGAAGGTTTTGCTTGGAATGTGGCCATTCACACTTTGACCTGCATCCCATGGCTGTATCTAATCACAATGAGGGAAGGCATCAAGTCCAAAGTCAATGGGATGAAATGTATGTGCTGTCTGCTGCCAAGAATAAATAATCTAACTACCCATGGTAGTTAACAATCAATCATTAGCTTCACTGTCATTACCACCATCATCACCATTAACTTCATCATCATAATCACCACCATTCCATCATCCTCACCACCATCATCCCCATCACCATCATCACCACCTTAATCTCCAATATCACCATCATCCTCACCACCATCATCACCATCACCATCATAACCATGACCATCGTCCCCGCACTATCACCATCATCCTCACCACCACCATTCTATCACCATCATCACCATCACTATCACCTTCATGGTCCCCAACACTTATCATCATCATCACCATCACCACCTTCATCTTGTCACCATTTCCTCAGTGGAAGAAGATACCATAGTTGAAAGAACAAACAAGGCTTGTCATCGAAGAAAATGCCCGTTTATTGAGGAACACCTCTGCTTATTTATAGAGCTGGGGGTGGTTTGACGGTTATGACAGTTTAATTGTTTGACAGTTGGCATGAGGTGCTTTCTGATTGGTGGGTAAGGATCATGTGAGCCAGCAGGGCTCACCATTGGTTGGCTCTTCTGGGGAGCTGGGGCAACTCCCAACAACAGTAACCGCTCTTTTTCTCTAAATCACTTTCATTTCCAAGGGTAGCTTTTCTGACAACCATCTCCATTCCTTAACCGTTGTCTCAAATGCCACCATTTTCCACAAAACCTCAGTACTTGCTTCTTTCCTCTGGCACTCCATGTGGTTTAGATCATATGTCCCTGTCCTATATTAGGTTTGTGACTGAGTTTAATTTGCCTCCTCTCACTGGTGAGCTTTGAAAAGCAGAGTTGACTGCTCACTCATCTTTGCGAACCCTGCATGCACATCTTAAATCCTAAATTCTCTGTTCAAAACAGTAACACCATGTTTTAAACAGTGAATTTAGGATTTAAGGTGGAAAAGTCAGAGTTTGTTTTTTTACCTATGGAGTGGAAAATGGAAATTTTAAACAGCAAGTGTGGTTCATGCTGCTTATGAACACAGCTATGCTTCCTTCAGCTTCTTATTTTTTCCTCCCCCACAAAAAATAGTTAATATCTTTAAAAAATTCTCCAATGATGCAAAACCATGCCATCCAACCATATCACTGTGTGGACATGTATTTTACTAAATGCGAATATACAAAGGGCACTGCACTTGAGGCTATTAATACCCACACTCTTCTCTACTTCCTTTTAACTCCCGGTATTAACCTCATCTCCAGAATTGATCAAAAACACCTCACTTCAGCCAGCAGCCACCCAAACTGCATATGCTCATCATCAGAATACAAATGGATGACCCCGTCTGCAACAGAGCAACAATGAATGCTGGTGAGTTGCAAACACATGCAAGTGTATTTGTAACTGTGTTGAAATTCATAGCTACAAGATACCCAGAGACCACGAATGCAACATTGTGCATAACTGCCTCAGTATAAATGCAAGCACCCTCCGGTCTTCGGTCAGGAATCAGCAACCTCTTTCATGCTGCCAGGTTCTACCTCTCCTATGTCCCCTCAAAGACCCTCCCACCTGTGCTGCTGCCTCTTTTCCACCAGAGGGATGTCAAAGCCACTCCAGGAAGGCTCTTGTTGATGGTAGTCCTGATAACTAGGCCAACAAGTAGTTCTAATCATGAACTGATAATGGAATAATACGTAGCTGATGAGCAGTGTTTGCTTTAAGGGAAAGTTCATACTGCTCTTCAGGAGCAGAATGCAACTCCTGGTGATGCCCAAGAAGATCCCTCCCCAGCTGGCCACGGTCATCCAGATCGATGGCTGCTCATCCCCACTGCCCCAGACCCTGCTGTCTTGTCCTGGCCTGAGTGCCAGGTGCGGCACTGAGTGTCCCTAACACCTTTTCTTGGGTCCATTAGTCACAGCAGTGTGTGGGAGACACAGTGGGCAGCAGCTGGACCTGCAGGTCTTCCCTAAGGGCTGCCAGGGGGAAGCACACCTTGAGCTGTCTGTGCTGAGAGGAAGTGTCCAGGCTCCCAGGTCCCTCTCCTGCATCCCTTCTGACCACTCTCATTTTGCCAGGTCAGAATCTGCCTCCCTGGGCCTCTGGTTCAGCATGTAGCTCTGGGTGGCCTCTGTGTGCTGAACCCAGGTGGATGGGTGTGGGCGGCATGGAAGGAGCAGGAGGTGGGGCATGTCCAGGTGTTCCTGGGGTGACCTAGGGGGAGGTCAAGACTCCTCAGAAAGCTGCTGGTGGGTCCTGCAGGCACAGGGTGGTGGGGAAGGATATGATGATATCTTCTCGAAAGTTCTCTGCTTTGGTTTATGTATGTGTGGCCCAGATTCCAACTGCGATCTACAGTTTTGTGGTGGGCTGACTCTGCTCCTCCTGGAATCTCGCCTGTGAGTGGGAACAGACCAGGAACTGCACTAACTTAGGCCAGCAGGTCAGGGAGAAACAACCTCATGAGGATACCCTGGAAGGGGGCCACGGGAGAGAGGCTGTGATTGTCACATGTGTCCTCTCTGGCCCCTCCTGTCCCCAGCTGAGGTTGCCCCCACTTTATCATGTGTCCCTGCAACTGAGCAGTCACAGGAGCAGGGTCCCTTGGAGGTCGGAGGTGGGGGGAGCCAGCTCCTGCTTAGCATGTTTAGACTCCTCCTCCCCCATCTCCTTGGCCTGTTCTGGAGTCCCTAGGGAAGGTGACGCTGCAGCTGACACTTGCTTGATGATGCAGGGGTCACACAGGTGTGCCTGGACCATATCTCCCATGGGCTTGTGGAGACCCGTGACCAGCACTCCAGCCCTCTGGCCCCCTGATGCTGCTGTCTCCACTGACCCAAAGGCGATGACCACTGGCTGTGACCTGGACATGGAGGATGGGGCTGCCGTGCTGTGGGGTTCAGAGACAGGCGACTCAGCATCTCTTTATGTCACCCACAAAACACTGGCTGGAGGAGGGGCTGGGGCCATTTTAAATGTTAAAATTGATTCAAACCTCAAAGCTGAAGTGCCAAGACCCCCTGAAGTGCCGAGATGTGCAAGTATGAAAGTTGATGTGAAGACCCTCACGCCTGCCCCACACTGAGGAGGGAGGAGAAGAGGGACTGGGAGGGAAAAGGGAGCTGAGATGCCCAGGCAGGTCCTGAAACCCTCTCAGGAGTCACCGTCCCAGCAGCGGTGTCAGATGGCCATGAGCTGGAGGAAGGAGAGCCGGGGAGCGCACTCTCACGAGCGAGTGAAGAAGACATTAGAACTTCATCTGAGAAATGAGGTGGTTGGTTCTCAAGTCTGCCTCCAGCAAACAAAGCTCTGTCCTGCTGAGTGCCTGGTGGCAGTGGCCTCGGTCATCTCTGGGAGGAAACCAGAGTGCCATTCTAATTCCTTGTGACTGGGGGAGACACTACATGGGAAGCAGTGTGGGGGGTGGCTGTCAGCTGCTCCAATGAGTAATGCCTGTGGTCAGCCATGCTCGTCCTTCCCTCTATTCTGTTAAACCCAAGAGGGATGTAAAATCTGGACTATTTGATGGTCCTAAATTATGTGCTCTCCGTCTGTCATGGAGCGATGGTTTAATGCGATCCCTGCGCTGGGCATGCAGTGAAGCCACCAGGAGCGGAGTCGTCACAGTGCACTGCTCCCCGGGGTGAGTGGCCACTCGGCAGGGCTATGGGCATGACACGGGAATGGTCTGGGCGCTGATGTTGGCAGGGGTGCCGAGGAAGGAGGGATGTCTCTGGGCTGGAAAACAGTTATTTGTAATTACACTTAGTGAAGGAAGCTTGGAGCTTTCACAGGGCCATTTCCCAAGTTGGCAACGAGGTGCTGACACTTCTCGTATACTCTCCATATGAACATCCAGCCCATGGTGGCCTAGAGCAACCTCTCCTGCCACAGGTAGGGGAAGAAGTCAGCCATTCATTTTTCTCACCTGTGGTGATGTCTGCTTCTGGTGGCCTTTCATTTGAACTGGCCACCTTCCCATCCTGGAAAGACAACTCAATGTGCCTAGCGGGCAATGCTCTGGGATTTGCACTGCTAGGATCTTGAGGAAGTTCATCTCAGCCTTGTCTATCTTCTCCACCCATCTTAAAGATTTTGAATTTTCACACTTCAAATCTCAGCTCCTTTGTGAACACCCCCCCCATGCTGCCTTTTGATAACAGGATATTCAACTGGAAGGTTTTCAGCAAGAAAGGTTATTATTTTACATGCCGAGAAGGCTGGGCAGTTTCTGGTTTGGTTGGTCAGTCTCCCAGGTCCCCAAGGACTCGAGCTCTTCTTATCCTTCTACTATTGTCTTCTCTCCTCAAGGTCATAAGACAGCTGTCAAAGCTCCTCACATCACATTCTCACCTATTTACATGCTGAGGCAGAAAATGAAGACCATATTTTACTTTGTTCCCTTTATTGTGTGTGTGTGTGTGTGTGTGTGTGTGTAAAAGCTATTTATAGAATCCTCCATCAGTGTCTTCTTCAGACACATTGGGTCACATGTCATTGACATCTATATTCAACAACTATTATAAGATGTGGGATGTGTCACCAAGGACAAGGGGCCTGTGGCAGGCCCTGGGAAAGACCTTTTAATCCTGGTCTCTCCAGAGAGAGTTCATCAATTAAACTGCATCAGTCAACATCTCTGCTGTGAATTTACTCCAACCACTTCCTTCTGGAAGCATCTGAGGTTCTGACAGGGTGGGGGAAGGGATTGGGAGCAGTAAAACAACAAGGGGTGGGGGGTGCAAGGCCAGGATCTTCAGCTGCTGGATGGGAGGATGAGGAGGTGCAGAATAGCTGTCCAAGACTGTCCCCCATCCAGCACATGGGCGTGCTATGCTCGGCAGGTACAATAATGATCTTGAAAACATTCACTTGAACTTATCAGGAGCAATCTCACAATTAGAGAATCCAGATTGATATTTGATAAATAGAGGAGGCAGGAGACAGGGGGCGGCATCCTGGGGCAGCACCAGGGGACATTCAGCGGGGCCTGGACTGCGGGAGACCCACGCCTGCTCCTCAGCTTTTTGTCCCCTGGTCCTGAAACTCAAGCTGGCCTGGCTCCCTGTGGGGTGCAGCTCTGGGCTGGATGAACCCTCCATGAACAGGAAGGAGGAGGCAGGAGGGGCATTTGGAGCAGGCCCCTGGGAGCCCAGCCAGGATCCTGGCTCTCCACTGCTGGGGAGCTTCCAGTCTCTGGGCCAGGGAGGAAAGTGGCACTGTTCTCAAAATCAACATAAGTGACATTTGTGCCATGCTCTGTGACATTCCTTGACCTCAGCATTGATCCCCGTGACCCTGTGGGTGGGCCTTCCTGGTCCCCATTTTAGAGATGAGGAGGCAGAGGGGTGGGGAAGTTGATCCACTCCACTTCCCTGAGGAGGACTCAGGGCCCCACAGTGTGGCCCTTGGCCCCACGGGTGCTGCCCAGAACCTGTGCCAGGGACAGAGTCAACATGGATTTCAGACTCTGAGCTCAGACACGTAGGTTAGGCCCCTGAAGGGAAGGGGAGCCAGTGTTCCCATCAGTTCTGCTCTGGAGGGTGAAGGGCATCAGAATCTGGTGCAGGGTGTCCTGGCCAGAGGGCACCCACTGTGCAGAGAGCAGGAGCAGTGTCCATCTCATGGTTCTGATGACCCATGGTCTCAGCATAGCCTGGGGTGGCCGCATCTCTCTTCACATTATCAGCCCATTAGTTCATGTGTCCTGATGTCCAATACAAGAGAGTTAAGAAGGGTCCTGTTTTAAGTTCGCTGACTAAATATGTGGTGAGCAGATCTAAGTGAGCAGGAGCAGAGAACTAGAACATTACAATGGCGTAAAGCAAAATAAACACAGGGACAAACATAAAACCAGGTCCCCATTTGTGTCCACCCAGAGGATAATGAAGGTTCTTCATTATCAAGTCACTGAGGGAGTTGGCTTATAGCCTCCGTCAATCTTATTTAAATTATCGTAGCTACAAGATGGTAAAAATCACATTTCTTTTCAAAATTTAATGGTTCAAACTTTAATAAACATGCTCTGGGTCCCGTTGGTCCTGAAGCACTTGGCTGACTGGCCAGCCCCTGGGACCTCTTTGGCCAGGACATGGGCCAGGCTGCAAGCACAGGGGCTTGGCTTCCTTCTGGTCAGCTGGTGCTTGTTGTCCTCCAAAGTGCTTGGAGCTGGTGTCCCTTTCAGAAGGACTGGCTCTCTTCTCTTGGAGCCTCGACCTCCAAAACAGCAAGGGGACTCTGATTTCCTACCCCTCTGTGTGCACTTGCCTGCGTGGAGGCAGAAATGCACATGCACAAACCTGAGGCTCACCCCTGCCCATGCAGCATGCCCATCTCCTTTCCTGCCTGGGAGGCTGAAGTCTCAGTGTCTGATGTTTGAATCCCCATTTCACAGCTGCCTGGGAAAGGCCAGCACAACTGCAGAGTCATAGAGGCCCTGTGACATGGTTCCCTGGCTAGAAAACCCCAGCTGCCCCTGCAGGCTGCTCCTCAGGGTCTCAGCTGAGCCTCTGTGGCTGGGGCTCTCGGGTGGCCTTCTCCCAACATTGCTGCCCAAAGTACAGCTGCAGCCAGCGCACACCTGTGTTTACTGTCAGACTCTGATACCTGCTCCCCATTCTGGTCTGTAGACCCAGTTTCCCTGGGTAAATGTTGGAACTGCAAACTTCCTCTTCTCAAAATGAAATTTTTCTCCTGGTTAATGGGAAGGACTGAGAAAGAACTGAGAAGGAAATGGAGTTCCTCACCTGGAATTCTGAGGACACCACTCTGGTGGCACATGGCCACATGGAGTCCTCACATTTGGGCTGGTGTCACATACAATGAATGGAACTGACTTTTTTTTTCATAACATCAAGGTCATATGAGTGTTTTAGGTCAAAACAGTAAGTTTGAGGGGCTGTTGCTGCAACCCCCATGAGATAGTGAACTGGAGGTCTAGAAGCCACCAACCTGTGTCACAGGCTCACACTGTGGGGTCCTCTGTCCCTTTAGCAACAAATTTAAAGTCAACAAATCCATATTTCCTTAATCACAGCCTCTAACATCTTAACCCGTCTCCTAAACAAAACTAAGTATCACAGTAGGCAGCAGAGCCTCCAGGAGGTGTTCCAGGTGACGCTGAGCAACAGTGACAAACCAAGGCCTGTGAGCCAGACCTGCCACCACTGGGAACTCTGGGGTCTTCTTCAGACTGGCTTGGCGATGTTGGAGGAAGAGTGTCCACCCCAGGAGCCCAGATTTTCCTCCCATGGCTTCCTGAGGATTATCCTGGAGGTAGCTTTCAGGTCTCTCCTGTAGGTCCTAGAACATTCTAGAAGCCTGAGGCCCCACACTATCTCTCCCTCCTTCCTCCACGTGGCATTTACTAATCGTTAGCATTTTAAACAACACTAATGACTTTTGCTATATCCATCTTAATACCATATGACAATATAGAATGTTTACATTAATTCAAATTATCCCCTAATACACCCACTTTGCTTAAATGCATATATTTTAAGAGAAAATGACATCTACACTGCAAATTACCAGCCATTAACACTTCTGTAAGAGGACAAGTATGACATAAAAGCAGCTCTGGTATAAAAGCTTTGTATTTTGATTATTTTAAATTTTGCATTTATTTTCTGATTGACAAATAATTATGGTACCTATTCATGGGGTCAGGGTGACAATTTGGCATGTGTACATTCTGTGCAAAGATGGACTCAGGACCTTTAGGTCATCCTTCACCAATTTATCCTGGGCTTGTGATGAGGATTTTGGAAATCCCACCCTCCCGATGCACTGACGGGTAGTGTAGGGTGCTGCTAATTTTAAGTACCATGGTGTCCCAGTGCACACTGTGTCTCTGTGCTGTTAACTCCTGTCTCCCTGTTTTTCCCTGACCCACAACCTTCTCAGCCTATAGTAACCACTGTTCTGCCCTGGGCTTCTATGACTCAGATTTCTCAGAGTCCAAGTAGGATTAAAAGCAAGAAGTATTTGCCTCTGTGTCTGGTTTATTTCATGGAGCCTTATGATCCAAATTGCTGCAGATGATAGGATTCTACTCTTCTTTATTGGTGACTAGTATTCTGTTGTGTAACTGAATCATGTTTCGCTTCCATTCACCTGTTGGTGGAAATTTAGGGGATTCCATTTGTTGGCTGTCCTGAATAGTGTCGCAGTAAACATGGGGATAGAAACATCTGTTTGATGAACTGACAGCGTATCCTTTGTATGGATGCCGCGTAGTGGGATTGCTGTTTAAATTTTTTTGAACATAGATTCTACTGTCTGCTTGAGGCTTCAGAGCAGAAATACCTGTTCTGAGGCTAAAATACCTCTGACTGCTTCATCTCAGTATAAGGGAGGTGAGTGTCAGGAGGAGCACTCTGAGACTTGCCCATTGTGCTTCTGAAAGTAGCCACTTCATGGCTGCTCTCCTGATGTTACCAGCTTCAGTTTAGGCACACAGAGAACCATTTGCCTTACCATGAGCAGCCCCAGGAGCAGCATTTCTTGCTTTGTTTCTGACATCACTAGATGCCCACGGGGTGAGCAGCATCAGCCCCAAGAAATCTGTCATGATTGGTCAAAATGATCATAGGATCTCATCCCCCTGGGTAAGTGATCAGGGTAGGGATGGAGCACAGATCCCAGCTCTGGCCACTAAGTTGTTGTATTTTTTATTCCAAAATAAAAGCAAAGGTAATGGGAGGAAGCCTGTGCTTTCTTCACTTCTACTCTCTTTAAGTCTGCCCAGTAAGGTGGTGATGCCTGGAGTTCTGGCAGCCGTCATGGTACTCTGAGTAAGCACTGTGCTGAAGTTGGAGGGCTGGAAAGGTGGAGACAGCCTGAAACTTTGGTGACACCTCTGACTTTCTAAACCAATATGGAACTCACCTCCAACATCTTATTAAACAAACACAGAGGATACCTACGATTTCAGGACTTGCTTAGGAAATGACTGCCATCCCATTCCATTCATTCCCTCAGAGATTCATTCATTCATTCATAAAATACCTACTGATCACCTACTCTGCCTAAATCACCACCTGGTGTTGAGATTCAACAGCTACATGCCAGACATGATGTTTGCTATGGTCTGTAGAGGCTGTCATTGTACCTTCCTGTCCCCGCTGCTGGTGTGGATGGTCCCTTTCCCCTGTGGAGAAGAAAGAAAGTGACAACTACTCACTGTGCAAAGGCCTGTCTTATTATATTTAAACAGCTCCAGCTAAGAGGGGGCTAGGACAAGGATGGCACAGAATATAAGAAGTTTTAAAAGGAAAGGACAGGGCAGGACAGAAGCGGCAGCTGTGACCCTCGTCTCCTGACAGCTCCATTATAGCCTCGCTCCTTTTCCAGATGGGACTTCAGAGGCAGGAGTCCCTCCCCAGGCTGGAATGTCCACCAGTGGGTAAAAAGGGACATGGCAGTGAGCTACCCATCAGGAACCGTGGATGGAGGCAACCAAACCTGCAGGCAGGTGATCACCCAGGACTCTCTTCATATGTCCAGAGTCTGTTTCCACCACCAGGAGCAGTGTGGCCTGTAGGAGCAACCATTTAAGGAGCTCTGCCTCTGTGTTTTCATGATTGTTTGAGGACTGGCTGACCTTTTCTCTAGGTTTTGTTTTCTCTGGGGAAGAGGGTGTGGAGTCTCCCCTCCTTTGGGGAAGAAAAGAGGTTATTGGCTGAGGCACTTCTCTGGGCTGTGCGAACGCAGAAAATTGAGGCTAATCAAGAAGGGACGTGGACACAATTCCCAGACAGGGATGCTGGTTTGTTTTGATGGTTTTGTGGTTTCCCATAACTGCCTGCTGCAGCCAATACCTGTATTTATGTTCAGATTGAACGGGCAGGACAGAGCCTCAGGAGCCGGCAATTTCTCTGCTGTAAATGGAGGACAGCACTTGACACATCTCAGACTTGTAAAGGTATCTGCATGGTGGATCAACAACACAAAGAATTTTGGGGGAAATGTATCAGAAATGAGATCCATCCTAAATGAGAACTGCTGGGGATGGGGGGCTCCTATCATTTATCAGGTTAGTTAGAGAAGGAAACAAGGCTGCAGGGTTTGTTCTGCTCCTGCAGCATGGCTGATGAAATGAGAAGGGATGTCAGGGGAGTGCTGGGATGGCTGCCTCTCATTTCCTCCATCTTCTGATATTGCTGGGAGGATTCTACCAGCACAGGGCTAGAAATAAACATTGCACTCATTTAACATGGGAAAAAAAAGCAAAGTTATGAGTCAGGTATTTTAGCCTCAGAATAACGCGGTCGATCCAGTCAAATGCAACTGATTCCAACAGCAAGTTTTACCTGCATGAATCACAGCCACAAGACAAATGGACCCTATGGTGTGCTGAGCTAGAGGGAGACAACTGGTAGACCCGATGCCCTGGCCTCTGGGTTTGTGTATTGAAACTGTCCTGGGCTTCTTTGTAGTCATTGGTGAACTGACATGGAATACAGATATTGTGAGATATTTCCAGAGTCCCCCAATTAATCTACAAGGAGGCTAAAATTTCACTTATGTGCCAAGATTGGAATGCCCACCAGCCACTGACTAGACCCACATGTGTGCCTTGGGGGAAATTTGGAGGCAATTTGCTGAACATTAAAAGTACAATCGATAATGTTTCCACATGCACAATAGCACTTAGAGGAGCATCTGGGACTGAGCCACCTCACATCTGTCCAACCACAATTATTCAGGTGTGATGGGCCCGATGGGCCTGTGGACATGGCCACATGTCATCCTGGGTGGAAATTAAGTCAGAATTTTGCCCAAGAGAGATTTCTGCATAGATAATGGGCTCAGATAACACAGTCTGGTTCTAGAAGGCACACAGAATGGAAATGAGAATGTGTAAAGTTAAAAAAATGGTTTTCAGTTCACAAAGATCCCACCCGCCCCCCTGGAGAGCCCATTCCCTCATCCAGGGCCAGGATTCTTCACTTCCCCTGGAACTTGAGGCACTTCTCAATTTTCCTGTAAGCCATGGAGTTTGAGTTTCTCTAGAAGGGATTCCCCCCCCACACCCCCAGGGGCAACTTGAGAGCATCAGAAGGTGAAGTCAGGCATATTATTCTGGGAAGTATGATAGATCTTCCCGTGGTTCTCTAATGCTAAAAATAAAGGTAAAACTCTGTAGCATGTGTTCTTTTGATTTCCGACTTCATTGTAGACCAGTGTTTTCCTTCTGCAACCACTAACCAAATGATTACCTAAGGAGGCTGCAGGTGGAAGACCCCATTAGCCTCCCAAGCCAGAGATGTTATCACATGTCCCTAAGGGAGGGAACTGAAAGATCCCGTACTTCTCAGTCCCTAAGACTCAGGTCCACAATGGCAGACTCTCCATGGGGCCCACACTGATGCTTCCAGAAGCCCAAGGAAAGAAACTGATGTTGTTGGGAGGCCAAGAATGCAGAGCTGCTGCTGAGGATTTGGGAAGTGCCACCCACTGGGGACAGGTGGGTGGCAGCCTGCTACAGGTAGACCATGACACCCAGAAGCAGCTCTTCATTTTACCCTAATAATGTGAGTCTATTATAAATTCAGTATTTAATGAAAGAAAGCAATCATGGCCTATGCTTCATGGTTTCCCTTAAGTAAGTATATTTAAAAGGAAACTTTCTTTCACTACCAGGAAAAGAAAACATAGCATCTCACCCACAGAAGCAACCCATCCCAGAAAATTATTAAATCTCTCCCTTAGGTAATACTAAACCCTATTCAGATCTGGCTGCCTGCTTTCCCTGTGTGAACTGAAGATTTTTTAGTGGAAGAGAGGCTTTACAGAGGTAGCACTGGAATCAAAAGACTTTCTCCTTGGTGTCCCAGGAGTCATTGAAAGGAAGCTACTAGGGAAATCGCCTAATGAGTCACTTTTTAAAAAGTCACGAACTGTGATAGCAACTGGAACTGCTCACACTCCACAGCACTGCGAGGCCAGCATTTTATGTAACAGGGTGGATGTGGCTAGTTGAGACACTCCGCAATTAGTTCCTAAGCAATAAGGTGACTTGGGACAAGGTTCTCTCTGATAACTCATTCTTCTCTAATAAAGTCCCTTCCTTGTCAGACCTCAAATCAAGCTTCTTCAAGTGTTGGAGAATTGCTTTCAATCTCCAGATAATTGTACTGTATAATGTATCCTAAGACTCATTGCAAAAAAAAAAAAAAAAAAAAAAAGTCTTTTCAAAGCAGTTAGATTGAATCTTGTGGGTTGAACTTACTGACTTTTTCTAATGAATGCGATTCAGTGGAAGTAATAGAACATCACTTCTGACATGGATATAAAAATACTATGGTTTCTGTTTTGAGGGCTCATTCCTTCAGTTGCTCACCCTGAGGAAACCCAGATGCCGGGTTGTGAGCTGCACTGTGGAGAGAGCAAGAGTCTCTGAGCCCAAGGAGGTTTCTGGGCCATAGGTGATGGGGAACTGAGGTCCTCGGGGCAACAGCCTGTGGGAAAGGAGCCCGCTGTAATACTGAGGGATTTTGGTGACCCTTCAGGTGAGATTTGACCCACACTCAGTAGCATGGCTTTGCCTCCAGAGCCTTGAAGTCAGAAGAGCTCAAGAAAGCAGTCTGTTTGATCACCGACCCAAGAAACGGAATGTGTGCTGTGTCAAGTTGCTAAGGCAAACAGGAAGGGCAGTCACCCAAACACGGAACCCATGGCCTCTGATCACACAATGCAGATCACTCACCTTTGACCTGCAGAGTTTCTTTTTTCATGTTTAATTTACATCTTCTTTTTTTCCCCTAAGACAGATGCCCCTATAAAAACAGGGACTTTCAGCATGTAGCTCTCTTGCAGGCTGTATGGCTGTCTTACTGACTGCACTCAGTGTCCTCAGAGATACCTGTGTCTCTTTATATGACTGCGTTAACTTGGCAATTTATCACCGAAAATAATGTGCTTTTAAATTACTTTTATTTTTTATAAGATGCAGAGTCAATACTGTTGAGCGGAACCCCTTTCCTTTTCTCTCATTGCCCCATTTCTCTCTTTCTTTTCCTATTTATCTTTCCCTGTGGTTGGATCCTGAAAGTAATCACAGGACATTGTGGGAAATTGAATTCTAAAGCATTTTTAAAAATAGCACTTTTCTAAGTTTCCCCTGACAAAATAGCAGTGCTTTTAACTACTTGTTGATGGATTCAGAAGTTTTCTCTTAGGACTACTCCTTGATGTGTTCTAGAAAGAGTTGGTCATGGCAGGAGCCAGAAGATGAAGCTCAGTAGTGGAGCACTTGTCTCACATGCATGAGGCCCTGAGAACTATACCTAGCACTGAAAAACAAAAACAGAGTCAATAATAGAATGAAGAATTTTAATAATTTTCAGCTTACGTAGCAGAGTTAAGAAGAAGTAACAACTTCTACAAATAAAAATGGAATCTATACATAAATGTGTATGCACATACACACAAATGATCCTTAGTATGAAAATTGCATTCACCTCAAACATTAAGTATTAGCCAGTAGATTGTGCAATTAACTCTGCTGTTTCCATGACAGGCATTGCATGATCCATGCTTCCACAAGAGTCCTTGTAACTTAGTAGTGAATTAAGAACTAAAAAAAAACAAAATGAACATTAAATCAGGAAGAATGATTACAATGACAAGAACTTTCATGGAGATGTCTAGACAGTGACCATTCACAGCTTCCTGGGACCCACCAGCAGATTCATCACCTGAACCCCTACCTCCCCATGCCCACAGGATGGATCACAGGGACGCATGCTTCTCCCCATAGGACTGTTTGGGACAACCACAAGATTCCATTATTGTTCATTTGCCTCCTGTCTGTGCATGCCATCACTCCCTGGTGATGGGAGCAAGAGTAGGGCTGTTTTCCATGCACACATTCATTGGCTACAAACCTGATAAATGTGGTAGATGAGCTTGTGAGAGTTTCCTTGGAGATGACACGTATGTGGTTCCTGACCTCTCTCCTCCAAGAATGGCTCTGCTTGTTCTTCCCTATATCCTGACAACAATTTAAAAGGCAATGCTCATAATGAGTAGTTTACTGAGTAGTTACCATGTGCCAGGAATTCCTCTAAGAGCTTTGTATTTACACATTCCATCTTAACATGGAAACGGCCCTGCAAAGCAGTAATTCTGTTTCTCCCCAGATACTGACAAAGAAGCAGGGAAAATATTCATGACTCCTCATGCCACATGGCCAACAGGCCACAGAGGGACTCCTGAGCCCTGTTCACATATTTCCAGACAAACAAATATAGCCCCTTCTCTCTTCTTAGAAGAAAACCTGACCTTGTACTTGGGCTTGGATGCTGGAGCAGACTGCTAGGCCAATACCTGTCTATTACTCATTGCTGTGTGATTTTGCCCCTTAGTTTACCGCCTGTAAATGAAGAATCATTGAGGTCAACTGTGGATACCTGTCACATAGTAAGGACTACATAATTGTCACCATCACCATCACCACTACCACCACTAGTATCATCATGATCATCACCATCACCATCATCATCACTACCACCATCATAACCTTCACCATCACCATCATCATCACAACCATCATAACCATCACCATCACCATCATAACCACCACCATCATGATCATCAATATTACCGTCACTATCATCATCACCACCACCATCTTCACCACCACCATCATCATCATCACTAGCATCACCATCATTGTCATCATCATGTTTATTTTTCTCCTTCTCAGAGTTACTACACTAAATTGTTCAAATGATACTGTTTTAATTAATGCTGCCATGACAAACCACTGTAGACTCGGTGGCTGAAATGATGATGAACACTTCTTTTCTTACAGTTCTGGAAGCTGGAAATACGAGGCCAGGCTGCCATCATGGTTCAGTCGTGGTGAGGGCTCTTTTCTAGGTGGCAGGCTTCTTCTTGCTGTGTCCTCCCATGGAGGAAAGAGGATGAGCTTGCTCTCCACCTCTCCTTATAAAGATGCTGCCTTATCAGGAAGGCTCCACCTGTTCACCTCCAACGTCCCCACTCCAAACCATCACAGTGGGGCCAGAACTCCAACAGATGCTGGGGGACACAGCATTCAGCACTCTGCAGCCTCCTTCCTGGAGAAGAGACTCATACTTCCCTTATTTAACATTTCCATCACCACCCAGACTTCCTATTGGCCTTCTTGCTTTGTTTATACACATTTTACTTCTTGTTAGCTTTTCTCTGTCCCTCCTGTCAAGCACAAGCTCTGGAAGGCAGGGTTTTCATCAGTATCTGCATGTTTGGAACAGGGCCCCACACAGAGCAGGTTCTCCATCAACCTCTGGAGGGTGGGTTTGACACAATGCTGGGAGCTCATTCATGTCACTTAAGTCAGGTTTGTATGTGGCCCCTCACTAGAATTTTGCCTCTGGCAAAATGCCAGTCGCCATCTTGACTTGTTTACAGATCCTAACAGACTTTGCCCAAGAGTCACTCCTTGCATGCAGTGAGCTCGGGTGCAGCCACTGGGTCCTGCTGAGAAATACTTTCTTCCTCCTGGCAGCAGATCCCTGGTACCATCAGCTTTCATTTGGCTATATCCAGTGACCTGCAAATGACCATTTTACTACCAGCTATTAATTTTGCTGCCCACTTTACAGAGCTGTTAGAGGAAAATGCCTTGAGCAGCAAGATTTCCAACCCTGGGGCTCCAGGACCACAGTTAATTCGAGTGACAGGTTCACAGCCTGCCATCTGGGTGACCTTACACTGATTTCTAGGAAGCAAGATGGTGGCTATAAGACCTTATGGAAATAACACTGAGTACTCTGAAGCCAAGGAAGGGGACTTCCCAGGTGGGAGGAGGCTTAGCACTTCTGGGCTTGATGGTGTGAAGAGTGTTGTGAAATGGAAACTTTGCCTCATGCCCACTGGGAATGGCCAGGTGGGCCCCTGAGTGAGCACTCAAGAGGAAGGTTTGAGGATCACATGATCTTGAACTTGAGGAGTGAGGAAGGTGGGGTCAGCTCCTGCTCATCCAGCCCCCAACCCCCAGCTCCACCTGTCTCCTCTGTACAGTCAGCCTCTCCCATTTGGCCTGCTGTGTGGAGCAGGGCCAAGGACACAGCCTGTGCCTTCAGTCTCAGGGACTAGGCAGAGCTGGGAAGCAAGGAGTTGTAGGGCATCAACCACTCATGGTGCTGCATCCTCAAAGCCCTGAGAACGATTGCAAATCCAATTAACTAGGAGTAATTCCAACCATTATTCGTGCACAATTCCTAGTCAATTAATATGGTCTGGGGTTAATACAAATTTTTTCAAGTGTGAGAGGAAAAGATTGATTGAGCCAAAAAATGAAGATTGTGGATGTTTAAACTAATTTAAGATAATCAACCCTTGGGAAAATTTGATTTGAAATGATCATAACATAAAAACAGAAGGCAATAATGGTGTATGGTGTTCCTGCCTGCTCTACACAATAGCATCACCAGGTCTCAGAAGCACCTGTCCAGCGTTAGTGCGAGTTGAGGCCAGGTTCTCAAGTCCCCAGCATGGGCATCTTGACACGTGGGCTGCAAATCCAACTTCAGTCTCTTTCAATGGTCTTTTTTTGTCTCCATGGGTTCAGATTTTAAACTCAGCTCTCTGGGGTATGCAGTTTAGATGTCTTTAAGATCATGAGGCATGCAGTTCATGAGCTGGAAGCCATATGTGATTCTTCTCATGGGGAAATCCGACATTGGATGCTCGGTACTTGAAGTTTGTAATTGAGAGAAACTTCACTCTTTGTAAAAATATGGGGGTC
Source organism: Ictidomys tridecemlineatus (assembly GCF_052094955.1). NCBI lineage: Eukaryota > Metazoa > Chordata > Mammalia > Rodentia > Sciuridae > Ictidomys > Ictidomys tridecemlineatus. The sequence goes on from NC_135478.1 coordinate 102,210,831, forward strand.
TAAAATCACTTGCCTATGATAAAAAATGGCCCTGACTTGGAAAGTGTCTTTTTGGACATAAACAGAACAATTTCATAAGCCCGTTCCCAGTTGCCCGTTTCGTCATCAGTAGAGTCTGACAACTTGTTGACAATTTATCACTTGTCTGGTTATTATAAAACCTGAGAAGCCCCCAACTCCAACTGTATGGACCTTCAGCTTTTAGGAAATGAGCCCCCGTTACTTCAGGTGTTATTCTGGGGAAGGAGGAGGCAGGGGGTTCTCTCTACTCATTACCAAATACAAAGGCCTGATTACCAAATACCAAATACAGCTCAGTGTTTAAGAGCCCCTGGTTCCACCCCCAGTGCCAACACGATCAAACAAAAAGTATTGACCTGAGTGTCCTCTCTGCCTTGTCTTTGGGATCCACTCAGTGGTCCTTGGTTTTCCCATTTTCCAGACGAGGGCACTGAGGCTGGGAAAGGACAAGGAAGTTCCCTGGTTTGAGGGCAGGTGAGTGGTAAGGTCAGGATTTATATCCAAACTTTCTAAATCCAGGCTGGAGATCTGGGGTTATCTAATGACTGGCTGCCATGTGGACTTAAGATGTCACCTCTTCCCTTTCCACCCAAGCACAGAGGATCAGAGAGTAGAAGATTAAAACAATTAGTTAGTCAGCTTTTTCCTAGTGTATAAAGGATCCAAGCAATAAAATCATCATTCACATTATTACACATATGATTTTTTTCATATTCTTCCAACCTTACAAAGATGTTCTTTTTGGTTCTTCAAACACGGTAAGAGATTAGTACCTAGATGTTTGGTTAGGTTTTCATTGTTGTAGCCAGGTTACCAGAGAAGACCAGTGGAAAAGAGAAAAGGTTTATCTTGGCTCATGGTTTCAGAGTTTCAGTCCATGATCAGTTGGCTCCATAGCTCTGGGCCCAGAGTGAGGCAGGATACCATGGCGGCAGGGCATGGTGGGGGAACGCAGCTCAGGTTGTAGCCACTAGGAGGCAGACAAAGCTCTGCTCACCAGAGACAAAATACAAACCCAAAGGCACATCTCCAGTGACCCACCTCCTCCAGCCACATCCTACCTGCCCACAGGTACCACTCAGTGAATCCGTATCCGTGGATTTGATTAGAGCTTTTATAATGTACTCATTTCACCTCTGAACAGTCTTGCTCAAGAGCTTTAGGGAGAAGCCTCAGATCCAAACTGTGACACTGGGTGACCTCATGGAGAACAACAGAACCTAATTTTCCTCCAGAAAAAGAGACAATGGTGTAGCTATTAGCCAGGCCTTGCTGGGGCCCGCAGGGCAGAAGCTCTGCATTCTAACATCCTGCATGCATGGGAAGAATATTTCAGCCTTATACATATTTATATCAAACAGCAGAGTAAATATCACACACCCCGTTCCCAGTTAACATGCCAACAAGTAAAGTACTCATAAAGAAAAAGAAATGATTTTGTTTTCCTACCATGAAAGCTTTTATATTTGCAAACATTTCGATACCTAATAGAGCAGGTCATAAAGTGAGTTTGGTGCATTTTCTTGACAGAGGTTTTACAAGGTTTTAAAAGGACTTTGGGTAGTGTGTGGCACTCAACGTTTTACTCTATTACATTCTGACACCTGTTTATTGTGTGAGCTACTCTACATATCAGGGAATTTTCATAAATATTTGTTATGTTGGGGTGAAAACAAACCACTAATAGATCTCCCAGCCCATAACTGGGATGCAACAGCAATTATTCTTTTAAAGATGCCTGACATTTTTAAGAATGGGGGCTTTGAGTCACACTCCAAGGCACAGTGCGTGGTACTCTGGTTGGAAGCGGTGTGAGCTGCAGGTCCAAACTCAGGGTTCCATCAGGGTTCAGTGCAGAGGGGTCCAGTGGCAGGGGAGGGATTCTACCCCTCAGTCTCCCAGAGTTGCAACCCCTTCCTGTTCTGGCTCCATTGTCCTGGGACTGAAGAGCCTCTGGTGGGTCCTGCAGGGTCATAGGGAGTGGAGAGGGCTGAGGGATGTGTGCATGGGCACGGCTGGAAGTGGTGCTCACAGTCTGCACATCCCAGGGGGCAAACCCCGTGACCTCCCTCTGTCAACTGTGGTGGACACCTGTGCACCAGGGAGGATGGGCACTGAGCTTGACCACCACAGGTCAGCTCATCTTGTCACATCCATCCACACATTGAGAGAGTGCCCTATGTTGAGAACTGACGGCCCAGAGCACTTCCAATTGGAAACCTACGGCCTACATTTGTCTTTGTCCAAGGTTGTGTTCCTTCAAGACCGCTGTTCCAAGAACAAGGAAGATCGAAGCATTTCATGGTTTTCTAAAAGAAGTTCTGCCTCTGTGTGTAGGCACAATGCTTCTTTTCCCCCTCTATGGTTAGAGGGGGGAAAATGGGGTGGGGAGTCCATGCATTGTTCACGGGGGGCACACATAAGTTGTATTATTGCTTATGCAGAGGCCCATCTGAGAATTCAACCCAATGTTTTCTCAAAGCACAGAAGTTAATTCGTTGTTAATTGGTTTTAGAGAAGGTTTGCCTAGAGCATTGGTTCAGAGCAAACTTTGCTACCAAAGTCATTGAACCACATAATTTACACTCATAGCTGGTTTTGGAAGGGCTTGATTGTTGAGTGGGCAGCTGTTGGGTAGAACAGGAGGCTTCCCCCAAAATGTGTTTTATTCTGCAGGTGGAGCAGGATTTTCCATGGATGTAGTCCAACCGATAGCGCCAGACCTCCCTTTTCCCCAGCTGGCCTTCAGCCGAGGTGTGGCATGGACATCCTTCTTTCCTGTCCTCCCTGTGTCTCTTTGAGCATTTCTTTTGTCTCTACTACATGAATGTCAGACACTGAGCTAAGCATCAAGAAGACCAAGACAAATTTTATGTGGTCTTGACCTCATGGGCAACATCAGCTAGGTTTCTCTTTTAAGAAAAGATGTTAAATATTTGACTTAAGATAAAAAGTAGGGGGCTCTTGGCTGATGCAGCTAAGCCACTTGGGAGTGTGGTGGTTACGGATGCAGGTACAGTTGGATCCAGGTTTTTTCCTTTCATGGTTTTGGTGTGTCCCTCCAGCTCACACCCTGGGGTCACCTCTATTCACACACAGGGGCCTCCTCAGTGACATCACTCTGTCATGCACTTTGGGCAACACTGGGTTTACATTTTGTTTGTTGGTTTTGCTTTTTATTTTGCCAGAGTTTCCACCAAGACCTGGGAGTCATCTGATTGTGACCTAGTTGGTGTCCCAGGCTCTGCGCAGACCTGCAGGGTGTGGCAGTTGCTCTCGTTCCTCGGTTTCCCATGCTCACCCACAGACCGTACTGCACAGGGCCACAGCACAGCAGCACAGCCCTCAGTGCACCCTTCAGTTAACTGCACAGGAAACACAGTCTGTACCTCAGCCAGGCCTGGATGGGGTCCATTTCTTCAGTGAAAGCCACTCGATACCCATGTAAAGGAATGTATTCAGTGTCCCCATCATTGTGGATATGTCCCTAGTTCCACATTCACAAAGCAGAATGCCACAGCCCCTAGGCTTCACAGGGACAAATAGGACCCCAGGTGGTTTGGGCCCTTCTGTGGCCTGGTTTGCACACGTGTCATCCCGGGGCTCTCCTACAGGGAAGAGCGGCCGACAGGGCTTTTGCTTTGCTTGATGGCTTTTCCCATGGCTGCCCACATGCACAGGAGACCCCGGAAGCCTCTCCAGGTGCCCTGGGGCGTCTGCAGCCAGGAGTGACACAGGGCACTGGGCAGGCGCCCCTTGGCTTGTTCTGTCCTCCTCTGCTGCTTGCTTTGGGTGGATGAATATCTTCTCATCTCTCCCCTCCCGTGGTGTGGAGTGGTGTCCAGGTGGCTGGCTTGTGCTCTCCAGTGGTCACCCAGGACTGCGCTGTCTGACCAGGAATTCGTCCTGCCTTCCTGGGGCCGCCCAGCTCCTGCTGGAGGAGCAGTGGCCGGGAGGTCTTCTGTGAGACTCTCATCACTGAGACATGGTGTCCCCACCACGTCCAGGGAATGCTAGCTACACACCTCCATGCTGGCTCCTGGCAGAGCCTTCCTTGTGAGGAGTGTGAAAAGCATCAAAGCAAACCCTGGGCTGCCCGACAGTGAGACCAGGGACAGTTCCACCCTCTTTGACTTCCCTTACTCTTCAGAACTCCTAATCATCAACCTTATATTATTTATGGATTTATTTTATTTATTTACTTATTTTGTCCTGGGGATTGACTTCAGGGGAACTCTACCACTGAGCCACCCATCCCCCAGGCCTTTTTACTTTATTTGAAGGCAGGGCCTCATTTACTTGCAGAGGCTGGCCTCCAAGTTGCCATCCTCCTACCTCAGCCTCCTGAGTCACTGGGGTTACAGGCGTGCTCTGCCAAACTCAGCAATAAATCCCCCTTTTAAAGGTTCTTGTGAATTGGGGTGCTGCATGCCATCTCCATTATGAATGAATCCTTCTTTCAGACTGAACCACAGGATGTTCATGAGTTTGTACTTCATTCTTACATCATTAATTCGAAATCTAGATATTAAATGTTTACGTTGCCTTGCTTGAAGTTGTTTTGAAATGGATTCTCTCCGGGAGGCTGGGGAAGAGGGTTGCACCAGCTCATTGTGTGCAGTTTTATAACTTCACTTTCTTACCTGTGAGCTGACTCTGCTATGCTGAACTTAGATTTCCATTAACCAAATCCCACCTGGATGAGTGACAGAACAAGGGCAATAATGACCCTTCAGGACCACCTCAGATGCTTGTTCATGTCACTGCTTACTCAACACTAGGAGGCATCTTTTAAATTACTGATAGGGAAAGAGTACCAGTTGTTTGAGCAGTGTGCAACCTGTGCGGCTGAAGAGAGTGGCATTTCTAGTGCTTCCATGCTAATCCTTACCTCATTATGACCTTCTGAGGGTAGTCCTCGTGTTGGGACCTAGTGAGCAGCAAGGAGCGCTCCATTGACTTAAATGTCAAATGTTACCTTTAACGGGCAGCAAACAAGCACATTTCACGAACTGAGTTCAGATACCGACAAGTGATCAATGCAGGATTCCTCAGTGAGCTTTGAGACAGGCGGCGATGTCCATGTGGACTTTTCAAAGGCTATTCCTGATGACCAATGAGACACCCTTCCCTGCTGGAGGCCAGGAGGGAGCCAGGTGGTGCAGCAGAGCATGGGTGGTGGGTTCATGGGAACAGAGCTGGCGCCCGGCTCCATCCCACCTCCAGCAGGAGGTGTGCAGAGGACCAGCCCCAAGCCCAGGCCAGGAAAGGTAGTTCTGCCTGCAGACCCGGGCACGTGTCCCCGCAGTGAGCTGGCTTAGTGAGCAGGTGCCAGCTGCATACCGGGAAAGCCAGGGCAGCTGAGTGGCTGAGAGGAGGGCTGTGCCTGAGGAGCAGGACTGGATGGTGGCTCTATGCTGGGGACTGATGTGGCACAATGCCTGGGACCCATTGAGACTTCCCTGTAGATGGGGAACTCCGACCCAGGCATGTTGCAAAAGGAATCCTGCCCAAGGGTGGAGAACCAGATCAGAGGACCCCATCTCCTTCTGGGGCAGAAGCTGAGGGGAAAGGGCAGGAGCAGGTCACAGAGACAAGTCCCCTCTGTTTCCAAGAGACCTGAGTGGGTGGCCCAGAGAGGGCACAGGGCCAGGACAGGTCGCCTGGGAAGTACAGAAGTGACCTGCACTGAGGCAGCTGTGTGGGCAGGGACTGGGCGCCCCAGGACACATGGGAGGAACAGTTAGGAATAAACATCACCCTGCATTTAAGCTTGAAATCCACCTCCTCCAGGAAGTCTCCCGGGGCCTCCCATCCTCTCCATACACTTTCTGAATGTCAGGTGTAGACCATTTGGCTTACTGAGTTAAAATCAGCTGTTCAATGTTAATAATCACTGTACTTCATTGAGCCTGAAATACCATCAATTGTAAGTTCCCATCTTATTTTATATCATAGGATCTGCAGTTACCTTTCTTTTCTTTTTACATTTGCCTAATTTCTCTCCTCAGTTACTGTTCTTAGATAACAAGAACCATGATTTATGTTTTTGTCAACACATGTTAACTGGTAAATTCTTAGATAAGAGATTATTTCAACTACAAGAAGGAAGCCCATTTGAAGGAAATACCAAATGTTTTGAGAAGTTTCCATCATTTCATTATGAAAATCCACTCTTCGTGAAAATAAATTAAAAAAAAAACAACCCAGCATGAACTGGTGCATTTGAAAGAGGGGCAGTTACAATTTTGCAGATTGAAATAACTCAATCAGTTTTGCTGTTTTAAAATTTTATTCACACACATGCACAGGCTCCCAGGATCTGGGGGCTGGAATTCCCCCGCTGTGGTCAGCACTGAGACCCAGGAGGCCTGGCTGTGTGGCCACGGGTCTGGAGTTGGAGTCAGGGCTGTGGATTCTGCTGGAGTCGAGGGCCAGAGGAGCACCTTGCAGGGATTTTTAGGAGCGAATTGGATCGTGGCTCGGCTTTTCTTGTTGGAATAGGATTCAGCTTAGCATCCAAAATGGTTTGTGCCTGTGGCCGCTCCTGTCCTCCTTCTGTCCTTGTTGATGTCTGAAGGAAAACCAGCTCACAGTGATCAAAGCGGCCATTTGGGAGGAGGTGAGAGCCCCTCGTCTGCTCCACCTTCCGCACTCTGTGAGATGCCAGCTCACTGAAGGCGCAGTGTTTTGTCTGAATGAAGAGCCGGGCACAGACGGCATTCTAAACAGCACAAGTTTAAACTTTGGACATGAATTCATTTAGATGGGTCATCTTCAGCCCCTTAAAATAACTGTCTATCTTGTTTGTTCCACAGGGACCCTTCCTCCACGTTTATGACCTTAAATCAGAAAATTATGATGATCAAGGTGTAAATATTTAGTTCCTGATTCCTTGTTTCATTTTCTTTTTTCCTGAGTAGATCAGAGTTGGAAGGAAAGGCAGGCATTCTGAGGGAAGAGAAAAACCAAGAGCAAACACAGAAGGAAAGGCCTGTGCATTTGTTCTGTTCGCCTCGACTGGCTTGATATCAATCTCTGTTCAGTCTGATAAATACACAGTTTCCTCTGTATCAAAGAGCACACCCAGCAGGCTCCGGAAGCCAAGGCATCGGGTCTCATAATGTGCATTTCCCACCTCAAAATTTGCTTATTGGCTGCACTCTGGACACCAGACATAGGGCTCAACCAATAGGTCTAAACATGCTCACAGCACATAATAGTTAATAACCCTGACATAAATAAGTGTGATCCGCATTTTCTGGATGGAATCCAAAACGGTTCATACCTGTGGTCTCTCCTGTCCTCCCATTCAGACAAAGGAAGGGTCTTGGCTGTTGAATCAAGGGGTGCTCTTAGCGCAGCCGTTCAAGGGACTCCTGCACCCCCTCCCCAGGCTCATCTTGAGTACTTTCAAACACAGTTTGCTGCACCCACCTCATAGAAAACAGTATTGCTGAAAAATAGGGATATTTGAAACATATACAAGCTTTATACTCAGTGAATTCACAATTTACTGGACAAAGTTAAAAAGAAAAACTACAAGAAAGATTGCTATTTCTCTTCTCTTTCCCTTCTTTCCTTCCTTCCTTCCTCCCTCCCTTCATTTCTCAATTATCCAAGAAAGAGAGAGAGCACAGAGATAGGAAGAACACAAGGCAGGAATGGGCAATGGTGCTTAGCCATGCCTGTTCGCCCCTGTGGATTCTAAACTGAGCCTGTTTTTTTAAATTTCATAGCCTCCCTTTGTGTTTTCTGAAGCCGCACACTTTTTACTCCAATGTTACTTTTTTCTCTCTTACTTATGGTTTCTTTCGATTTTACAGTAATTGCTATCTTGTTCCCTAAGAAAAGAGAAATAAAGTTAAGAGAAAAAGCAGATGATTCAGCTGATGAGATCTCACACAAAGAGACTAATTGCGGCCATTCTGGAGAGTCAGGGGTGAGTGGCCAGTGGGGAAGGCAGAGGAAACCGGGTGAGTGGCGAGTGTGGGATTGTACAGCTGGGGCTACTTGTGGGCTGGTAAGTTGGGAACAGCCATCTGGATATTTGTCTCCCCTTTTTTACTTTTTAGGTGGATTTTTAAGACAACTCTAGAAACTTTTCTCCTGTTCTTCCTATGTTTAGTAGCAGCAAGGCAGGTGCCCTGAACTTCGCAGAGTGGGCCTCACTGTCATCTGGTGGTGTAAGCTGAGTCCTGGAGTAAGCAGACCCCAACTCCCATGGGAGACCAGGAAACCAGATCCCTCTCAGTCAGTGCCACCCACAGGGATCCTGTGTCCTGGCCTCTCCCTCCCCAGCTCCTCACATGGGCAGGATGCAGGTGATAGTGATGATACAGAACTCTGCCTCTCCTGTGTCCTGCTCCAGGGGTCCAGCAGATTGCCTGTGATCCTGAGCACTTCCATGTTCCCTGGATGTCTTGTCGTGCAGTCCAATGGTAATGACGATTTGAGGAAACGCTCAGCCCTCCTGGCCGCTCCTGGCCCAGGGCTGCAGAGGTTCCTTGCAATAAGGTCTCAGGGCGGCTTGTGGTCCTTGAACCTGGTCAAAGTGAGATTTTAACAGTCTCTCCAGTGGGAGTACCCCAAGGAGGGAATCCAGGGTGTTCGGCTTGATGCACAGGCCAGTGAACTCCGTCAGGAAGATCAGCACCCATCTCACCCACAGGCGCCGTCTTGAACCTTTGCCACAGACAATGCGTGGGAAAGCACATGGCTCTGTGCAGGTTGTCTGTGTGGCGTTTCTTCTTCTCGCCATCTTAGTACTCAGGTAGGAAATCTGCCCAGATGTGGAGCAACAGCTGCCTCTACAGCTGAAGTTCAGGTGATAGGATCCTTACAAATGATCTGCATCAGGGCACACGTCATGCTATGGATGTGATATCAGGGAGGTCCTGACCAGAGGAGCGATTGCCAGGTCATCTCTTAGAACTTTTGAGAGATCAAAACAGAGAAATGTGTGCAGAATAATGTTAAATCCACCCAATTTGTGTTTTGATGCATTGGTCTCAGGTTCAAAAAAAATTTTAAAGAAAGAAGTAAAAAAAAAAAAATAAAGCAATGTTGGGATGGTATGTTGAAATCGATGACAGTTACCTTCAGTCCTTCTCTTGGCCACAGTGGAGTTACCCCTTTTATTTGAGGTGACACTATGATAAAATCAAAATATAGATGTGGTCATTGCTGTAGGTAGCCCTTAACTGTTTCAAAACAGAATTTGGTGTCAATGTTCTCTGTGACAAAGTCCTTGTGAACCAGTATGGTACAAACACATAGCAGGGCACTAAGTCCTTTGGTACATTCACAGTTCTTTATCTTCAGAAAGCTGTGTGTGTGTATTTATAAATAAATAATAATCCATATGTAATGCATATTTGCAAGTATGCATGGTAAATATAAACATTTATGCATATAATATTCACTTTGGAAAGTGAGATTTATATTAATATACTTTAATATTTATTTAGAATATATTTCAGTGATACAATAATAACTGAGTGATGGCGAACTAGTAGACATTGTGATTATAGCTTTTTCTGAGCTATCTCACTAATTCCATGCAATGATCCTTTGAACTCGAGATTGTGGTCATACCCATCTTACAGTGGAGAGAACTTGATCTGTCTCAGGTCACAGAACCAGCACTAGCCAGGGCAGGTGGGTCCCAGGCTCTCTGACTCTGCCATGCTCTTCACTGAGCCAGAGGAAAAAGAAATGGTCCCTCTACATCAGGAGCTGGGGGCAGGGACCAGGGTGACGGTATGGGTGTGGTCTGCCGCTCAGAAGAGTGTCTAAAGGAGACTCAGGCATTATCTGCCACAGAGAGTGCTGTCATTAGCAGCCACCCTGAAGGATGTGGAGAGGCAGCTGGTGGTCCTTAAGCCCCCTGGAAGCATATGCCCAGTCCCAAACAACAAAGTCTGCAGAGAGCTGGAAATCAATATTTGTCAAGTGGTATAATTATTTGTAGCTAGCACAAGTACATAGACATATCTTCATGTGTTACAAGTGTTCATTTGGAAAATGTAAGCATTTGAAACGTACCAGTTCCTGTATCCTGTACAGGGATTTTATCATCTTTAAAAAAAAAAAAAAAAGCCTTTTGGGGCTGGGGCTGGGGCTCAGTGGTGGAGCACTGACCTAGTATGTTTGAGGCCCTGGGTTCAATTCTCAGCATCACATAAAAATAAATGAATAAAATAAAGGTCCATCAACAACTAAAATGTATATAAATATAATTTTTTAAAAAAGAGTTTCATTATTCCTTTTAAAAAAAAAAGGCTTTCATGTCATAAAAAGGAATTTCCCCAGCACACATCACCCTGGGATGGACTGATTCCCTATGAAGTTGCTGACCTTGTGACAAGGACCATGAGCCAAGGATGGGGCATCAGTTCCAGGGAGCCCAGGGAAGCTTCAGGGGCCAGTGTTTGTTGATCCAATAGCATCCTGTGTCCAACCACACACAAGCTTGGGGGACCCCCACTCAGAAGATGGGCCCTCAGTAGCCACCTGTTCTTTGGAGCAAAGCCTTCTTTTCCATATTGAGGTGAGGGGGGAAGCTCCTTCTTCAGCAGGTGGGGAGTGATCAAAGTAGAGTGCACAGGTGAGGGAGTTAGGAGGTCGCTGATCCGCAGGCAGAGTGGACACGGCTTCCATCCCAATCCTGTAGCCCAGCTCTGGGGATGCCACACTCCAGGGTCAGAGATGGAGCTGCCCAGCCCTGTGGCTGCCAGGCTCAGGAATACCCACCTGCACCTGTGCACAATGGGACTCACAGCAACCCTGGCCTCAGTGAGAGATACTGGTCCCTGCACCAGGGGACCTGACAGTACCTACCCACCCACCAGGTGACATCTCTTGCTTGCACATCAATATGTTTGGTGAGCTCCATTTTAACTAGAGAGAAGGTCGTCCCTCTTGTTTGGGTGTTACTTCAAAATAAAGAAAACCTTGACCACAGCCACTGTGGCTCAAAAACTGCCTGTTGAATGCAGGTGGCTCTTCAATGTGTTTTAAAGTGACAGTTTTTCCCAGGTCTGAAGGAACAAGTAGCCAGAGTATATGGTCGCTTCTGAGCATGAACACAGTTTGATGCAATCACTGAACAGTTCAACCTTTTTCTCCCAAAACTATATAGACCTCAGTTTCTGTTCAGTCTTTCTCTGAGTAAAACATTAGAAGGTGCTATTCTGGTTTCTAAAGTGGGACATTAGCCTCAGCGTCAAATATTTTCTAAATGATGTGTTAATTACGTTCTCTAAAGCTCAGCAATTTTTTTTTTTGTCAGCCAGATACATTGAAGAGATTCACATCTCCCTGAGGATGTTAACTGTCCCCTGGTGAGATGGCACGTGGGAACTTGCCAGCATCAAACCCCCTTCCACCTGCTCACCACGTGGCCTCATTCATGAGATGAAAACCTCCATGCCCCAGGTCACCCACAGAAAACTTAAAACCTGTGTCCTTCCCAGAGTTTGCAATTTTCCTGCTCATATCTACAAAATAAATTCATGGTTTTCACCCCAGAGTTCTTTTTCTGTAAGCCCCATGCATCTAAACACCATTGAATACACTATTTTTTCTGAGTTGAATAATGTGAATGGTCCCAGCAGTTTTGGGTGGCTTCATCGGGAGGGAATTCAGTTGTTTCTCTACTCTGACCACCCCCATAAAATGTTTTTAATTATTTACCCACATCAAATGTGCCACCAGCCATAAAAGTACCCCGGGAAAATAATGCGCATAAATTAACAGGACCCAAATCTCCAATTAGAGAAGGAAACGTTTGCTTTGTATTCAAACAATCTTTTCCATTTGACAGAAACAAGCAGCCTGTCACAGTCTAAGTCAACATCAATTATGAATAACCGATTATTTGCAAGGAAGCGATACAAAAACAGATTCTGGACTTCTGTGGAGGCTAGAGTGAGTACATGACAGTTGATGAGGACCAATTTTTTAAGTCTCTTATAGGTGCCCCTGGTGGCAAGTGATTTATTAGTCCAAGTAATGCAACATATAATGAAATAGATCATCTTTTCATGAAATATTAGGGTCCAGTAGATGGGATAACTGTGGGTCTAAATGTGAAATCTCTCTTTATGGATAAGCTCATGGGCACTGTAAGTGACGTGTTCACACTGTTTTGTCAAAGGAGTGCCACAAGCTCATAATTAAAGAGCTGCTAGGAATGATTACAGCAGAAGGCAATGGATACATCAGAGGAAAGCAAGGGAGAACAAAGTTGGGGAGGGGCACGGGGTTCAACAGAACACACAATATCTCAGGGCCGTTTCTGCCCTGTGTCTGAGGGTGTTTGCGCCATGACTCTTCATGCATGGAGCAAGACATGAAATAGTAAGAACTGGAGACTTCCTCACACCAGTCTGCAGTGAGTAGAACAACTAACTAGCCCAGAAGTCAGCAAGGTGGCAGAAGAACTGAGTTACAGGTGAACTAGCCTCGCAGACAGCTGCCAGTCCCTCCACCTGCAAGCAGAGTGGGTCCCCTTCAGGCCCCATGGAGCAGTCTCCAGGCTGGACCACAAGCAGGGGTTGCTTCATCTAAGGCCTGTGAGACCCTTGGAGCTTCTCCCTGCCACAGGGACTATTAGACTATGAAGACCACCATGGCCCACCTGTAGCACTCCTCAAGCTGTCTGGCCATAGAAATGGCAGAGGTGACGTTTGGGTGGGGAGGGATAAAGAATGATAATGAAGTTTCTGGGCGCTTCTTCTAGGCTGAAGAAAGGACACAGACAGCCTGGGGGTGAGACCCAGGCAATGGGGAAGTCATGACTTGTCAAAGGTGAATACGGAAGAAGCCAGGGAGCCTCATATCCACCATGACAAGGAGCCACCATAGAGTGTGCGGGATTGCTCAGGGGCTGAGGGGAGAGCTCACGTTTCCCTTTCGACGTCAAGGACAGAATGACCACAGGGCCACAGGGATTGTACGTCTGCAATGCTGGGTACATAACACAATGTAACTTCTAGACTGCAAACGCCACATGGGAGGGGCAGCATCTACACTTCTCACTGTTATTATGTTCCCATTTTCTGGACATGGCCTGGTTGGAAGGACAAAGAGGGGAAGTCATGTTACTGGGGCCAGGACCACCCAATGGGAGTGGGCCCTCAAGCCATGGAGAAGACTCAGCTGTGGCTGAGCACCTGGTCTGAGGGAGAGAGCAAAGGGTGGAAGCATGCAGGACTCTCCCACCTTGCCATCTCCCATCTCCCATTCCTCCTGCTAAAAAGAGCTGGAGCCTGCTGTCTCCTGGTAGAGCAGGGCATGGGTGGGGAAGAGCTGTGGGCTGGCAGGCATGCAGGCATGTCACCATCCCATGTGCCCCTTGAACAGCACATGCAGCAGAGACCTGGCAAAGAAGCAGGCTGTGTCACTGACTGCAGTTTGGGGAGGGCCACAAGGGAGCATCCTCCACACACCAGGCTGGGTAGCCTTGGGCACACCAGAATCCAAACAGTCACACCCCTTTCCATTTGGGAGAAGTTGAAGTGTCAGAGTCCTTCACGGGTTTCACTCAACTTATTGTCAGAGGAGAAGAAGGGTTTTTAAAAATGCACATTTAATTAAGATTCTCATGTTAGAGAAGATTTTTATAAATGAGATGACTGACATGACTTGTGTTCAATGACCTCTGGGTGTGAGAGGTTGTGCCACTGCCATCTGTGGTCTGGGCAACTTAAACTGAAAATGAAGGCTGACCTCCGCAGAGTGCCCAGCACAGAACCAGAAGCAGAAATATTCTTTTTGTTTTTAATATAAAAACATTGGCTTGGGTTAAAAACAAGCAGCAGAAATCGTTCCTGAATCCTCCCACACCCTCCCCTCATCTTTGGATCATCTCTGTGGAGCTACTCCACCTTGGATTGACATTTTCTATGAAGAGAAAGTAAGAAACTTCCACAGTCTGACATGGCTGAGCTCAAACACTGGGTGTGGAGGCTAGCTGACATTTGCCAATCCCTATCTCAGGTTGTAAAGCCTTACCCACCTTTATTTAGATAGAGGTAAGTATTTCAGATGGAGAAAGAAGACAAGGATAATCTTATTTGTGTTAATCTTATTTTCTCAGCTATGCCAGCAAGTTTGCATTCTCCACTTAACAGAAACAACGGGGCTTAATTAGAAATATTTTTCTCAGCAGGTCTGATAGGAGATAGATGTATTATGTATGTATTCTAACACACACAAATATTGGAATTAAAGCAGAAGGTAATTATAGAAGTTTTTGCTTCCTACAGTTTTACTTTCCATGGGTTTGGTTATCCACAGTCAATATGCAATTTCAGCATACCAATTGGTAAATAGACTATTTGTGAGTTTTAAATTGTGTATCTAGCTATCTATAGCAGTGACATCTGCACCATCCATCTCTGTCCCTTCTCAGACATGAATCAATGCTTTGTCCAATATATCCATGATGTGTATGCTACCCACCCATTAGTCATTTAGCGGCCATGTTGATTACCAGATCAACTTCCCTGGTATCACAGAACAGTCAAGTGTTCAAGTAACCCTTATCTTATTTGATGATGGCCCCAAAGTGCAAGAGCAGTGAGATTGGCGATTCAGATAGGCTAAAGAGAAGCCCTAAAGTAATTTCTAAAGGTGAAAAATTGACTGGAAAAGCAAAGAAAAACATTCCCATGCTGAAGCTCTTTGGTAAGAATGAATCTTTCACTCATGAAGTTATGAAGAAGAATAAAGAAATATACATTTTTCATGGTTTCAAGCATCCAGTGTGGTCTAGCAATGTATCTCTGTGGATAAGGGGGAGCTACTGTATATATATTTAAGACAAGCACTCTTGTTACCTGAAACTGTATTTTTTGCATGGGTAAACACTGACCTATTCATTAGATATCTTAGTCAGTTGCCAGAGCCCAAATTACTTTCTCAAGTGTTAAGTCTCCAGGCTGAAATTCCAATGGCCACTGTTTTCCTGAAAATCAATGGTGCTCTGGTCGCCCCTGTTCCTGCGTGCTCTCTCCTTGACCTGCAGCCAGACGCTCATTACTGGTCTGAAAACAGGTGGAGGCCTGTGTTCAGAAAAGACCAGCTGAAGTGAGCCCCTATTCCCATCCACTGAGCAACTTCCTGAAGACCCCTCTGGCCCCCTTGTTTAAGTGTTTCCTTGACACTGATTGCAGCTCCAGGTACTCTCAATAAAGAAATTCTACTAAAAATCCCAGTTAAACCACTATCCTCTTACATTCCCACAATTCCTCATTTTGAGTAATGCCAATGGTTCTCCAAATAGTTTCAGCGACTTGCTTTGCAGCCCGTCTGCAGACGCCTCTCCCACTGTTCATCCTGCTGGACACTCAAGAGCTCACAGCCTGGGAAGCTGCCAACCAAATCATTCCAGAAATCCCTTCTTTAAAAAGGTGAGCAACTCACAGCAATAGAAATTCTGTCAAGAGCCCCATGCTATCAAGACAATGGAGAACAGAAAGGCACTTCAAACACAATTGCTTTCTTCTCCTGTCACCAAACAGAAAGGGTTAATTGTGCCAAATGTGTGTGTCCCAAGAATAGGCCCCACAACCCAGCTAAGCCAGACTTCATGATGGAGAGAGGAAGCCACATGGGGGAATGAGAAATAAGGAGCCTGGTATTTTTATGCAGCCTCCCTCACGTGGACTTTGGATTTAGGAGCTTCTAGTCTCTGGGCTTTAATTGCAAAGAGAGAGTATCTATGCCTCCTTGCGTGCTCATGGTGAGGAGGAAGACACAAGAGCAGGTAGGCTCTCAGGGGATATCATTTGGCCTTGCACTCTCTGCTGGCTGCTCAAGTGTATGAGGCCTTCTTTCCCCCAGGAGACTGTTCTCAGGCTCATTTCCTTCATATGATTTCCAAAACCCCACCACATCCCTCTCTGCACTCTGTTCAGAGCCACCACCAGACAATCTGTGTTCCCACTCTGACGTCACCACCAACTTGCTGTGCAACTCAGGTTTTTGACTTGCAGATTTCTACCTTTTATCAGCAGTGAGTTGACGTCCGTCCTCCCTGACATGGTGTTAGGTAACTGATACTCACTTTGTTGACTGAATCCCTGAAAACATAACCAGGCATCCATTCAGGAAAGCATTTTACGTACCATGTATGCAAAGATATAATATCCAGACAGTCCCGGATGTAGGCTTTTCTGACTTTATCATGGTGCCAAATTTCTGTGCATTCAATGTGAACACTACTTTGAATCTTGCTCTTTTCCTGAACCAGCAATATGTAGTATGACACTCTCTTACAATGCTGGAGGGTGGATGGGGGTGGCTTCTGTGATGATGATCACCAGGGGAAGCAACCAGTTCTCTACAGTGTATTGCATTTCTAAGCCACGATGCTTGGTCAATCACATGCATTAAATGCACTTCAATTTAGGATAATTTTAGCTTGCAATGGACTCATCAGGACGTAACCCCATTCTAAGTCAGCAAATCTGTATTTCCCAGGCAAAGTCTTTTATACTGGGTCATTTCAGGAAAAAGAGATGGCATCCCAGAGAGGATACTCAGCCCAAATGCTGTCCTCCCACCTGTCCTTACCTTTGGAAGACTAGAATCATCTCTTCTTCAACACCCGCTCACTAGAGCTTACCTGCACACATACAACCCTCCTCAGTCCAGTTCCGTGTGGCAACAATTGGAACCAACTTGGAGTCACTACCTCCATGTGGATGCATGAAATTGACATGAAGCTGGGAGAGTAGATGGACTTGGGTTTTACTTCTCCAATCTATTTACCATTGATGGGGTTAGTTGGATAAGAAACAGCATCACTAAGCCACAATGTTCCCTTTTGCAAAACTGAAATAATACTACCTCCATTGCAGAGTGGTTGTGAGGGTTAAATCAGATGATATGGTAGGAGAACTTCATCAGAGAAACAGGCATGCAAAATTCTCAAGGAGGGACAGCTGTGATGGTCACACCTGAAACTCCACAAGGTCCAGAACTGAATTTGCTCTCACTACTGATAATTAATTAGGTTACAGATTTAAACAAGATAAAAATGTCATTTAAGTAGAAGTCTGGGTTGTAGCCATGGCTGTCAGGAGAGCCCTCAGGGGTCCAGACCCTTGCCATTTGGGGGGCTCAGCCATTCCTGGGCAGTCACGTGGGTAAAGCTGGTGCCCTTCCATGTCCCTTGGGGCCAGCAGAGAGTGGATATCTAGGCAGGAGGACCTGCTCTTTCTTTCAAAAATGTGTAATTCATAAGATGCCCACAAAGTGAAGCCCACTCACTCAACTGCATCTAGCTACAAGGTGTTGGAAAGTACTGTACTTTGGTCAGCTGGTTGAAAATATCTGTTCTGTTGCTGGTTTGTTTGTTTGTTTGTGGTTTGGGAGCGTGTGTGTGTGTGGGGGGGTGCTGCAGAATGAAGGCAAGGCCGTGTGCATACAAGCCAAGCTCCCACCACTAGGCAGAGCTCTCCTCAACCTGGCAAGAAGTTTGAATTGAGGTCAGCATCCTGCTCTCTATAGTTCACTGTTGCCACCTAGTACATTCACAGTGTTGAGAAGCCACCGCCTCCATCCAGTTTCAAAATATTTTCATCCTTTAAAAAGAAATGGTGCCCTATAAGCACCGCAGCCCAGATTCCTCCTCCACTCAGCCCTGGCAGCAGGAGTCTGTCCTGTCTCTGGAGTTACCTATTCTGGATATTTCATATGAATGAAGTCACAAAATACATGATGTTTGGTATCTGGCTTCTTTGACTTGACATTGGAATATATTATTTTTCACTAAAAAACAACTAACCCAATTTTTAAAAATAGGCTAAGAACCTGATTGCACATTTCTCCAAAGAAGACATACAAGTGACTAATAGGTATTTGGGGAAAAAAAGGTCCCGCATATCTAGTCCCTAGGGAAATCAAATTAGAACCAAGGATATAGTGAATCATTGCGCACACACAAAAGCTTGATTTGCAAAGATGGGGAACCATGACCCTCTGTTCTTCCATAGTTGCCCTGACTGTGAGGTCCGGCCCTTCAGTGGAGGCCACAGGATTGGCAGGGGCAGAGATGGCTTTCCTAACATGGTCCAGGGGAGTCCATAGGGAATAATTACACAGGAACCCTCATCACCACTCAAGTATCTTCCGTTCCCACTGTCCACGTGACCATGCGAGGTGATGTTCTGCCACGAGAATATGATGCTCTGCAGGAACCACATGAGCAACACGCAGCCCCATACTGAGAAAGCTCCTTCCAAACTATAAGACTGCAGTTGCAAAGGAAATAAATCATGAAGGTCTGTGCCTCGTGGAAGGAAAGAAACAGCGGTAAGTGATCTGAGCCCAGCCTCCGAGAGACTCCGCAGTCAACTCTGCTTTCTTAAGTGACCAGAAAAGGTGCTTTGTGTGAGATTAAATGTGTGTGTGTGCATGTGTGCACATGTGTGCATGTGCGCATGTGGGTGTGCGTGGGTGTGAGCCTGCGTGCCTGTGTGCAGGGGGTGTATTTCTGCAAATAAGTCCCGATTCCTAGATGATTCATAAATTTTCACCCTTGGTCATTAGCGCACAATCTTTTTCATTTTCCATATTATTAATCATTGCTTCTCTAAATTTAGAAAAATGATTTTAAAAATAAGGATGACACCCACAGCGGTGTACTGCCATTTCCTTTGAATGGGCACAGTCGTTCTTGTTACAAAAAGTATGTAACCGGGGGACTGAACTGTTCATCTATCAACTCCGTGATATGCAGCCCATTTATAACTTTCACACAGCTGATTACTTACAGCTCCCTCCTTGCACTCTTCCAAATGCCCCCAGGAGGATAAGAAGTTAGTTCTCTGTTCTAATTATAAGCTGCTTCCAGGGCCTTTGCTTTGGGTATTTTGCGGGATCACTTGGTTTCGGATGCATTGAGGTAACCTGCTGGCTCGGGAGAACTAGGGGAGCAGGTCAGGCCTCCTGCCTTTGTGGAAGGCAGAGGGCAGGGGAAGGCCGGCATGCCTGGGCAGCTTGGGCAGTCCCTTGTAAGGCTGGGTTCACATCTGGGGTTAATGCAGGGTGACTGTAGGCTGATCTGCAAAGTGCACTGTATTTATATAGAAGAGGTGACACAGATCAACGGATCCTTCCCTAGAACAACACAAAACATAAAACTTGATGTTCGATTGCAGGGACTTTTTGATTGTAATTGCCGATGGCAGTCCCACGTGTCCAGGAGACGCAGTGAGATCTCAATGCAGGGATCCGTTTTGAAAGAGCAGATGGAGCTCATCGGCTGCCACCAGCTCATCTATTTGTCTATTGTGTGCACTGAGGACATTTAAGGGCTCACATTCTCCAAAGAGAAAACAAACAGGAAGAGCAACCAATGTAAGTGCTTTTGTTCCTCCACCCCTGGGCAGGTCTGTCTCAGCAGCTTCTCTTACCTTGAGGCTCCTTGAGGGTCTGGCTCAGCTTTCACATACCCTATAGGTGGGTCCACCGAGGATCTGGCTTCCTGGAGAGTCAACCACTGAGTGACACCTAAGGAAAGTCAGAAAACAGCCCCTGAAAGGAGACCAGCTTGTCTGCTTTGACTTGTGTCCCTCCTGTCCCTTCAGAAGTGGTCTCAGAAAGAGCCAGTGGTATCCAGAGGATCCCAGATGAACACTCTCCAGGATGGTCGCTGCTCCCTGGTGACACCCTGCTGCCGTTTCCTGGCTCTACCCACCCCTCCGACCTCACTCACTGCTCTGCCCCTGGCTCACTGACCTGCCATGCGGTGTCCAGAGCCACTTCCCGCCATGTTTTGTGCCCTGAGCACCAGTCCTGGCTCACCCTTCTGGCTACACCCTCAGCCTTCCCAGCCTCTGTGTTCCTTTCACAGAGAAGCTTCCTCAACTGTCTCTATCCTGAAAAACTATCCAGATTACCAGGTGGAACATGGAGGACCTTTAGGGCAGTGAGCCACTCTGTGTGACACCACAGTAGTCACCGCACACTTGTCTGAATGCACAGAATGTGGGACAGTGAAGAGTGAGCCCTGATGCAGCCTGGGGGCCTCAGGTGACAATGACAGTCAGTGCAGGCACAGTCTGGGGCGAGGGGGTTGCTGGGAGTGGGAGGCTGGGCACAAGTCAGGGAAAGGGAGGTACAGAAATCCTCATGTCTTTCTTTCTATTTCTCTGTAAATATTTTATAACAAGAAAATTAAAAACCCAAACAGCAACAAAAAGAGTGTTCCCATCTGGTGTTAAAATTTACCATTTTCAAGAGGGCATTGGGGTCATTTTCTGTCAAACTGTCCCATGCTGAGCCCCAAGCCAGCAGACACTGTGATGAGCAGCTGGTGTGACCCCACACTCACCCTCTCTTTGTCACCCTGCATGACAGGGACCTTTCCTTCCTCCTGCTGAAACAGGACATCAGTAGGTTCGTATTTGCTTCTGGAGCTTGAACTTGGAATTGCTGTTAATTAGTAAATGTCATTAAAGAGAAGTTTAAGAACTGCTTGCTCCCTGGAACTCACCCTCTTCCGCTGCTCTTGGGAATCCTGCCATGGTCACCCTGAACAGGAGTGTGCTAGCCTGTAGGATGACTAGCTCCATGTCCATGGGACCCTGTTCCCTCTGCAGAGAGCCAGCACCAACTGTCAGACCCCCCGTGAGGCCACTCCACCTCTAGTAACTACATGAGCCCATCTCAGCTGAGGCAAGATCAAATTCCCAATCTACAGAATTGGGAAAAAGCAAACAGTTCTATCTAGAGCTGCTTTGTTTGCAGATTCTGTCATCTGTTAGGCAGGAAAGGTTACAGACATGCATGATAAATATCTGTGGAAAAAAATGAATCAGTAATTTCTAAAACTCACAGAACTTAACAAAAACTACAGCTCAGGAGGCCAAGGCAGGAAAATCACAAGTTTAAAGCCAGCCTCAGCAACTTAGTAAGAGCCAGTTTTAAAATAAATAAAGGTAGAGCCAGGCACAGTGGTTGCACACCTGTAATCCCAGCAGCTTGGGAGGCTGAGGCAGGAGGATTACTAGTTCAAAGCCAGCCTCAGCAATGGTGAGGCAACAAGAAACTCAAGAGACCCTGTATCTAAACAAAATACAAAAAAAGGCTGGGGATGTGGCTCAGTGGCCAAGTTCCCTGAGTTCAATCCCCAGTACTCCCCCTCCAAAAAAAAAAAAAAAAAGTGTAGGACACGATGTAACATAGAACATGTTGCATAAGAAAATAGGAAACTTAACTTGCTGGCTGCTACCCGCTTCCCAGTCCTGGGGCCACATGTAGCTAAGAGAGCACCTAGCAATTAGCCAGAAGGCATTGCTGTGGGTTGTGATGAACAATCCGACCACCTTTAGGATAGGCCCAGAACCCTTCTGCCCTCATGGACAGCTCATGTCTCCCATTATTGCCTGCAGGATGGGTGTAGATGTAAATTCTCCCCACCCTGCTGAGGTTTATCCTGATTGGCTCCTGTACATTATATTAGTTGTGTGTGTTTTCTCAATAAATGAGATTCTGCTTTGACTGTTCTCCCTGGTGCGTCTGATTGTCCTCCTGCAAGGGAGGGTTGGGTGTGGGCGGCCTGTCGACCTTTGCCTTTCTTGGTTCATCCTGGTTGGGGGCGTCCTCCCCCAATCTCTCCCGCAAGTCAGGAGGGACCAGGACATCTTTTCCCACAGGGCCATGTTCTCACAGCTACCCACTTGTCATTGTGATTTAGTCTGATGGGAAATGACACCCTTCCTCACTGTCATTAGTTCACGTCACTTTAAATTCTCCCAGGCGTGGGCAAGTGAGTCACAGACACTCATAGACTCTCCTGAAGGAGGGCCGCAGAACTCCTGTGTGCAAGATGTGTGTGCGCAGGAGGCCTGAAGTTGCAGAGGATCATCAGCAGTCCAGCCAGCCACCTGCCCAGGGAGACTTCAGAGGCTTGACCTGGAAGGAAGGAGCCACTGGTTTCCCACCATGACGACTGCCAAGCTATGGGAATGCTTCACCGTTCCATTTACAGGGTCTAAATATTAAACTGCCAAAGTTGTAATTGGGGTTGTTTCTCCAGCCTGAGATGAACACCTGAAGCTTTTTTTAATGACTGTGAAATATGACTTGTCATTAAATGATCAGATGTGATAAGACCTAGAAAACCTGAAAGAGGTTGAGCATAAAATAACCATTTTTAACACAAAGCAATTTCCTCCCCAGCTACCGGGCAGGAGTTCGGATTTTCTTGAAAGAATTCCATCTCTATACTTCAGAAGCAAACTTGGCTAAAGATATTCCTATTATAACAGTCCCCCCTTATTCAGTTTTCCTGTCTACAGTTTCAATTACCTGCAGTCATCCAAAGTGTGAAATACTAAATGGAAAATTACAGATATAAACAATTTATAAGTCTTAAGTTTCATGACATTCTGCCATTCTGAATTGTGGGGTGTAATCTGATATCATCTAACTCCATCCTGCTCCATGATGCATCCCTTAGTCCAGTGTATCCACACTATATACACTACCCACCCATTAGTCACTCTATAGCTATCCTGGTTATCAGAGTAACTGTCACAGAATTGCACTTCCTAGGTTCACATAACTCTTATTTTACTTAGTACTGGTCCCATTTCACAGGAGTAGTAATGCTGTCAACTGCCATCTACTAAAAATAAGGCTTAAAGTACTTCCCTTATTTATCATCCTTCATGATCCCAAAAAGAGTAAGAAGAGTACAATAAGAAATCTGAGAGAAAACATATTCACATAACTTTTCTTACTGTTTGTTGTAATTTTTTCTATTTTTGTTATGTTATTGTCATTAATCTCTTAATGTTCCTAAATTACACATTAAACTCGATCATAGATATTTATGTATAGAAAAACACACAGCATGTATCTGTGTTGATATAGGTTTGTATGTATATGTGTGTGTGTGTGTGTGTGTGTGTGTGTGTGTGTGTGTGTGTATTTAGGTACTATCTGCATTTTCAGGCACCCACTGGAGGTTTTGGAATGCACTTCCTTCAGATAAGGGGTGGAGGCCACAATGTCAACTCTTACAAACCTTATGTTTTGCTCCGAGGGCCTTCCTCTGCCTTTACGATGTTCACTCCAACAGAGACAAGTAGCTCTCTTCTTCAGATTGGAAAAAATAAAGGAAATCAATCTGGGTAAAATAGGTTGAGACTTAAAATGTTTAAATACCGATTATTCTTATCTACATTGCCCTTCCTCTTTGAGTGCAAAGTCAATTTGGAAATTAATTTATTTTTTTAAGATGCACTTCTAAAGCAGGCATGGTGGTATACTCCTGTAGGCCCAGTGACTTGGGAAGCCGAGGCAGGAGGACAGTGCGTTGAGTTTGGCAAATAAGTGAGATTCTGTCTTAAAACATTTTTTAAAACTTAAAAGTTGTTTTTTCTAGTTCTTCCTCAGCTTCCCCTACACTGACAGGAAATGTTGCTAAAAGTCCTCAAGCCCTGGGTCTTCCCATGGCTGTGCTGCCTCTTGCCTCTTTAAGGGTCACTTCCCCCTTTCTGCTGTCTGCTGTCCCCAGCCCCAGGAGACAATGAGCCAAACCCAAGCCAGCCACAACCATCTTGCTCCAGCAGTTGGGCTTGTGTGGCCCATGCATGCCCAGCAAGGCTGGCTAGGGTCACTGGGGATGATTTCCTTCTTTTTCTTTTTCTTTTTCTTCTTCTTTGTTTTTCTTTTTTTTTTTTTTTGGTGGGGGGTACCAGGGATTGAGCCACATTGCCAGCTCTTTCCTGTATTTTATTTAATGACAAGGTCTCACTGAGTTGCTTAGGGCCTCACTAAATTGCCAAGGCTGGCTTTGAACTCATGATCCTTATGCCTCAGCTTCCAGAGAAGCTGGGATTACAGGTGTGTGCCACTGCACCATCCTGATTTTCTTCTTGATACACAGAAAACAATCCCTGCAGAGCTGACCGCCTGCTGCTGCCTCCATGTCCTTCCCTGCTGTGTTCAGAGTCTTGGAGGACAAGACTCCTGACCATAAGATGGTTCATTGTATGCATGGACCAAAATTCATTGACCTGCTCACTAGTTGATGGGCATGTGAGTGTTTCTACCTTTTGGCTGTTGTGGACCATGCCGCATATTAGATTTTGTTGGATTGTCTCTTCTCAATTATCATGACTATTTTTTGATTTATATTTTTAAAAATTTTTATTGTTCACAGTAAAAAAAAGGAATCATAATATAATTTTCACAGTTATTTTGTTATTATTGTTGTGGGACTATAAGAGGTGATGAATATAAAAATCCTATAAGTCCCTGAAACTCTGTTTGGCATGAAGTCAATGCTCAATTCGTGTGTGCGGTGGACATCATCAGAACCAGCCTGAAGACTTTGTCTGCCTCTCATGCTGTCCTGAGAATGACGCCCGTCTGCTCTGCAGCATCTTGAATGGAGACCAAACCTGAAGATGGGGATGGCTGTGTCTGATGGTGACTGGTGAAAACTGGGGTCTCTGCAGAGCTGCAACTTCAAGGACCCCATTAGAGACATCTCCTTGCTTTTCAGATTCCAACTCTCCTTGAGTTGAGGGACTGCGGCTCTCCACTGGCTTTCAAAGAGCCAGAATAGGGGTTGGCTGGATTTAGGCTTCCAGAAGGGTCTAACTAGAAACCCCCATGTCATGAACTTAGGAGAGATTTTTGGAGATGAAGTTGACTTTCCCACTTGAGAACCTCTATTTGGTAGAGTTGGGCTAACTAGGAGGCCAACTTGGTCAGTGATAGGAATTCAGTAGACAGAAATCAGAGCCAGAAACACAATTGGTCTTAAAGTGATGTTCTATCCTGTTTAGAAAAAACTATCTTCTTATATCCTAAATCTCTACAGCATCAGGAATTGTTTTAAAAGCAAGCTTTAAAAAAAAATCCAACTACTCACAATGGACATCTATTTTCCTTTCATATAAAATATGTTGCTCTTGTTTGTCAGTTAAGGGCTGATGGAGCTCTCAGTGCTATCAGTCCTAAGGCTCCTGTAAGTTTTCTTCATGATCCGAAAGTACTATCAAGGCTCCAGCCATTGCCTGTATATTCTAGGTATTAGGAAAGTAAAACAATAGGACCCAAGTCTCACCCTTTCTGGATAGTCCCCTACAACACCTTGCATTTATATGTCATCCCTGGAGGGGTGCTGTGCTCTGGAAGCCATCAAGGAGACTGTCTTTTAATAGAGCAATGACAAATGATGTCCAAGAGGTAGTTAGTTGTTTCCAGTGTGCCTGTTCAAATTGGACTCCAAAGGGTTGATTTTTTATCATATCTTTATTCAGATGAGACACAGAAAAGAGCTTTGAATTGTTTTCATGAGGGAAAATACAAGAAAACTATTTTACATACACACAAAGGTGCAAAGAAAACTCTACACTGTTGAACCCTGAAGGACTGGAGGTCAACATGTACATGTGTTTTTCTACTATGTAGGTGACCTGAAGCTTTAGGATTTGTGTAAAGAGATCTGCTTACTGCATTTGAATTTGGAAATAGACTGCTGCTCTTGGCAGCTAGAACTTGCAATGTGGCTGCTCTTTCCTGTATCGAGCAAGAGGCACCAGAAGTAGCTTGCCATTCAGCTGGTCCCAGAGACCTCAGCCCTCCAGACCAGAAGAAGTGGCAGCCACCAAGCTGGACTGCAGAATGTGAGCAGGTTCTCACTCTGACAAATGAGGCACATGGCTCCAGAGTCATCTCTCTGGACCCTGGAAATAGTACCAGATGGTGCCTGGACTGGATTTCTGCTAGCAGACATTTTCCCCCTATATCTGATGAAGAGCAGAAGTGTGCAGAGGCTGCTGGCACTAAAGTCTTGCCATGGAGACGTGCATGGTCAAGCAACCGTCTCCTCAAGACAGCTCACTGATGAGCAGGGTTACCACGCCAAGAAGTTGGTCCTGAAATCCTGCTCCAAAATGACGAAGTGCAAGAAAAGCAATTTTGCCCTTGACAACACTATAGATGTTACTCCATTCAGCTCCTGTGTTAAAGTATTCGGGAAATATTCAGCGTCAGCCCTGTGCTACCATGGCCTGGGTTGTGGCTGGGGAATGTTGAAGAGGGAGTCACAGGAGCTGTGGTCCATCCTGCATCCCCAAATACACGCAGTCTGTTGAAGCAAGCTTTGAGTTTATTTGAGTTCTTCTTTATTATAAATATCTATAGGTTCACTGCAGAAAATACATGTGGAAGTGTGAAGTTGAGCATGTAAAACATCCCAACAGGGGAGCTAATGTAAATGTGTGTGTGTGTGTGTGTGTGTGTGTGTACATGCACATGCATGTGTGTGTCTCCCCATACAGTTCACAGTACCCTGTACATTCAGGTCAGAGGAACTCAGCCTAGAGCCTGGGATATCTAGCAAAAGTTGGCTCCCTGTACTTGCTAAAGGTGGCAAATCTGAATAAACCTGGGAAGCCCAGCAGTCATGGTGCCCAGGAAAGGGTCACGCCAGGCTTTACCATGTGCCCTGAAACTACTGGGCTGCTTAAAGGCAGACCTGATCTTCCTCCAGCATGGAATGACCTGAGCACCGGCAGTTACAAAGCTGGGTGTGCCCTTTCCAAATGTGCTAATGAAACACAAGTTGTTGAGACAGATAAGTAAGCTCAGGATGGCCTGAGCTTAATTGATTCATTAACTAGGAAATTAAGGCCCTGAGCAGAGTGACATACAGCGGATATCAGGTGAGACCTTCTTTGAGGGCTTATTAGGAGAAGAGATCCAGGTAACAGAGTGGAACAAACCAATACAGAGGGTGGTGCTGGCCTGCCCAGGCTCTGGCGGGTGGTTTCCTGGCAGGGCGCCCTTCCTGTTTCTCTCTGCCCGAGAGGGTTCCCATAACAGAACAGCCTGACATCTAGGATTTCTGTGCTTGAAGCCACAGGGCTGCTGTGCACCTGGGGGAAGCTTGTGTTCCAGATTCCAGATTCTAGAACCCAGAAGATAAAGCCAGACAAGAAATCTGTCCCCAGTGAGTGCTGGAATGCCTTGGATGAGTCCTCAGATACCTGGGAGCCTTTGGCAGAGACAGAGAGTCCCACCTACGTCAACATCTTCTCCCACTTCCCAGACTTGCCTGCAGCTGAATCAGAAGTCGTTTGATTCCTTTTGGAGAACAAGTGTCATCTGTCACTTCTGCTGGGAGAAAGTGCTTAATGCTGGTGGGTCTTTCCCATCTGTCTCTCTTTCCCCTCCCTGGGAGGATCCCATGGGCCCCTTCTCCAAGGCAGAAGGTGGCTGTGGGGACCAAGCCCAGGTGCACAGGTGGAAGCTTCTATAATTCTAAGACCTTGGGATTCCTCGCTGTGTCGCAGTAGCTGCAAATACCTCTATGAATCCGGAATGCATCTCCTCTGTGCCCTCCCCAAAGCCTGCTCCAGGAAAAATAAAAATGGCAGGTTTTTTAGACCACACAATCTAGGAATAGAATCTCTGTGTTCCAGCCCGAGGCTACTGTGGAAGACGTAGAAATGTTAGTCACCGGATTCTAAAATAGACCCGTACATTCACAGTGGCTCAATTCCCAGCTCAGATGGAGGGCTGCAGCTCCTGGGGCTCACGGTGATGGATGATGTGCATGTGGACTAAGTAGATTCCATAAATCATAAGAAATTTTTACTGACTCCACTGTGACTAGGGCTTGAGCCAGAGCCTGACATTTCACATATCCTATATTAAGAATAATGGGTCCTTCTTTGATCATTTACCCAATAGGGAGGATAAAATACCAGAGCTTAAAGGACTTTCAGAATGATCCTAATGAATCCCTATAGTGTAATCCAAATATTTATTATATGTTCCTTGGACTGTGACGGGCCCTGGGAATAAAGGGACAAATGGGACCCTGGACACTTCCTCAAGGAGCTTCTACTTGCAGTACAACGAACACAGCAGCTGGAAATTTAAAGACGCAGACACTGGACTCACGTAAAGGGTGTGAGGCTCAGGAGATGGTGCTCAACTCAGCCTGGGGTCCAGAGGAGACCTCCTAAGGAATGACAAGACAGGTGGATGATGAGGGATGTCAGGAAAACCAATACAGGGAGATGCTCCAAGCACAGTGACTGTGAAGGGTGAGCCTGGGAAGCACGGGCCCAGTGCCCTCTGTTGCAGAGGGGTCTTGGTCCTCCTGTGTGGACCTCTGTGGCACTTAGTTGGATATTGCTGGAGGGAAGCTGGGGAAACGGCAGTGTAGGCCGCTGGGTAGCGTTGACCATAAGGGGAATCTAACTCCGTGAGAATGGGCTGCATTCTAGGTCCCTGGAAAATGATAAAGTGTTTCAAGGGCTCAGAAGGCATGCGATCATAGATTGCATTTAATGAGCAGGTTTGGGGGAAAGTCTCTTGGTGAGATGTACGAAAACAGGCAAGTTAATACAGACACATGGAGGGGTCATATTCTCCTAACGACTTTAGTGACCCAGGTGTGCAGTTGGAGTGCACCCAGGAGGCTGAAGATGCCCATCGGGAGGACAGTCAGGCTCTCTGGATTGTGCCTGTTAAGGGGCTAATGACTTCATACATGAAAACCAACGCACAAGAGAGAGAGAAATGATTGCTGCTGAGACACCTGGAGTCGCAGGTTCCACATGAGGAGAGGCACCGGGCTGGAGCTCAGGAAGAGTTCCAGCCAAAAATAAAGAGTGAATTGCTGCAGGGAGGGCCTGCTGGTTAGCACAGGGGCACACTGTGGGCATTTGGGCCTGGCCTTCTGAAACCACCTGGGGAGACAGAGGCCTTGGCCAAGCACAGGAATGGAGAAGGCAAGAAGGTAGACATGCTTCTACAGCAGAGAGTCCTGATGGAAGAAGAAGCCCAGGGCTCAGAAAACTTAGCCAAAGCTGCTCTGTGAGGGTATCCCAGGCAGGAGCTGTTGTGCCACCTTAGAACACAGACATGTCGAGATGAGGAACACCAATAGTTCCCCCGGGGAGCAGAGTGTTAACCTGAGTTCATGTTTCCCTATGCTTTGCTTTTACGCATCTATATGTCTTCTTACTGAGGCATAATATAGTCACCCTGGGCAAGTAGCAAGACGGTGTGGAGGGGCATCTGATGATCCACCTATGGCCAGAGTCTCAAATAGTGTGCTTGAATCTTGGTATTAAATGTCAAATATTGGAATATTTCCAATAAGAAAAAGAAAATAATTGTAAGAAATATTGTAAACACCTGGTTAAATATTAAATCTGTGTTGAGATGGAACGTTATGTGTTTCCAAATACAGTGTAGAACATCATCTGGTGGTTGATATACTCAGTACATGAAGAAATTTAGCTAATGAAAAAGCAAAGCAAAGAATAGATGCAGACTACTTATTAAAGAAGACATAAAATTGGACAGAATTCTTGAGCTGTTCTAATAACCAAGCACAACATAAAGACCTTCTAAACTGATAAGATTATTAAGTTATATGCAATATTTCACACGTGGATAATGATCCACCTTGGTAACTAGATCATATATTAGTGCAAACTGCTGAAGATAAAGTCCATTAGTACAAACTCCCCATATGGACCTTCAAGAGCCTTAACAAAGTATAACTTTTAATTCATCATTTTTATATTAACTCACATATTAGATATATTTCAGTTCCAACATATTCATTGCTAGATTGTTTCAATAACAAAAATCAGGGACAAACTAAATTCATCTAAAACTCACGGATGAATCGCATGAGTACCAAGGCTGCTAACTAGAGATTACGAGGAAAAATTTCCTCCGTGGCCACGCCAATGATTTAAATAAAAGTTCTGGCACTTGCAGGATTAGAAATGGGCTTTTAAGGTTAATTCTGGATTGATGACTTGCCTTGGAAGACCAGCGTGCCCAGCCACACTCCAGCTAAGATGGCAGAGGTGGACCACAGCTGGAAACATCTGCCCCTGGTGGGCTGTGTAGGCATCCCCCCAACTTCATCCTGCAGTCCTCCATCTGAATCCAGTTGTTCCCTTCATCTGTCTGAGCCTGTAAGTAATTGAGTTTATGGTCCCTGGGTTGTATAAAAATCATCTCTCGTAAACATACTATAATATCAGCCAACCAGGAAGAAATGACAGTGCTGAAAATAGTTACTAATAAAGATAGGCATGGCATAAAAAGCATCCAATGTGTTATCGATCGTTATTTATTATTGGATTGCTTTCTTGGTCCACAATTGACAGAACCAAAGACTAGACCATTCGCAGCAAAATCTGAACAGAGTTGCCTCTGAGTATTAGACCAGTCGGCAACTTTGAGTTTCTTTACTCTACTGCTCTGTGCTTTCCAAATGTTTGGCAGAGCCCACCTCTGCCGTCACCCTCTGCACTCAGCTCACCTGGGCTTTACCTAGACCGGTGCTTGTCTTGGGCTGGTCCCATCTGCAGTGACAACACAGAACACCCCCCCACCACTGTGGATACAGCTGAGATCAGGGCTTGCTGGCCCCTCCTGCTGGCCCCTCTTACTGTCCCCTTGTGACCTCTGTAGAGTTCAACCCTTGGCTGCTCCACCACTGATCCACCTTCACACCAGGCTGCACCACACAGAACCTCGACAGGTGTGAAGATCACCCCTGGGAGACATTTTTGTAATGCAGACAGAGTGTCACGCAGGAGGGAGGCTTAGGGAAAGAAGGAAAGAGACATGTATGGAGATTGTCACGCACTCTGCTCCATGAGTCTTGCTAGGGAATTTGCCACAGCCCTTCTAGGGGCACATGATGGGGTCCTCTGGCTCTAGAGCTCCCAGGGTGGTGTTTTCCATCTAATGATGGCACTGAGATCCGACCTCCCTGCTTTCAGAACACTCAGCTCAGAGAGTGTTGGGCCCTGAGAGAAGCCAAACAGTGACTTCGCACGCACATTGCTCCTTGGTTGGGATTGCATGCTGATGAGCTGGAACAGCGGAGGGTACATTTACCTGCCCTGACCCATGCATGCCTGAAGATGCGCTGGGGCATTTGGGAGAATGAGAAAAATATCAAAATGAATAAATTTTACTCCTCTCTAGGGAAAACACTTTAAAACACCTCAGTATCAGTTTTTAATCACAGGAGAAAATTCTTTTGAATTAGACACAACATCCTCCACTCGCCAAGAGTACCATATGCAAAAAACAAGTGACTTCTCTTGGCCAGCACACTAAAAGGGACCCATTGCTCTGTAGGACCTCTCCTCACCCTTGCTCTGGAAACAGAGACAGCCACATGGCTGTGTGTCGACGGAGAGGGATCCCTGCAGCAGCATGCACACTGGTTCCTCCCATTTTCAAGTAGCTTGGGTCAGTAGTGTGCTTCACCAGCTGTCAGCAAGAACAATTGAGAAATCACTTTAGGAATAAAAAAAGAAGAAAAAGGGAGAAATACCAGTGTTTATTTGGAGCTTGAATAATGGGGATGTTCTGCTCAGATAGTGGGGCTCAGGGGCAACGAGCGTTGGCCCAAGAAGACACACTTCTATTAGGATGACATAAAGGAAAAGAGAGAAAACCTTCCTAAATGCCAGCTCTACACAGGAGGCCCGAAATAGTGGGTCTATGATTTTATCCCCTGTTTCTCATTTAAAGTAAGAGATGCTAACCACACACACATGCACACACTATGCATGGCAGTGCCAGCCACATTGGGGAGAAGCAGAGGCCCTCTGGCAGCTGCCACCTCCAGATTCACCAGGGGCCTGGGAGTCTCACCTCTGCTGTCCCCATACCTCCACTCATTTGTGTTCCCTGCTCTGGGTCTACAGAGCTGTGGATATGTGATCCCAATATGCTTTTGAACATGCTTTGTTGACTCAGCTGAGTAGATGGAACAAGACACAGCCCTGGCACCCACCAAGGTGCCCACCAGCTGATGAAGGTATGCTCTGCCACGGGGCGCCAAACATCCATGAGAAACAAAACCAGGTCGTGTGCAACAGCCTCGGGGCACTGCAGGTTACTACATTCAGTGAAAGGAGCCAGGTGCAGGATGACAAGACGGCATGCTGTCACACTGTGGGACCTGAACAAGCCCGTGTAATGAAATGAGTATAGAGTGGAGGCCAGGTAGAGTGAAGGCCAGGTAGAAAGGAGGGCAGAAAAAGTAGGTGCACAAGGTGATGTTGAAGGTGCTCAGTTCTAGGGTCGTGGGAACAAGGAGTTCCAGTGGGCCACTCTCAGCAGGCTGACGGAACAGATCAGTAATGTCCTCCATAATATCTCCAAAACCTTAGAAGGAAATATTTGGAAGGTTTTCATCGTAAAGTCGGGATGAACATCCAAGGAGATAGATGGTTGACCGGATCTCAACATTACACAATGTGTGGCATTGAATATTGAATTTACATGGTGCACCATCAAGATGTACGACATCTGATGATCTTTTGTATGAGTTTAAAAATATCTGTCAAGAAAGTTAAGAATCATTGAGGGAAGAAGAGCCCTGCATCTACAGACAGCAAGCCCATGCTCCCTCCCTGAGGACCATGGGTGGCGGTGCTTGGTGACCAGGCTGGCAGCTGCTCCCTGTGTCTGCTGTTCCGCCAGCCAGTGTGTGGTGGAGTTTCCAGGCTCCTTGGGGCTGCACAGCTCTTTCCTGGACAATGAGGGGGTCGGCAAGGGCTTCAAACATGCACTCTCCTCCCTGATGGTTCTCAGAGTACTGTGGATACCCTATGAGAAGATATTCCTCACGTTGCCATGTCATGGATGTGGTGTTTGTAAAGTCAATAGAAAAGCATCTCTGTGGTGATTTGTGTAAGCTAAATTGCCACAGGTAGAGCCCACATAAAAAATTCTCTGGACTCATTAATAATGTTAATAGTCTAATAGGGCCCTAAGGCTAAAACGTTGGAGAATCACTGTTTTAAGGCTAAATGAGAAGTTTAAGTGGGCTGTGGTGCTACACACCAGGTACTGGGGAGCCTGAGAGAGGAGGATCACTTGAGCCCAAGGTTTTAGACCAGCCTGGGGCAACATAGCCAGACCCCATCTCAAAAACAAACACACAAACAAACAAAACCTTCTTTGAGTGCCTTTCTCTGAAAGCAAGCTTTCTGAGCATTCTGAGATGCTGTTAATTTGCATTTATGGCAATACATTATTCACCACAAGAGTGCTTCACCTAACAAGCAGGCTCTCATCAAGAGGGGCTCAGGCACCCACTCGTGTGTACACACACAGCTATCGGCAGTTCCGCTCTCTGGCCTCCTGGTTTAAACATCTCCTGTCCCTCCTTATGTCAGCAGAACTGCTCCTCCTGTTTCCTGTATCTACAGATGTTAGGGATGACATCACAGTGAACCAGGGTCTTCAACTCGATTGGGTTGAGAGGTGTCTGGGAAATCGGAAAGCATACTTCTGGGTGTGTCTTGGAGGGTCCCGTGAAGATAGAGGAGGGCATCAACAGAATAAGTGTGGAAGCCCAGTCTTGAGCATGGGCAGCACTGTCCATGGAGACTCTCACCTTCAGGAGCCACGTGGGTGCCACCCCAGCCTGCTCCTGACCTCACTGGTGACCGCTCTAGGTGTGCAGACCTTGGTCCTAGGGGTGTAAGTGGAACCCAGCAACCACTGGGAGTGTGTGTGTTGGGGTCCAGGTGAACAGCCTTGCTCCGCAGCTCTGATCAAGAGCAAATCCTGTAGATAGTGCAAAGTGGATACGGGGGATTCAGGCCTGTCTCTCCTGGGAGGAGAGCGGGAAACACCTCCCTGGAGTTGTGTATGGGTGACATCTGTGATCTCTAAATCTGGTAGCCTGTGTGGCAGGCACTAACTAAATAGACGTGAAGCAACGAAGGAAGCTGGACTCTTCAGAGTCACCTTCCCCTGGGAGGCTGGGGTGGACAGGGAAGCCCTTTGATCTGAATCCAGACAGTGCCACACACTCAGTTCTTGGACTGGAGCTGTGTGGCTTTCCTACTGCTGCTGCCCACGTCATGGGTGGGCATGGGTCACCTGGAGGGCTCAAGACCATGGTGTGCGGGCCTGGGAATCTACTCCTATGAAATCCATATAATTATTACAGGCAATTTCAGGTGCAGCATCCCTCCTCAGACAAGCCAACCTGAAATGCTCCAAAGTCTGGAGCATTGAGCACCAGCAAGATGCCACAAGTAGAGAATTCCACCCCATGGAATGCTTCATGCACAGAATTATTAAAGATATTCTATTAAATTACCATCAGTCTATGTGTATAAGATGTATGTGAAACTAATCAATTTTCTGTTTAGAATTGGATCCTATGCCAAGATATTTCATTATACATACACAAATATTCTAAAATTAAAAAAAAAACTAAAATTTGAAATACTTTTGGTTCCACACATTTCAGATATACATGTATATATATACACACACAAATATACATATTTACACACATACATATACTACATATATATAATTTTTATATTACAGTTATATGTAATTACATTCTGAAATTACCTAATTTGTATATAACAGGTATTTCTTGTGTCCTAAACATAAATCAACCACTTTGTTTCTAATCTAACACTATATGGATAAAAAGGCAGTGCTGTCTTCTCCAAAGGTCTATTTTGCCTTCTTAAAAGGATTTTCAAGAATTAATTAAGAGCCAGCTGTACTATTTCCTCACATGCTAACGTTAGAATCAAAACCCTTGCCCAGGGGGCTGGGCTTTGGCTCAGTGGTGGAGCACTTGCCCTGCACACCTGAGGCCCTGGGCTCCATCCCCTGCTCTGCAAAACAAACAACACCTGCCAAGATGGCGGGCCTCTGCTCCATTTATGATGCATGTAATATGTGTAAAATATGGGGATTTTAGATAAGATAGCAACTTGACCAGATATCCAATCATCTCTACGCCTTGCTCCCAGTATCTTGTTATGACAAAGGAAAGAAAGAAAGAAAGAAAGAAAGAAAGAAAGAAAGAAAGAAAGAAAGAAAGAAAGAAAGAAAGAAAGAAAGAGAAAAAGAAAAACTGCACTCATACCCCATTATATTTGTGAGACCAGCTCTAAAGCACAAGCTTAGCAAAACTGTCCTCCCAGAGGCCGCCGGGTGGAGATGCTCCATGGTGAGTGGGGAAGGTGGTGTGGTGCCCGGCTGTCCCAGGTGGTGCAAGACATTGGACTCACCTGCTCTGTCTTGGGGGCTGGTTTCCTCCACCAACAAAATGTACCCTACAAATTTCAGAGAACAGCCCCCTCCACGATGGGGTGGAAACTTGGCTGGGAACAGTCTTCCCTAAATCATTCAATAGGCAGCAAGCAGCGGGTGGCAGCCCAGCCCTGAGAAGGGGGTGGAGTGAGGGGAAGGAAGTTGGCCATCAGCAGAGACCACAGGGCCAGTAGCATGCTGCCCCTCAGATGGGGGCAGTCAGCTGCAAGGTTGATGGGCACCTGCTTTCCCTTCTTTGAGGAAATTGCTGGGCCATGTGACAATCCAATGCTTAACCTACTGAGGAACTGCTAAGCCGTTTTTGATAGCCACTGCCCCAGGTTACATACCCACCAGCAAGGTGTGAGGGTTCCCATCTCCCCGCCCAGGACAGCACCTGTCTCCTATCTGCAGAGCTGGAAGTCCAGCAGGAGGCTAAACTGAGGCACAGGCTGGAGCAGCTGTGCCACAGCAACTGTCAGGGGAAATGTCACGAAGCTTTCTAAGTTATCTGAAGAGAAAGGAGGGAAATAGCACTGGGGACACAGGACGCTTTCATTTGATGACATCTCCTTTATGACCATCCTCAGCAGAGTCTCAGAAATATGAGCTAGTCACAGACTTACAGGAACCAGTTTGAGCTGCTTAGTTAGGGATGTCCACACCTGTGAATGTCCACTCTCTGTACCCAGACCTGTCTTCTCCACACTACAACTTACCTTCTTGTCCCAAGCACCAGCCTCCTTCCACGAGTGCCTCACGGTCATGATGAATTTAGGAAATAGAGCAGAGGAGACTCAATGGATAAGAAAGTGTGAAGAATCAATCAGGAAAAATGGAACCAGTCTCTCTCTTTGATGGTGACCTATGGAGGAGTGGAGGGATGTGGTCATGTGGGAGAGAGCTTGGTGGACACATGTGGACATTGTTATCTCATTCCTCTCCAGTGGGGATTTTGCCTGAGACTTATGGAGACCATGGCTTTGAAAGATGCTGCAAGACATGATTTGACAAGTGGTTTTATGAGTCCTTGTGCCCATGCTGCATTGCTTCTGGGGTGCTTTGGCATCAGGGACGAGCTCTCCCCACGTGAATCCTCAAGTCCAGTTACAGAGCTGACCATACTTTTGGATGTTCTGGTCATATCCATCAACAATCTCCTCCTTTCCACTGAGGACCATTTGTGTGGGACTTCCTGAAACCTGTTTCCAAAGAACTTGGATTGGTGAGAAGATGCAGGCAGATGTCCCCTCTGTGCTGACCAGTGGAGGAGAAGAGGCTCAGGTGGAGGCTGCCCACTGGGCAGTTTGGATCCCATCACTGGGGAGTCTTTTCACAGAAAGGTGAGCAGCTCACGGAGGAGTCCTGATGAGTCCCCAGGCAGAGCACCTAGGCATCAAGCTGGGATCAGCAGAAAGATGCCTGTCTTCTCCCTGTTGAACTACACTAAGAGCAGACAGGCCTGATCCATCCAGCATGAAATGCAAATCCAGACTCAAGACACTGACCACCACGACAGTGGGCCTCCAAACACTGGAAGACGAAACACAAAGCAAGAGCTTCCTCCCCAGACCACCAAGGGCCTACCTCCTTCTGCCTCCCCCAAGCTCTTGGTCTGTGGAAAGGCTCCTGGACTGGTCCCCAACCCACACTGTTGGAATGGGACCAAGCAAATTCCCTGCCTCATTCATGATAGAGTCCCATGTGGGGAGGAAGAACTGGAGGTTGTGGAAAAGCTTCAGTAACATTAGAACAGAAAGAACACACAGCTTCGAGAGGCAAGAGAAGACATGTTTTACCAGGATTTATTGAGGGAAACAAGTGGGATTTTGAATAAATTCCTTACACAGCCCAGACCCTGTCCCTACAGACGAGGCTGCTTCTCTGGGAGGAAGTCAGGGTCATTTTCTCTTTCCACAGCTGAGCAGATGATCCCTAAATGTTGTCTTTGATCCTCATCTATTTTAGACACTGAGGGAATCAGGAAGAGAAACATGGGAGAAGGTTAAAAACAAATGGAACAGTAAAAGTGCGGTGGGTGACCAGTGTGAAGTAGGAACCTGTTCAGAGACCCCCGCTGGCAGGTCCGAAGTGGCGCTGGCTTAGAGACCTCACGGGGAGGCTATGCTGGTCAGGACTCCTGGAGCCAGGTGGGCAGCTTCCCCTGGTCCGTTCACGCCTCTCATGCAGAGTAGGAATGGGGACTCTGTGCTTCTGAAGGCCAAGGGGACTCCTCTGCACTTCAGATGAGACTTTATGATTACTATCAACAGCAAAGAGAGATCTATTATTAATGTCCTCATAAATATTTAACATTCAGAAACCAGACACCAAAGAAAGCTCTCAAACATCCACAGGGCTGCCTGCTGCTCCTTGGAGATTTCTCCCTTGTGTTATCAACATGGAAATTAAACATCTTAAATTAGCAAAAAAAAAAAAATAGACAGACCCCAAATATAAACAATTCACTCTAAAACCAATGGATTCCAGAGGTTAGCTTCTGATTTTTAAGGAAGCTTCTTTGAGCCACCTTAGTCTCTCTCTCTTTATCTTTTTTTTTTTCTTTTTTCTTTCTGTGTTCTCTTCAGGGCTGATACCAGGATTCTTTCTAATCAGTAATTGGTGTTTTTTTCCCACACACACTTTAGTCTTTATGTGTGCATAAATGTTTGGAAGTTAATTTTTAACTTATATGCAGAACACCCACAAACTGCTTAAACAAAGGCTTGTTGGTATGAAAATATGCTCCACGAACATCAGCTATTATTACCATCATGAGTGCACTGTGGGAAATAGCCACATAGCAGGTGCAGTGGTGCACACCGGTAATCCCAGCAGCTGGGGAGGCTGAGGCAGGAGGATGGTGAGTTCAAAGCCAGCCTCAGCAATTTAGTGAGACCCTAAGCAACTCAGAGACATCCTGTCTCTATATAAAATATAAAAAGGACTGGGGATATGGCTCAGTGGTTAAGCATACCTGGGTTCAAGCTTCAGTACCAAAAAAAAAAAAAAAAACCAGCCACATATAGTAAATCCCTTCCTCCAAACCCTTGTTGACTACTCCCACATCAAGGAATGCTGAACTTAAAACCTGATTTACAGAAACAAATACAAAGCAGGACTCAAATCCCTCAGATGGAAGTTTGGGGAGCTGAGGACAAGCGGGAGGACTTGCAGTGGGTGAGCTGGGAGCTCATACATTCCAAAATTCCATTATGTTGGTGATTCATTTTTCACATTGGCTTTAAAATAGCGGAGCCTCGTCTTCGTGCATCTCCTTTGTCAGGACGCCTTGTGGGGGCAGTTCCTGGCGCAGAAGCCTCCCCAGCTCTGTCATCCAGCAGAGAAACACCTTCAAGCCTCACAGGCCTCCTGGAACGATTCAGACCCACTCCATGGTGCCCACTGCTTTCAAGATCTCTTCCTTGTGGCCAAGAATGCCTCTTTACTAGGCAAGGGGTGGGCACAGACACCGTGTCCTCACTGGACTCCCCACCCTGCAGCTCCATGATCCAGGCTTTCTCCTAAGAAGATTTTTTCTTGCCCATGTCTCTCAACCCTTCTGTGTTCTGCAAAAGGGTCTATGGCTTTGAGCATTACTGAATCACTTCTCTCAGAGTTGGAACATGTACACTGGGGATTTTTGATGTTGACATCTGGCTTCACATGTGTAGCTCCGAAAGGCTCGTTGAAGCACCCATTATAAATCTCAGTTTCTCAGCCTAGACCCCAGGGTCTGTTTAATCCTTCCAATGAGATTGGCTTGGACCAGAGCTAAGGGGAGCTGTGGAAGACTTGGAAACTGCCATCTTGCCTGGCTCATGGACTAGGACTGGGTAGCTCCTTAATGGTGGCATGGTTTCAATGCCCAAGGGCTTTCTGTTTTATTCCTATTTTGTTTTAACTCATTAACTCTCAACCCTTGGAGGGGCATAGCTTTGACTTTAAAGCATTCTATTTACAAATTCATGCAAACTGTAGAATATATGGTTGACTTTAAAGGTTTCAAAGAGTAATTTTGACCAGGAATCCTTTTCCTCCTTTGTGTAGAATATGAAAATGAAATTGTGTATGCAACATATGCTGCCATTGCCAAATGCACAAAAACTTGTGTGGAAATATTCTAAAATAAATGAAATGCTATCCCTTTGTGCCAAAGCACTCCACCCTGATAGATGAGGAAAAAAAATTCTGCAAATGACTGATGATTTAAAGCATTATGACCATGTAATTATAATTTTAAAAGCTAATGCCTACCAAACCCTGATGATCCATGAAACAATTTTCTAAGTCCACATCAGAGCCTTTAACCCTTACAGCAACACTAGGAGGGGAGGGCTATCATGGCCTTTTTGTTTGTGGATGAAGAGACCTACAGAGAAGTGAGCCTCTTGCCTAAATTGAAGCCAGTGAGAGAATTAGATGTCATACCCAGACAAGTCCTATCTACAAGCTAAATGTGGTCATCAAGGTGCCTACCACATGCTCAACAGATTAGGGCTTCTTCTGGGGAGGGACTGGAACCCAAGGTGGGACTGGGACCTCATGCTGAGCCGGGCAGCAGGTGGAGCTTGGTAAGCCGGAGCTCAGAGTCCCCATTCCCCACTGGGATGAGCACTGGGTGTGTCTCAGGCAGCCTTCCAAGTCAGGCCCTGGTGCAGAACACAGCAAGACAAGCCTCTGGGAACATGTGCTGTAGCCGGCGAGGTGAACTGTGTGATGAGGTGAACTGCAGGCAGACAAACCATCCAAAGGATGGCAAATGGGAAGCAGATGGTGGGGAAATGACAGAAAGGTCCAAAAGGCCCTGCCCCTGGGGACCTTCCCGTCACTGTCCAGTGACTGGGAGGCCTTTGCCCTAATGCCCCTGGAGGTCTTGTCTGAGGGCCTAGACTGCAAGTCTTCTGCTAAGTGGGCAGAGGGAAGGCCTGTGGCTGGCCCACAGGAGTGAAGGAGAAGAGTAGAAAATGAGAAGTAGAAGCAGGACCTCGACCACGGGACCTTGACCTGCTCAGGGTCAACAAAGGATCTCGAGTGTGGGCAATGGGAAATGGAGAACACCAAAGAGACATTTTCAAGTAAAGCTAAAAGCAGGTGGGACTCTGCACCCTGAGGGAGTAACAGTGACCCAGAACTAGCTCTGCGAGTTTGATATATAGGGTCTCACAATCAGGAAGTTAAACTGGAGGGGCACTGTAAATTGTGCAAGGCTTTTGGGGGAAATCTCATGAAAATCAAAAGGAGATCAGGAAAGGAAAGAGACCAAGCAGTAGAAGGCAGGCAGGAAGGGGTAAGTGCTAGGGAGTAATATTGTCCCGATTATATTGTTATATCGTGTGCCTGAATGAATATATGACAATAAGTCCCATCATTATGTACGACTCTAATGCAGCAATTAAAAAAAAAAGTGAGGGTTGGGAAGAGTTTTCTTCGTGCACTAAAATGTTACAAGGCTAAAAACATTTCTATGGCTATCCTGCTGCACCTAGGAAGCCCATTGTTCTGGGACATCTGATACCTGTTGGCATCAAAGCCCTGAGTCAAAGCTGATACCATCTTCGCCTTTTGGCATGGAGTGTTTCCCAGGCTTGGCTTTTGCCAGCAGGATCAGCCAATGGCCAAGAGGTCACCTGCTCTCCAGATCATTCTAAGCAGAATGGAAAACTACAAGGGAGTTTGGGGCATAAGAGTTATATGACTCGATTTATGCTTTAAATTAACCTCTGCCACAAAATAGAGAGCAGATTATGGGAATATGTGTACAGCTAGGGTCATAGACAAGTAGATAGGTATAGATCTATCTCAGATAGAAAGAAAGGTGGGTGGGTTGACACGTTGGAGATGTGGCCTGCATTTAAGTGGCCTTGGATATTTCTTTGTAGGTTCATCTTCTCTTGACTCGGGAGGCAGGTGATGCAGGAAATTTCTGCAAAGGATGTGTCTTTAAGCTCTAATATCCCAATCATTAAAGTACACTTGTCAGCCTAGTGGGATTGAAGGTAAGGCCTTTTTGCAAGGGGAATTCTGAGGCTCGTTTTTATTTCTCCAGCATCAATTTCCCTGACAATCAGGTTACTTCCTCAGAGGTGCAAAAATGTTCAGAAGCTAATTTTTAACGTCATGAAACTGCATTTACTAGTTTCACTGCCAAATCTCTTTGAAAAGATATTTATTTTGGTTCCAAAAAGTATTTTGTCCCTATTCACCATTAATAAACCATAATAGGACATATAAACAGGAAAGCCAAAGAAACTTAAAGAGATGAACCAATGTTGATTTAGATACAGATGTAGCATAGAATTAAGGTAGATATAGATGTTAAGATAAATGTAGAAAATATATCTACATTTAGGTATAGAAACAGACACAGAGAAGGTATATTCATGGATATGGAATATACATATGTATGAATATAGATAAAGAAGACAGATGATAAGATAGATAATTGGGAATGTGGGAAAGAGATACAGAACTGGTACAGGCGCGTACCTATATAAAATGTATCAACACACAACACAGATTTGGATGTAGAAAAAGAAGACAGATTAGATAGATAGATCTATCCATAGATGGATCCATAGATTTATTGATAGGTAGATAATGTGCTGCAGATTGTGTAGAAACATAGACATTAAAGTTAAATGTTTTTCGTGCTGTTTAGCTCAGCCGTT
The DNA here is from genome assembly GCF_052094955.1 of Ictidomys tridecemlineatus. Classification (NCBI taxonomy): domain Eukaryota; kingdom Metazoa; phylum Chordata; class Mammalia; order Rodentia; family Sciuridae; genus Ictidomys; species Ictidomys tridecemlineatus. The sequence goes on from NC_135478.1 coordinate 102,252,641, forward strand.
CATCTGCCTCACACACAGGTCCAAAAAATAAACTAGATAAAACTAGAAAAAGGTGAAATTCTCAGCTACAATGAATCATTGTCAAGATTCTCAAAAGGTAAATAAAAAGAAAAGGCTGTGCTTGGCATGAAATCACTGTTTCAATGATCCTAAAAGATTCAGAACCCCTGGGGCCAGGCAGGAGAAGAATAGTCCACTGGGATCTTCTGTTACTGTCTCGCCCCATGTTATTTTTCTGGACCAGATATCAAGGTCTTTCTCCATCAGAAGGGCCATCTCACACTGCATTGTGCTCAAATAGTAGAGAATTCTCCTCCCTGGCTCGTGGGCACCATGGTCTCTGTCCACCAGAGAGAGGAGCCCACAGCTCATTGGAGGTAGGAGGTTAAGTGTGCCTGGCATTTCACCCCAAACCCTCCTCTGAAGGTCTTCCTCTGTGTGTTCCTCCAGGGGTGGCTGTACCTGCTTGCATTGCTTCAAAGGTGCCAGGAGAAAACATATGTATCTCTAACAGGCACCCAAATGTCCAACCCCACATTCCGGATGCCCACCTGTACTCCTTCAGTTCAGCTCTGGGCTTGCTGGGAAGATGTCGGAACCCTCCAGTCCTCCAAATTCCCCTTGTGCAAGTTGGCCCTGTGTGAGGTCAGAGGTTCTAGAGGCAGAGAGTTTCACAGGAGGCCTTAGGAAGAAAGTACCAGTAGCAGAAATGCAGAAGGTTATCCAGAAAGTTCTTCCAGGGCAAACCCCAGCTCCGGAGGCCAGAGGGTGCAGCTGAAGATGAAGCAATCACTTGGAGAAATTGTTGATGTTCATTTTAGACAATATTTATAAAATGCTATCTGTTTAGCTCTTGAATTGGTAGAAATGTAGAGAACATTAATATTTTTATTTCCATTTTGCTTCAGTGGATACGAAGGCTTGGAAAGAAAAAGCCTTGCTCCGCTCCCAGTGTCGTAGATGCTAAGAGGCAGAGAATAAATCTCACCCCACCCTGCTTGATGTCCTGGGCCTCCTCCCCTGGGCAGTGCCCCTCCTCCCTCAGTGGGTCTCACCAAAGGGGGGTTCCAATCGTGTTCACATTGAAAACATATCATGGGCCTTCAAAAGCAAACAGACTCCTAAAACAGGCATCGCACAAAGCCAAAGAGAGATTCCAACATTGGGCTTCATGCAAACCCGAAGGTGCCTGGTCCTCAGGGCTTTGGAAAGTGACCCACTTGCAGTCTAAAGTAAAGTAAGCTTTTTTTATTTTTTTAACAAAGTCTTTTACAAAGTCCAGGAAAATCCAGGAAACTTCAAGGACTTGGCTATTTCTGTCAGTGGAAACTAATTCATAGTCTTAAAGACTCAGAAGGTGGTAAAGTATTGGGTTTGAAATAATACAGGACTGATAATATGTTATTGTCATTAATCAGCACTAATTCTTTGTTATTTATGTTTGTCTTTCAAATAGTACAGGCTTTCTGTATAGTAGAATGCATTTTATCACATTTATGGAATATGGTGTGTGTATGTGGGTATATATATAAATATATATATATATATACACACATATATTTACACACATTATATATATATATATATATATATATTAACATTAGTTTAACTGAATTAACTGACAGGCTGACAGATCTAACAAATTATTCTGTGTGTCTGGTATCTAGTAGGTGCTTCATAATGAATCTTTGCTGTGTGTCCTCTGTGTGCTGAGAGTTCAGCCAATGCTGGGGATGCAGCAGCAAATCACACCTACAGTGTCCCTGGGAGCTGGTGGCCTGGGGGAGGGGATGTTAAGACAGACAGTCCTGCCTGTTAGTGCAGCACTTCCCAGGCTGTGAGGGATCCAGCACAAGGTGGAGGACAGTGGAAGAGCTCACATTAGTCAGCTTGGTGCACAGAAAGCCTCTCCAACAGGGGACATTTGAATATCAACCTGAAGGACAGGAGGGAGAATCCCATGTGGGATCCGGGGAGAGTACTTTTCTGCAGAGTTAAAATGAAGGGAAATGAAAAACTGTGCTAGGAGCATGCTTACTGCTTTTGAGGACCAGCCAAGGAGGCCAGGGAGAGAAAGAGGGGAGAGAGGGAGGGAGGCAGAGGCCAGAAAGGAGGGTGAGGCAAGGAGGTGGAGAAAGACCACAGATTGCAAACTGGTGCATTTTGTTGGCTCACCCCCTTCCTGGAAGCCTTCTTTGGGAGTAAGGAGGGAGCCTGATGGCATTCCTGAAACATCTCTCCTGCACATTTGGGGATCTCTTTTACCCTTTTATCTTTTTAATTGTATTCCTTAGGATATAATGGCTGTCTACAATGAAAAACCCAACTAACCCATTCTTTAGTGATTTGTATGATAGTTACAATTGTTGGATACATAACAGAAGATACATAGGTAGGAAAAACTGAGATTTGCCCACGAATCATTGGTTTCTCAAGAAATCAGGCTCTTCCTCTTTCCAGTCTGCATCTCTTAGTATTCTGGTTTTCTGGTCACTCTTGCCTCCTTATGCCTGCTACAATTCCAGACATCATGTTCATACTTGACAACATCCAGTCAATAATGAGAGGAGTGTAAAATCTAACCTTCTCTTTATGTAGCTTTCTCTTTGTAGAGAGAGAAAACATTTCCCAGAAGTTGGTAGCATATCTTCCTTGTTACTTATTGGCTAGAGTCAGACCACCTGAGGAAATAGCAAATAGAATGGTGCTCTTCTGACTGGTTAGTTCTGATTAGGAATTAGTCCTTCAAGCCACCATTCAGCCACTTACATTGTGTCCAGAATTTTCCTAAGTTTTCACCTAGAATCAATCATTTATTCCATACTACAACTTTCATCAGGTAGGAAAGTATTAGTGTAACTAACTTGCTTCTAAGAGAAGGAAATAAATAACCCCAGGGAAGCCTGTCTGCAGGTGCGTGTGCCCAGAGGATGTGCCCAGAGGAGCAGACCTCCATGACCAATGGGGTGAAAGCAAAGGTGTCCATGTATAAAGGTCACATTTCCAAGGGAGGTAACTACATCTGCCAGGTTAACTCATAGAACCAATTAAAAACTAAAACCCTCCATTGGAATTGCTAATGCCCTCAGGGAAATTGTGCAGTGAGACCCATGGAAGCCAAAAGTGAGCAGACTCCTGGCCCAGCCATTGCCCCTCTAGAACATTCCTGAGCACATTCAGAGCAGGACTACTCATAGCAGCCAGAGACTGGTGACTCTCCAGAGCCCATCAAGAGTGAGGTGAGTAAATTGTAGAATATTTACAGGAATCTGCAACACAGTGACATGACCCAGGTTATCACAAGGCAGGCAGTGAGCAAGTAGTTCTCCAAAGCTTCACATTGAGTGAGAAACACCAGCACTTTTCAAGGCTCCAGCAAGCAAAGCTCATCTATGCTGGGAGATGCCAGAACGGGGTTGAATTGGGGAAGGCTGGTGAGTGTGGAGAAGATCGGCAGGAGTCTGCCATTAGTACTCTCTACGATTTAGGAGGTCGATGGCTGCAATACTGTCACTGATAAAGAACCTGGACACTCTTGCTTGCTACCTGGGTTGCCTGAGATGGACTGGCAGATCTCAGATGAGTCCTTCTATAGCAAAAATGAAGGAAAGACAAGGCTGGATTCATACGTTCAGATATATTACAAGATTCTTAAACTGAACTTTCTCTGAGTTTCATTTTGCACTTGGACACCACCACCACCACCCCCAAAAAAATAAAAATAAAAACCAGTGCTCCATTAAAGAAAATTGTAATATTGAGGAAAAGATAAAGACAGAAGCAACCTTGCTTCTGGGACAGCTCTGAGGCTCACTTCTGGACTGGGGTCACCAGGAGATGAGCTGTCACACCTGCAGATTCCAGAGCCTTATTCCCAGGACAGAGGGTTTCCAGAGCCCTCTGTCAGAGATGCCCCTTGGCTCCCACTGTCTCCATCACAAACAGTAATAAAAACAACCTGCGACCTCAGGTGCATTCTTGGTGGCTTCTGGCTGAGTCCTGGATGCCACCCCTCCTGCCTTCTCTTAGATCCTTTGTCTTTCTTTGCCTTCTGAGCAATCTTGCAAATCTACAACATTTGCCTTTCATTCATTCTAACAGTTGCATCTCAAAATGGATTTTTTTCTTATGGTAATAAAGCAATTGTCTCTTTGGAATTAGTCTCCTTCTTCACTCAGGTCATCCCAGGTGGAGCAGAAGAGTCACTCTGCCCTTGAAAAGAGGGAGTAGGTGCCTTTGCTCCAGAGCTCTGCTGGTAACCATCACAATGAACCCCAGGTCCATGTCTGCAGCTGGAGATGGGGCTGCTGGGAACCAGTGTCCCTCACAGAATCTGACTCAAGACCATTGATCTCCATGCAGGGCTAACAAGCACCCAAGGAGACACAGGAGAAGAGGGCACTTCAGGTCAGAGTTGACCACCTTTGAAGAAATGGCTGCTACAGAGACTAAGTGTGTGCATTCCCCAGAAATGCACTTCAATATGTCCCAGATCTCGAAATGCTCCCCAGACCCTTGGCCCAGCAATTCTGTTCTAGATAATTATCCTGCAAAGTGATTGAATAAGTGTTCAAAGATTAAATGTCACTGCATATTCATCTAAGGGATTATGTGGTCTGCCCAAGGATAACAAGTATCAAATTGATGTTGTAGGAAGACACTTAATAACATGGACATGTTTATGGTCACTGTTAAATTTGTAAAAGGCTGAGAGGCAGCATAGACCAGTTATTTAAAAGCATTATTTTTCTTAAATGAGGCAGTAAGTGAAAATACAATCATGAAGGTGATAGGTTTCAGGTGATTTTTATGTGTTAATTGTTTTGTTTTCTATGAGGAATATTAGGTTGTCTGTAGTCAGAAAAAAATACATAAGGTTTTTTGCGTTTCTCCAGAATGCAGTTGGGAATTGTAAGCTGTGTGTCTTAGTGTCTCAATGAGGCCTCAGGATCAGTAACTCTCAAGTTTGTGTTTCTCCCTTTTTCAAAACAAATTCTCCTTCCTATGCCAATTTGTTAAGAGAAGTGTTCAAGAATTCTGTGCACATGAATTATATTCCTATTTTATTATAGTTATGGGTAAAAGTAATTTCACATTAGCCAATATTTGACTAAGAAGATGAAGTATGATTAGATGCATTTATCACTGTGGTTTTCTATCATTACAAATGAGAGGCACCAAAAACCACAATCATCTCAACACAGGACAGGAAAAATAAATCAGGTGGTGGATTACCAGAGAATGATCTAGAATAACTTGTGTCTGCTTGTCATCAAACTCAGGCTCCAAATGGATTAATTGTGCCCTTTAATAGCCGATTTAATCCCAAGGTTTGATCTGAAAGTTTCAATGAAAACAAACAAAAATACTGTGCTTCCCTGATTTCATTTATTTTGACCGGCTTGTACTTCCCTTTTGCATGTGAAACAAGGTGGAAGGTTTTCCTGAGTGTGGGTAGGAAGTATCCCATGGTTAGAAGTTGCTGTGGAATTCCATCTCCACAATATCCTGCCCAGCACCTAGTACAGTGCCTGCCACGTGGTACCCACTCTGCCAGTATTGCCAGCTGGCTGGCTGGTGGAGCTGCTTCTATTTGTCAAGTGTTGCTTCTGCAAGTTTTTTACTTGGGTGACTTCATTAGCATGAGTAGCTTGCAGATGTAGACACACAAAGAGCAGGAATGTGCTAAGATGAGATTAGAAATAAGATGCTGTTAATGTGTATAGAGGGATATGCTTTGAGGAGAGACAAGGAAAAGAATTTCTGGGTGAACTTTAGTTCTTATTATACCTTTTACAGAGAGAGGAATGGAAAATAGGGAGCTTAAGTTTCCTGTGGAGGTCACGTTCAGATGTCATCTCAGGGTAGGGGCTTTGCCTATCATTACTGAGACCTCAATGCTCAGAAGAGCCCACACTGCAGCCCTGTGCCTAGTATTCATAAAGGGAATGCTAAATGCATACTTTAGGTTTCCTTCCCCTGACATAATTGACATGTGGCATCCCACAAGTTCTTGTCATAGGAAGCTACAGCCATCGCTGTGATATATAGTGGCATGGCTGGCCTGCACCCACCAGATTCCAGTAGCATCTTACCCAGTATGACAACCAAAAATGCTTCCCGACATGGCCACATGTGTGGGATGGTCAGAGGAGGCACAAATGGGGTCCGTGAAGCAGTGTCCATTCATTAGACTGGAAAATTCAACTTGATACGTCGGTTTTCTCCAAGTCCGCTTCTCCTGGTCTGACCCCTACCCTCACTGTGAACCTGCTCTAAAGCTACCTCAGGTGGCTGCCATGGTCTGTCACTTAGGAAGGCACAGAGGCTGGGTCCACTCCGTGAGGCAGTCCAGGAGGCCATACAGGGCTCTGGCCAGCAGGTGGGCCTCCCTGTGACTCTGCCTGGATCAGGAGTGCTTGTGGAGTTTACCTCATGTGCATGCACCCCTCCAGGAAAGAACTCAGTTTGGCCAAAGCCACAAAGAAGCCAGAGCAGCTGTGTGTTCATTCAGTCCAAATTTTGAGTTGGAGAAATCTGGTGCCTGAAGGTGACTCCTGCTTTGACTTTGGCCAGTGCCACATAGGGTCCCACACAAGTATGTTTTGGAGGGAGCTTCAGCGTGGGACTTCCATGACCCCTTTGTGTCATGTTTGCCCTCCCAAGTCTCTTGGGCGAATATTGGTCACTGTTCTCCAAGAGCTGTGGGGTAGTTGCCTGTTTACACAAACGGTCCCCTTCCCACATCATCAGTCCAGCACCACTCCCCCCAGATGACTCGAATTCTGGAGTGTTCTCTGCTCACTGCAGAACAAATCTGTAGTGATGAGGATGGTGGCAACTAGAAAGTCCCCAAATGGATCATTTAAAGAAATGATCTACGCAAAGCATGTCACTGCAAATTCAAAAACACTTTGAATCTAATCATTTGACAGTATTGCCGGTGAACAGGCAGCTAAAACCACCTGTGGAAGGAAATGCCTCCCCCAAATGTGCATATTAGAACAGGGGCAAGGCTTGGGGACGTGGGTGGCACCACTTAAGGGCCTCAACCAGCAGTGGTGGGTCCCTCTGCAGGCCCAGACCTGCGGCTTCCCCAGCTTTCCTGCCCACGGAGGGCTTCTGGCCTCTCAGCCCCATAGCAGCAGCGTCCTCCAAGATGGCCCAAACTAGAGGGCCAGGAAGTGCTTGTTCAGCCTGGGTCAGGGGTGGGGTCCCCCAGGTGTGAGTAGGTGTGGGAGAGCATGGGGGGCAATGGGTAGTGGCTTTGGAGACCAGCTGGCCAGGTCTCTCCTACCCTCTCCCCAGCTCCCATGTGTATGGTGCCTCCTGGATCAATCCTCAATTCTAGCCCCGCAGGCTCTTCCTCCTCCTGAACCTTCTGTTCCTTAGTGATTTGGTCTCCTGAAGGGGTATTGGGACCCTAGCCCCTGCCTCCAACCTCCTTTGCTTTCTGACCAGCACGAGGTGAACAGATTTCGTCTGCCAGGACATCCTGGGTCACCATAGACCCCAAAACAATAGGGCCAAGTGACCATGGACGGAGACCTCTGAAACCCTGAGCCCAAATCAATCTTTGCTCCTTACCAAGTTGATTATCTTAGTTGTTTTAACAGAATGACTAACACATGGGAACACATTTTTCTTGGCCAGTAGTAATGAAACAAGGCCCAGTTACTGGGAACTTCCCTCTGCGGGTAACATTCTCCCCAATTTTTATCAAAGGCAAAGGTATTTCTTTTAGCCATCTCTGTTTTATGGAGCTGTAGCTGGGGGCTGATGCCCTGGCTGATATTGGAAGGACTGGCTCACTCCATCTCCCTTGGAGATGCTTATTATTTACTTCATCTCCAGTGCAGCAGGGTGCAAGGAAAATGAGATCATCTTTCTTCCAGTCTCTTGCAACAAGAAAGAAGGAAAATCAATATGTGTGATCATCATTCTTCTCCATCTCCAGCAAATAGGTGGAGGGTTGGGATTCATCTCTGCTGGCAAAAATTGGATTATAAATGTTGGGGAAGCCAAAAGCAAATTTGAGACCAAAATATGTTTTTCCCTTCATGGCTGAATGGCCCGCTGAGTGGTTACAATTTCACATACCACAGTTTTGAGATTGTAAGGTTAGTTCCTGGGCCCGTGGTTTCTGGGTTTTTATTCTTATCTTTCAAACAATTATTAAAGTTATAGTATGTCATCTTTCTTATATGGAGGTGTTTATAGATGGGATGTGGAAGGAAAGCATGGGATTACATAGGGAAAGGAATATTTCCTGGTGTAGCCTTGCCACCCCTTAAAAAACACAAAGAACCCCGGGTGCAGTGGTGCATGCCTGTGATCCTAGCAACTCAGAAGGCTGAGGCAGGAGGATGGAAAGTTCAAGATCAGTTTCAGCAACTCAACAACAACTTGTCTTGAAATAAAAGAGCTGGTGATGTATCTCAGTTTAAAGCACCCTGAGTTCCATCCTCCACAGTACTTAGAAAATAAAAAGAAATGAAAATAATAAATAAATAAATATGCAAAAGGCATTGCTAAAATTAGGTACCTATGAATATGTATGAATTTGCTTGGCTCCCAGAGCCCTCAACCCTCTGTCCATGAATGAATCTCACAAAGCCTGAATCAAGCTAGCAAAGTTTGACTGGGCCTGGATGTGAGGCCAAAGGATGAACAGCAGGTGATGGACAAGTGGGCAGCATGGAGAGGACCAGCAGATTGTATTCATAGAGCACTAAGGTCCAGTGACCTGCACGTGAGGCCCCAGCACCTGAGGCATCCTCCAGGGACACAGTTGGTGATCTCAGCACAGACCACATGGCATCCTGGTGCTCCCAAGTCTACATCAGTATGTGAGTTTCTGAGAAAATGAGGGAAAGGCACTTGCTGCCATTTGGAGAGCTTGAGGCTTTTCTGGGAAGACAAGCCAGAGACAGGCTGTGTGGATTCATCAGCTGCTCTTTAAAAAAAAAATTAATTAATTTTAATTAGGTATATATGACAGCAGCATGCATTTTGATTCATTGTACACAACTGCAACACAACTTTACCACGAAGCCACATAGCCATGGCCTTCTCTCCACCCCCTCCAACAGTCCCTGCTCCGTCCACGTCTGCATAAGCCATTCATGCCATTTATGGCACCCTTTCTTGGTCACACCTGTATGTAAGTTATGGGAACCCATTATGTGGATGCAGATTTTGCCTTCCTCTTGCTAGGGCTAGAACGGCACCTGATTAAGGCAGAACTTAGACAGGACTGTGATGCTGTAGCCCATGGACTCTGAGCAGAGCAGGACCCTGCCCCAAAGATACACGCACATGGCAGGAGGCTAATAAGAACACAGCACCGTGATGATCTAATGAGGATCAGAGGCGATTCCAGCACACTCAGGTACACTGTGGCACCGCCTGTGCTGGCTGCAGCAGGCGAATCACCACCCTTGTGGTTACTGCAGAGGCCTCTGCACTGGAAACCTGGCTGGAGACAGGCAGTGGCTGCTCAGGAGCAGACTTCTCACAGTTGAATCTGGTCCATAGCAGCCCATCTGCCCACAGGGACCGTGATGCCATTTTATGTGAATATAGTACTCAATCCACTGTGTTCTGATTCCAGCGCTTCACTAATGGTGGAGCCACCATGGTTTCCTTGAGTTTCTCCATTTAATGGCCCCGAGGTCATTCCCAGCCCAACAACTGAACACTGTGTACACAAGCCGTGGTACACAGGAGTGCATTCTGGGAAATGACACAGTTTTGCAGGAGAAGGCACGCATCTCTTCTCACCACCCATGTCAGCCAGGAACAGGGAGGTGCAGAGCACAGGGCAGGCCTCCTGGTGCATCCAGATTCACAGCCAGTGTCCTTCAAAGTTGTGGTCTGCCTTCTTAGGACATACAGTGCTAACCCCAGTGACTGATCCCCAAGCTCCTCCCCCCAAAAATGAATGGATCACAGAACTCCATAAGTGCCAGCTGTCTGTGAACTAAAAAGGATGAGGGCAGGAGCAGAGGGGTGTTCCCAGCACCCTGTGACCAACTGCAAGGCAACTGATAGCCTTGTAACATCCTTGCTTCTGTCATCCAGCTGTGTTTGAGAAATATTTCCTCTGCTGCCTACCTCTAAGGCATCCTGTAAAGAAGCAGAACTTGTTGGTGACTTGTCACATCCAGAACTGTCACATTGAGGATATCGTCAAGAGGAGCTGGACTGAGATCCATCTCCCAAGCAAACGACCTGTGTAGGGTGGGATTGCATGTCCACTTATAGTTCATTTTTTAACCTATTATTATTATTATTATTTTCTGCATTACAACTCTTATTACACTTGTAAAGCACAATTTTTCATATCTCTGATGTATATAAAGTATGTTGACACCAATTTGTGTCTTCATACATGTACTTTGGATAATGATGTCTATCATTTTTTATTCACATCCTGAGTTGGAAACAATACTCAATATTATTAGGCAAACTTAAGGAGGTTGGTGAGGACAAACCTGGGTGACAGGAAGCATTCAAGGCCTGAGGACAGCATTCAAGGGTGACACAGCAGATTTGATTACATGAACACAGCATGTGGGGTTGGAGGGGGGCTATAAGAAACAGTTCACTGCTATGATGCAATGACCACTGAATTAGAACAGGCTAGGAGACCTGATATGAATATAGAAATACAACATTGTGCTTCTGAACAGCACATGGTGCTTTCCTACTGTGAGAGCAGAACATACATCTTTGACCTACAGCACTTTGAAGGCAAGAGGGAGACATTATTTTCACAGACCTCATTTGGTGAGTTACCTCAACATCCGTTAACAAGGTTTCAAACTTCCTATGTCTTATTTATCAAGCTGCTTCTGTGTTTTAAGTGCCTTTCTTTGGAAATCAAGAGTAAAATTTTCCCTATTTTTCATCTATCACCCTAGCCCCCAAGAGTTAGATCTTTTAAGAAAATTATGACAGAACTACCCTGTGATGCCGGCCCTCGAAGACGGGAATTCACATGAGCTAAATTGGCCTTGAACTCTGACTTCAGGAGATTCATTCATTCATTCATCATGATTCCCAGGAGGAGGCTGGCCCCATTCCAGTCCCTGGGGATACAGTGGTGAATGGAACCACCGAGGACCCTCCTACTGACATGTGGCTCAACTTGTAATTCAGGCATTCTGTGAATGAAACATGGGGACAGGCCAGTTCACACTGTGACAAATGCTGAGGTGGAGAGCCTGCCTCTGTGATGGAGAGACCCTAGAATGGGGTGGGGGGCAGGACACAGGTGCAGGTATTACAGTGCAGGCAGATGGGGTCTAGGAGGTGACAAATGAGAAATTCTTCTTCTAAGGAGGAGAGATAAATAAAGAGCCCAACTGTGTGCAGCAAAGTCAGGCAGGGGGGCAGCAAGGTCACTCGTCCCAGAGATGATTGGCACCCACTGGTTCCAGAGTGAATGGCAGGCTCCAATGTTGGAACACAGTGACTTCCCACCATCCCTCAGCATCAAACAGCTGCTTATTGATAAGGCAGCATTTAGGTATCCAAGGATTATGCTCAGAAAATGCAGATGGATCAGTTCTCTTCTATTTCCTGTCCCCAGTCCATCTACCAATGGGCTCAGGAATGCAGGGGTCTTCCCCAGGCCACCAGTCACCTCCTGAACTTTGGCAAAGTGGCTAAAAGACTCTTATATTGACCTGTTTTTTTCCCCCTGCCAAGAACTGCTCATATGCACACCCTGCTCCCTCTGACAGTCACAGCACAACGGAGCCAGGATTGTGCTACCACAGGTGTGAGCTATTTGCAATTGTATATGAAATTGCAAAATTTTTCTATTAGGATCTGGGGTAATCAGAAGAAATTAAGCCCAGCATCACCCAGGTAATTCTGTAAATTGGGACGATATTAATAACTTGTTCTTTCCTAGTGGCAGGGCTTTTCAGCCTCGTTACCATCCCTGCTCATTTTCATTCCATCAAAAGCTGATTTTATTTCTTCCAGTCAGATGCCTCATCTTCCACCAAGCTGCTACCACGATCAGCTTTTAAACTAAGCTAATCCTGGTTTTATTTGGATGATTGAATTATATAGCTTGTGTCCTGTAACAAAACCAGCTCTGTCAGAAGAGCCAGCTGTGGAGAATCAGGCAGAAATGTCCCAGGTAATGGGATTTTCTGGGCACTGCGGACACAAAGTGGAGCGAAAGGCTGACACGCTCATCTGTAAGAAATTTACATCTCTCCTGGATCGATTAATGGTTCTGCACAGGCTGCAGTAATTGGAAGAACTTGAACACTTGCTGGAGGGTTGATGATAATGAAGAGAATTGTTCATTTTAGGAGTAAAACTGCTGGTTGTTTAAAAATAGTCCTTTTAGAGATATTCAATATTTGTGGATAAGGAAGAAGGTGTAGTTCAGGGGCAGAGTGTTGGCAACACCAAAAGGAAAAAATAAAAATAAATAAAACCCTAAACTGTGCGTGGTGTGGACATGGTATAGACGACAGCAAATAAATCAGGAAGGATTTTCAGTTCCAAGGTGACTCTTCTGGTCCCATCTTGTTTCCAAGGCTATTTCTCCTTGCTCTGAGAAAGATGTTGACTGTCAGGATATTGGGAGCTACATCTAGTAGTGCTACCACTCTGCAGCACCTGCACGTCATACTCACACCTTTGAAGGTCCTCGACAGGAGGGAGTCCCTCCTGGGTTACTAGCTGCCCCCTGGGTGTGGAACGGATAACCTCTTCACTGCCAGCTTATTATTTACTACTCACAAGAGGTGTTTAAAACACTTTTTCTTGCCCCAATGAGTCAATCATGGATGGATGGAATCCATGAGAGAGCAAGGCCTTGCTCTGTGTAAGACTTAAAAACCGGCAATGTCAGTTCCATGTGTTTGCTGGACAGCAGCTCATCCTCTGTCCTGTGTTCATCCCCATCATAGTGAAACCCTCTATTTCTCTGGGGGGAGATTCTTGGGGTTAGCAGCAGGAAGATGCCTGGACATGTACACCAACAAGGAGACCTGGGTGTGGCAATCTGAGGGTGTGGGATACTTGCATGATTATTTTAAACTGCATATGAAGAAAGTCAGGACGTGTAAGGCATAGGATAATACTTGCAGTGGATTCACTGTTTGGATGACAGAGATCCTTATAGTAAATAAATTTAAATTGTGCTACTGTAATAAGACAGCCAAGTGAAAGTGTAAGAAAGAAGCAATCGAATCTCATATCCTTGGTGGAAATCGTTCAAGGAGGATTCTGTCCCTGGATTGACTTTGACCCTATTGCATTCCAAATAACCAGATTTCACACTTTTCTAACAAATCCCAATCATCTTGCTCACCTCTACTAATAAATTGTCTCTGGCTGCCCTTCTGTCTTAAGCAGTATCTCCCAAAGAAGAAGCTGCTGGACAACCAGGGGCTGCCCAAACCTACCACCTGTCCCCAGTGTCAGACAGGAGAAAAAGGGATGTATTTTCAGGGATGATAAGGGAAGAAGCTTCAGTTATCCTCTGGCTTCTTCTGGAGCTTACAGCTTTATAACTGATTTATCTGTACTCCATTTTTTTGTTGGTAAAATAAAATGATATTCTATATTCTATATGAATCCATTTCTACACCATTATAAAAATTACAAAACTGTATAGATAGAGGACAAATTAGTAATTTTGGGGGGTGATTTGCGATGGCAGGAGGGCACGGCTGTGATGGTGAACAGGCCACATGGGGCCTCCCTGGGTGCTGGAGTGCTCTGGGCTGTGACCACATCAGTCCTCTCTGTGGCCATTATCCTGAGCAGAGATGTTGGCCAGGCTAGGAGAAGACTGGGCCAGAGGGAATTAGAGAAGCATTGATTATTTAGTTTGTCAGAATAAATTTTAAAAAATTAAAAGCAGCCAAAATGCCATTTTATAATTGAAAGATAGGTTCACATTTTTTGTTTTAAAAATGAACTTCCATATATTTTCAAGCATTCATTTTTCCTAAACTGGAGAAAAGAATGGTTTCTTGGAGTGAGATTTGTTCTTTGCAACATACTCCCTTCGGAGGGAACATATGTTTCTGAAAAACGCTGGTGTAAATATGGATCTAAGGAAAAATTTAATTACATGAATGCAAAAGAAAAGAAAATCATTCATCCAAACTAGAATGACTGTAGTATGTCATGCTGTGTCTTTACTATTTTATAAAAATTGTGATGCAATCATTCAACATTCAACACTGATAGATAGTTTTATTATTTTTTTTCAAATTCTTAATATGCATAATTTTGATACCAGGAAAATCTTACATCTATATTTTGGACATAATTTGTTTACACAGCCCTTTATGGGGGGGGTGGTTTCTGATATTTGGTACTTACATAGAATATTTGTGGAATTTGTAGCAGAAACCATGGAAGCAGCCACCTCTGTGGATGGGACACCCTTGACTCTGCAGTGCTGGGCCCCCGGTCCTGGATGCTGAAGCACTCTGAGGTCAAGGAGCTGGAACTGCAAGGCCAGGTGGTGGCATGAGGGGGTGACACCTGATTGGGTGTGAGGCATTTTTTTTCTTTTTATTGGTGGGGAGGGGGTACCGGGGATTAAACTCAGGGGCACTCAACCACTGAGCCACTTCTCGAGCCTTATTTTGTATTTTACTTAGGGACAGGGTCTCACTGAGTTGCTGGGGCCTCGATTTTTGCTGAGGCTGGCTTTGAACTTGCCATCCTCCTGCCTCAGCCTCCCTAGCCACTGGGATTACAGGCATGTGCCACCGCACCCATGAAGTATTTCTCAACTTTTATTAACATCAGCAGGAGGGCGTGACGCTTTATACTGGTGTGGGTGCCATCCCGACCACAGTGTCTGGATCACAGGCTCTAGGTGGGGCACAGTCCTTAGACCTGGGGCTCTGGGCTTCTTGTTCTCCCTGATCCTCTCCCTTCTTCCCTATTCTTTCTGCTCTGCCTCATACCCAAATTCCCTGGGAACTTTCTTTCCCACACCGCTTCCAGGTCCTGTTGTCCCCATTGATATTGCTGTAGCTTATTTTCATGCCAAACATTTTAAGGCACCTAATTCTCAACAGTCCTTGTGAAGTGATCCTCCTCTGGTGTCTCTCCTACCCCTCTTTATCCTATTGAAATAGTAATTTTGGTGGCTGCCATCATTGAAGACTCATCCTTTGGCTTCTATTGAAACCTCACCAGCTCAGGGTTGTAATCTCCTTATCCACCTGGAAACTCAAGTTGGGGGTTAGAAGAGATGAGCCCTGAGTCACAAGTCCTGAGTAGCAGAGTTTGCACTCAAACCCAGCTTGGACTCACACCAAATTCAGGGCTCTCACAATTGCATTAAATTGTTCACCCCTTATTAGTGCTAAATTTGCATATTTCCAGGATAAAGTTCTGGCTTATGGCATGTAAGTCATGCATATAATTGCTAAACTTATTGGCCACTGCTGAAATTGTAAAAGCCTCTTTTATGAAGTCTAAATGATATCATTATAACCTTTGATAGGATACTAAAAGGGAGGGTGGGGGAAAGAGGGAGAGTAATAAAGAGAAAAATCATTCAAATATAATACATAAATAAAAAGAAATAAATGCTGTGGCAGGGATGATACCTTTCCCATTCCCAGTTCTCACATAGGTCCACAAACTGGATCTCATCCTTCTTCTTCCCAAGACCTTTCGAAGGCGGCTGGGTGGCTCTGTGAAGGGGCAGTGTCTGAGGGAGCACACAGGCTGCACCTGCCCCGGGGTGTCTGTCTAACTCTGGCCTCTCTCCAGCCCCTGCCTCCCAACACCTCCACTTCCCTGACCCCAGGCCTTCATCAGCATTGTGAGCAGTCAATCACCACTACGGGTGGATTTACTGATTATGGATTCACCTGCTCACTAAAATGCATCTGTAGCTACAAAATCCATATTCAATACACTTTGAGAATCATTCAAAGACATGCATAATGGCCAAGAAAATGGAGTTGCCCATGAACATATTCCAGTTCAGGTCAAGGAAAGTGGTGCTCAGCCCTTCTGTGGATTCAGACTATAAGCAGATCCCCACCCCACTATCCACCCAATGGCATGCAGGTCAAAGTCTGAGCTTTGGTGGTTGATTTTGCTGTTCAGGAGCCCCCAGGAAGAGGGCTGAAGTGCTGTCTAGAGTCCCTATGCGTAGGAGACTGTGACAGGCCTTAGTGAACAAAGGCAGGAGCTCAATGAGGCTGCTGACGCTGCTCAGTCACGGAGACTGGCTAGAGATCTGCGCTCATGAAGCAGCGTTCCTTCAGCAAGATGGCTTGGAACAGAAACCCGCATAAAACCGGGGTGTGCACTGGAATTTTGAAGCAATGTAACCTGAGGTCCCCAGGAACCTGGTACTCTATTTCCCCTGGGGCACTTGCTAATCCAGTGTTCCTGATACTTCTTAGAGTGTAACCACTGCAGACAGTGAGGATCCACTCTCCTCGGAGTCTGATCATCCTGGCCCAGTTCCATCTTGCAGCTCACCTGCTAGTTAGCTGCACCTGTGCCTCTGAGTGTCCTGCGCTGTCTGGGTTCCCTTCCCTCTGAGTGAGGGACTGTCTTCATTTGCCTGTGATTGACAGCCCAGTGTCTGTCCCGCCCTCTTCTTATAGTGTGGGCATCTTGACTGTGCCTGAGGGTCCTCCCTAGCTCTGTGGGATACACGGGTGTCTGTCCTGATCCCCACCTTTCCTATGGAGAGGGCAGGGCAATGGGGCTGGGGTCTGAACTAACCTGGGTCACTCAGGCATGTGAATCTTGAGTTGGACAGACTGACACACACATGGGGCTCTTTGACCAAGTCCACCTGTGTTCTACATCCCCAGGGCTGATATTTAGGTTTCTAGTCTTTCCAAGCCCCACTTTGTCTATTTAATTCTTATGCAATGACAAACATCACGTGCTTCATAAAGCAACCCCCCCACACACACTTTTTGTTGTTATTTTCTACAGAAGACTCAGCTGAGCCTCTTCTTCTGTGGTATTTTCCTGCCATCTCCTCTGTTTGCTGATGGCATGTCCCCTCCCCTTCACCCCGACACTCACTTCCCACAGGAACTCATGGGGACCTTTCACTGGGATCTCGTTTCTGTCTCCTGAAGCCCCTGGAGGGACAGGGAGACCCGGCAATCCGACTCAGCCAGACAGACAGCAAGGCTCACCCAGATCAAAAGGAAGTGCACAGACACGGGGAAACCTGGAGATCGATTCGGAAGCCATTAATGAGTTTCCCCCTCTCTGTTCCATCTAGAGGTGTCACATGAAAGTTCGTCTGGGATGAGATTCTTGTCACAATAAAGCAATCAGCCTCCTGGCAGCTTTGGGGTGAGAGGGAAGCATAGGAATAGCCTTGGCCCATAAAGCTGGGGCTTCCCCCTGAGCTCAGAGCGCTTCCATGCGTCGTGGGATGCCAAGCTGCATCTCCATGTGGGTGAACGTGATATAAAAAGCTCTGTTTTCAGAACCATTTTTGGTTTACAGAAAATTGAGCATGAGGTACAGAAAGTCCCCACGGGGCTCCCTGAGATAGTGGCCCCTGTCGTTAATGTCCTGCATCCCTGTGGAACATCTGTCACCATCAATGAGTGGATATTGATGTGCTGCTGCTGACTGGCTCCGTAGGTTTACCCCAAGATCACACCTGGGAAAGGGGCGTGGCCAACATTTGATGTCCTGTGTCCACCCTCTCACTGTGATGCTGAGTAGTGCCACTGCCCTTGAGGACCTCTGAGCTCCACCTGTCCTCCCGACCCCAACAACCACAAGGGTTTCTCACCTGTGCCAGAGGCTGGTCCAGAATGACCTGAACTTGGCTCCATATAGATGGAGCTTTTCCAGATCGGCCTCTTTCAAGCAGCACTATGCAGATAAGGCTCCTCTGTGTCTTCCCGTAGCTTAGTAGCTCATTTAAAATAAAAAAAAATCTATTCTGGTCTATGTGTATTTGTTTTATAATAGAAAACTGACTCTCTGTTGACTTTCTGTTGTTGAGGTAATTCCTCCAAGTGTCTCTTTCAGGTCACAATTGCTAGCACAGAATAAATGAACCAAAAATGAACATTAAAAAATTACAAATTTAAAAATGATGCAGAACACACTAGAACAGGGTCGAACAAAATGGAACAAGACAAAAAGAAGAAAATACTGAACCCATCTCAGTTAACAAACAAGTTTTGTTTCCGTTGTGTGCATGCATGAGGATGTGGGTGCACAGACCCTGACACAGATCTTTCTCCCTGGGTATTTTTTACTTGGGTCATAGTCAAAACTTTTATGACCTACTTTTCTGGTCTGTAGCTTCACATACTGAAAGTTCATATTAAAATCAGAGGAAAGAAAAATGTGGAAAGAGGGAAAAAATCAGAAAACAGAGAAAAGCCACATGTGGTAGATATTGATTCAGAAAACATTATTCATGTAGCCTTATAAAAATTATTAAATAAAAATCAATATTATTAAATATACAGTAATTACCATCTTTACATGTTTGAAATATTTTGCAAAGATTGATAATATTCTGTAAAGTGGCATTATTATTATTATCATTATTATTATTATTACAGATGAGATCCTTTATGTTCAGAGACCACCTCCCCAGTTCCCATGGGGTGTCTTTGATGGATTTCAACTCAGATAAAGCACCTGTTTTCTTTGTTTTATCACATCTCAAAAATGAAGGTGAACAACTTCTGGAAATTTTTTTTACTCTGGGTCATAGTCAAAACTTTGAGGAATTGATTGTCAGTAGGTTAAGAATGCCCGACTCCAGGATCCTGTAGCTCAGAAGGCAGCAAATTTGTCTCTTGAAGGAGAGGTGACAGATGGCTTTCCCCCTGGGCAGGGTATGAAGCCACCATAAGGAGAAGAGCCCGGCTTTCACAGGCTGAGCTGGAAGCTTCAAGGGACCCGCAGTCCACAGCACAGACTGAGAGCAGGGACCTTGCATCAATTGTTCCCATCTGTCCCTTCTTTGAATTGTCCATTCATTCCATGGATCACTGTGGAGCCTGTGGCAGAGCCCTCTGAACAAGGGCACAGCACAGGACAAGAGACACAGTTGCTGTCCTCCTGGAGCCCACAGTCACATGGTAAAAGGCTAAACAGAGCGAACAGCACAGACAGAAGGGCTGCCAGGTCTGGAGGAGGTGAAGGTGAGATGGAGCTCTCCCATACCAGAGACCTCTGCTGTGCAGAGACCATGTCTAGGAGAGATCCCCAGACAGAGGGAGTGAGCTTCCCACCATCTGCACACAGGGTTGTGTGCCAGGCCCCACCCACCCACACAGACCTTCACCCGAATGCTTAGTCCTGCTTCTCTTTAGGTCTGGAAAGACAGAAGTCTGAGGAGCCGGCAGGGCATTGGGTAGTGGTGAGGGGCTCCTTTCTTTCCCCACAGTCTACATTCAGTTCTCTCAGGGTCGCTTACACTGAAAATTCCTTATTTTCTTATCAATTATATATGTATTACCTCAATTCATAAAGTGCTTGGATAACACTTTGTTGGAACTTATAGTTCTAGAAGAAGTGTGGACAAAACATTCTTCTGCCCCTTTGGTTTCTCTGTGGACACCAGAAAAGATTTCTAGATCAATCTATAAGGGAAAAAAGCTATCAGTTCTTTGAGATGCTGTTCAATTGTGGTCTCATAATTCAGTGATATAGGGATAATAAATTAATGAACACTTCTTTGATCACTTATTTCTGCCCTGATGGTCTGGAGTGGTCACCATGGAAACCAGAGAGTGCCCACCTGACCATCAGGTGCAAATGTGGAGGTAGGAGGGCACCGCAGGGCCAAGAGCAATGGAGCCCCTGTGGAGGACCCTGGGAATCAGGGCTGAGCCAAGGCTGAATGTTTTTCTCATTGCACTGGGAGATGTGCTGTCAGCTTTCCATCCCTGTGACAACGTGTTTGAGATATAATTTGTAAAGACAGAGGACTTAATTTGGATGATGATCTCTGTCCATGGTCAGTTGCCCAAGTGGCTTTTGAGCCTGTGGTGAGGTAGAATATTATGGCGGAGATCAAGGTGTAGAACAGGGCTGCCCTTCCCCTGGGGAGAGAGAGAAAGGGAGTAGGGGTCCCATATCTCCTTTAGAGGTGAACCCCCAATGACCTAACTTCTTCCCATAAACTCCACCTCCAAGGTTCCTCACCTCAGAGCACCGCACAGGCGGGGACCAAATCTTTAGCATATGGTATTTGGGGAACATTCCAGAACCAACATGGCAGGAGAAGACGCCGGAGTCCTTTTGGGAACAGCAACAGCTTCTGAGCTCGTGGCTGAAGAGTAGACTCCCTGGGCCACTGCCTGGCACACACCGCTCCCTGCCCCCTCATTCAAAATGGGCTGTCAAAGAAAGAGTGGCCTTCAGGACACCCAACAAGAAGTCACTCTGGACAGCTCCAAGCAGGGCATCCCCCTCTGTGAGGAAACTCAGGCCCATCTACAGGGTTGGAAAAATTCAACAATGGAAAATTATGTCAATACTATTTGAGGAAATTTTCTATTGAAGCTATAAACTTGGAATTTTTCTAGTGTATTCCCTCTGTTTGGGAAACATTAACTCAATGTTTCTGATAAAGCACTCCAAAAGAAAAAGAAATTTGTGCTGGTCATCTCCCAGTGCAAGCGGAGGGCTGTGCTCATTTTTAGGAGGAAGAAGGTAATTGAAAATTTATCAATCTGACAAGAAGCATGAAAGAGTTACATTTCTCCAAAGTTGATACTGTTTTTTTTTTCTTTTTATTCTGTATTTTAACAATGGTAATTAGGTATCATTTTAGACATGATTCAAATATGAAATAATGGAAAGTTTAGCACACTTAATGGGAAGTATTTAATCATTTGAAATCCATCTATCTCAGTATATATTAAGGCATTTTACATTTTAATCACAGTTTTTACTGTTTTAAGAAATTTCTTCACCACTTAAAGAAATTGCCTGATTGGCAGTACAATAAATTGGCAGGTATTTGAAAGGCGATTAGCAACATGTATCAAAACATTTAAAGATGCATTTGTCTTTGGTGTCCGCAGCCTGACTCTGAGGCACACACCTGAGGACATGAGGTCAATGGCGTGGGTGCTGGTCTTCTCTGGCTTCTGGAGAGCGTCCACTCTCTTCTGACACCAGACCACCGGTCTCCTCAGGGAACGCCCCCACTCTCAGTCTGTCCAGGTGAGTTGCCTTGTCCAGTCCCACTCCAGCTGTGTCCAGAACTGGGACAATCAGCACTTTCTATCTCTTAGTCCCCAGCTCAGGTTTGGAGATATGACTTAATTTCACTCTATGTCGCTCAGGTCCACGACAATTCAGGGAGTATAGTGAAAAATGCAGAGATCTGAATTGTCGTTCACTGGGTGTTGTTATGTCTTACCATCCACCATGCTAGAGAAGTGTCAGACATGAAGAACTGTGGCCTGCCATCTGGCTTCTGCTGAGGTTAATTACAAATCCAAGGACAGCAGTGCTGAGGGTGTAGGACACCCCTCTGGGATATCAGCTCCATAGTGACAGTGGCTATACCTGGATCCTTGGACTTGTCAATTTATTGTACTTCCACATCCGGGAACTTACCACATGCTCAGCCAATACTGCTGGAATTCCATCACGAAGCAAGCAGTCTTCTGAATATGTTAACTGAGCACCCGAGTCCACCCATTCCAGAAGCTTCCAACCAAGATTTCCAAGTCAGGCGGTTCAAAATATGCTTTCCTCTTATAAGCCAATTTGAGTTGTGTTTTATATGAATTCCTAATATTAATGGAATTTAAAGGTATGTTTTCAGTGACATATTTCATTTTTCTGTCACTTATGTATTTTAGGATTGCTAGATGAGAAACAAGCCTGACTATTTGCAGAGATAGCCACAATACGAGGGCTCTCAGACACTATGTGCTCAATGAGAATAAAATGCACGGTCTCCTGGTTTTCCTTTCCCTACAGTTCCAAACACCCATGAAGGGAATCATGGGTGGCCTGAGGTCCTCTGCAGTCCAAGAGTTGGTGTATGGCCTGACTCCAACTTTCCCTTAGACTCCATGCCACTAGTTCCCAAGAGCCCAAGGGCAGGATCTCAGGCTTCACTCCAATTGTTCCACCCCCACAATCCTTCAAGGGCAAGGATGCTTTCCAAGACTGAACCTCCATCCAGATCAAGTTCAGGAAACCTGTCGTAATGGAAAACTAGAATCAGCAATTTTAACCAATGAACTCTCCATGCCTATAAAAGCAATGCATCGTTCATGTCTATTTCCATATTATGTAGCATCTGACTGGGCAGCACATGACAATCAAATAGTGCTGATTTGGTCAACCAATATTTATGAACTACATGCAGGGTGCTTCCTCCTGATCCATGCAGGAGACTCTGATAAACCAGGCACACACAGACTTGAATCTCCAGGTCCTCTTGGTCATGGAGAGGCAGAGGCACTTAATCAGAAAAGTACCTCCAGGTAATGGTGGGATGAATAAAGGGAACCAACAGGAAGCAGGCTGGAGAGCAAGCAGCAGGGAGGAGCTACCTTTGTAGGCCAGGAACAGAAGGAGCTAGTCAGGTGCAGAGCTAGGCCAGGGTGATCCAGGCTGAGGAAAAGGCTGAGGCAGGAGCCCAGCCAGAGGAAATAAAAAGAGAGTCCAGGACCCAATATCCACAGAAGCCTATCCAGTGTATATGTGCTACTAGACAGCTATACACACTTTGTATAATTGTTCAGTTATGGTCAAATTATTGCCCTCCCCAATTCATCTATTAAGGTCTAATTCACTCACACAATTCTTTTTGGAGATAAGACCTTCAGGGGAAAAATTAAACAAGTTCATGTGGGCATCACCCTAATCAAAGGTGTCTTCCTAAGAAGCAGGAGAGGCGTCAGAGGCCACTCTCCCCTTACATGAACACCAGGAAAGAGCCACCAGGATGCAGTAAGAAGGTGGTTGTCTGCAAGCCAGGAAGAGAAACCTCACCAGACATCAGATCGGATAGCACCTTCTTGGATTTCCAGCCTCTGGAAGAATGAAGAATAAGTTTCTATTATTTAAGTTAGTGATTATGATCTGTGGTATTCTCTCATGCATGGCAGCTCAAGCTGATGAAATATATAGCTGACTCTACACATGCATGCATATGTGTGTGTGTGTGTGTGTGTGTGTGTGTGTGTGCATGAGTGTGTGTGACTACTTTATCAAGTGAATAAAGTTAACCAGCAGACTCCATCTTGAAAGAGAGGTCCTTTATAAAGAAGGCATTAGCAAACGAGGACAAGAAAATCTGACCCAATGCTGCTTTTGGAAATATAGCTCTCTGAGAACACAGACATGCTTGCTTTGAATGAACCATCTGTGTCTATTTCCACATTATATGCCAAGCATGTTAAGAAGACATATCAGATTCAGGGAGCCACAAAGCCAAAGCTGTCTACCATTCTTCTCTTTACAAGAACAATTTGCTGTTCCTTCTCTAAAATATTAGCCCATATAATAAGCGATGAATGATCTTTAGTTTATTTTTCCTTTTCTATTCTCGAAATCAAAATACACTACTTACATAATTTAAGAGCATCTACACATAAACAAGCACCGATTGAGGCTATGCATCAAAAGTATTCAGAATAGATTTAACTCATGTATGCAAATATTCAAAGAAATCGCTTGGACACGCCACATAAATGGTAAATGAGATTATCTGATCGTGTTTGCTGTTCCTTTTACCCCGTTTCACCAAAATAAATCATTGGTAAATAAAGTGGTGTTTTTCCAAGTCCCAGCAGCATTTATTGTTCTCTGAGAAATCTAATCACTGTAGATTTTGTCTTCACTATCCTTCAATATTCTCTCATCTAAAGGTCAATGTGAGCTCCCATTACATAGTCTCTGACAATAACCATTCTTAAAAATATTATTCTGACCTAATAAAGTTACTTGTAGGCCTCTACCTAGAAGTCGGAGGCAATGCTAATCAACTGTAGACCAAGCAAAGACTAGGCTAGAAGGTCTCACGGTGGCATCGCTGCCCCTTACAGCCACACTCCAGTGACCTGGGAACAGCATCCTGTCCAGTGCTGCTATCTGGAACATGCCAAGCAGCTCCCCCTCTTCCCCAGGGCTCACTTCTGAGAAGCTTCGAGACACCCACAAGTTTCTAACTAAGCCAAAACCCGAAGAAGGACGTGAAATCCAGAAGTGATGGGGAGTCAGGGAGACAGACTCCACTCCGGCCTGATGTGCTGTTTTGCCACAGAACAAATCTACCTCTGGGAAAAACCAGGAGAGTTGGAGATGTTTTTTAAAAGCCCTGTGTATTGACATCAGGGACCCACTGGGACAGCCTGTATTGAGTGGCCAAGAGGCAAGAAGAATCAGAAACTTACTGGGGTGAGACCAACATTTTTGTTTCTTCCCTCCAGAGATTTACTGGTTTTGAGCAGCACTGGACACGGGGTGGAGAAGTCAAACAGATCCTCGCAGGAAATATAATGCAGGCAGGGCTTAGGTCCTCCCCAGAGACTAGAAAATAAAAACAGAATGTGGCACTGTCCAGCAACGAGGACAGGAAGAGCCAAGGCCTGGAGAGAAGGGACATGGACAGAGGGGCTCAGCTCGGTGTCACCTTGCTGATGCAGCTGACAGCGCCTACAGGGTGAGAGCAAGACAGTCTGCAGAGGCTCCTGTGGGTGCTGGGAAGGGGGCAGGCCAACAGGAGACGCACAGGAGAAATGCACTGTGGAACTTCTGAGGCTTTGACAAACTTCTCATCTTCTTGGCCTAGAGACAGAGGCTCAGGGAAAGAAGCTCCTGCAAGGCCAACTGGGTTTGTCATGGGAGGTGGATTGTGCTGATGCTGCATCCAGAGCTAGGTCCAGGCTCCTGGCCTTTAGCTCTCAGTCTTTCACTTAGCATGGAGGTCCTTGTGCTGAGACATCTCTCGACAGCATCAGGAGGACATCTGAACCATGGCACTGCTCTGCAGCTGCTGAGCTGTGCAGCAGATGAGCTGCAGGAGCTACATGTCATAGGAGCACACTGGATGGGATCTGGCTTCTAGATGCAGTTGAATAAAATTGTGTTTGCTTACTGGCCTGTAGCTTTCTCCAAGTGAAGCACCTCTCCTGACTCGGTTTCCTGTCTACGACGTGGAGCTAATGAAGTATCTACTTCACAGGACAGTTGCAAAGATTGGATGTACTGAGACCTGTTTAACAGCAGAAGGGTCTTCTGTACTTAGAAATCTTTGCAGATGACAGATTTACCACTAACCTTAAGCAGATGGTGTACTGTCATGTGATTTTAAGCAATATTGACTTATGGCATGATAGAACAAGGATCTTACACGTAAGAAAGAAACTTCCAAGCTGGCAATCAGAGAAAGTTTCCTTGAACATTGCTTGTCAATAATTCCCTCTGTCCCAAGAATCCATAGCACCAGCTTCAGGTGACAGGTATTGGATTGCAATAAACATGGATATATTTCATGGTTTTCTGGCAAATATTTAACAACAGAAAAACAGGCATGTGTCTGTGAGTCGTCTGTAAATGGTACTGATGCAAATGATATGTAAAATGGCATTTGCAATTAATAACAGAGGTTAATATCATTTGTTAGAACTCCCTCTAGCCATCCAGCATCCAGTGTTCCTGCTGATTTTTGCCAAACTTGTGTCTCAGTTTACAAAACATGGCTCTTGCTGAACCATGGTCTGACCAGTGGATTTCATCTAAGTCTGTTCTTCGCATAAAACTTACTGTGGTTAAATCTGATAAGTGATCTACTTTTGAACTATTTTAAGCTTTATATGATTATGTTCAAGGTATGGAACTTTCTTTAGCCTCTGTACTGCTCAGCGTAGGAGGACCATTTTTTGGAATAATTGCAGAAATTGGGATGTTATTTAGTTTTACATCATTTAATAATGGCTATATTTAACAATAAGCTCATAATTTTAAAAAAAAATAGCCTCCACGAGTCTGGCAGGAGCTGAGTTTCAGCAACCACTCTTACCAGACTCTCCCCAGTCTTTATTCTGAAATATGAGAAGACTTAGATGCAGAAATGGCTGTGAAATCTTTTATTACCTCCATTAGTTTGAAAAGGGGTTTGTGTAATCCTCTTTGATTGTGTACAAATCACCCCTACTTTCTGCCGGTTTCTGCTTTATCTCCATAAAAGAAAGTGAGATGCTGAGCCCTAATTATACATTAAAAAGCACAAATTAACGGTGGCACAGAAAAGCTTTTCTATTGGCTGGATTGATCACGGGATGCTGGGAAGCCTGGCTGATGACATTGGATAAGCACTTCTCCCAATGCCCAGGGACTAGAGAATAGTACATCATGTCAACCCCATTATGTGTCTGAAAAGGTCCCTGGGCACAGCCCTCATTTCAGATGTTGAAAGTAGAAAACTGCTGTTTCCTGAAGTCAAATGGTCTCAATTCAAATCCCACATAAGCTACTTCTGAAGCAAATGGCCAGTGCATGCCTTAACTTCCTCCTACACAAAATGGGGACAGATCAGCTGTGGCTTAGTACTTACCACAGTATGGCACCTAGGAAGCCAACAGGAGGGCCAGCTTAGCTATTATACCAAGGCCAGTGTGAATCCTGTAGGCCACTACCAAATGGGAAATCAGAGAAATGTTCACAAACAGGAGCTCCCTAAACAGATGTTGGTGGGAACAAGGGAATGAACAAGATAGGGTGAGGCACCCAAGAGCTAACAAAAGTGGAAGCAGCAACTGCCCCAAACAGAAAGGGCAGGAGGATGAGCCTGTCCCCAGGACCCCAGGAGGCCCCCATGGGGGCTGTGGCCTTCCTCAGAGAAAGGCAGGAATCTGGGAAGGTGGCCTGGCAGCCAGGAGGTAGGGAGGACAATGCTCTGACCTGTCTTCTCCCTGGCCAGCAGTCCTTCTGTGGCCTCCAGTTGGTTCAACATGCCTGGAAGTCAGCAGGCCGGGAAGTCAAGTTCAGTGGGACCAAGGGGTTAGCATCCTGGAAAGGGCTGGGCAGGGTGCAGAGCAGGTCAGCAGAAGCAGGACAAAAACATCTAGCAAAGACCACTCTGGAAGCTCACAAGCTGAAATCGGTAAGAAAAGGGGCAGAGCTGTCTCAGCAGAGCCTCAGTCTCCCTGCAAAGCACCAAATGACAAGTAGTTGCCTTCAACCTGTGGCACACTCTCACACAGTTGTGATCTGGTTTTGCAACACAGCCAGAAATGATATCCTCATTTTAAAAGTGAACAAGAATTATGAGCTCTCTAGGATTATCCTGAGGCTTTATACCTAACAAATCATGGCCATGTAAGTTCTTTTAAAACACTTCTACAAGGGAGGTATTGATCTGTATTTTGCCAATAGACAATGAAGTAGGGAGATATTAATGGACAAGGGCCACCATTACCCGTAGTGCAAAGTTTGCCTGACAATTAGAGAATTCTTGGACATGCGCAGGGAATTTAGCAGAGGGCTTGAGAGCGCATGTCTTGAGTGTGTTTGCCTTTGGCTCAGCAGGATGTGCTGAGGGCAAGTGGTAGTCCATGCTCTCTCCTGCCTGATAGCCCTGCCTCCTGGGGAGTTGTCCAGTGCAGGACACAAACAGCAAACCAAGACATAGTGACCCGGGGATGACAGATGGGGACCGGTGCTGGGGGCTGGGGCACATCTTTTCAGGGCATTCCGAATGTCTTTTCCAGTGAAGTGGTATTTTAGCAGGAACTTAAGGAAAGCAAGCCTGGTGGATATTTCAAGGGAACAGTGTTCCCAATCAAGTCAGACCTAAGGAAAACTCTGGGGTTTTGTTTTTTGCTTTTTAAGTACTCCCTATATAATCATGAGCAACTAGCTGGGTCTTACAGGCTCCATTTCCACATTAACACAATATAGATAAAAACACACCATTCAAAGAGCTATTGCAAAGGTTAAATAGCACCTGAGATGTAAAATGCCCACGTATTGTACTTAGTATATCACACATACCTAAGAATTGAGAATTCTGTTACTATTTTTAGGACTCAAAGACTAAAATGCTTTGCTTTGTGCATATCACAGATTTGAACCCAATCCCATAATGCCTAAAAGCTTTACCTTGTGGGATATTACACCTTGTGACAAATAGTCCAATTCTAAAATCATGCATTTAATTTGTTTCCAGAATTTTATGTTTGGACAGAATTGAAATAAAACAGACCATTATAAATGTCCTGCTGGAAATTGTATTATTGTCTCTGGACACATAATGGAAGTCTGGGTTGGAAAAAACTAAAAACATGTTTATAGCTACTTATTTATGTAACCGATAGACCCCATTCTTTCTAACCATTTCCTTGTATCTGAAATGAATAAAAGAAATGACATCATTTGTGTAAGTGGCAAGGGACCTTTTTGACAAGTCCCTTGAATTGCTGTGTGTTTTTCTGAGAGTCTCATGTTTTGTCGAGGAAGCATGTAGGATGAAGACCTTGTCTTGTTTTACGACCTTCTTTGTAGTATGTGAAAGCAAGTCTTCTCAACCTCTGTGATAGCAGCTCTGGTGTGTATGGGGTGCTTTGTTACAATTTGAATATCTAGTCCTTTGTATTGAGAGATTTTAGAATGTATTAATAGCAAACAAGTTTCAGGGTAATTATACCCTGCTTAGATGTATCACTCAGTTATTTAAAAAAAAAGAATTGAGAACAGTCGCATCATGACGAATTATTGTTTTCTTTTCGTTGTGGTAAACTGCTGTGGACTGACATATCAATACATAATTGCATAAAAAATGTGCGGTCCCAGAATTGACAGATGTTATAGTTTTCCAGTAGATACCAGGTATATGGGAAGGGATGAAAACTCTCAGGATTGAGGGTGCAGCTCAGGGGTAAGGTGAGCGCTGAGCATGTGAGTACCTTGGGTTCCATCTCCAGCACTGTGTGACATGAGCCCCAGCCTGGGGCACCTGGGACTGTGCTTCTGGTCTTCAGGATCGTCAACAGGCCACTGAGACCCACTCCTTAAGTCATAGACTTCAAAACTGGGCCTGGAGCCTTGGAAAAATAAACTTGGTAAATTGATCATCAGGCCGGGTGAGCCAAGGCTGCTGCACAGGAAGGGCTATAGCAGTGTCCCTTAACTCTGCAGGCAAGTCAAATCTCAGCTTTGAATTACAAATTCAGGAAAAAGACCAAAGCTAGGAGAAAGCAAATCTAAGTTAGTGTACAACTTTGCCAGATAGACTTGGGGAATGTTCCCTGGCTGATGTGTGGGTATTGCTCTCATTAAATTGATCAGTTCTGTATGCAAAGGAGGCCTCCTAAGTCCACTGCTGCCTGGTCTCAGCACGTCCCCTGTTCCCGTTCCCTGTGTGCTCCCTGGGGACTCTAAATAGAATCATGAAAATCTGTTTATCAACATAATGAAAAGAAAACCAAGTTTGACTTGCAAACCAATTGCCTTTGCTATGAACAGAAATAAAGCAATTTACTATTTTTTTTTACTCAAAGAACTACTCTTCATTGTCAGTTCCAATTATGTGCTGTAAGAGGAAAGACGGAGCTGTATCTTTGGGGAAGGGCGCAGTCAACTTGAGGGCCCGTGTTTTCAGTGGATGAAACCATTCAATAAATATACAAGTAAATGGTCGGAAAGCCAGGCCTTTTGCTTTACCCATTCTTTGTTTGTATTTGAATAAACCACACACTTCTTCATTGATGTATATTGGGGTCTTTTTTGTTATAGCAGCCACCATGCTCTGCACCACTATTAGATGGAACAAGGCCAGCCCTTGAACCCACAGAGATGGGAGCTGAATCTGGAACATACCAGTGGCTGTGGTCACTCGGCCTGTGCTCCAGGGTCCGAGAATCAGGCGCGGCTGAGCATCTTGGCCTTCTGAAAGATGATGCCGCATGTATGGATGATTGTGAGCACATAGATTTCAGAAACTTGGAGAAGGTAGAAATTACGGTATGTGTTCTTCTTCCTCTGCCTGAAACTGGATAACTGGATGAAATCTCACCCACTGATTAGTCAGCTTTTCCTCATTAGGACCAAAATACCTGACATAAGCGACTTAAAAGAGGAACACAAACAGCTCACGGTTTCAGAGGTTTTCTGACTGTGGTCAGGGGGCTGCAAGGCAGAAACCTTAGGGAGAAAGAGTATGGGAGAGGATGGCTGCTCTGGTCATGGCAGCTGGAAGGCGAGAGAGAGAGAGAGAGAGAGAGAGAGAGAGAGAGAGAGAGAGAGAGAGAGAGAGAAGGAGCCTGGGACAAGACATGTCCCCAAGGGCACAGCCCCAAAGACCACTCCCTTCTACTATGTACAACCCTCTCAAGTTTCTGCCACCTCCTAACCACGTGTTCAGTTATGAATCCCTCAATGAGTTAGTCCACTGGTGGGGTCAGAGCCCTCATGATCCAAGCACTCACTCCCCAAAGCCCAGGTCTAAATATTACTGCATGGAGGGACCAGCCTTCAATACAGGAGCCTTTGGAGGACACTTCTTCCCGAAACCTAAAGCCCTCTCACTGTGCTTGTCTTTTAGTTAAACCTCTGTCTCCCACACACAAAGGCATGGCTATGAGACCAAAGAAAATGTCAGTAAATGGTGGAATCCTGAATTATCTCCATTTCAACCCTCCTTCAGTAATGGTTACGTCCAGAAGAATCCACCCAGGTGCTGTGGGGTTTGCAAATTTTCTAATTTTCCTCATTAGCAAACATAAGCTCACACTTGGTCCTGGGGGATATTGTTTAGTATCCTCAGCAAGGATTTTATACTACTGAGTCCATGTAATAATATTTTATGGTTATCTTCTGAATCCTTTAGATTTGGATTGAAATTATGGTATAAATTATGGGGACCGCTACTTGCCTAGTGAGTAGAATCCAGTGTACTGAAGGTCACAGGACAGTCCATGCATCAACTGTCCAGCTCTGGCTCCACAGAGCTCAGGTGAGAAACCACCTCAAGAAGTGGTCTAGACTGTGCAGGGTTTTTATGCTTGAGGGAGATGTGACTGTGTGAGAATTGAAAGGCAAAAATTGCTGTAAAGTGTGCTCTTGCCAGTGGTCATCCCTGCTCCAAGTCCTGGTAAACACAGCCAGGTTTCTGTTTATTACCAGAGAAACTCAGGGAGCTCCTCCTTACAAATGATTTAAATTTGGAGCACCTTGAGATGGTGGCGATCAGTGGTGGGTGAAACTGCCCCTGATGAATTGTCCTCAGAACCTCTAAATTGCTGAGCAGAAGGGGAAAGGTTGTTTTTTAAAGATTGGTCTGGGCAATAGGTAGGGATTACTAATTGGCAGCTTTTCCCAATGCCTCTAAATTGAAAATCAATACTCTTTGTTATCTGATTTCATAAATTAACATATTAAGGAGTGTAAAAAAATCCATACTTGAAAATTTTTCATAAAAATCAAGTTCAATTCTTAAAATCTTTGCACCACAAAATTCAGGACTTTTCAGAAAGTTGAAAGTGCAGCATGATAAACATCATAAGAAAATCTGCACGCTCCTGCCCAAATGTTACTATTTTTCCATCCATGGGATAATTTTATGGAAAAATAGTTTGCAGAAATGCTCTAAAATTATTAACTAATCATACACATGTACAATGTTTCTTCTAAATGTCCTTTTAGAGGGAAAACATAATTGAAAAATCCCGAGACTTTTCTCCATCACAGGTCAGTTTGACATTCACAAATATTTGGACCTTATTTTCAAACAGACCTTCCTTAGGGTAAAGCCACCAGTGTGCATCCTCCCAGGCCCTGTAGGTGTTATGCTTGAATTCAGGACCCCCAAAAGACCACCAGAGACCAAGATCGATGTAAAGAGCAAAGAGGTGTTTATTGCGAGCTAGTTGGGTCCTCTGTGCGCACATAGCAACTGGTGACGCTGAGAGGCCCTGAGCCCAGGGTTTGCAGCAGTTTTATACATTCTTTGGAGAAGGCAGGGACCCCATATACATCATAGCATCCCTTAGAAAATCATCACACACCACGGGAAAATCAAATAACAACTCTAAAACATGATTAGCACATTCACTGGTGAAAACAAGTTGGGTAGGGGTGATTGGTTACTACAAGAGGGGGATTCATTTGAACTGATTGGTTTAAGCCAAGAAGGGTGTTCATGCTGAACTACATGGTTTCCCAACATGTTATCAACCACCATAAACTACTGGGAGGGTCATCTGGCATCCCAGGTATTTCCCTGTCTCATGTTGATTGATGGCTGCTAGTGTCAAACTGCATCTGAGAGCAGCCACAAGGCTGTGGTCAGCTCAGTGGGGCCTGCCTGGCATCTCAGGGGTGGAATGAGAAAGGACCCATAGTGGACATAGTGAAGGAAATAGGATAAGACCCTGGCATGAAGCACCCCTTACGTGGGATAATCTCAAAGGCAGTGGGTTCCAGGGGAGAACATGTGAGGAGAGGAGAGGGGCTGACTGTACAGAAACAGCGACGACTGGAAGCTGCTGAACTGCAGAGAAAAGGTGCAGGCAGCGGTTGTCATGGAGAACTAACTGGGGCTGGGTCTCACGTTCTTCCTGACAATTCTCTCAGCATGCAGTGGCATGGGTCCCACCGTGACCAAGCACCTGGCACAAGGGTGTCACCTGCACAACTTTATTCCCTCCTCCTCCTGCTTTCAGACTCTGGCACGAGGCAAGCCACTTAACTTTTGCCTGGTTTTGCTTTCTATAAATACTACCATCATGCCAGCTTTTATAATTGAGGTTATTTAAAATATATGTAGCAAAGAGAATGACAGAAATGTTGCCAAACCACACCTGTTTTGCCCGGTGTGCCTCTGCCAGTTGCTAAAACAACAGGTCTTGTGAGACAGCAAGTTTAATCAGAAGCAAGGAGATGGGAGGCAGGTTGTGAATGCACCCCCCTGAGGAGAGGGTTTAGGAATATTTACCCCATGGGGAAGCAGGGTTGTCCAAGGCATGGGGGAGGTGATGGGGTGAGGATTTGAAGTGATTGGCAGTCTGTGCCTGTGTGATCAATCCTCACACACTTCAGAGGACACGTTCAGAAAGTGGCAGCAGCAACATGACTTGTGGGTGGAGGATTGGGTCATCTGACACTTGTGTAGGCCCCAGAGCAGGATCTGGGTGGTTTCAATGGGTTTGAGATGAACAACAGCGGCCTGCAGTTTCTTGAAAGACAACTTAGGCCACCCTCCTCATCAAGCAGGAGATAATAACATATTCCTTAGCTATGTGACCTCCAGAGTTGGTGATCTGACCAAATTATATCATCATAATTATGCTGTGTACCTATGAATACGTAGCAGCAAATCCCACTGTTATGTATAATTAAAAGGCATCAATAAAAAAGCTGAAGAAGTAAAATAAAATAAAAATGTGTTTTCAAGATGTAAAAATAACATAGAATAAAGTCAACTAGACAAGGGCATTTTGTAGGGTCTGGAGGGCCGATCCAGGTTTCCCCGTTCCTCATACCTGAACTCAAAGTGCCTTAGTCAACAGAAAACTGCTCTTTCCACAAGACAGCAAGTCCAAGGTAGGACAGAGAACAGGCTAAGGAGCCAGTCCATTCAGGGACTCCCTGGGGCCAAAGAACATAATCTGTCAGAGTGAAAGGAACCCTCCCAACAACTTTTTTTAATCCTCTACACTTTAAAAGGCAAAGGCAGAACCTGGAGAGGCTGGCCACCCCCTTGGCACAGAGCTCCAGAGGAGTCCTCCCTGGAGAGAGGGCAATTCTTCTGAAGGCATTAGCGTCTATTAAATAGATTGACTTATACATCTTTAAACTTCCCTTAAGCAAAGCCCAGGCCTAGATAGCATCTACCAAACACTTCAGATGAATTTGTATCTTTTCTCTCTAAAACCTTCTAAAAAGTAGAGGAGGCAGGAACATTTCCTAACTCAAAGCATAAAGCTAATGTTCTCCTGAGGCCACAGCCAGGCAGAGCCTTTGAGAAACTGATGTGACTCCATTTTTGAGAAACCAGCCTCTACCTCAGAGCAAAGTCTGTCCAAGGAAGGGGGCATGGCTCTTGTCCTTGGAAAGACCCACAGAGCACTCCTAGGCACATACCCACCCTGCTGAGTGGTTTGTCTACAAATAACAGGAAAGATCTGTGGAGCTTTGTGTCCCTGACTCAGTTAGGCTAGGTGAAGATCCATAGCAACCCCCTAGCAACCACCAATCAGCATGAGACAGGGAAAATACCTGGGATGCCAGAAGACCCCCCAATAATTTACTGTGGTTGATAACATGTTGGGAAAACATGTAGTTTAGCACATACACCCCTCTTGGCTTAAACCAATCAGTTCAAATGAATCCCCCTCTTATACTAACCAATCACCCCTACCCAACTTGTTCCTGCCAGTGAATGTGCTAATCATGTTTTAGAGTTGTTGTTTGATTTTCCCATGGTATGTGATGATTTGCTAAGAGATGCTATGATGTATGTGGGGTCCCTGCCTTCCCCAAAGAGTGTATAAAACTGCTGCATATCCTGGGCTCTCAGCGTCACCAGTTGCTGTGTGTACCCGTGGAAGACCCAGCTAGCTCGCAATAAACGCCTCTTTGCTGCTTACATCGATCTTGGTCTCTGGTGGTCTTTTGGGGGTCTCAAACTCGAGTGTATCACCTTTACCAGAAAACTAGGGGCCAACATGTATTTCAAACAAGGATTTCCACTAAAAACTAGTGAGCTAAGCCAGGGGTGTCCCCGGTCCCCTCCCTGGGCAGGCGCAGTTCATCTGAGGAGCAGGAAGTTGTTTTCCTGTGAAACCAATAAATGTTAAAAAAGCAAAAACAAAAACAAAACAACTCTTGGGCAGGAAAAGGTCAAAAACCACTTGATCTTCTCAAGAGATAAATAAATAAATAAATAAATAAATAAAAGTTGTGAGATTAAATGCCCATCGTGGAAAAACAGCAGAGCATTTCTCCACCCTGAACATGCCACCCAGAAACATCCACAGTCCCCCAGGCCTGGAGGGGTTCAGCAGGCCTCTCCCCTAACACTCCAAGCCCCCTGGATGCCCAGGGTTGTTCACCCCTGCAGGGGGCCTTCTGGAGGCCTCAGGAAGGGAAGTAGAAGTCCTGGCATCCAGCTGGGGAGGAGGGAGGGGAGACAGAGCTGCTGCAGATGGCTGGAGCCTGTGTTCAGGAAATGCTAAGAAATTAGTTTTAAAAACCTTTTAGAGCTAATAAAAGAGCTCCCTTGTTCAGCAAGCTGGCAGGAGACTAATGTGCAGAAACCAATTGTGTTTCTACATACTGGGAATGAATAATGCAAAAATTAAATTAAACAAACAATTCCATTTGTAAATGGAAAAGAGCAAAATACTTGAGAAAAAAATGAACCAAGGAAGCCACAAAGCTTATACATTGACAATTATAAAGTGGTGTTGGAAGAATTTTATAGCCAGGGCAATTAGTCACGAAATTGAAATCAGACATCAAGAATGGAATGGAAAGGGTCAAACTAAATTCACCATCTTGTGTACAGAAAATTCCAAGGAATCAACATGAAACCTGATAAAAGTGGTCGGTAAATTCAGAAAGTCTTAGGATATAACTACCATGAAAAAAAAATAAATTGGATTTCCAGATAGTGACCATGAACCAACTGAGAATAAAATAAATAAAAATTACATTTATAATAATAGTAATGGGAAGAAGTTTTTAAAAGCAATGCAAATTTACTCTCTGAAAACTAAATATATTGCTTAAAGAAACTAAAGAAGACCTAAAATATGGAAAGAGAGTCCATGCTCATGGATCTAAAGACTCAAAAATGTTAGGAAAGTGATTCCCATCAAATTGATCTAAAAATTAAATAGTCCTTACCCAAATCCCAGCTGAATTTTCTGTGGAAATTGACAAGCTGAGTGTAAAATCTGCATGGAAATTCAGGAGGCCCAGAGCAGCCAAAGCAATATTGCAAAGGAACAGAGTTGGAAGGTGTAATACCCCTCGGTTTTAATACCCAATAGGATGTGGTATTAATAAAGAAATGCTGTGATCCCCACATAGGAAGAAACACTGATCAGTGGAACAGAAGTGGAAATTCAGGGGAAAACCCTCATATTTAAATCATATGGACTTTCTTGAAGGCCATTCAATGAGGGGAAAATGTAATCTTTTCAGGGAGGGGCCCCGGGGAACTTGATCTTCACATGCAAAACCATGAAGCAGGACTCCCACTTTGCACCATGCCCAGAAATATAAACCCAAAGTAAATCAAACACCAGCTCCTCTTAGGAAGAAGGAAGTAGGAACATTCTAAGCTTGGATTAGGGGTGGTTTCTAAGACACGAGAGCAACAGTTGGGCTACTCGCCTGGCATGGACATCTTTCCCTGTTTCAGATTCAAGGTGGACTTTGCTCCTGTGAAGTGTATGCATCATCTGGCACCTACCTACTGCCTCCTGGCTGTGCCCTTCCAGGAGATTCCATGCTCTGAGTAAGGGCCTTGGTGCAAAAGGACCCATGTAGGCCACGTCCTGCCATAGCTTCTGGGGGACCCGATGTCCACAGGCACCGACGGCCACCAGGGAAGCTGCTAAGTGGGTAAAATGTTTCCACCCAGGGCTTGGCTGTTGTGCTATCCATGGGGACTTGAGGCCAAGACAGGGTGACCAAAGCACTGGGAGTTCTGCTCTTGCTAAAGGGCAGCAGACTCCCCTGGCTTCTCGGGTGGATACAGCTCTGTGAATGTGCTGGTAGTCACTGAGTTGCGCATTTTAACAGAGGAATTCCATGGTATGTGAATTATGCTCCAATAATCCTATTAAAAAGAGATGTTAGCCAGTTGACTAAATGGGGAAGATAATTAGACTGTAATAGGATTAATGAAATCATTAACAATAATCATTTACATAAGAGCCTGAGTATGGGGCTTGACTTTTTGAAAAGCACTCAATAAAAATTAATTCTTGCACTTACTGGTATTGTCTCATCTTCTTCTTTCAGTCTCCCCGCAAAAATGCATTAATAAATTGAAGTTACCCTTTCTTGATAAGCACAATTTCTTGTTGCTGTTGCTGTTTTTAACCAAAGTCTGAAGTTTCCATGCAGACAGCAGGGTGGGTGTGGTTTATCATAAATAGAGGAGGCTGGTCCCACTGACTTTTTGCAAGGATGAGCAGGGAAAGGTCTCCCTCGAAGTCAGAGAGCTGATGCTTGCACCCTTACAAACCAGTAGCAAAGCTGACCTATGGCTCACCTGGGCAGCATCCATTCCACAGCCCCTCAGGGGCACAGGTGCTGCCACTTGTGTGAGCAATAAATCTACCTTTGTCGATATGGGAAGAGTCAGCACAGCACATCGTATGAACATTTTCTGATGAAGTTTATATGTTGTGATATTAAGAAAATAATTTCCTTCCATCAAAAAAAAAAAAAACAATAAATGATACAAAGACTAATTTCTAAAGACAGACACATTTTCTGGGTTTATACATTTTGTGTGCATGTAAAGATGTCATTATACATACACATCAGGTGTCAATCTCTTTTGTAATTCATAATAAGAATGGTGGCTACTTTAAATAAAAATATTCTTAGTAAATATCATAAAACTAAAGAGCAGATTATAGGAGATTTAAATGGATGCAGAGCTCTCTTGTGCTCCCTGATCAAAATACTTCATATTGTAAGGTGGTAACACAGATTCAACATGAGTTCTATCCAAATCCAGGTGACTTTTTTTTGCAGAAAGTAACAAATTAATGCTTAAATGTATACGGAAATACAAGGTTTCCAGAACAGGCAAAACAATCTTGAAGAAGAACAAAGTTGAAGGACTGACGCTTTTTAATGGTGAAACTTACCATGAAGCTACTGCCATCAGGACATTGCAGTTCCTGAAAGAGATGGACATCTGGATCAGTGGCACCAAAGTACAAGTCTAGACACTTGGTTAGGAGGGAGTAGAGAAGCTCACTGCTCATCCTCCTCTGGAGGAAACATGTGGAGCAGTCACTTGGGGAACAGCTTGGCAACTTCTCAGAACACTAAGAGTGGAGTTGTAACGTGACCTCATGATTCTAATCCTAGGTGTGCACCTATGAGACTGATACACACCTGCACTAATCTGTGCACTGATGGACACAACAGCATTACTAATGCCAGCCCAAAATGGAAACAACTCAAGGATCAAGGTAGAATGGACAACCAGAGGGTGGCTTATCCATAACATGGGATAGTATTCACCCATGAAAATGAAGGAAGCACCTTATCCCATATGGATGGACCTTGTAGCTGTAATGCCAAGTGTGAAACCAAGGCACGAAAGCCTATATATCTACAAGTGCATCTGAAGAAACTGTCCAGAATAGGGAAGCTGTAGAGGCAGAGAGTGGATCAACTACCATGTAGGGCTTATGGGGTGGGGTGAAAATGAGGAGTGACTGCTAATGGGTATGCAGTTTCTTTCTGACTTAATAAAAATGCTTAAAGACTGATGCTGGGGATGGCTTTGTGACTGCAGGTACTAAAAGTTACTGAAGTGTACACTCTAAATGGGTGAATTGCGTGATATGTGTAATATCTAAAAAAATGGAATAGTAGGGGCTGGGGCTGTAGCTCAGTGGTAGAGCTCTTACCCAGCATGTGTGAGGCACGGGGTTTGATCCTCAGCACTGCATTAAAAACAAACAAATAAAATAAAGGCATTCTTTGTATTTACAACTACAAAAACATATTTTTTAAAAAATGGAGTAATAAATAGGTAGCATTTCATTTGTCCAAATGATTTCAATGGTCACCAACATATTGACCTCTCAGAAGGCATTCGGTCCAAATCAGCTATGTATCCCATGAATGCTTGTGCTTTCTCTGTTTTTAGTACAAAAACAAAATTTTGAAAGATGGTGAATGACTTTTGTGTTTTTAGTTCTGGGGTTGTTTCTGACTTCCTTATGCATTAATGAGAAAACCATGATGTTTTCCAGAGAAAGTGGAAGGTGATGCAGAAGGAGATAGTAAAAACTGGGTACCGAGGGGCTGGCACATCATCGATTCACAGATTCAATTATCGGGTGAAACCTGGAGCAAAACTCATTTTAATGAAATATTTTGCAAACAAAAACTAGAGAGAAAAAAAAGATCAGCATCACTGTTTGGCTATCTTGAATAGAC
This sequence comes from Ictidomys tridecemlineatus, assembly GCF_052094955.1. NCBI lineage: Eukaryota > Metazoa > Chordata > Mammalia > Rodentia > Sciuridae > Ictidomys > Ictidomys tridecemlineatus. The sequence goes on from NC_135478.1 coordinate 102,291,785, forward strand.
TAAACCGTGGTTACTTTCTTGAAAATAAAAATCTTTGCCTGAATACAAGAAATAATTATAATTAGTATTTGGAAGAGCAAGGAGAACTGAATTAAAAATGCTCATCTTTTATTAATCACATACATTTTTCATAAGAAGGTTATTTTTACTAAGCTCAAGCTAACAGGGAAAAAAATCATTATTTGACAAAATTCTGGAAACAATTGTCCCATAACAATTCAACGCTATTTTTCCAAGCTATCGTTTTTTAGTAGGGGCTTCAGTAAGCTGAGTTCACATGGGTGTTTCCTGAATTTCTAAATCATCATTGCTCTGTGGGGCAGTGCCATAGGCTGGCAGTTCTCATGAGTCTGTGGAGTAGGATGAGCTCCCTCCTGATAATCCCTCATCTGCACTAGAATGCTCCAAGAGGGAACAAAGTCACCCCTGTGGGCACCTCCCTGGGAGCTCCTAGGAATGAGCTCACAACTCCTGAGTTCAACCACAGGAGTAAGAGCCGCCCCTTATCTGAGGAGTCCAGGAGCAAAACCACAGGCTTAGCAGACTGAGGCTTTGAAAATCCCCCTGCATCTCAGTGCACTGAGCATGGCTCACAGATGCACCACAAGATGTGAAGCCATGCACACAGGCTTGGTGGTGTTGTAAGGAGGCACATACAAGAATCTTGGTGTCTGGCATCAGCTGGGGGCGGGTTTCTACAAACCAGAGGGAGGGATGATAAGAAAGGGTGATTTTAGGAGGTATTTTTGATATAAAATAGTTAAATCAAAGTCTTAAAAGGAGGAGGAGACATCTTCAGTTTTGTTTTCGGCTTCAAGTTACACCAATCCCTGTTACAGTGCTATAAAAACAAGGAACAGTTATGCTTTATAAAAATGTTGTATTAGAGCATTATATTTATACATAGTATCTGGGTTCCTCCTGACATACTTATACGTCCAGGGGGTTTGATTTCCATCCCCCTCCCCCTCCTTTTTTTCTCCTCTCCTCTCTCCTGCTTTTCTCTCTCTGCTGATCTCCCTTTCACACCTTTATTTATTTATTTTTGATTGGTACATTCTACATATACATAAAGGAGACATTTCTTATGTGATAGATAGACAGCTAGATAGATAGCTAGATAGATAATCAGAAATTGACTTTGTTAGATTCACTGCGATTTCTTCCCCTTCCCTTCCCGCCTCCTTCCTCTCCATCTCCTGCTTCTACTCCAATAATCTTCCCTAGATCTTGTGACATCTCATCCCCTCCCCACTACCTTCTTCCCCTTATGCTGTTATAAAACCAGAAGGAATTGGGGGCTGGGGTTGTGGCTCAGTGGTACAGGCTTGCCTTGTACAGGCGAAGCCCTGGGTTCGATCCTCAGCATCACATAAAAATAAGTAAATAAAATAAAGGTGTTGTGCCCAAGTACAACTAAAAAATAAATATTAAAATACAAAAGGAGGAATTGGGCGACCAACTCAGAGGGTCTACCAAATGATACTGAGTCCAACAGTAAAATAAAGCATTCTTTGGTGCTCCCATGAGAAACACCAACTCTGTATGTAGAGGTGAAAAGGTAGCTTGAAGATGGGACTTCATTCATGCACTGGAGAGATCACCAAGTCTCACAGAAGGCCTTCCACAAGCTGGGGAACCAGGAATTCAGTGATCTCATTTGTCTCATGAGTCTGAAAGGCTGAGCAAACCAAGGGATGGAAAAATTCTCAGTCCAAGTTTGAAAGACAGAGAACTGAGGCTGATGTCAGTAAGACCCAGAGTCCAGAGTCCTGAGAACAGGGGCTCTGAAGTCCAAAGGCAGCCCAATACAGTTGTCTCAACAGAAAATAAAGGCAGAATTCACCTTCCTCTGCCTCTTTTGAGCTCACAACAGAAGGGATAGTGCCCACCCACAAGGGTAAAGAGACAGATCATCCCCAGTTCATCTACCAAGTCGGATGCTAATGTATTTCAGAAACACCTCCTACCTGAGACATGCATAAATCATGCTTTACCAGCTATCTGGGCATTTCTTTTACTCAATTATGTTTACACATAAAATTAACTTCACTGTAAGGAGAGATCCCAGGACTCCAGAAGAGAGAACAAATTCCCATTTGTGTTTTCCCTGATTTTTATTTTATCTCATCTTAGAAATTTTTATGAATGCTGATTAAACATGATTTTGACAATTATCTTTACAAACATTCCATTAATAAAAAGCAGAATGATCATTCCAGGAGAAACCTATCCATTCAAGTAAGCGTGTGCTAGGCAGGGAGCTGGGCTCAGAAGACAGAGTGATAAGTCGGTGTTAGTGTGGTTTTTTGCACAAAGAGAAACAGCAAACAAGAGGACATAATCACAGGTCCTATTTCAGCTCATGTAGAAAATAAGTGAATCAATGGTGGACAGAGAATCCTGGCATAAGGGTCTGATGCAGTAGACCCCTATGGTGTGTCCCAACCATCAAGTTAAATCTCCTTTCTGAGAGTAGCTGTCACTTACCCTGACAGGACTGGTAATTTCCTCTATTTGTGGATTCTGCTCGTCTGGAAGGCGGGTGACAACAGGGAAATTTCTGTGTCACCTTTGCAGGACAGCAATGTCCGTGGAGGTATTTTTGTGCTTGGTTCAGTGATTCAGTGATGCTCCTGGAGACTGGAATGAGCACCAGGATCAGACGAATTGTGTGTCTCTGGGAAGGCCTCTCAGAGGCAGCTGCGGTTCAAAAAAGACACCCTTTTACTTGGATGGGCAGGAAATTGGGTCATCTGAGTTGACACTTGAAGAGGCATATCTTCAGTGCTGGCACATCGACCCTTTTTAGGATGCTTTTAAACATTCTATCCTTGTTGCCTTAACCTTCGTGGCCTGGTAGAGAAGGGCACCTGCACTGGAATGGAAATGCCTCCTGGGAATATGGTGGAAATGAATTTCCTGAGGTGGAGGCCCCCAAGTCCTGGGACTGACCTGTGGCTCCTCCCCTGGCTTCTCACTGTTCTACAGACCCACACCATTGGACATCCCATCATTCTGGCTGGAAAGCTGTCCTCCCCACCCAGCTGTTGAAGCCCTGCATGCAGAGGCCAGGGAAAGGTGTATGTGAGAAAAAAGTGACAAAGTGCCTAACTGTAATTTCAGATGCTCTTCAGCCAGAGCCAAGGTGTCATACAATGGGAAGGCTCCTGTTTGGATTGTTTTGCTGCCAGAACCTCAGCTTGCTTTCTATTTATCACCAGCCTGGCCTCCCTCTAAAACACCAAGGTGTCCTCAGCGGGTGATTCAGGACCATCTGCAGAAATCAAGTTTCACAAGCGTTGCACGCAAACTCGATTTCTAAATCCCTGGTCATGGAAGTAGGCCATCTTTGCCCAGTGAACTGAGTAAATCCCCCTCCTAAAAGAAAAGTGTTAGGCAGATTAAACTTAACAGAATTTAATTAAGCAAAGAAAGATTCACAAATCAGATGAGATGGTCCTCAGTACCACAGTGATTGTGGCACTGCAGCCTATGCAGGTGATGCCAGCGTTCACGGACAGAAGATAGAAGTAAGGGGCAGAGAGGGTATCCCTGGACGTAGCCAGCAAGGGCCTTTCTTAACACGATCTCCTCAGCTGGCCAATGGACGAGACTGGACGCTACTGCTTATTACACCAGTAAACACCTCAGCTATTGACCTGCTAGATTAGGTTGAAGTTCAGTATGAAGGACTCAATCATGCAGGCCTCGGTAGGCTGAATTTGCTTAATTTAACAGTGGTGTTCACTTTGCCTCTAGAAGTGGAACTTAGTGGAACTTAAGCCTTAGAAGACTTTTAAATGCCCTCCTACCTCAGGATGCGTTTAGTCATCTTTGATTTTTCCTTCACCCTCTGGTCCCATCTTCCATCAGGTCTAGGAGACCTGTATCCACCATGATGATGAGTCAGAGTCATTGTAATCGCAGGCCAGAACAGCCCTGCTGCTTCACTGCAGCTCTCCCTGCCACATGCCCACTGCCATGGCCCTCTCTGTAGCCTGTCCTCTCCCTGTGCCCAGCCAGCAGCCTCCAATCCCTGCATCCTCACTCAGGGCTGGTATGTGGGCCAGGCGCAGGCTCAGCCCTTTGCTGACCCCTGGAGGGCCCATCAGGCTCAGCTCTCGGGATGGTCACATGCCACCTAGGAGGACCTGTCCCTCCTCTTTGAGGGTAGTGAATAGGCCATTGCTCTCAGCTTGCTCTGCCCCCATCCCGGTACAGCAATGTGAGGGGATTATTGGTTTTAATCCTCCCCAGCCCATAGGTAGGTTTAGACCATGTCACGCCACAGGAAAGGAAGCTAAAACACATGTGAGTTATTAAGCAATTAGAGTTGAAATGGAAGCCCTCACTCCAGGGCTTGGCTGGAGTTATCAAAATCACTACACCATGTGAAAACGATTGGTAGAAAACCATTCCCAGAGGTATTTAGCTGGTATGACCTATCCACCAGGGACTGTTTGGGGACTGGCCTTAGGCTCACTGGGGAGCTGTGGAAGAATTTTTGCAAGTGCCCAGGAGGTGGAAAATTACCCAGTCTAATGGCAGAGCTCAGAGTACACTGAAGTCCACTCGGATCAACAAAGACACACCATACACACTGAGCTGTGTTGGGTGATGAGTTCGTAGGCTTCCCAGGACTACAGCAGAATGCCTGGGAGCGTCAGACTGAAGGGGTAGAGGTTTATTCTGACTTGAGGATTCAGTCCATGGTGGGGTTGGCTCCATTGTTTCTGGGCCTGTGGTGAGCAGAACATCATGGTGGGGACAGCAGGGTGGACCTAAGCTGCTCACCTCATGGTGGCCAAGGAGGAAGGAGAAAGAGGGAGCAAGGGGGTGGGTAGGAGTCCAAATACACCCTTCCAGGGCACAGCATAGTGACTGACTTCCTCTTAACAGGCCCTACTTCTTCAATTCCTCCAGCTCCAACATTGCCACCAGCTGGGGACCAAGCCTCCAGCATATGAGCCTTTGGGGGACATTCTAGATCCAGACTGTAACAGGTAGACTCCTGGGTGGGCACATCAATTGTCACATTTTTAAATACCTCTCTGGGCAGCGATCAGTTGGACTGGGACTTTGATAATGCTACCTTCCCAAGACTCCTGACTCTCCAACTTCATCTCCCTTTAGACAACACTCCTTCTAGGAAAAGGAACGGAGTGTAGTTCCTTTTCCATTCCCAAACTCAGATCTCAAATGCATTCCCACCCTCCCTTGTACAAAGGTGTGCAAGCCCGCGTGAGAAGCCTCATACCTGTGGCCATTTCTCCACTTGTAGTTGTCACCGTGTTTCATGCCTGGCTTCACCAGCACCAGTGCTGAGGGTCACTCACAACACCTCCATGTCCCTTAAACCTGCTGTGACTTGGTTCTCAGGGGGAACCAGCACACAGGCAGTCTGTATTGGGTTCACTCCTGAATGAATCTTCCAGGGGTAATGAGCTCCAATACCTGGGTGCAACTTGGGGAAGTGTGAGATTGGGAAGCCAATGGGTCTGTGGTAAGTAGGGGCCGTGGGGGAGGGAAAGGTCTCTGACTGCAGCTCAAGCTTGCCCACCAGGAGTCTGAAATCTCACTACTTAACAAAGACTGTTGGTGACTAATTACAATTAAATGGTATCATGGAGCATTTTTAAAGGGAAAACAGTTTAGGGACAGATTCAATCTGAAAACTGACAGTATGCAATCTCTGAAAAACATACTGCTGTTCAATCAAAAAGTTGTAGCTTTCAGAGTATCTGACATCGTTAGATTGAAGCCCCCCTTCCTGTCCTTGGATGTCCAGAGACTGTCCAACCTACAATGTACTCAACTTTTAAAAAATGCACATATGGTTAGACTGAGTGTTGTGGGAGGAAAGGCAATTTATATTAGGAAGCACACTTTGTGTTTGAAAATTAAGTAAGTCCAATGTGAGACATCGGAGCTACAAGGTGCACTGTGTGAAAGAATCATGCATGCATTGAAATCTGTTCTGCTCATTTAGCTGATGAAATTGTAAAATGCTAGTTTGCATTCATAGTTACAAGCAGACCAGATGTGAAGGGCTTTCTGGAAAGCTTTGTATAAAATTACTTATTTTGCATATTTAATTTTAATATTACAAGACTGAGATGATTTTTAAAAGAGCATGTACCTAAATGAAGTTGGCTTGAAGAATAAGATTTGCAAAATAAGCATGCTTCCCCTAGACAGGTGCTCCTGGAATGCAAATCTAACTCTAATGAATCTAATTATACTTACACATCTCCATTGAGTGTCAACTTGCTGCCATTTTTATTACATTATCTGGAATTTAGATGGCTGAATAATCTTTACAAGTGCAAACAGGCTTGCAAGGCACAGTTTTAGGAGTTTGTTGCTTCACAGTGAAAATGTCTTACTCTCCCAATATTATTTCTCAGTTCCTTAGACTTGAATCACAAGAGGAAGCAAGAGGTAGGGAAGTCTTTCAGAGAGTGAATATCTTTTAGCTGTGAAATATTGTGAAGGGAAGTGTCTGGACATTCAATTTTCAGCTTATCATTTGCTGTTGCAAACTTGGGTTTCTTCTGATGAAACAAAATTTTTGATTTTAGGTTTCATCACCAACACTTTCCTTCTTTCCCTCCCCTCCCCTCTTCCTTCCTTCTTTTTGTCCTGTTTTCTTCCCTTCCTCTCTTTACCTTTCTCCCCATTTTTGGAGTGACAGAGGAAACCCTCCTAGGGTTCACATGCAAGCCATGAGCCCCTGCCAGGCCTTGGCCACGGGTAATGCTGGCCTCACCACAGCCTAGTGGGAGTCAGGAGGCTGAGGGCTCACAGACCTGTTTATTGTCCTGTCAGTCCCTGTACCAGACAGAGTTGAGGGCTGGAATCTGTGTTGGGGACCGTGGAAGACAGGAGAGGGGGAACAGCTGCAGCTCTGGAGTTGGCCATGCAAGGTGGGGCCCATTTCCTAGGACTGTGGTCAGGCTAGACAGTCCACATGTCACTAATACACAACTATTGCTCTCATTCTTGCCTCTTTTGCTAAACTGTGGGTTCTGTGGAGACAGCCTCTGTGATCTATTTAGGACATGTTCAACAAAGACATCTTTGCTGAATGATTACAGGTCACAGGCATGGGTGTTGAGGTCCCGAGATCTGAGTGAGCAGCTGAGCTGAACCAGGAGCCCATGCACTGACCTCCATACTCTGTGGCTGTGTGTGCCCCGTCCTCACCTGGACAAGCCCTGCCACCCATGGTCAGCATGTGGTGATAGGTACAGGAAATACTTAAACGCAGGCTCTGCTAGGACAGAGGGTCCTTCCCCACCTTCCCTGTGCTCTTCCTAAACTCTCAGGCAGCGGAGCCCAGGGGCTGCTCCAGGGTCTCCTACTCAAATTAAAGGACACCAGGAGGCCACTGTGGGCAGCTCAATATGCACAGAGAGATCAATCAGGGCACTTATTAGTGGGTTCCTTTGGAAAAACTCTGAATGGACATGAAGCCATTGATTTTAATACAACTTGAAAAGGCAAAACGCCTGTGCAGTGCTTCAGACAGACGCCCTGGCCTAGAAAACTTTTTATATTATATTTATATTATATCCTCCCTTTTTATACTATATTGATAATTTGTCCTGCAGAGGAGACTAAACTAAGACCTTTTGTTCATCAGAAATATCCTTCTCTCTCCTGAAAATGAATATCTAACAAAAGTGTTTTCAGAGGCAGAGAAGATACAAAGCAAAGGGAGACAGGGTCTCTCCCGGAATAGCTCTCATTTGCTGCCTGGAATATTCTAATGACAATGGCAGCAACAGCCCTTGATGTCCACTGCTCACCCACTGGAGTCCATGTCTGTTCTTAGCTCTTCACATACGGGAGCACATGGATTCAGGTGAAAACCAGCATAAGGATGATATTGTCGCCAACCACATTTTAAAGTATAAAACTAACAAATGGTGAGATGCGGGGACTTCAGCTCAATGGCAAAGCCACACTGTGGACCTCAGTCAGGGCCCAGAGTTTGGCTTCCGTCTCCCTCTGCCACTCCCTTGATGGCCGCAGAGGGAGCTGCTGGGCAGCACAGGGTGGTAGGGAGCATGTGGAGGGCTGAGGACTTGGGAAGGGTCTTAGAAGGATGCAACAAGGTGCCACTGTCTGCACCGCTGCAGCAGGCCACCTTTACAATGAGAGGACTTCAAAGAAGCAGCTGACCTGTGCTTCCTGCAGGGCCCCAGCCCAGGCTATTTCAGCTGCTTTTCCTTTGGCGGCTTCATGGCATGCTGAGAGTGGAAAGTGTGCCTGCCCCTGGTGGGGACCTGGGACATGCGGACAGGGTGGCAAGCTGAGGAGACTCTTTGGAGGTGGTGTCCTGGGGCAATGAGGGAGGAGACAGTGAGCAGGGTCTGGGAACTTCAGCCCCACACAGACAACCTGAGAGGTGACGATGGTCCTGGAGGCAGGCTCCCAGGCAGGCTCCCAGGAACTGGAGGACCGAGCAGAGCATTTAAAGTGCATTAATGCAGAGTGCTGGGTAGGGACCTTTGGCAGGGAAAAGAGCAGGGAGCAGAGCCGTGGTCCCCTTCATCACCACCCTTAATTCCTGCCACCCATCTTGTAGCTCAGGTTGAGACACTAATACAAGTTGGTGCACAATTTTTCATACCTTTTAAAAACTATTTTGCTTTCTATTTATACCCAGATGGGAGTTAGGACCATCTGTAGTAATATTCAGGGTCTACGCAGAGGTGGGCCCACACTTTTCCCACAGCACATGGGTCCGTGGGTGGTGTCAGTGATCACCCCCTTGCACCTCCATGGCAGCTCAGCTGTGGCTGCTGGCTGAGAGCTGCATGCTCTTCCCCAGCCTGTCGCTCAGCCCTGACAGCTGCTGATGCTCCCCTCACATCCATCCCTCTTCAATCTGCCACTCTCCTGCGCCCACCAGAATAAGCAGGGCCTATGACTGTGCTGCCTGAGTTCTGTCTGAACCTCACTCACAGAGGATGGAAGCCTGGGCCCAGGAGCATGTATCCTGGATGGAGTCTCAGACCATTCTTCCTCTTACTTAGGCTCTCCCCTGGAACCAGTTCCTCGACTCCAGTAAAATGAGCCAAGATGGCGTGAGAGTGCTCTTCCAGACCTTACCCCTTAGCTGAGGGCCACAGGCTCAACACACTTGCAAACATCAAGTGGGTTTCCATAGGTAGGTGGCATGATTTGGGGAAACCTTGGAAGCCAACAAAGATCCACCATCTAAACTGACAAATGAAAGATCTACCATGTGTGTCCAGCCTTCCCGTAGAGATGGCCACCTTGGAAGGTGTGGCCACCCAAAGAAGGGAGAATCTGAAACTGAGAGTCTAGGTACTAGTGAATGTTGATGTGAGCTACTCAGCCTTCACCTTCAAGTGACGACCCTCACTGAGCTAGTACTGGGAATATTCCCAGAGATCATTATAATATATCAACATTTAATCTGTAGTTTTTTTTAAGGAAAAATCTGTTTGTATCCTTCTAGTTCTCCAGAGGCAGCTGCTTAGTGGCAGCTGATAATTTCAAGTGGATCTTTGCTAAGTTTCTCCATGAAACTACTTAGTACAGCACAGCCAACCTGATTACTATCTGATGGGAAGGAGACAGCTGGGGTTCCTCTTGGGCCATGTGTCAACTTTCAAATATAAAATATTAGAAAATAGTTAAAACAGGGTAAGTGGCCATACATCAAACCTCAAAAGCCCTTTGAATACCATCAGGTGAATTTTATCCAGCCTTCACCCTACATAGGGCATAAGTGGTTTTAGTTATCATGTTTGTATTGTCAAGATGATTTAAAGCTTTGTCCTGCCGGATGGCTTCAGCCCTTGCAGTCACTGGGCTGCTGCTTGGTCTTGAGTTTCCAGTCCTGTGCAACCAACTTTCATGTCAAGTGGCCAAGGAACACACCTGCAGAAACCACTAAAAAAACATGAACACTTTCTCAAGAGCTATACTTCCATTACCACCCAGAACCTCTGGACGGTGGAGAAAAAGCCCATGGTGAACTTAGATTAAATGTAGCAAAGCATTCAGAGACACTTTGAGATCACTTGGCCAAAAGCACTGGCTCTTCTGGCCATTTGGTCCACTCCTTTGGGGACACAAAATCATCCCCTGTCCTTGCTGGGTAACAGCAAGTCTCAGTCAGATGGGAGTTTCCCTCTGTCACTAGACCTGGGTCTGTGCACACAAGTGTGGTGAAATCATGCCTGCACCCACCTGACCTCCACAGGTACCTCCACCTTACCTCCTGTGACATCATAGACCCATCACAGTCTTCAACCAGGAGGACAGATCCCCTGGAGGAGACACCAGAGATGAATATCTCTCAAGTTGCTTTGCAAGAGACCACATAAGGTACTGTTAACGACAAATGTGACCCTTCACAGTGAAGTAGAAATGCAGAGTTCCACCCAGCTGGAAGGACACGCCCATGGTGGACATCCAGGGAAGATTCTCAGAGATGCTCTAACATCCACAGATGACACATGACCCCCTGAGCCAGGAAATGACCTCAGAAAGTGGGCGGCTTACCCTCAGGAAGGAGGTCCTAGTTCCTGTGGTGTTCATCATCTGCTTTGTTTGATTTTATTCCTCTTACACCTCTGTTATTACCTCTGGCATGAACTCATGGGGCTCCTTTTCTATTTCCTTCCCTCTTTGGGATAATTGCTAGTTTGGAATCTATTCCTTCTAATGCATTCTTAGAATATCCCCCAAATTAGCCCCTGTGCTCTGTCTTCCTGACTGCTGGGTGTCATCCTCATCATAAATGGCAAATATCTCTGGGAAACTTTTGCCTCATCATAGGAGACCCATGGTAACCATGGCCAACCGCAGGTCAGCTTTCACCCATCTCAAAAAATGTTCCTAAAAATCAACCTCTGAGTTTGCTTGCTGACCCCTCCTCCAGAAAAAGAAAAAGAATTGTCACAATCTGTCATTATAACCCTAGGTAATTCTCAATTGAATTAAGCAACCTCCTAGTGCAATAAATAGAACAATTTCCCCCTGAAAATGGACTAACAGAGGCTCCAGGATGGGGCTCAGCTAATGGTAGGGCTTGGTCTGACCTCACGTCATGAGAAACTCCAGTTCCTGGGTCTGTTTGTGCCTGTCCCCTGGGTCCTGTTTACCTCAAATTCTTACCTTAAGGATTTCAGGAATAGAATTCCAAGGCTTGACTGTATAGAGATACCTTAATTCCACAAGCCAACTCAGACCCAGGAACCAGAAGAGGGCCACCTTGGATTATGTAGGCATTATTTGGAAGAATCATTGACTCACTGTCTCCCCAAGCAATCTTGGCAGGTTCTCAGGAGAGGGAGTCACCTAAGAGGTGATCAGATCTGTAACCTGGTGTAAACCGTAACACCTCTGCCCTGTAGGATAAAGTTCCGTCTCAGCCTGCTGGCTTGGGTAGTGATGGATAATCATGCTGTTCTAGATTTCTTATCAGCTAGTTTGGGCAGCATCTGAGCCATTATCAATGCTTCATGCTCACTTGGATTGTTGTGGGAAGCAGACTGGTCGAGGAGCCACAAGTGGCCCTCAGGGAGGAGGAAAGCTCCAAACTTCATTTTACACCAGTGGGCCCAGAGGAAAACAAAAACTCCAATTTTTGAGCCCTCTTCCACAGTTTCTCTTGGGCCATATTTATAGGTTATTTGATGTCATCTTAGACCCATCCTATCATTGGGGCTTTTTCCTCTTTTTTAAAAAAATTCGTAATCTATCTGATAGAGGCCTGTGCAGGGTCTCCAACATAAAACACGCTCACAGAAACAGATAGGAAGAAAGGGGTCTTTTCATAGGCCTCTGTTACACTTCAAGAGGGAGTGGTCAGATTCCTAGGGGGGCAGTTATATATCCTATCCAAAAGGTAGAGACCCAGGGTTAATTGGCTTCCTGGAGAAAGGCTGAGAGGACCAGACTGAGCCCTTCCCCAGGCCTTGGTTTCTGACCATGATTGTACTGGCATTTCACAACCAGGTCTGGTTTTGCCATCAGGGATCACTAACACAGCGAAGGTGGAATAGGCTGCCCAGTATTTTAAGATCAAAAGTACTTGGCTTCTGAAGGTTACAGGATTTATTCTCCTGACTTGTTTGGCTTTGGGGGTCCCTGGTTCTGCAGCCTCTCACAGGGTTTATTAATTGTTTTCATGTCTGTCACAGAAGCCATGATGCTGGCCCGTCATGTCCTCTCCAGTCTGGAGGATTCTGTGCAGCAGAGCTCTTGGCAAATGACCTCAAGGAGGACACAGCAGCACACAGGTTCAGAGACATCATGATGTTATTAACCATGAAGAGAGTGGGAGAAGCACAGAGGTGAGGACACAGACCCAGACATGCTGACCACTCTGTGAGGATGACCACAAGGATGGACAGAGAGGCAGAATAAGCAAATGCACCACGATGTAAAGTATGTGGCAAAGCCCCTGCAGCCTCCAGCCAAGAAGCAGAGCCACAAGTGTGCAGTCATTGGCCCAGCACTCAGGACCTGGTCCACAATCAGAGCCTCCTTTTCCCTCCTTCTTCCAATTCTGTACAAACTATGATACAGCACCTGAGAGATCCCGATTTTGGTCATCCCACCTGCAGCTTCTGCAAGCCAACAACCTCCAATCTGAGCACAGCTGAAACCTCTATGCACTCCGAAGCTTCCACTTCCTGCCTGTAAGCTCTGAATACCCAGCCTTTTGTTTTCATTGTCTCTCTTCACATATTTATATACAAAAACAGCAATGCGTGCACACCATGTGCGGTTGGCAGTGCTTGGAGCTGGGGGCAGAAGAATGAGCCACCATTTCTCCTGCACAATTCAGTCTGTTGGATAAAAACGAAGGAGAGGAATAGCTGGGTCATATGGCAGATCCTTTCTGAGTCTTTTGAGGAATCCAAAAGAACTAAAATCAGCATGCTATAGTGACACACACATTCCAATGTTTACAGCAGCACAACTCACAATAGCCATGTTATGGAACCATCCCAGGTGCCTGTCAAGAGATGAATGGATAAAGAAAATGTGGCAAGTTTATAGAGAGTTTTATTCAGCCATAAAGAAGCAAGAATATGCTATTTGCTGATAAATGGATGGAACTGGAAAACATCATGCTACGTGAAATAAGCCAGATCGGGAAAGTTCAGGGTCAAAGGTTTTCTCTCATATGTGAAAGAGAAAGAGAAGAGAAGACACAAAAAGAGGATCTCAAGAAAACAGAAGGGAGAATAGTAGAGAAAGGAGATGGAAGGGGAGGGAGCAGGTGCTGGAGAATGAAATCGACCAAATCATGCTATGTGCATGTGTGAATGCATCACGGTGAATCCCATTTTGTGTATAATTATGATACTCCAATTAAAAACACACAAACAGAACGGACACTGGTAGAGTAGATGAAGGGGGTCTTGGGGAGGGAAAGAGGAATGAAGGTTATGTGCTAGGAGAAGCTTTCCCCCTGCTGACCTGAGTATCTCACAGGCTCAGCCAGCAAGTCTCTTCCCTCATCCACCAGAACCCCTTCCTACCTCATGGGAAATCCAAAGCTTCCAGCCCTGACTGGCTCTCTGTAACTCCTCATTCTGCTCCCCTTGTCTACCTTGGACAGAAGCTATTCCTGTGACTGTGATGTCTTCCTGCCAGAGCATGAGAATTTCAAGGGACTGCATTTTAGTTATTACTCGAGTCTCTCTGCTTAGCAAAGACTTACTGAATGTTTTCAGAAGGATTTTGCTGCACATAAATATCAAGCTCATCTGATAGGATCCAGGGAACAATCAGCACTGACCTTCCAAAGGGACAGTTTCCAAGTCATCATTATGATGATAAGGTCTTTCATGCCATGCAATTAACCACACACACAAGCATGCAGATATCAGCACTGAGCCGCACATCCACAGTCAGGCTACATGTTTGATGATTGCAACCATCAAATCACCACAGCTTAAGTCAAAGTCACAGAGCATTTATCTTTGTAAAGGGACAATAAAGGAAAGAAAAGTGAAACCAGAACTGAACCCTGGGAATGCAGTGGGACTGATCCAGTCCTCAAAATGTGCTGCCTCACAGTGGAGAGCCACAATTGAATCTGTGTCTGCGAATGCAAAGAAGGGGCAAACCACAGGGTGCATCTGGATCATCTGAAACTATAGGACAGATATCCTCTGTAACTTCAGAGCTGAGATAGAATGTGGTGGTTCACGCCTATAATCCCAGTGGCTTGGAGGCTGAGGCAGAAGGACTGCGAGTTCAAAGCCAGCCTCAGCAAAAGCAAGGTGCTAAGCAACTCAGTGAGACCCTGTCTCTAAATAAAATAAGGCTGGGAGTGTGGCTCAGTGGACAAGTACCCCTGAGTTCAATCCCTGGTACCACCCATTCCCCCTCAAAAAAAAAAAAAAAGAAAGAAATGAGATAATACTAGCTTCTGCTGTGGTCTCTAGGTAAGGAAACAGAAACCCACCCCATCAACTGCAGAAGTTGAACTTAAGCTCATCTCTCTCCATGCAACAGCGACCTGAGCCCCCCAACACCATCCTGCAGCCCTCACTCTCAGGTTCTACTTCTCTCTTCAAAAATTGACACAATTCTCCTTGAAAGGCTCTCTTCTCACTCAATGACAATTAGGAATACCAATGTGTTTTTGAGAGCTGCTGGAGGGGGAGAGGCAGAGAGGAGATTAAAACACATCTGTTTTTCTCATAACACTCAGACTTTATTTTGGAAATCCCATTAAAAATTCAAGTAAACATAAAGCCTTGTGTAATTATAATTTCCAACATTTACTAGGACCTAATTATTTGTCAAGCCCGGTGCTGGGAATCTGCAGAGATTTTCTCATTTAGTTCCCACTGCAATGCCAAGAGGCGGGGGTTCTTACCCCCCTGCACAGGTAAGGAAAGGGGGCCTCCTGAGCAAGCCCAAGGTCACCCAGAAGTAGCTGGGAGAAAGGAAAGGTCTCAACGCTGGTTCAACTTACAAGCCTCTAATTCTTTGTCAATCAGAGATCTGCTGAGAGACCCACAATCACTGCGCAGATCGTCAAGGACTTTCCCACAAACATGCTTCTCATTTCCTTCTCTCCTTTCCTACAAGAGTACCTTTCTCCTCCCCAACTGCAACAGCTCCCCTGCTCTTCTTACCTCCAATGGAAATTGTGATTCCTCATACTTCTCTCCCTGGCCCATCGCTCTGGCCCATGCAAGGTGTCTTTGCCTCATTTCACATTCTTTCACTCAGATCCCTCTCGACATCCATGCCAGTCCCACTCAGGACCCCGGCCTTGTCAACACTCAGTCTTATTGGGTTTGGATGTGCCCCACATCTCCCTTGTTCCAACGGAGCCTTGTTGTCCTAAGAGTGGTTCATTTCCTGAGTGCTTGCTGTTTTGTCTTGAGTTGATCACGTGTCTCCTGTGGGCAGGCGTCTGAGAGTGTAGGTGGTTTTCCATGCATAGATGGTTAATGTCATTCCCCACCCTCTGCCCTTTGTCAAACTCCTCCTTTGGTTCCTTTGGAAAAATTAGTTGTTCTATTCATTTGAACTTCCTGAAAGGCCAGGTTTTGCAGTCCTGGGATAGATGGCTGCTTTACTCCTGGGAATAACAGGGACAAAATCTCAAGAACTGAAACTGGCTTGCGATGACTGAGGATGCAGACGGGGGACAGATCACAAAGAGTCCTACTACAGAGTCTGGGTTTCCCCTGGGGAGGCCACAGCAATGTCACAGTTTATTGCCATGTCAACATGAGGACAGCCTCATGGACTCAGGGTGGAGAAGAGATGAGCCTGGACAGGAGGGGGTGTGCCCACCATGGCCATGCCATAGTCCAGGGAAGAGAGGAGGAGAGCCTGGGGTTTTGTGAGGGAGGAGGCAATGGATACCAATGAATATGTCAGTGGACGTCTGGGAAGTGGAATGAATTGGGCTTGCTATTTGGTTAGGAAGGAAAGGAAGGAGAGAGAAAGATTTACAACAGTTTCTGCATTGCTCTCAGTGCCAGCTGTGTGATTGCCTCTGTGCATGGCAGCTACAGTGGGGAGACTGTTTGTGGAGAGATGGTGAGCCCTGCTCCGCCTGATTGCTGAAGACCTCCAAGTGGCCACTCAGCAGGGGTGGCCACGTGTCTGAAGACAAGAAGGATTTAAGGTGAAGCATCCTAACCAACGGGGCCAGGCAGTGTGCCCAAGGCCACCTTGGAATCACACCTGCCCCACATCTGCTTATGACCTGGCTCTGCCCAGGACATCAGGGACAGAGGGGTGCTCCGCTGTTTGATTCAACCCAAGCCTTTGACCCAAGGCAAGTGGAAGGTACAGTGGGAGCCATTTCAGCAGAGATTAGGGAAAAGAAACTTCACCTACCCCACCCGCACTGAGGCCTCCACGCCTCCACGCCTCCACCCTGGCACAGGGCCAGGAGGCTGGTGGATCCCTGGCAAAGCTAGTCCCAGCACTCTGGTCTGCTCCAAGCCCTCTGCCCCAAATTGTCACCCTCTTAGGCCCTGGACACAGAACCCACAAAGGAAGCAATGCCCAGAGTGACCAGAACCAGGGTTTTTCTAAGTTACAAATCTGAGATGAACCTGACTTTCCATGTCTTAACAGTCCTTTATATTTTTAGAGTCCTGTGTTCTCTTTTACTTAGTGAATATTTCTTTCTGCATTCTCTTCTCTTTTCCAGATCTGCCCTAATTATTCATACTCTAAATTAAGACACCTGCACAAACACATTTACCTATACAAACATCACTCATTGCTCATAAGGACCAATTATACCTGGAAAGACAATATTCCATAGGGATTTGGAGAACAAGGAGGGGGACTTCTAACATGGCTGTCACTGAGGTCTGATACATTATGTCTAAATTTAAGCCACTTAAAGACACCAGATTAAAAAAAAAGCCACATTACTTTGAAGGCAAACATCTTTTATCTTTAGTTTTCAGATGAAAGCTTCATAGACAATGACGTGTCGAATATGGGGCTGGTGAACCTCATTAAGTCCAAAACTGGGAAGTAGTTGAGGCATTCAACACCCCACCTTCAAGAGGAGAGGGGAAGTGTCAGATCAAAAGCTCCGCGTCTTCTCGCTCTTCAAATGCTTATTTTTTATCATTGTTTCCTGTTCACATTAAGTGCATTTCTCCATCATTCTGCCAATAAGTCTCCCAAAGACTTTTGTTTACTGCAATGACAATGAAATGAACTGGGAATGGATAAGCAGAGAGTGAGGGACACCGCTGTCACCCTCTTGGATGTGATTGGGGCTCCTGTGAGCTGTGTGTCCTCTGTGATCTTTGCACAGCCTGTGTCTGCCATGCCACACCAAAGCAGCCTTGTCCCCTTGTGTGAGTTCCAGCTGCTTCCCCAGGTACACATAGGTGGAATGCAAGCCTCTGGCATTCATGTGCCATGGGAAATTTGCTGTATAAACACTTACTGTTTATAATTAATAATTTACAGCAAGGTCTTTCAGGGGCTGAGTTCCCCCAACAGACACATTTCATCTGACTGGAAGAATTTTCAAAAATGTCAATCAGTGGCAGCTGAAGAGGCCTAAGCTATCCAGTCCACCCAGAATGCCTTGCTCCCTCCCATCCCAGAGCTGACCCATGTCACTCTCTCTCACTCCTGACACTGGAATTTGCTGTTCTGAGTTTACATGTAGACCTCTCTGCTAGATTCTGCATTTTTTATGCATTAGTGCTTTATAATTACACATAAGTGTGAAGTTCCTCGTGACCCATTCATATTGAAATTGTTGTGAAATGGTCCACACACAGGATTAATCTTTTACAGCAAAAAAAGATAACACAAGTAATATTTGCACCTCATGTTTAAGCAAAGCCCAGGCAGAATCTGTGATTCTTGGGGAACTACTTAAGTTTCTTCTGAAAGGCAGGTTATACACAGCAATTGCCAATCTCTAGACTTCCATAGTGGGGATACAATGTTACATTTGGATTTGATTAATCATTTTTTTTGCCACCTCCTGAGCATCTCCACACCCATTATTGCTATTAACATTTTTAATTATAAGGGTAAAATATCTACATTTGGAACTGGCATTGATGAAGTATCATTTTGCTATTCCATGATTAAGGATTATGAATTTTCCCTTGGCATGAAGCTGAAACCATTATGATTTCAATTACTACTTGCTACATCACCCCAAGAGCCTGTCCCTTAACACTGAGTTCTAAAATATATAAAATAAGGTACCCAAATCTTGTGGCACAGCTCCTGGGTTTATTCCTCAGCATGGCAGATACCTCAGTCTTTGTTTCAAAGCAAGGTCCACCTGCAAACTTGTCCAGCCATATAGTCCCTGTCCCCGTCCAGGAGAAGATGAGCTGTAAATGGAAAAACCCAGCGAGGTCCACATGGGAGGTGGCTGCAAGACCAGTGAGAATGGTGGAGCAGGTTCTCTTGTGATGAAGCAAGGACTTTTCAACAGGAAAGAAGAAAGCATTCTAAGGAAACAGACTCCTATTCCTGGGGCTCCAAGGGTCAAAGTCACAGGACCTTTGGATAGCAACCATACTCCTGGATCAGAAGGGGAGCCCAAGGTGAACACAGTGATTTTTAAAAGCTGAATTAGGTGAGGATTCAAAATATATGCCAGCCCTTTAGGAGCAGGCAGACCCCCAGTGGGAAGCAGGGCTGGGCCAGGGTGAGCAACTGAACTATGACTCAGTTTGAGCAATGACTGACAGGCCTTCCCTGGTATTGATCCTAGAGATGAGTCATTCCCTGAGAACCACGCCACACAAGGCAGGTTTATTGTCTCCCTCCGATCAAAGAACATGAGTCACCCAATCTTTCTCATTAGTTGGCAGAGAGGATGCTCCAGCTAATTTCAAACCTCAGGGTTCCATAAATCAAATGCAAAGTCTAAAAATAAAATTCCTGCACAAAGTGAAGCAGCCTTGTCTGGGCCATTCTGGTTTATATTATTTTACACCTCTGTGTGCTCATCGAGCTGTCCGTAAAGGAATCCACCAGAGGGGAATTGTTCTTCAAGACAAGGAGAGAGTGCACTTTTCCAAGCGTCAGACATCAAGTATTCATTTCACATGCAAGCTTAAGTGATCCTCTGTCATTCAGATTCAACAGAATGCAGTCAGAAAGACATGCATCTAGATCAACTTCAGATGGAGATGGAGTCAGCTTTCCAAAAGCTGCTGGAGTGCTCTGCTGCTTAGTGGCTTCAACTCTGAAAAGGGAGAGCAATTGGAATTCAAAAAAAGTCATGCTCCCAGTTATGTTCAGAAGGCAGCCAGGCACTAGAAGCAAAGAGTGTCTTATTTATCTGGAGACTTCTGTTAGGTAGTGTGGACAAGATGCTCAATGCTCATCAACTCATTACTCAAGAAAGTGAGAAATAAGTTAGATGCAAATGAGAAGAAAAATTTCTGAAAACATTGGGGAGGTGGAAAACTAGTTGGGGATCTGTCACTCACTACCAGATCCCTGGATGGTATGACTTTGTTCATTCAAGCTGTTGAGGAACCTATGTCTGGTGGGGACTGAGTCACGTGGTCTATGAACCCTGACTTACTGCCATTGTTATTACAGCCCAGGTCAGAGATGGCACAGGGAGCTACCTGTGGGGTGATAACTGTGGACTCCAAGCAGACCAAATGAACAGGAAAGGACTCCACCTGGAAGGACTCTCAATAGAAAGTGCTGTTTTGATTTGGAGGAGATAGAGGTAAGTAGTTGAGTGACCCTGGTTCCAAAGAACACCAGCTACAGATTTAGAAGGCATGTTTTGAGAGAGAAAGCTACCTAGTGACACTCCTCCAGCCCATGTGTTCTTTCTGGATTTGCAAATACTTCCCTTTTCTATTTCATCTTCATTTCCAGCATCTAATTGCACACCACCTCATATCTTTCTTGAACTGTAAAAGGGGAAAGCATCTTCCACCTGGCCTGTCTAAATGATTGTGAGTGGGAGTGACTTG
Organism: Ictidomys tridecemlineatus; assembly: GCF_052094955.1. NCBI lineage: Eukaryota > Metazoa > Chordata > Mammalia > Rodentia > Sciuridae > Ictidomys > Ictidomys tridecemlineatus. Next base: position 102,311,764 of record NC_135478.1, read on the forward strand.
GTGCATTTCCTCTCCCACACCTCAGTTTTCTTCCTGCTCTGGTTGCTGAGGCGTAGATGCCACTTGCCTGCACCCTCATGCCCTTGAGATCCTTGCTCTTTCTGCTTGTCTTTGTGGTCACGGGGCTTTGGTATTCTGGCCTGCAAAACAGCTTTCTTTGTTTCCATCTCAAGGAGAGGGGGTTTTTAGTCTACTGGACAATAAAATAAGACTATCTTATTTTTTTAAAATCTATTTTCCTTCTGCAAACTAAAATCTATAGAAACTAGGTTTTCTTTTTTGTATCTCCTTACATTTTTTGTCTCCTTACAGTAATTGAACCTATGTATGGGGGACAGTGTGATATCTCAATACATATAGGTGATGTGTAATGATGGGATTGGAATAATTGGTACATGTGTCGCCTCAGACATTAGTCATTTCTGTGTTTCAGGAACATTCCAGATCCTCTCCAGTGGCTATTTTGAAATACAATTACTCGTGATTGCTGTACTGTGCTATAGACTGCAGACGCCTTCTGCCACCTAGCTGCACTCTTGTGCCCGTTAATCAATCTCTCTCTCTCTCTCTCTCTCTCTCTCTCTCTCTCTCTCTCTCTCTCTCTCTCTCTCTCTCTCCTTCCATCTTGCTTATTCACTCCCTTCCCAGTCCCGGGAAACCACTCACTTCCATGAGGTTGACTTTCTTAGCTTTCGTACATAAGTGGGAACATCTGGCCTTGTCCTCCATGCTTGGCTTATTTCATTTAAAATATCTCCCAAGCTCATCCATGTTGGCACAAATGATAAGATTTCATTCTTTTTTAATGACCAAATGACATCCCACGGTGCATATACACAGGATGTTCTTGCTCCCTTCATCTATCAGTGGACACCCAGGTTGATTTCACATCTTGGCAATTGTGAACGATGCTTCTGTAAACCTGGGCCTGCAGGTGTCTCTCTGACATGTCATTTCCTGTCCAACATACCCCGTGGTGGAGTGGCTGGCCATACAGTGGTGATATTTCTAGCTTTTTTGAGAAGCTCCACACAGTTCTCCATAAGTAAGTCTAGAATGGGCCTATGAAACAGTTTTTTTGCTTCTAAAGACTCTGAGTTTCTGAGTTAGGTGGTTGACTTCAAAGGATGAACTTCTTATTACCTTTAGAATGGTATATTTTCCAAAATTGTCCCTATAACTTCTTCCACCTGACATATTCTCCTCACAATTTGGTTTGAATGCTCCTCTGCCTGAGGATTCTGTCTTCCACTCCCTTGAACTGGGGGCCCACGTTCTGGCTGAATCATGGCCTGTGACTTCTATGGCCACGTCATGAAGGCTTCCCCCTGGATCTCCAGGTACACCTTCACTCAGAAGCCACCGGGCCATAAGGGAGTCCTAGCTCCACAGAGAGGTTGGTGCCGAGATCATGAGGCCCACTGAGCATCCCTTGAGCTTGGACACCAGTTGCCAGCATTGGGTTGTTTGTGGTGGAAGTGAGCCCTATGGCTGCCACAGGAGATGCTGGGCACAGCAAAGGACTATCTTTCAAGCATTGCAGAGTATTCTACTTAAGCAAAATAAAAGATTAACATCACTCACTCATACCCCACACAGGTGCATGTGTGTGCGATAAGGTGTTTGGACATATTGCAGTGGACAACCTTCACCTGGGTGTTAGTGTGTCAGAAGGTGAAGGGAAGAGGGGAAGAGAGGTACATTTTCCTCAGCTAAATGCCACCTTGAAGACTGTCTATATTTAGAAGCTAGGCTACCCATCATTTCTGTTTATACTTTTGTTTCCTAACATGAATATTCGAGAAGGAAATAGAGTGTGTTCACACCAGGGCTGCAGCCCGGGGCCATGTGAAGCCTGGTGCTCCTCATGAGCTCTGGGTGAGAGGCAGCTTGGGGTAGTGGTAGTGACCACAGAAGCCAGGCCCAGATTTCACTTACTCAAATCCCAGCCATGAGATATCCTAGTGCTGTGACCTAGTGTCGATTCCCTAACCAGCTTCCATTACTTGCAAACTGGGTTTCCTGGAAGCACCTGCTTCACAGAAGCATTAGGAAGATGGATTGAGCTAATATGGCCATGCCCCAGAAGAGGTCTCAGTGTCTGATATGCAGTGATGGCACCTGTGAGGCTTGTCCATCTATGACAACAGCTACAGGAAGAGATCCCTGGGGAGTGGGGAAGTATTGACATTTTCTTTGTGACTCTCTTCCTCTAGCGCTCTTCAGGGTAAGACAAATAACAAATATTGCAAATCTTAGGTGAAAAATTAACTACAAGGAGGATCTGGAAAACTTGAAAGAATACCAAGCAAGGGATGTGGCTACCAAGGGGACATGGACGAGACGGTCACATGCCAAGTGACGTCAGGTAATATGATTACTTTATTTCTGTGCTTGTGGGGGATATAAATGCCAAGGGTGCAGAGCTTGAAATCCTGACTCTGCCCCTCATAGAGACTGCACCATGGAGGAGCACGGATGCCCTCCTTTTAGAGGCTGAGACCAAGACACTGGTTTCGTAAGGTATCAGAATTGGCAAGTTTTCTTTTATACTGTTAGACCAGGACGCAAGAAAAGACCACTGACTCCAATTAAAATCAAATTAAAGCAAGCTTATTATTTCGACCGGCCGGACTGCCTTTTCCTCCCAAAACGGTGGGAACAAGACAGCAGCCCCACCTTTCCTACAGCCCAGCTTTATAGCCCAGAAAGTTACACAAAGGGGGGGTTACAGATAACAGAACTCTGACAAGCATCACACTAATGGTAGTTTACATTTTTTGCTGGCCCCAACATCAGAATTTATGAAGACCATTAGAGCCTCAGAGAGGGTAGTTGTCTGGCCAGGGAAGGCCAATATTTATGAGGTGTCACTAAAGTTTCAGAGAGGGCTGCTATCTGGTCAGAGAGCCAGGCATGGGTGAGTTCAAGGCACGGGCAGGCATTCCAAGCAGGTTCAGAATTTGCAGTAATTTATAGTAAAGCCGAAATTAGGTTTTCATGGCTTTGTGGCAAGATGGCTCCCAATTTAATAAAAGATCAGATTGGGTCTATCAATACCTCAATTGACCCCAAATTTCTTCTAGCCCCTGGATGACTCCAAGCATTCTTTGTGATCATCAGGGGAAAAAGGGCTTTTTGTTCCCTAGAAATATAACTTTGAAATAAAGTTTAATATTCATTTGGAAAGAGGTCAATGTATTTTCAAAAAAAAATCAAACCTTTGAAAACAACAGGGGTCCGTCCCCAATGTTTCCTCAAAAGAGGAGAAGGAGTGTGACTTTGACAATCTCTAAGGGGAATGATGTTGTTTGGAGGAGAGAAGCATCCAGGATACTTTATTGATTAGCTTTTTAAACAAATCAACAGAAAGATTCATTTTGGAGATGCTGCTCACCCTAACATCCTCTGTGGTTGGGGCTTGGTAGGCAGTCACCAGGAGTTTGTCAGTAAATAACAATGGGTAATGTCACCTGGTGCCAGGCGTTCAGTATGCACAGGGCTCTTGCTGTGTATGGGAGTCCTGCTGCGGATCCACTGTTCACTTCTCTAGATAGCAGTGGGTATCTGATCTGCTGTAAGCGGGGAGGGGCTAAGCAGGGGGCAGAGCAGATAGGCAGCAGGGCTGCAGGTGAGCCTTCCTGAGTTGAGGTCTGCTTCCTCAGTGCAGGGACTGGCTGGGCAGCTGGAAAACAGACCTGGAAGGAAAGCACCTGGATTCATGTCACAGGACACTTAGTGTTCTTGAGGGCCAGCTGAGGACTAAAGACCGGGGACTAGCAGATAATATCCTCCTGGGATATCCTCCTGCAGGCCTTGACAGTCCTGGAGTCTGTGGTTGACACAGCAGAGAGAGAAGGGGACTAGGGAGCCCAGGGTCTTTGTATGCAGATGATTAAACAGAATTGCCCAGGAGACCCACAGAGAGGGGAAGCTCACCCAGGAGGGGTTTATGGGCAGGAGGACAGGAGGAGCAGAAAGGGAGGGACTGAATGAGGTGTGAGGGCAGGTTTCCTAGGGAGGCCCTAGAGGCTGACTCCAGGGGAGGCTACAGCAACAGCACACTGAACAGGCCCAGCAGGCAGGGTGAGGTGTGGCCTTCAGGTTCCCAGCCTGCACAGAGCCAAAGGTCCCTGGTCTTCTCCCGCCTCCTCGGGGGCATGGCCTTCTGTGTCAAGCGGGGGACATACCAGCCCTTCCTGGGTTGCTTAGCAGTATTCACGTTTAACTCTTTCCTTTTATTGGGAATGAATCTCTGGTGTGAAATATATTGTCCCTATGTTTATATACCTTAAAGATCTAACTGTATATATGTGGGATCTTATAAACTGCTATGTAAACTGTGATTTCACTCCTCCAAGCTTGTGTTAAATTGTCTGTAAAACAAAGACTGTAGAAAGACCTTCATCATAGAGATAGCATCAGGAGGAACCTAGATCATGTTTGCTAAGAAGATTCATATAAAATGCCCAGTCCCTCCAGTTGGTGTCTCAAGTTTTGATGTCAAGGTGAATTAGCTGCAAATCAATAGCACTTTCATTTTCCTGTAAGAGCCATTTCCTAAATAAATTGGCACCATGGAAGAATATCATTAACTAAATTATAGCTGTGAAATAATGTGATCCTTGATGCTTTATTAGTAATAAGAGTAGCATCTAATATTTCTAATTATTCAAATAAAGTGATATCACATGAGCACTTGTTATCACACAATGGCTAAATTGACTTGTCTCAAATTTGAAGGAAGGAAGGGAAGGAGAGAGGAAGGAAGGGAGGAAGGGAGGAGGGAGGAAGGAGGGAAGGAAGGGAGAAATAGAGGAAGGGAGGAAGGAAGGGAGGGAGGAAGGAAGGAGGGAAGGAAGGAAGGGAGGAAGGGAGGAAGAAAGGAGGGAAGGAAGGAAAGAAGGAAGGAAGGAAGGGAGGGAGGGAGGGAGGGAGGGAGGGAAGGAAGGAAGGAAGAAAGGAAGGAAGGAAGGAGGGAAAGAAGGGAGGGAGGGAGGAAGGAAGGAGGGAAGAAAGGGAGGAAGGGAGGAAGGAAGGGAGGGAAGAAGGGAGGGAGGGAGGAAGGAGGGAGGGAGGAAAGAAGGGAGGGAGGGAGGGAGGGAGGAAGGGAGGAAGGAAGGAGGGAGGAAAGAAGGGAGGGAGGGAGGAAGGAGGGAGGGAGGAAAGAAGGGAGGGAGGGAGGGAGGGAGGAAGGGAGGAAGGAGGGAGGGAGGAAAGAAGGGAGGGAGGGAGGGAGGAAGGGAGGAAGGAAGGAAGGAAAGAGGGAGGAAAGGAGGAAGGAAGGAATGAGGGAGGGAAGGAGGGCAGGAACAGGATTGAATTCAGTGCCTTGGAAGGGGCCTCAGCCAGGGCCTCAGACATAAGTCTGCCTCCTCCAGGGCCTTGGGACCTGCTGTCCCTGGTCATGTCCTTCTCCTCTCTCACACCTGGCTGCTGTCTCCTCCCAGAGCTCAGCTCAGGCTTCAGCTCCTCCAAGAAGACTTTGGTCTTCTCCCCTCTGGGATGAGACTCCACCCATAGGGGTCCTCTGTTCCTTAGGTGGTAAGTTCACCCATCTGCTGACTCCTTGCTCTGTGCCCATTTCTGCCACTGGACTGCAAACGTCATCATGGTGGCAGCACTCTGTTTCTGCTCAGCTCTTGGAAGACACAGCCCATCAGAATACTGGGTCCTTAGTGCTCCCTGACCAGGTAGCCATTGAGTGACAGGAAGGAGGGGAGGGAAAAGCAGGTGAAGGTGTGGCCATGCTTGTGTCTTGTTAAAGCAGGAGGCTGAGGACCAAGGAGCCCCCAGCAGCACCTGGGTCCACAGCAGAAACACGTCAGAGCCAAGGCCAGGCCAGCTCCTGAGACACCTCATGGGAACCGTCAGCTCCTGGGGAGCAGAACGCACGTCCCAGGGTGGTTTCTCCTGGAAGCTGGGGCACTGCTGCGGGAGCCTCTGTTGAGACAGTGCTTGAGAAGATGCCCTTCTCCTGGGTCCGCCAGCGTGGCTTAAGTCCCCAGGGAGTTGTCACAGCAAGGACAGCAAGTTCGGCCTCCAGAGGAGAAAGCCAGGACGCAAATGTATTTAAAGGCACTTCCAACACCTCAAGTGCAGGAACCACACGTTGTTGTGCCTGCTGGTTATTTATAGTCTTAACTCTCCTTTCTTCAAAGTAGACACTGCACATCTTTGTAATGATGTCCAGCACGGCTAGGTCCTGCGACTTTCTTGTCTGCAGGTTCTTGTTCTCATCTAAATCATCAGCACCTGGGTTTATTGTCTTTGGATGCTTTTTTTGGGTAACACTCCGCAGGACAGGGTGCTGAGTTTGTGGCATCAAAGGGTGAGGCAACTGCTGAGCTTGGATTAAAACATGTTCATGGAACACTCAAGAATTTGATAGAATTACTATGTCGTCTCTGCTCATGGTCGAAGAGCACTGTCAGTTTTAGACCAAAACAATCCAGACTGATAGAAATGTAAATGTAAATCACAAACCACATGCAAAAGAGGAACTGAGGTTGTAAACGATTTTACTGTTTTTCTATTAGTGCATTATAACTGTACATAATATTGGGGCTCATGTTGATGAATCATAAAAGCCTGTTCCTTAATTTTGAGTAAATGTTTTCAGTTCTCTCCATCCAGCATGATGTTGGTTTGGGATTTGTTGTGTATATAGCCCTTGCAATGTTGAGATAATTTCCTCATACTCCTAATTTCCTCATACTCCTAGTTTTTAACATGGATGGATAGGTGCTGGATTTTGTCAAAGGCTTTTTTCCTGCACCTATTGAGATGATCAGATGATTCTTGTCCTTAATTCTATTTATGGGGTAAACGATATGTATTGATTTGTGTCTGTTGAACCAATCTTCCATACTTGGAATGGAACTCACTTGATCATGCTGTGCTATCTTCTTAATGTGCTTTTGAACACAGTTTTCCAATATTCTATTAAAGGTTTTTGCATCTATATTCAATACAGATATTGGTCTATAGTGTTCTTTTTTTTTTCTTTTTCCTTTTTTTTTTCTTGATGTGAACTTTTGCCTGATTTGAAGTATCAGGGTGACTCTGGCTTCACAGAGTGAATTTGGGAATGTTCCCTCCCTATTTCATGGATTAATTTGAAAAGGATTGACACCAGTTCTTTTTTAAAGGGTCTGGTATAAGAGCCAGGTGTGGTGGAAAATGCCTGTAATCCCAGCAGCTTGGGAGGCTGAGGCAGAAGGATCACAAATTGAGGCCAGGTTCAACAACTCAGTGAGGCCCTAAGCAACCTAACAAGACTCTGACCCAAAATAAAAAAAAATAAAGAAAAAAATTAAAAATGTCTGGGGATATAGCTTTGTGGTAAACCCCTTGACTTCAACCCCCAGTACCTTCCCCCTAAATAAGTAAATATACAGTCTCTTAGATCTTGGCTGAGAATCCAACTGGCCCTGAACATTTATTCTTTTAAAGGCTTTTAACTGTTGCTTCAATTTAATTGCTTGATATTGGTCTGTTTAGGTTTGCTATATCCTCATGGTCAATTTGTTCTGGTCATATGTTCTACAGATTTTCAACATCTTGTAGATATTTCAGCTTATTGCAGTATAAATTTTCAAAATAACTCCCAGTGAGCCTCTGGATTTCAAACTGCTATCATCAACTTTCCTCTTAGAACTGCCTTTTGTACTGTCCCAGAGATTTGATAAGTTGTATTTCTGTTTTCATTTTTCCAAGAATTTTTACTTTACCTGTGATTTCTTCTATAATCAATTCCTCATTTTAAAGTACATTATTTAATCTCCAGGGGTTAAAATGGTTTCTGTATTTTGTCATTGATTTCTAACTCCATTACATTCTAGGATGCAAGGAATTATTTATTTTTTTGTATCTGATAAGACTTGCTTTGTGTCTAAAATATGGTCTATTTAAGAAACAGTTCCATATGATGTTGAGAGAAAAGATTCAGTTGTTGATGGATGGAATCTTCTATAGACATCTGTTAGGTCCATTTGATTAAGAGAACTTTTTAGTTCTGATGAGAGTTTACATAGTTTATTGCCGCAGTCTGGCTGGGCACAATTCAGAAGCCACTTGTCAAAAGAAATGAACTTTATTTTTAGAACCACACATGCCAAACGAAACAGCTCCTCAGGAAAAACCCTCAGAGCCCAACTGCCACCACTGGCTTCCCACAAGCCTCTCTCACCACCACAAGCCTCTCCACCTCCCACAATCCTCCTGCTCTTGAGGCCGATTGGCTGGGTCGCGTGGACAGATCCAAAAAAGTCCCCCAATGAGCAGCTCTGTGGTCTGAAAGGGCAGGGAAACAGCCCAATGAGCATCACCACAGAGGAGCCAATCAGCTAGATGTTGCTGGGGTCTCTGAGCCAATCATCAGCTGGCAGTCTGAAAGGGCGGGGAAACAGCTCAATGAGCATCTCCAATGAGCATCACCACAGAGGAGCCAATCAGCTAGATGTTGCTGGGGCCGCTGTGAGCCAATCATCAGCCGGCAGCTGGAAGTTTGCTGGCAGGTGGAAGTTTGCCGGGGCCCCTTCGGCTGTGGCTCTTAACAGTTTATGATTTATACAGTGGTGAGATAAATGTGTTGAAATCACCCAGTATTATTGTTTTGTAGTCTATTTGATTCTTCATATTGAGTAGGGTGTGTTTTATGTATGTAGATGTACTTGTGTTTAGGGCATAAATATTTACAATGATCACATCGTATTTTTGGATGATTCATTTAACCAGCACAAAGTGGAATTCTTTTCCTATTCTGAATAATTTCGGTATAAATTCTTAGTGGTCAGATGTGAGAGTAGCTATCCTTGCTTGCTTTTAGTCTCTATTTGTATGATACTTTTAGCTTCAGTCCATGAATGCATTTGCTGTAAAGTGAGTTTCCTGCACCAACATGTGCTTCTCTGTAAGCCCCTTTATGAGGTATAGTGTTGGGTGCCTGAGGTTCCCCACATGGGCTGCATGGGTTTATCCTCAGGAAATGCCTTCTGTGGACCTGTGCATTGCAATGAGAATTGAGTGAACTGGCAACCCTGGGACATCCAGCTGTGGATCCTCCCTGAGGTGCTGCAGCCTGCATCTGAGCTCCTACTACTGGCAGCTGTGAGTCACTGAGCTGTGAGTCACCTTGCTACCACTTGTCCACAGAATGTTATCTAAGCACTTGGTGGCTCTCTGCAAATGTGGGTCCTGTGGGTGCAGGCTCTCTGTGGGACATCTGTGGCACAGGGGCTCTAACCTGGCTGCTGCAGTTCATAGGGCTTTACCCATCACAAGGACAGAGAGAGAGTGTCCATTGTTGACCTGTTGTTGCCTGAATCAGGCAAAGGCTCTCTGGTCATCTGTGCTTTCGCTGCTTCATCTCTGGGCTGTGGAGGGACCGAGGGTGGCTGCCTAGGTCTGCCTCACCATCTTCTCCATTTGGTTGTAAATATTTTAAACAACATCTTAAGAACCTACATATACCCCAAAATGGTGCAATTACTTCACCCCTATATGCATTAAGCAGATCCCTCCTGAAACACACCAATAGCAATGGGATTCAGATTTATGGGTCCTCTGGGGAGGTGATGAAGTGCAAGAGTCACTGGACACAGGGTGCAGGTGCTCCAGAATTGGATGTTCTCCTTGTCTCTCACTGGTTGTGAGACCTTAGGCAAGTTAACACCATGGAGCATCTGCTCCTTCATCTCTGAAATCTGACACTCATTATATCTTTCACACAGGGTTGGGAAGAGCAAAAGAGATTGCCATGCAAGTTAGCATGAGGGTCCTCTTCATGTGATGCTAATGTTAAAATAAAATAGGCTACCCTTTCCCTTAAGGCTGTGCATGGGGTAGCCATTCCTTCTAAATCTCAAAGCTCCCATGGGCTCTCTCACATACTAGATGTGCATTGCAGAGGAAAGTTTTCTCCTGAAAACATTTTTAGAAAATTGTGTTGTTTACTGGCATGATTCAGTCCATTAATTATTAAAGGCAGAAAGCTTGACATTATCACACCCTGGATTCATGCCGCAAGCCTTCTGAGTGGCCCTCACGCATGGCTTACTTCCCTAAACTCTGAAAATCCAATTGACCTCAAGAGGTTTAAATCAGTTTTTCTCTGTACCTTAGGTACCAAGGAGGTGGGGCCTGGACACACCATGCACAGAGGAGCCTCCAGCAAGAGTGTTCCAGGTGAGCAGCAATGTTTCCATTACTGCCTAACTGGCTTGCCTTTAATTAAGAGCGGTCTCAATTACAAGTGGGGGCAGAGGGTAAACTTCCATTAGGAGAATAAACCAGCTGATGCACTGCTTCCAGGCCCAGTGGAGAGCTTTCTTTCCATGAGTTCAAAATTGAAAGCTGACTGCATTATCTTCTTTAATCAGGAGAACCCAGTCATTGGCCTGATAATTAACGAAATGGCACAATTGCTGAGATTGAGAAGACCATCCCCACAGTCCCAGCCAGAACGCAGTGATCAGTGCTTTCTCATTAAGCACAGAGTGTCCTGCACTGGGGAAGCGATGGGCACAGTTGGGAGGCAGAGCAGAGTTGCTCTGAACAGAGGAAACAGGTCGTGATAACCCTGTGGTCCAGTGAGCCCCTGGGCAGGAGACCTGGGGTTTGGGTCCTGAACTGCTGTAAGCACAGTCTCTGGGTCTCAGCAGGACCTGGCTTTTACCTGCCTCCATTTGGTACCCTTCATTCAAATGAGGAGTGTTGATTGGGTACCAGCCTCATGCCTTGAAGATGATGCCTGGTCCTAGAGAAAACCAAATGTGGCCAGAACAGTGCTGCAGAGCGACTGGGGGATGGAGGGACAAGAGCTGGCCTTTCAGAAGAGGTGGCTCTTGGCTGAGTTTGAGCTCCATCTTGGGGGGGAGCTCCAGGTGCCTGCATTGTTGGGCAGGAAGGGTCCATCCAGGCTGCTGGGGGACACAGGTGGGGGCTGAGTGTGCTGATGACCCCAGATGTCCACCAAAGGCTGGAGCTGGACAGAGGAGCTGGGCCTGCCTCCCATTCCTCCCCCTGGCCTGGACCATGGCCCTCTTGGTGTGCGATTCTGGGGAGGAGGACTCACCTGCAGTCACTCCCTTGGTTGCTGGCTGTAATCAGGACACAGAGCAGCATATTCTCCCCTCCCCTCCACCCTTGCAGGGGTCAGACCAAGAACCCCAAGAACCACAGGGTGCTTGCTGAGCCCAACAGAGCTGGTGCTGGCTCCCAGGGGCCCAGGCTTGCAGACAGGGTGCTGCTGGTGCAATATGGCCTGAATATGCATTTTGGTCTTAAATGTTTTCTTCCTTTTTTCTCAGTTTGGGAAAAGAGAGGAATTTGACATTAAAAATTACATTTCTGTATTTTCTCAAGAAATCAGATAATCCACAACAGAGGCCTCATGGGGCATTTCACGTAGAGATGTAAGAGGAAGAGGGGTGTTGCGGGAGGCATCTGTTTGGAGGCAGCTTTTTTAAGCCCTGTGCTTGAAAAAGAAAGTAAATCATGTGATAATTTAGGGCAGAGAACAGCAAGCATTTTGGTAAAGTGTCAAACAGTAAATATTGTTGGCTTTGCTGGTCACCCCGTCTGTCAGAATGACACTGTGTTGTGAAGGATGCCATAAACAATACTTCATGGAGAGTGCAGAATGACCCCAATAAAACTTCACAAAAGCAGTCAGCTGTACAAATCTGGCCCCAGGTCATAGTTTGCTGAACTTTGATCTAGGAAAGAGTCACCTAGAGAGTGGTCCAGGGAGTGCTAAAGGCCCCAAGGCACAAATGGATTTCCTAGTGTACAATGCAGAAAGAAAGGCCTGCATGTCAGAAGTCAGTGACGAGTATGGTCTGGGAGAAGGTGCTCATCAGTCCCTAGATGGGGCAGCAGTATGGGAGGGACAGGTGGAGCAGTGATTGATTCTGAGGCTTGCAGGAGCCTATACTTTTTTAAACCTGACCCACCTCAACACTCATAAACATCTATGGACGGATCCATCACGGACTCCAAGCTGTTTTACTGTGCAGAACCCAATGTGATCCTTTCTAAGTGGCTCCCGTGCAGTCATCTTCAATGTCTGAAGCCAGAGAAAAAGGCCCAGGTCCTTGTGCAGATTTTTATGGAGAAAAGAGAATGATTATAGTTTGAGCAAAAAGTGTCCCACATCACAAAGGAAGCCATATCTATTGTTGAACGGTAGCACGTTGCTATCCCATGTAATTCTCTGAAAGGCCCTGAGCTGCTTGGGATCGTTTCCAATTCTTTCCAGATGTTTTGGGACCTGGACTATTCCAACTGATGATCAAGATTTCTAATAGAGTAGAAAGGGTTATCTCACTACCATATTTTTGTCTGCCATAGAGGAAAGCAAGGGACATGAGGTAGAACTTAAAGATCACAAAGCCCAGCATTTCCCAAACTGAGGGCACATGTGACCATGAACATGGCACCTAGAAGCCTGTGTCACATAGTGAGGATGGGGTTCTTTGTTTAATCATTTTGATTTCACCGTGGAGACAATCTGTTTTACATGGTTATATTTTTTACATTGGTTTCTCTGCCTTTTTGCAAAGAGACAGTGGCTCCCAAGGTCCGAGCAGCACCCACATGCCTCTCTCAGCTACCATCTGCTGGGAACTCTGCTCTTGACTGCACCCTGGCTTCCCAGTCTTCTGCACCATGCCCTCTGCCCTGGGAGGCCAACTGCAATGCAGGCCAGGGGCTTCCGGGCTCTGTGTCTTCCTTGGGACTCTGGACCCACAGGCTGGACCAAAAGAAGGGAGAGGGTGTGGTCAGAGGTCACTCCCCTGACTTCTCCAGGGAAGCCCACTGTAGGTGGGCTGTGTCCCCTGGTGGCCGATTGGCACACCTGCTATCTTCCATGTTCTCAGGACCTCTCCATCCCTTATTCCTGGGGACCTCATGAGGCATCATGTCTGTAGCATCCAAGCCTATGGGACCTGTCAATCAATTCCTGCTACGGTATAAATATGAAGTGTCCTCTAAAAGCTCATCTGGGAGACAATGCAAGGAAGTTCAGGGTGAAGGATTGGGTTGTGAGAGCCTTGATTCAATGCCTGCATTAATCTACTTGAGTGGATTAGCTGGGTGGTGACTGTAGGCAGGTGGCTGTGGCTGGAGGAAGTAGCTCACTGGAGGTATCCTTCTGGGGTGCACAGTTTGTTCCTGGTGAGCAGAGCCCTCTCTCAGCTTCATGGTGCCACCTTCTCTGCCACACCCTTCTGCCTCTCCTGTGGACCAGCAATGGAGTCAGCTATCTGTGGACAGAGACCTCAGCAACTGTGAGTGCCAAGTTAAGTTCTCCTTCTCTAAAATTATTCTTATCAGGTTTTTAGGTCACAGTGGCAAAAAAGCTAAAACAATCCCCTTGAAATGACCTCATCTTAATGTTCCATTTCTTCCTGGTAGAACTCAGCTAGCACACTGATGTGTGTCGATGTGTGTCACTTTAATACATATAGCAAGATCTAGAAGTTCATTCAAAAATAGCTACTAAAGTTTTCAAAGTGATCTTTCAGTATAAATATTGAAACAGTAATACAATGGCTCAGAAATATGCTGGGAATTTACAAAACCCATTTGTAGCTGACTGGTTTGGGAACTCATTGACTTCATTAAGCCAAGGGTGTTTTTTGTTTGTTTTTTATTTATTGGTGTCTTGTTTATGGACTTGCTTTTGCCATTTCATGGAACCAGAGCTGGGAAGGGAGGTGCTCTAGGTCACTCAGAAAATACACGGTTGTGTTGATTGTCATGTTAGAACACAAATCTCCATGATTGTGTAGCCAAGTCTATCTTCATCATATGATTTAGCTCAGTCCCAGCATTTATGACCTGGGCTGAACAATGAGATGATTCCTTCTGCATTCCAGCCATGGTCGAGTCTTCTCCTGTGTCTTTTCAAAGTTTCATGGCCTCCGTTTAAATCAATAGCTCCTGCATTGCCCAGAAAACACAGATCACAAGCACCTGCCCAGCGCACATTTCAGTCCATTTCCTGGATACATCTGAGGGGACACAGAGAAGCTGGGCAACCAGACTGACACTTCATGGGAACACAGGCAAAAAACAGAAGTCGGGCAGCCCCAGGGGACAAGTTCGATGACCAGGAACTGTGGTCTTCCGTGGAAGAGAATCCCAGGGTGAAGCTGGACAGAGGTCATACTTGTCGTTCCCTTGCTAGAAGGGGGCAGTTGTGGCATCTAAGGCCCTCAAGCCCCTAATGAAGCTGCCAGCGTAGCCTTCATTTTCACTTTTATAAGATTCAAAAAACCTTCTTCCATGGAGGGTGCCAAGTTTCCCCATAGTCGGGATCCACCACCAGGCTGAAAAGTTCAAAAGTGGTTCCTGAAATTTAAAACTAGGTGCCTTCACATCAACAGCCAGATTTGTATGTCTCTTGAAATGTTTTTATTGGGTTCCTTTGCACCCAGACTCTTACAGATGCTAATCCTCAAAGTCCCCCAGGAGTTGCCCAACTCTCAACTGCACCACCTGCGGAGGTTGATTGTTCTTTGGTGTTTTGGTTTTGGTTTGGGGGCTGGACCCTCCACACATTTCCATCTCAGTATCCAAAGGAAAAAGGAGGCCTGAAATTGCTTGCTCTTGACTCGCTGTCCCTTGGATTCTTGGAGCTCAGACCCAGAATCCAGTGGAATTTCATCACTTTTCTTAATAACAATCTTTGTCTCTGAGAGAAATAAACACAATTTTTTAAATATATCCAGCTAATCCATGTGCTGTTTCTTGCTTTTTGAGATAAAACAAATATATACATATAATAATCTTTAATTTATGGCATGAACATCATTATATTATGTAGGACTAACAGAATGGCTTAATTCTAATCATAAGATATATTCTATGAACACTTCTTAATATCACATTTCCTCAGCAAATTGAATAAATCTAGCCTGTTTGCAACCAGGGATATTAAACAAGCTCAGATTTTTAATGCCTCTGATTCTTCCCAAATTTTGACCAAAAAAAAAAAAAAGAAATTTCCAAGTGAAATTTTTAGATCACTTGCTAAATTAATCTTTTATCTGTAAAGTTTATTACAGAATTATTAAAATTTCCTTTCATGTTGTTAAGCCATTGCATACCCTTTAAACAATAACAATGGTGTTTCCACAATGGTAATGGCCAGATACCAGAAATTAGAATTTTTGCTTCTAAACTATAATTATAATCACCTTGCAAATTGGGAGCTGTGGCTCCTACCATGGCCTAGCACCTTGAGAGTGTCATAGCACATGTGGCTAGCCCAGGATGAGATCAAAATTCAAAATTCAAAGTATGTTTTCTGTTGGATGCATGTCACTCTTGCACCATGATACAGCAGAGCATTTGCAAATGGTATCATCATAAGTCAGAACCCCGTCTCGTCTCTGCACTGTGTGATGGTCCCTGTGACCTAGGCTGGAGCGTGGCTTTTCTGCTCTGGTTTCTCAGCAAGCAGGCTTTTGGTGCCCCCAGCTCAGCATCTTTGTTTGGTGATGCTGCATTCCATGGGCACAAGTGATCCCTTAGACCACTGCATTTTTCTACTCCAAGGGTCATGGAAGTCTGACTTCTATTTGCTGAGGTGCAGTTTGCCCCAGAGAAGAGTTGGAAGTATCAGACAATGAAACAAAAGAGCCTTCTGCAGCAACTCAGCCTTATCAAAACCTCACACCCTTAATGCTATCACAAAGGGGAAATGAGCCCCAAAGAATCAATTGCTCAAGTGAAAGCAGAGAGCCAGTCCTTTCTTCCAAAGTTAGTCTTCAAAATGGGGAAAAGCAACATTTTATGAACAAAATCTAATCTCCAGTCACCCACCTGGAAGCACAAACTCCTGTTGTGTTTCTTAAAATTATCAGATCCTTATAATGGCACAGCACAAGAGAGGAGTTATATTTAGATGTACAGTTACCCAGAAACGCTATCCTCCTCTGAGCTGGATGATTTTGCAAGGCTTTGTTGCCAAATATTTTCACACCTGCAACAGAAAAACTTAATTAAAGGCCCTTCTGTAAATGGAAGTGAATTGTGTGCTAATTGGAGTTTTATGTTCTCAAGTTTTTCTTTTTGGCACTCAGGTAGCACAGAATTCTAGCTAACCTCTAGTCAATGGCACATCAATGTGTGCATTCATGCATGGCTCTCTCTCTTACTCATTTTTCCCCTCTCTGTCCTGAACTTTGTCACCACTAAACATAGATTCACTGTATCTCCCCCAGATGTGACAGATCCATGCTCTTGGTGATATCATGGGAAAAATATTAATAATTAGTGTGTCTGTCTTAAACTCACATCATGGTGCTGTGTTACAGAGCTGGTGTTTCCAGGTTTTCTTTATTCTGACTAGGCTTTGGAAATCTGTCAGGGGTGCCATTCGAATGTCTAGTTCTAGCCATTGTGATCCTCAATCAATGGAGCTCCGCCTGTGTTCCTAACACACTTCCTGAGAATTTCTGTGTCCACTAATTCAAGAAATTTCTCAACCTTGAATATGGGTGAATTTTCATTCTTGTAAATGTGGCTTTTGTGCAGGTAGATGTTATGTTTGTCCAACTATTTTTAAATTAATATATTTTTAAATTCATATTTTAATATATTACAGCAAAACATCAAAGCCCATTTTTTCCTAAACTTAAGTTAAACTTACAAACCTTAGTATGACATTTACAAAGCTGATAAATTTTACAATTTAAACTAACTTAAATTTCTTAAATAGCATCATGTGCCACATACCATATTCTGATGAGTGGTGGGCCACAGACATGACAGTGTTACCGGCTGACACAGTACACCTTCTGGCTTGTGAAAACATATTCTATATGACAAAAACTGCCCTAAGGTGCCATTCCCAGGATGTGTCCTCATCATCCAGCTGCTCATGACTACATTTTTAAACTGCATTATACACCTAATGCTGTCACTCATTTTTAGGTTATTAAATCACTCATTAAGAACAAAATTATATGAGTGAGTACTTAAATGATCTTAGTGGACATAGAGGGTTAAACTTTGAAGCAGAATGGACTTCAAACATGCTAAACATTTGAAGCCCTACTAAACATGCTAATGCTGTTGGAGCTGGAGACCAGGAGGCTGAGGGAAGAGTCACCCACAGAGAGACAAGGGCTGGGCCACCTCACTCACACGTGGAGGAAAACCAAAGGGACCTGGAGGAAGTCGGGAGAACAGTGCTTGCCACAGGCTGGGGCGAGTGAGGAGGGCTGGGTCGGGAAAGGTCGTCCAACTGGTATTAGTCACAGTTAAGGGAATCAGGTCTCATCGTGCAGCAGGGTGGCCATAGAGGAGGACATTGTACTGCTCGGAGTAAAGAGCCATAAGAGAGGACTTTCAGAAGGAGTGGTAAGTGCTTGAGGAGATTGAAATGTTCACTCAGGTTCAAGCAAAGCACGATGCTTACATCCCCTGAAACATCATGCCACCCCATAAAGATGTACAATTTCTACGAGTCCATTAAAATGTTGTCAATACATTGAGTCACCTAACAGAAACAGGAACACAAATGACAATGTGCCGATATCATTTGAGAGTTAGATGTCCTTTAAAGTCTTCCAACTCAAGTTCACTCTAATGTTATTGGCTAAGCTGGGGGTTTAGTGGACACTGCAGGGCTAACATGTGCAAAGTCTTAAACATTTCAAATACTTAAAGACAGAATATACTAAATTTATACCTGTAACAACATTGAAATATTACAGAGGCTTGTTTGGCTGCCATGTTTTTTCATTGGTGCATTGTAGCTGCACACTGTGGGGTTCATTCTGCCATATCTGTGTGTGCATGGATCATAATTGGAGCAATCTTTGCACCTGCACCTTCCTTGTCCCTCTGGTCCTCCCTCCCCACATCTGCTTCCTCCACTCTATGGATCTCCCATCTACTATTGTAACTGTTATTTAAACTAGTGTGTTATAATTACACATTTATTATACACTATATACATATAGAAGACTCATCACGGTAAATTCATAGGTGGACTTAGTGTGGTTTGGGAGATCTCATTCCCCATGCCTTTTTCTTTCCCGTGCCTTTTTCTCCTCTCACCCTCTCAATCCTGTTCTTCATTGCTTTCCTGATTACCCCCACACACATGCAGAGTTTTTAAAATTATTCTTCCCCCTCTATAGATTTGGCAAGAGAAAAAACATTCAACCTTTGACTTTCTGAGACTGGTATAACACACAAAACATAATGTTCTCAATTTCCATCCATTTACCAGCAAATAACATAATTTCATTCTTTTTTTATGGCTGAGTAAAACTCCATTTTGTGTATATCCACATTTTCTTTATCCATTCATCTGTTGATGGGCACCAGGGCTGGTTCCATAACTTGGCTATTGTGAATTACACTGCTATAAATATTGATGAGACTGAGTTTCCACAGTGTGATGATTTTATTTCTTTTGGATAAAGAACCGTGCAGTGGGATAGCTGGGTCATATGGTTGTTCCATTTCTAGCTTTTTGAGAAATCTTCACACTGCTTTCCAGAGTGGCTTCCCTCCTCTGTAGTCCCACCCACAACATTTAAGTGCACCTTTCCCCCTAATCTTTCCCCAAATTTACTATGGTTTGTATTCTGAGGATTGCCATGTGTTCTACAATGAGATGAAATCTCAAGGTAGTTTTGATTTTCATTTCCCTGGTGGCTAGCAATGTTGAGTTTTTTCCCCATATATTTGTTGTCCATTTTAGAAATGTCTGCTGAGTCCTTTTGTCCATTTATTGATTGGGTAATTTCTTTGGTTTTAATTTTTTTTTTTGAGTTCTTGTGTATTCTGAACACCAACCCCTTGTTGGAGGAGCAGCTGTCACAGATCTTCTCCCATCCTGGAGGCTCTCTATTTGTGCTTTTTCCCCTTTGCTGTGTTCCATTTATTATTTCTTGGTTTCATTTCTTGTGTGTTAGGAGTCTTGGTAAGGAAGCGAATGCTCATGGTGATATGTGGGTGTGTTGATCTTATGCATTCTTCTAGCATTTTCAGAGATTCTGGTGGAATTCGTCAGCCTTTGATCCACTTTGAGTTGACTTTGGTGCAGGACAAGAGACAGAGATCTAGATCCATTTTCCAGGTTTCCAAGTGCAATTTGTTAAAAAGGCTATCTTTTTTCCAACATATGTTTTTGGCACTCTTGTCACGGAATAGATGACTGTAGCTATGTGGGTTTGTTCCTGCATCTTCTATTCTACTTCATTGATCTTCATTTTGCTATGGTCTTGAGATGGAGCATTAGATTTTTTATTTGGGATCTTTCTTTCTCTTTAATGTAGACAATTAGTGCTATAAATTTCCCCTTAGAACCATCTTCAGAGTGTCCCAGATATTTTTGTATGTGGTATCACGATTCTCATTTGATCCTAGAAATTTTTGAATTTCTCCCTCATTTCTTCTATGATTCATTTCATGTTAGAAGGAGTGTATTTGATTTTCCTGTGTTTATGTGGTTTCTATAATTTTTTTGCTGTTGATTTCTAATTTCATTCCATAAGGATCTGATTAGGTGCATGAGATTTCGTTTTGTTATTGTTGTTGTTTTGTTTGTATTTCTAAGACTTGTGTTGTGACCTAGAATTTGGTCTATTTTGGAAGTTTTCATGAGTTGCTGAGAAGAAAGTGAATTCAACCCTTGTTGAATAAAATTTTTGATAGATTTATCATTTAAGTCACAAATGTATCTGCTTATTTTATGTATGGAAGACCTGTCTATTGGTGAGAGAGTATTTTGAAATCAACAAGGACTATTGTATTGAGGTATATCTGGGTCTTTATGTCAATAAGGATTTGTTTATGTGGATAGGTGCACAGACATTCAGGGCATAAATATTTATGATTGTTTTATCTTCTTGTTGGATTGTTCCATTTACCAGGATGCAGTAACTGTTGTCTTTTCTGATTAATTTTTATTGAAATCTGCTTTTGTAGATGGGAGAATACCTACTTCTACATGTTTTTGAACTCAATTCACATATGATATCTTTTTTCCATCCTTTTCTTTCAGCTTATTGGTGTCATTGCCTATAAGATTAGTTTGTTGCAAACAGCACATAACTGGGCCCTGTTTTTAAATCCATTTTGCCAATTTTTGTCTTTAGAGAATTGAGATCACTTATATTCAAAGTAATTAAGGAGAAATTCTTATTGTTTTCTACTGATTTTGATTTGTTTCATATATTTAATCCAGTAATTTTCCTTTACTTAATTGCTCTCCTAAGGAGCCTCATCCATTTGACAGCTCTGGGATTTGTTTTTGAGTTACTTTTTATATAATATTTTGTTAACTGTTTTCTGTATTCCTGGCTTAGTGGTCATGAGTTCCTTTAGTTTATCTTTATTGTGTAAAGTTTTTATTGATTCTTAGGGAGTTTTTTTTTTTCATCTTGTCTATTTAGGGCTCTACATGCATCCTGTATTTGAATGTCTACCTCATTCCAGGGATTAAGAAAATTTTTTGATATTATTTCATTGAAAAATTTCTAATGCTATTAACCTGTCTCTCCATGTCCTCTTCTATACAATGACTTCTGTTTGGTCTCTTGATGTTGTCCAAGAATCCCTGTATATTCTGATCATGGTCCCTTATTTCCCATTTTTTACATATGAGTGTTGAAGTCCATGTACCCTGTCTTTGAGGCCTAGAGTTCTGTCTTCAAGGGATGAAGCTCTATTTTCTATATAATCTAACCTGTTGGTGATATTTTCAAGTAAATTTTTTATTTGATTCATTATCTTTTAATCCAAGAGCCCAGAGTGTTTTACTTTCAGAATCTCTATCTCTTTATTGAAGTAGTATTTCACCTCCTGTATTTGCTCTCAATTCATTCCTTAGAACTTTGAAACATTAAACATTTTACCATTTATTTTTTACAGACTTTCTTTAGAATTTCATCCACTTCAATATCTATGGGTTACTTTATTTAGTGATTGTAAGTTTTGAGGGCAGATATGTTTGCTTGTTTTCTCATATTTTCACAGGTCTTCAACTTGCTTGTCTAGTGAATGGATTCCTCCTTCTATTTCATGAGTGTGTTCTTTGGTGTGCAGTTATCTCTTTTGTAGTAAGTTCTATGTTGTTGGTGTATTAAAGCTCCAACATCTAGTCTTTTCATAGTCTCCCTGTTAATTTCAATCTCCAATGCCACTCAGTTTGTTGCTGTAGAACTGCTAAGTTAATTTACTCTTGGAGAAATTCTGTGACACTATGGGTTCCTCTGAGCCATTTTCTTAGGACCCCTTCTGTTTTGGCTATATGAATAGATGTCCAGGAGTGGAACTTGAGGTCCCTCTCTAGCCATTTCTACTCGGGGTCTGGTCATTGGTTTGGGGATTCTGTCTCCCATATTCTATGAGTTATGGTATATTGTTGGAGCTTTAGTAGAGCTAGGTTTTGTCTGGGTTGAGGTTTATTGTTATTTGACTGAGTTTGGGGTATATCTCAGCACCAGAGTCTCTACCCTCTGAAACTGTAGTGTTCCAGTGGATTCCCAGAACTTTTAGAAAAAGAAGAAGTGAGAAGAAATAGCAACAATAGTAGCTAAAAATTAAATTAAAATAAATACCTGATGTTTACTATGATATCTGTAACACTAATTACCACACAGAAAGAAATGGTGAGGTCAGCAGTTAACATCAGCACTGGCCCTAAACAGCTGGGAAGAAAAGCTAGCATTTACGTAAACATCAGGTATCAACTGCACCATCCACAGGATAATAACTGTAAAAAATATGAATGATGGGTCACAATAATTAGATAAATAGTTCTAAAATATAGTTCTAAACAACCTAAAATATACTTCTAAATAGTTCTAAAATTATATCTCTGAATGAAAAGAAATGGAGTAAGAAGGCTAAAAAGGAGGTTGCCATCTCCTGAGCTGTTTTCCTGCCACACTCTTCCACCATGAGGTTCTGTTTTGCCCTGGGACCAAAGTTATGGAGTCAGCCAACCATAGGCTGAACCTCTGAAACCAGAAGCCAAGAGAAAAGTCTCCTATTGTCTTCTTTTCTTATCAAATCTTTGGTCACAGCAACTGTGGAAATAATTTAGTATTTATAGTTACAAGTGTCACATTCCCAAGAAATTTGGGATTTATTGTCCTACGATGTTCAGCATCTTCTCCATTTGGCCTGATTGCTTGTTGACAAGATATTTTTAAATGGGACAAAATCTGAACCTGTAACTATTTCATGGGATTGTTCTTCCCATGAGGAAGGGCTGCTGGCAGCTTTTCTAACATCTTTATGTCTACCTGGGCTCTGAGTCTATGGTGCCAGCAATAGGCCCTCAGTAAAGACATCACACAGTGAGGTCACATGATTTGATTATGATCTCTTCTATTCAGATGACCTCACCTCTATCCTAAATAAATGCTCCTATTTACAGCTGTTTGTGTTCTAAATTCCCATCCCTCCTACCTATCAGGGCCTAAATAGTTATATCATGCACATTCATTGTGTTTTTTTCAATTCAAATGTTTTAGCATCCAAAGCAATTCATAATGATGACACCCACAATTGTTATTTTTAAACTTTTATAAAACAATATTATGCTGTTAGCTACTTTTTACTAAGTTTATTAAGTTAAGTAAATGACTGTTTTCAATTTTTGGTATGGATGTTTCTTTTTAAATATTAATATACCTTCTAATAATACAAATAATGTAGGCAAGTGCCGTTATTATAAAACATTTTACCAGTGTGCTTTCAGTTTTCTATATTCTGAAATATCAACAAAATAGACTCAAGTTTTTTTTTACTCTTTTACTAATGTCTTTAACTAAATATACAGACGTAATTCAAAACCATCCTTAGTGATTACGATTCATGCTACAGTTTGCATCTCAGCTGTCCTACAAAGGCCTGGATGTTGAAGCTGTGGTGCTCAAGGGAAGTGTGGGGGGCTTTAGGAGGCAGAATCCAGTAGGAGGAAGTTAAGCCCTTGGGGGGGGGCCATGTTGAGACTCCAGCCCCCTTCTTCTTCTTTTTCCTCTTTTCTCTCTCTCTGTCTCTCTCTCTCTCTCTCCCCACCCCACCCCCTCAGCCACCATGAGGCATTAAGCTTCCTCTACTACACTCCTGCCATGATGTACTAGGCATCAGGAAAAAGATATGAATTTGATATTCCTGGGAAATTTGTCCTAATGTATAGAGGGGTTTCTGATACCCTTCTTCACCCTGGAAATGACGAATCCTCCACAACTTTGTGATTTCCAAACTGCCCACAAATGGATTACATAGCATGTAATTCTTTGAGACCGGCTTTTTCACTCCTGAGGCTTCATCCAGAGTGTTGTTCTATCAATGGACTGTATTTGTCATTGCTGAGCAGAATGTGATTGTATGGATTATCAGTTTGTTTATTTAGTTTGTGAAGGAAATCTAGGCTGTATTGCTGTTCTGGAGGATTCTGAATAAAGTTTTCATAAGCATTTGTGTACAAGATTTTGTGTGAATCTAAATCTTCACTTCTTTGACAAAAAACCCAGGTACACAATGGCTAGGTTAGGTGATAATTGTGTGTTTAGCAATTTAGAAAGCTAGCAGAGACTTGGAGATTGAATAAGATACTGTGCATCAGAATCTCTCATGAAACATGGAGTAAAACAATGCTGTGGTTATTGATCTTACCATTAGTAACAGAAATAGCAGCAGTGAGGACTTAAGTTTAACTACTTAGGGTGTGTGATTAACTCATTGATTGCCATATGGTGGTGTGTGCTCTCACCATCCTTTTCTCTCCCAGTGACCAGACCTGTGACAAGTTCATTTCCAACTATAAATAGAAAGAAATGAAACAACCAAACAAGCATAAAACAATCAATTGATTGTCATGTAACCCCATAATTTATAATATTAAGGACTGTTGTGGGTGCATGGGCTTCCTGCCTGAGCTCAGCTGCAGATGTGTGGGAGGAACTCATGTTACCCTCCTTAATCCCCTCCTAATCCACCTCCCCATGTGCCTGTGGTGATGACTAGAGCTGGCTGGGCCCTAGGCTGAGAGAGCATATCTTGTCTCACGTCTCTCACTCACAGGGCTTTGTAGGTAGACAATGACCAGCAAGTCATTTTTCAGTGAATACACAAAAGATGTAAATCATATTAATAGCTAATGCTTATTAAGTAGATAGCATTTCTCAGAAGATGTTCTAAATACTTTGCTTCTATTAACAGTCTTCTTTGTCACAGAACTGCAGCCAGAAGAGGTTTGCTCAGTCTATAGGACAAGTATTAAAGGATAAAGAAGCAGAAATAAAATGTGCTTTGTGGGCACTGCAGCAGATACTGACATGCTGCCCAGGTCCTCCTGCAGGACTGGGCACTTAATCCCAGCTGCCAGGAGTGGTGACAATGGATGGCTCCCAGCAGCTGACCCCAGGGTAATGCAGAGAACTGACCCCCCTTGCTCAGCCAGTATGATGTGGAAAGGCCACCTCTGCTCCATAGCTCTCTGTGGGACTGGCTATCAGATGGTACTTTAGCTTCTTCCTCCATCCAATCCTGTCCCCCTTACTCTGTCACTGTTGACTCCCCACAAACACCCCCAATATACTACCAGTATGCAAATTCTTACATACAGTGTGCACTGTTGCTTTTTATAGATGCCTAATTATTGCTTTCAAATGAGAGACCTCGTTACACAGAAACAGTGGATAAGAGGGACAGGGAATGTAGAGACACACTTAAGGAATGATGTGCACAACCCAGCAGCCCATTTACCGGGAGGCAGTGCTGCACAGGCTCAAAAAAGATCCCAGGTTTATACAGGAAGTATGTAGTTTTCAGAGCTCAAAAATGCCACCAGCTGTAAAGCTGTGCCTGAGGCCAATACAGCACAGGAGTTCAATTTGTAGTCACTGTTGGTCTGGGTCAGGGGCAGGGGGTGTTGTCAGAGAGCTGATTATAGAGTTGTCATCCACAGACATCTATAGAAATAAAGATGGGCTAATGTGTAACCTTGGGCAAAGGACCCATTCAATCCTTCCAGCACTGGTGACCATAGTGAAGCCCATGAGCCCAGTCTGCACCTTCCCCAGGGGGATCAGGCTGCCACATTCAGAGAGGACCTGACACCTATGGGTGTCCTTTGTACAAGGACACCCCAAATGGGGCACATGTTCTTTCCCACTGGTCATTGCTTCCAGGAGCTCAAAGTACCCTAAAGACCTAAAGCTGGGGTCACAGGTCCAAGACCCTCTATGGTCAAGCTGCACCATAGTGAGTGATGCGGTGCTGTGGGCAGACTATTGTGGGCAGGCCTCCAGCCCCCTCCAGCAACTGCCTCCATGAGGCCGCAGGGCTCATCTGCCACATCGTCCACTTCTCCAAGAGAAGCCAGGGGCTTGAATTTTAATCTAAAATTTGTCAATATTGAAGTATGGATAACTAATTCAAATTTTGTCAAAATGCCACAAGCCATATCCACCAACCCATGCTTCCTTACACCTGAAAATTCAATTCAGAATTTCACTGGGTATTAAAAATTCAGGGATTACTTGATGACTGGGTCTCCCCACTCTTCCTCCTAGAGTTAGTAGGAGCTGATTCTCTCTCCCTACATTTTGCTACCTATCCAGAAAGCTCCAGAGCTGGGCATGTGACTGACACCTGGATGATTAGAGTGTCTCATGTCTAGAGGCTCCTCTATGAGTGCTGGTGAGGCACAGGTCTCCAATGAGAGCTCAGGAGCTCACAATGCCCAGGATTCTGTGGCCCTGGTGGGAAGCCAGAGAGCTTTTGGCCGCTGAATTTTTTTATTTTTTATTTTTTATTTTTTTATTGGTTGTTCACAACATTACAAAGCTCTTGACATATCATATTTCATACATTAGAATCAAGTGGGTTATGAACTCCCATTTTTACCCCAAATACAGATTGCTGAGTTTTGCATGGGTGCTGTACCCCAAGGTGCCCCAAGAGCAGGGCTAGTGGCAGGTGGAAACAAACAAAGGAGAACAGAGATAAGAGCTTGCGGGAGAGCAAGTAGCTGAGGCAAGACAAGCAAGCTCCTAATGTGTTTCAAGCTGTTTGAATTTTATTTCCTGTTCTGTAAAAACCCATAGTCCTCTCATTAATACAACTTTTCCCTAACAGCAGAGACTGCATTTGTAATGCTTTACAAAAAGACAAAAAGTTGGCTTAGCAACTATTCTTATTGAATTAAATTGATCGTATTTGCATGAGCATTTCTTATGAGACTTAAAAACAGTAGAGATCTGTTTGAAAAGAAAAATAAACATAAAGATCAATTTTAAAACATTTTAGGCATGAAAATAGACATGAGTAGAAAAGATGTTTTTTTATGTGGCCAGATGGATAGACAGTGCTGTGACAGGGGTCTTGATCCATTTTTTGCTGCTCTAAAAGAACAGCAGATCCTGGGAGACTCTAAACAGAGATCTGTTTCTCATAGTTCTGGAGGTTGGGAAGTCCAAGGTCAGGGGGAGGTGGCATATGTGAGGCCTTCCTTGCTGTTGTATTGCATGGAGGAAGTCAGAAGGGCAAGAAAGCAATCATGCATAGAAGAAGGGAGCTCCTTGCACCCCCATTAAATTACGGACCCCCTCCTGCAGTCGGCAGCACACTCCCATGGTAACCACAATCCACTCTGGAGGCAGGTCCTAATCACATCTTAAAGGTTGCACCTCTCACTGCTGTTACCTGAGAATTAAGCTTCCAACACGTGAACTTCAGGAGACAGATTGACACCACAGCAGTAGAGCTGACAGCTCAGGAAAAAGTGAGACCAGGCCAGGCTGGCATAGACATATTTGAGAATATAATTAGATGCTTCTCACTTATGGCACAATTATGTGGGCATGATACAGTAAGGGCAGGTGGCCTCCCAGTAGCTCAGAGGCCCAACCTGTTTGCAGCAGGCAAATCAGGCACAAAAAGCAGAGGAATCTCATGCCCATTCATTTCACCTATTGCTCAGCATGAAACAGGTTTTGTGTCGCATTTGAATAGAAATTGGAGGTACAAAGCCTTCAAAAGAAGAGACTAAGACTCAAGCTCCTCCTGGAGGTTCTGCCATTGCTCTGAGCTACCCTCCTCTCTTGTTCTTAGTGCCCGCCCACCGGTTTGTGTGGGATGGCCCTGCTTTGGAGACCCAGAGGCCTCATCAATCACTGTCACATGGGCTTTCTTGCCTGCGGTGGCATCAAAGGCATTCAGCCCACTTTGGCACCAGAGTGTGCTGTGTGCTCAGCTGGGCCTGACAGCTCCTGGCTGCCCTGAGATCACCCGCCCTGCCCCAGTTTGCTCCAAGGGATGATGGCAGGGAAAGAGCATGTGCAGATGCCAGTGTGGACGTCCTCATGTCACCTTTCCAAATGAGACAAGAGAGGGAGGAAAACAGACTGCTATTTTCAAAAAGGACATTTCCCCCATCTTATAATCTATGAGATGAGTGAAGAGAAAAGGCAGCCTTAATAAAAATGGATCAGAATTCTATTTTTGACTGGAGCCAAAATCAGAGTCATGACACCGTCAATGAATCATAAGCATTATGAGCATTGGCATTGTGCCCTTTTGGACATGTTGTCACTCTCAGAACAAGGGACACACACATGTATATATCAGCATTCTGTCCTCAGTTCATTTGTCAGGTTTTGTTTCTGGGGTTCTCATCTAATGAACATCTTTAATAATAATCAACAGATAAATTTTTTACTCTATGGACAATATTTTGAGTGGGACAGAGAAGAGTGGAACTCAGGAGTTCACCAATCTAGAACCTAGACCTTTATGTTCCAGCCTATACATAGACTTTTCATCTTTGTTGGATTTCTGAGAAGATTCCATAAAAGCACCCCCCATCCTGGGTATGGAATAAACTGATATATTAGATATAGAAGCAAAGGGACCAAGGTGTCACTTATCCAGGTCAGTGGGGGTGGTGGTGGGCAGGCTGCAGATCATGGTTGGGGTTGGTTAGGGGAAAAGATTCTCTAACCCAGAGCTCCAGGGTCAGCCTGACTTACTCACTTGGATCCAGACAGTGACAGTTCAGGACAAAGGACCTGCAATACAGAGTGGCAGGGGACCTAGGAGCCCTGTGCTGACAGGCAAGTCCTCTGGGAATAGACAGGGTTTGTCTGAGCATACTCAATCCTCTTCCCCACTTTCCCCAATCAGAAATGCCACTGCAGCTGCCTCAGGAGACTCGTCCTCACCTCACTGCCCCCAGCGTACGGGCATCTCCTGCCATCGCACTGACCCCCGGGCCACTCCTCCTCTCTCTGGGCCTCTCCAGTTGATTAACATAATTTAAAAAGGTTAGTTTTTACAGAAAGAAAACCAAATATAGTTTGCCAAATATTCTTTCCTACTCAAGAAAAGGCAAGTGAATGCAAAAGGCCCTGTTATCTGTGGGAGCAGAGCAGAGCAGGGAGGGGAGAGTCGGAAATGCAGAGAGAACATGAGCGTTAACAGGTCTGCACATTGTCCTTCCAACCAGAGAGCACCCTGCAGCAGTCACAGGAGTGTCACATCAGTGAGTCAGTTTCCAAAGAGTCCAGGTAGGTTAGGATGAGAGGCTGGGAATTCCCAGTTCCCATGGGAAGGAAGGAAGCACACAGCCGGCCCCACCTGCTGGGCAGGCCCTGGTCAGAGGGGGGCCATCACTGGGGAGGGTGGTGGACTTAGATCCTCCCTTGAAAGTCAATTTCTATGGAATTCTTCCTACTCAGCCAGTGACTGTGTCTGCTCCTCACTGTCACACAGCCCTGTGAGGGGGGACTATCCTATCTCCATTGCATGGGCAAGAACACTGAGATACTGAGGTGTGGAGCTGATGGGAAAGCCCACCCAGCAGGACTCTCAGCTTACAGGAGAATGAGCAGGATGCAAACCTAAGGGCTGGTGCACCAAGTTCACCCTTTCTGAGCCCACATTCAATACCATAGCTGTACTGGTCTGTCCTCGCCTTTAGCTCCAACAGAGGCAGAGTGGCAGAGTGGGTAAGGAGGCCCACGTGTGGATTCTGTCTCCTCATTACTGTGTGATTAACTCCTGGATACCTCAAGGTATTCATCTGTCTACTTATTAGTGACATCAGCCACTGCAGTAATGGGATGTTGGCCCTTTGTATGAGCTGAAAATGTGGTGAACACTGTGGATACAGACCCAGAATAACTACAATTTCTGTTTTAATGGGCATCTTCTATGTTTATAGCATAGATCCAGGCAATATCTCTACACTCAAGACTCCTATTCTCCTGGGAAGGCTTAGTGTCCCTTCTCTCCCTGACTCATGCTGAGGAGTGTACAGGTGTCCATAGGATTAAGAAGGCTGACCCTGGACTTCCTACCTGTTTACGGGGAATAGCAGCTGGGTGCCAATGGGGAGATTTGAGCAGAACAGTCTGTGTAGGAAGTCATAAGCAGCCACAGACACCTCTCAGCACCAGGGAAACCTCCTTCATAAACATATGGCCCCATGATGTGGATTAGACTTCTTGTCCCTTGGCCCTTCCTGATAGACCTGTGCCATTTCCTATGTGGTTCTTTGCAGTTACCCTATGGGCTGACATGGGTTGAAAACCAAACTCCCCTCCCAGGAGCTACTGCGAATGAAGCACTTGGCTCTGTTCAGGTCAGCAGGGCAGTTGGCACCTGCATGAAAGCAGGACCCTGGATGGTTCACCTTGCAGAATAATGACCAGTGGACATCAACTCTGGGCTTAGGTGGAGGGCCTCTTGGGAGTAGGGCTCATTCCACTCTTCCAAAGGCTGCTTCTCTCTTTCTCTGATTCTACTTCTGCTAGAGCCACACAGTCTGGTCACTTTCCCTGTCAAAGGGAGTCCAGATTGATTTTGACCTGCTCTGAGCAACAAAGTCAGGGTTAAGTATCTGAAGAAGGCAAATACTGATTGAAGAATTAAAAGTAAAATGAATGACTGGCTTCTACAGTGGGAAATGCTCTCCCTACATGTGGTGCTATGTGAGGTAGGTAAAGATTTCTTAAGACAAAGAGAGGCTTAGTTCTCAAAAAAAAAAAAAAAAAAAAAAAAAGAAAGAAAGAAAGAAAGAAAAAGAAAGAAAAGAAAAAAGAAAAGTAAAATAAGTGAGTTAGATTTCATCAAAATTAAAATATTCTGCTCCCCGACATCATCATTAAGAAAAAAAATACATTTCACAAACTGGGACACCCCACATATAATATTTAATCTAGATTATATAAAGATCTCTGATAAATTAATAATAAGGCAAACACACTAATAAAATATGGCTCAAATACTTAAACTGAGAATTCACAAAAGAAGATATATGAATGGCCAGTTAGTATTTTAAAAGATGCTCACCCCCAATAATCATCAGGAATGCAAGTTAAAATTATGGGGGACATACATTCCACACACATTAAAATGGCTTAAATTAAAAGATTAAAATAATGAAGTTCATTGGCTGTGGAACAAATGACTGGAGTCCTCTGCACTGGAAGTGGAATGCAAAACATCACAATCACTCCAGAAAGGATTTGGCAGTGTATTAAGAAGTCAACTACCCTCTGATCTAGGCATTTACCAAAGAAGAATGAAAAGTCTTCTTCCACAAAAATAGGTGCACACAAATTGTTATGGTTTAGATATGAGGTGTCCAACAAAAGCTCATGGGTAGACAATGCAAGAAAGTTTAAAGATGAAATAAACTGTGGATACATGCAATAACATTAACAGATCTCAAAAACAACTAAACGAAATAAGCCACGGTTCAAAAATATAAATAAATACAAAGTATATAGAATATGATTCTGGAAAACACAAACCTAATCTTTCTGATGGAGACCAATGCAGTTGGTGCTTGCAGTGCAGGATGAATTGCTAGGCAAGACCAGGGGAGAGCAGCCTGTTCTGCTGAATGGAAGAGAGACACTCAGGAAAGCCAGGTGGGTGCCCTACCGAGGGTGTTTCCCCTCTGGGAGAGGAGAGTCCTGTGCCTTTAAGAAAATGAAAGAGTCAGATCAGAGCAATCATCAGTGCCACTCAACAGCATCACTCAGGAACAGTGACCCAGATCCCATCTCTTCTGGCTGGTTCGCATGTATCTTCAGTGAGTGGCATTCTCTGAAATAATTTTTGGCCACAAAAACAGTGAGAACAAACTCCACTGACTTCTTTTTAAAAGCCACAGACAGAAAAAGAGTGCTACAGTTTGACACACACAAAATAATTGCACATTTATCAAGAATATTAACTCGTGGTGGTGAGCCAGGCAGGGGATAAAGCTTTAATTTTAAGTTCAATGTTTTCAATATTGCCAGTTTTTCTTTGTGAATATGCATATAAACTTCTATTATGATAACATCAATAAATTGAGACCATTTATAAATGTCCCTGTATGCAGGAACCAGTTAGCCAGCTCATGGATTCACCGTGGGGCCTATTTCCCTGACTGGCTCTCAGCTGCGCCTGGAGAAGGAGCTCTTGAGGCACACTCCATGTTAGAGTGTTCTGCACACTGTGGACTATGAACCATGCTGGACAAATTTGTCCAGAGGGTTTGTGCAATTAATCTCATTTGTGGAGAGGACTCCTTCTGGGAGTCTGGGACTTTGGTACATGTTTGTATCAGCCACTTCTAATAAATTCACAGGCTCAGGCGAGCTTCCTGATAGACTGCCTTTCACCTGTGTTGTCACAGTGTGTCCTGGACATGATTAGTGTGTCCCACCCATGTAGCTGCCCTGGGACAAGAGTCTGGAGCTTTGCACCTGGCTTCCCAATACCTAACCCTGTGCCTTTTCCTTCTCCTGGTACCACTTTGGAGCCTGAGAAGCATTCCCACAAATCATCCTACACAACTGAGGAGTTCTCAGGGATCCTGGCACTCGCTCTGTTAAGAAATCTAAGTTCATCCACGTGCAGATTCTCCAAAAATTCCATCCTAGGGCCACCTCCTCCCACAGGGCCAGCTGTGCCTTTCATCACCTGGAGCGCAGCCTTCACTGGCCAGGGCTCTGGGCACCTTCCTGATGCTACCTCTTGAGCCCACACGATGCACATTTGAACTCCTTAGAATGTCCCTCTGCCCCTGGAAGACAAAATGGAAAAATAGACAATGAAATACCTTCTACTTCCAAGCAAAAGTTCCTTGCTTATCATCAATCCTCACTTTTAAATAATCAGGACATAATCTTTCATTGCCAAGTAGGTGTTTAAATGTTCATTTGGGTGGCATTCAAAAGTATTAAAGCTCTAACAAAACTTATTTTTGTATAACCTCATATTAGTTCTAAAGCAGCATGCTTGTCTTTCATACCTTTAATGAGAATAATTGACAACATAGTCTGCACGTATTTTCAGTGTACCATTGGATGCACTTCATACACATAGTCACACACACACCCTGAACCCACTAGGACAAGGGACAGTGAACAGAGCCAGCACCTGCAGGAGCCGGCCATATGGTGCCCCTGAGTCACCTCCCACCAGCTCCATCTGCAGGAAACAACGGATCAGCATTTGATCACTGAATGTTTGCATTGTCTAGAATTTTAAATAAATGAAATTAATTGTGCACTCTGCTTTTTGAGGCTGGTTTTACTCAGCCAGTTGCTCTGAGGTACATCAGTGCCCACTGTGGCTCTGAGAGGGCGACACTCGCTGTAGATACTCAGAGACCCAGGCTCCTGGAGGGTTCATCCCAACAATGCTTTCATGTCTTTGTATCCGTGAGAAGAGAACTTCATGCAGCAAACACTGTGTGTGTGTGTGTGTGTGTGTGTGTGTGTGTGTGTAAAGGACAGTCCTCTTAAAAAAAAGGTGAAGTTTATAAGACATATTCTTATCATGGGTACAAGGTTCCACTTCCAGTCTCTGGAGAGTATCACTTAGCTAGACTGACCCTTCGTGGTCCTGGATTGGTAACTCTCCATTCCCCTTCCCCACAACCCCTGGTTGCCACCATTCCATTACCATTCCATTTGGTTGCTGAAGATTTTACTGTTTTAGAGACTACATAGGTGGGATCAGAAAGACTTGGCCTTTTCTTACCCAACTTTCCTCACACAGCATGATGACCTTAAAACTTATCCATATTGTTGCATATTCCAGAATTTTCTTATTGTTGGTTGCTAAACAGTCCTCTCATGCAGACACTTCCCCGCCCCGCCCTCCTACTCTCAGGCTGACAGGAGGAGATGCTTTGCTAATCTCTGGGCAGAAACCTCACTAGCTAAAAGCTCTCCCTCTGACCTTAGTCTCACCCTTTAATCATGACACCAATGAGAGGGAACAGGGGCTTGGAGAGGCAAGAGAATAGAATAAACACAGACAAAATAAGTTGGTGGAATATCAATACCCAAGATTACAGTATTTGCCTTATTTCTGGGCATGGAAAAGTACAATCCAGGTTGAAGTATTTTGTGTTTCAACTCCCAGGTTTCACAGAGATGGCTGTTGGCTCCTCAATTCTAGTTGCTCCCTTGGGAGGTGACCTACCAGGGGAGGAAGGCCATTTCCCCAAAACCAGACCCATCAGCGAGTGTGCGCTTTACGTAATTCTTCATGCTGCACTTCTTCCAGTCACCAAGCCCCATTGCCCTCTGCTCCCCACACAGTGCCTCCTTCCTGAAAGAAAGAAGGACCTGTCATTTCTGTAGAAAGCAATGGTCTCACCCAGCTCCATTTGCACATCGCTTTGTTTCTTCTTTCCTGCACTCAATGGCCCTCCCTGTAAACTCTCCAAATGATCAGTGCAAAGCACATCCTGAAGGTCACTGCAACAGCAGCCTTCAGAAGTGGTGCAGGGAGCCCCATCACCAGCCCTGTCATTACCCACAGTGATTTTCTGTCCTTTCTCAGTCCCTGAGATGCAATCATTTTGCAAAATCATCGTGAAATGGAAGGAAGAAGGCAGAGAGGGAGCTCAGGAGAGGAGGTGGCCTGGTGGGTCTCACTGCCCCCATCCCACAGCACGGGGCCTACCTATATTCTTCCTGTGAAGCTTTCTTCCCCAGGCCAGGCCAGAAGGGATGTTGGTCACTCACTGCACTTAGCATACATTCAAACAGACACATTCTGGGGAAGAGAAGGAGGGAGAATGACCAATTCCCCACAAGCCCTGAAATTTTCTTCATATTCTGTTCCTCTAGGATTTGCCTCAAAAAAAAAAAAAAAAAAAAAAAAGCCTTGGAGCAAGATGGGAAATGTGAATGAGCATTTAATCCTTAACAAAAATTAAGCACTAAAATTTTTCTGAAGCCTCTCCACCTTGCATTTCTTTGAATCCAGTGTATGTTTATTGTTTAAAGAATCTTCTTTTATACAACAGGGCTTCTAAACCATCACGTTCCCTGTTATGCAACACGCAGACTATGCTCCATTTATACCTGGTGGAGATCCTGGCTCTGCCGAGAATGTTGAGGGACTTGACTTGACCTGCGTTTCCCCCCTGTATCCCTTTATCACCCAGAGCAGAAGGCGTAGCCTCCCTCCCCCATCCTTCCACTTGTCCCAAGAGGTTCTTTTTAAGCCATTCTTTCATGAAGAAGAAAACATCTCTAATCCCATCCCACTGATCTCTAATCCCATCCCACTGATCTGCATTTGGGGTTCTGTGTGATTTATCTTTCCTGCCCCTAGAACTATTTTTTGTTTTCAAAAGTGAAGACTAGAAAGGACAAGGCTTGGTCTAAATAAAAGGTAGTTAATGCTATTTCTCTCTCTATTTGAAAGCAGGGAATCTCCTGGTGACAATGTCTGGGTAAGACAAGTAACCTCTTCCTCTGGGGACTGCTGTCAGTCCTTACATGGGAGAATTGTTCTCAAGAAGGCAAAAGCCTTGGTGCAGTCTGGTGGGGGCCCTTGTGTAACCTTCAGAGGTCCACTGTCAAATGGCCAAGGAGGATAATGATGGAGAGGTGCAGGGCACTGTGCTTGGGCTGTGCCTGGGGAAAAGGGTACTGCCTGGGGCCTGGCCCTCTACTCTGGGACTCCTGGACCTGGCCCTAGGCTATGCTAAGAGGGTCCCTCAGGCCCTGGAAGAGTGCCAGTGTGTGCTGTTGTGTTTCTATGGGGTTTTGTTTATTTTATATATGTAGATACACATATGTGCACACACACAAATACACAGAGACCCGTGTATGCACATCTGCATAGATATGCATGCTTATGTCCATATGCAAATACATCATGCACACGTATACACACACAAACATGTATACACAGACACACACACATACACACACACAGACATGCACACATGTGTCATACAGCTATGTTCCAAAACACTTTTCCCATTTTCCCAGGTGTGCAAACATGATAGAGTACTTACGCAAACTAATAGAGCAGAACATCTCCAGGGGACCCCTACCACCGTAGAGGCAGTCAATCATGGTGAAGAATGTCATTACACTGTGACTGTGTATAAACATTCCCAGTTCACACACTTCAGGAAGTACAGTAGCATGACTGACAGCTCACACCATCCCTTGAAGCCGAGGTCATGAGGCACAGCGACCATGTGCGCATGTGCAGAAGATTCCCTCTAGCAGTCTGACCAGTAGCTTTTCACCTCCCAACCTCTGCAAAAATTTTCTGGTACTATCTGACCCAGAGGCAGATTTGAGGGGTTTTCCTTTTATTTGCTGTTTCCTGGCCCCCTTGCTGGCCAACCATGCACATAAGCTCTTTGTTACTGCAGAACCCAGCGCCCTGGCCTCAGCTTCTCTGTAGGCCCAGCTGCAGGCTCTTGTTGGGTAGTAACAATGTTAGGGGGCACCCTTGGGCCATGGGGACTGCTGCTGTGGCACCTGTTATAGCCCCAGTTCTGCTCTGGGCAGCACCTGGCCTAGTGTGGATACAGATTAACAAGTTATGCTGGCCTTCCAGTGGCCTTTGTGGGACACTTATTTTCCAAGCTTTCTTTGTTGCTGGGACCATGAGGTGACCCCAAGAGACACAATGAAGTTGGCCAGGGCACATTCCCTACCTGGAGAAAACAGAGCCCCGTTTCTCTCTGCCTCCCCACCTCTCTGAGACACAGGTACCTGGAGGTTATGTGTGGGGCTTCCTCAGCCACGTTGTCTCCATGAAGGGGCCTCCTGAGGATGGGGAGGCAACAGGCCAGGGGAAAGCAGTTCTCCTGTCACCTGGCTCCCTGCCCAGCCTTCCTGTCCTTAGGTTTGAACTCTCTTCGATGACATTGACAGGATGCTTTCCTTTGCTGTTTTTTTAACCGTGGAAGTAAAACACATTCATCCCACTAACATAAGAAAGAGAGAAAAGTAGAAAAAGAGCACCATCCTGTTAATCCCGTGATTTGAAGACTTCCCTGTTCCTAATCCTATCTTCCCGTCTTCTTAACTCCATCCTCGGGCTGAGCCAGGGGCACATGCTCTATTGTTTCCTTGGTCTCTCATTTGACCCTTGAATTCCCAAAGCAAACACCTGCGACTTTAAGTAAACTCACAGACACAGGGTTAAAAGCCCTCTTTGGGTGGGTGCAGTTCTGCACAGGTCATTGTCCTCCAGCTCCAGGCTCGGCGAGGCCCTGCTGCTGCTCTCAGGAAAATCAAATGCATGGGAGAAGGTAGATGGTCCCCACTCTTGGCTGCAGCTTCCTTATTCTCGCCTACAGAAAGACTCTCGGTTTTCTTCTTTCAGTCCCCAGTCATTCTGGAGGATTCACATGCTCAGGTGAGACATTCTAACAGTGAGATAATCTAGTCACAATGACAGGATAATAGTCAAAAAGAAAAAAAATCATTATGCAGGAAGATTTGGTTCTGAATAGCAATTGATGAACAGGTTCTGCTCTTTTATCCTCCCTCACAATACACAAAGGGAGCAGCCTTGGTGTTGACAGGGCACCACGGGTCAGTGGGGGTGGAAATTAAGTGGTCTTTTCAGAAAGTTCATATATTCACGATGCAGTTTGAATATTTGAGTTTATAGGAGATAAATAATCTAGAGGGTAAGGGCATGTGTTGGCTCTGAGACTGCTTTTCATGTCAAACACTTGCAAACTTATGGCTAAAATAATCCCTGCAACCCTTTCTTTTCAGGCACGATTTTAAAAATGGGGCTGATCTTGACAAAAGTTTGAAAGGTACCATTGTAAGTTCAAAAAAAATGTTTATGGATGGACCTTGTTGAATTTTTAAGTATGTAAATCTGTTCTCCCCATAAGAATGGAAGATACTTATTTCTGAAAGTGCCCTGTCAGGGAGTTGGTGCAGTCAGAGTGGAAAGAAGCGTGTTGGCTAGGGAGTGCTCCCAAGACTGCCAGAGATGTCCTCCTCTCTAAACTACGGAGAGCAGGAACTTTGGAAATTAAAAATAGGCACTTCGCCCTCTTGGAAACAAATGACCTTTGTAACTCTGCAATCAGTTCATTCTGTGTGTGTATGTGTGTGTGTGTGTGTGTGTGTGTGTGATGCTTGACATGGAGCCCAGGGCCTTGGGCATACTAGGTAAGTGACCAGGGCTCCCGGGCTCCAGTGACCCTTTTGCCTCAGCCCCTTGAGTGCTGGGACTACAGGGAGCACCGCTGTACTCCACTCATTATTTTAAAACAAATCATTCAGCTCTATTAATATTTTTTCTTCACATTCTAATTATTAAGCAGTTTCTATGTTGTAGCTGAGGAGTTAATGTCATAGTTGAGCACTTGGGCTTTATGTGGATAAGTGAGTTTGGGGTGCGGCAGCGACTGAGTCAAGCCAAGGTGGAAGCTACAGAAGACCCCTCCGCCTCAGGACACAGCCCACAGCACAAAGCTTCTGCCTGTTACATACCTGGGTGTTCTGTAGCTAATTGTAACAATGTCTCATGGATCACCAGGAAGTGAGATATAAGCAAATCAGTGTAACAACCAGACTTGCAGAAGTGTGGGCTCTTTCAAAAGAGGCTCCAGACTCTTCACTGACACTGATTTTCCTTTGATTATAGGGAGGATCTGACTTTGGAGATGGACAGGGTGAAGACAGGAACAGAGAGGCCTGGACGTGGAGCCCAAGGCCCCTGGCACAGGAGCAGGGTCTGGGCTCCTTTCTCTATCTCTGACTAAGTCTGAATGAGCGCCGGCTGCTGAAAGGCTCGGGAAGCAGGGACCTGAATCCAAAGCTCCCTCACGCAGCCTTTCTCCTCTGATCTCTTGCTCCAGGCGTCCTTGCTGAGAGCCATCCATCTCCATCCTCAGACACAGCACCAGGAGGACCAGTGCCTTGTCAGTCCGTTTGATTAATCCCCCTGCCCTAGTGTTTATAGCCAAAGGCCTTC
The DNA here is from genome assembly GCF_052094955.1 of Ictidomys tridecemlineatus. Taxonomy (NCBI): domain Eukaryota; kingdom Metazoa; phylum Chordata; class Mammalia; order Rodentia; family Sciuridae; genus Ictidomys; species Ictidomys tridecemlineatus. Next base: position 102,350,029 of record NC_135478.1, read on the forward strand.
AATATTCCCAGGAACATTATTGCTTTTAGTTCTTGATACAGTTTACTAAGCTTTCTAGAAACAATTCAGCATAGGGAAGCCTTAAAATGTAAGAAGCCTTTATAGCCGGACCCTTAAATGCATGGAATTTGTATCCAGGTTGCTTGTCCAAATCACAGCTCCAATCCAATAGCTGTGCGAACCTGGGCAATGTACTGAACATCTCTGGGCCTTGATTTCAGTTCTTGTGAAATGGGAAATACTCTCCTAGGGTAATGAGTTAAAGATGGTGGGATGTTCAGAACAACAGTTGGCACCAGGAAGTTCTCAGGCAGACCTGATAAGCCTGTTACTACTAATCAAACAACAGCCGCTGACTCCCAGGTAACTTCTGTGTTTCCTCTTTCTTCTTATCTCTCCTGAGGCCATGATCAGGGATCTCACTATGAGGAGGTGATAAAAGTTAATAACTCACAGTATTATTTCCACCATAAATAACTGACAAGAGTCTGAAGACTCGCACCCTTGGAGGCTCACGTGGTCAGGTCTCCATAGCCATCCTAACATAAGAGGTGGCACCCTGTTCTGCTCTCTGTGTGAGAAAAAGGCAGAATATCCCTGCTCAGCTGTTCAAGGAGGTAACCAAGGATTCTGTCACAGTCAGAATTTGACTTTCCTCAAGACCTGGCAATGCTGGGGTATGTTAAAAGTAAAATGTAGATTTCCCTAGTTGACTTTTTCTTCAGAAAGATGATACATGGCTGTCCTCCTCTCGATGCAAATCAGACATTGAAATGGAAGAAGTAAGTATATAATGAGAACAGGGCCTGGATTCCTTGCCTCCAGGCACAGGGAGCTGGGAGCACAATTGAGCAGGATTCAGTATGGTGCTGAGGCCTGCTGTTGGGTGATTTCTCCCGACACCAACCCTGCTGTCCTTTGAGGCATTCTTCATGGGTTGTATCCTGTTTACCAGAATATTTTAAGTGCTTAGGAATCAAATCAAGTCAGCTGATAAGGTTTAGAAGAAGCTTTGAAGAAGAAGGAGGACAATACTGTTGGGGGCCACCATCAACATTGGCTCAGGGAGCATATGCCAGGTAAGTTGTCATCACTTGGGAGAGGAAGTCTGTGCCATGTGAAAAGTGTGTGTTCAACTTTACAAGAAATATTCATGGTTTTCCAGAATAGAAACACCATTTTATATTCCCACCAGAAACACATGAGAGTTCCATCATCCCATATTTTCTTCAGGGTTGGGTGTTGCCTGACTTTTGTTTATTGAACCATTCTATCAGGCATGGAATGTTCCACCTCATCTGCATTTCTGTACCGAGTAATGACACAGAGTTCCTTTTTCTATGTGTTACCAATGCATTTGTTCAAATATTTGCACATTATTTTTGAGACTCTATTTTATTGGATTGTGTGAATTCTTTCTATAATAGGGATACTGTGTATTATTAGTTAAGCACGTCACACATTTCAAGTCTGGGCTACCACCTCATTTTGGAACAACCAGATCCCCCCAAATAAGAGAAGTTAAAGGGGCACACAAGATCTTATTTGTGGACCTCCACAGAATGCTCTGGAGAATGCTTAGAGCAGGACACAAGACCAAAGACAGCTTCCTGGTCACACAGATATTTTTTGAATTTATAAGATAAACCTTTGCCTAATCCAAGTTCATGAGTATTTTCTCTGATGATTTGTTCCAAATGCCGTATTTATAGGTTGTACATTTAATTTTGCAATTCATTTCAAGATGAATTTTTAATATGGTGCAAGTTAAAGGTTAGGTTTCCATTTCTTTGCCTCTCCTGTATGCATGTGAAATTGTTCCAATATTATTCATTGAAAAGTAATTCCATACTCATACTGAATTACATTTTTGTTGCCTTTTCTCAAATATCAACTGACCACTGATGCTTGGGTTCCTGGGACTCTTCTGTCTTGCTACATTAAGTTTCACGTCCAGCCTTATGCCAGTAAAACACTACCATGGTATCTTTTGGATTGGCCCTAGAACCTCCAACAGATACCAAACTCAGCAGATTCCCAAACCCAAGCCCCTTAATTATGTCATAATTGTACTTACATATGACCTACACACATCTACTTGTATAAGTAAAAATTATCACTATGTTCAATACAGTGGCAATTAAAAAAATGAGTTTTGACCCACAGTTGGTTGAATCTACAGTTGCAGCTCCCAGCATCAAAGAGATTCAACTGGAAGTGTTTTATTTTCTAATGTGATATCATTCTTACTTTTGTGCAATAAACACCACTTGACCAAAATATATTACGGTCTTTAGATACTGCAGTTCTGGGTATGCTCGTACTGGGTTATTTCTTTTGGACCAATGTTATGAGGCTCATGGGCCAGTGAGAGGAGAGCTAAAAAGCTGCTACTTTTTAGCCGAGGAAGCCTCTGCTCACTTTGACAGATGAGACAGACAGATTGAGATACCACATTGTGCCTGGCGATGTCACAATCACCAACTGCAGGTCTGCACAGCCGGAGCTCTGTGCGCTTTTGCCTGCCCCTTGCCTTCCTCAAGAGCATCCAGGGGAGACCCGTGGCAAGGAGCTTATGAGGGGCCTCTAATGCTTTCTGCTTTCGGGGTCTCCAGACATCCTAAAGTACCTGATGGCTCTTACTTGGAATTTGTAAAAGCTTTGACTGCTTGCCTCTTCCTTCCTTCCATAGAAACCATGCAGCCTCCCATGCTCTGCAAAGTCGAAAGTGTTTCCACGTATTTTTTTTCCTTGAGGGGAGCCATCCAGTAATGTGTTATACTCAGGTCCCACCAACTCTCAAGAGAAGTTTTTGTAAATCTCTTCCTCTCCATGTGCTCACTGACCACATTAGCTGCTTGGAATTGTCTGTGGTGGGAATGTGTGTATTATGGACTTGGGCAGACACTGAATATTGGGGCTATTTTCTATCAGCAAGTGGGTTGCTGAGGTTTACCAGCAACTCGGTGGGCCTGTTCCTGTTTGGAATTTACTTTAAATGGAGTTGTTTTATGACTCAGATTTGTGAGCTGGGTTAGTCTCAGAGAACGTTATGACATTGCAAATCCCCTTCTTATTCTCACAGATGGCAGAAGGTAAGTCTTCTGGCACTTTCTACATCATAAGTAGATAAATCTTTTCATGTTCAGATACAGATTTTAAAAACTGCTTGTTTATTAAACACTCATGTAAATGAATATGCAACAAAACAGAAACAGCTGAGTACACAGTATTTTAAAATTGTAAATATTTCCCTGCTTACTGGGATGTTTATTTTATGGTTTTCCTGTTTCCATGTATTTTCTCTTTGGTTTTGGAAAATTTCCTGAATAAGGTAAACTTCTGTTGTAATTGGATCAAAATCCTTTTTTTTTTTTTTTTTTTTTGCTTGCAATTGAAGACCTCAAAATAAGCAAGCAGGATGTAATTTTAAACATTACTAACAAAATCATGTCTTCCCCACTATTGTCTGTGTGGGTGAGAACTGGGGTACTTCTGCTCGGGGAAACCATGGATTATTTTGTTTATAAAGTTTCTCTACAGCGGCACTTTTATAAGAGAAAGGAACATAAACCCTTTCATGAATAACATGTTCTCCACATTTCTTTGGCCTCATTCATTCTGACAAGAACCGTGTTGATTTGGGGGGATGGATATTCAGGCTTTCCTGACTGATAGTCTTTTTTTTTTTTTTTTTTGTCTAGATGGAATAGTCTATGACATACGTGAGCCATTCGGGTTAGCCAGTTGCTTCTAGGCTACAAACCTGCACAACAGAATACCATTCTGAATACTGCAGGCAACTATAACACAACAGTAGGTATTTGTGCATCTAAACATATCTTAATACAAAAAAGGAACAGTAAGGATGCTAGATTATAGGACTTTTTCTACTCCATTATTATCTTATGGGACCACCATGATCTGAGGTCCCTTGTTTTTTTTTTTTTAATTTTTTATTTTTTTTATTGGTTGTTCACAACATTACAAAGCTCTTGACATCTCATATTTCATACATTAGATTGAAGTGGGTTATGAACTCCAAATTTTACCCCAAATGCAGATTGCAGAATCACGTCGGTTACACATCCACAATTTTACATAATGCCCAATTAGTAATTGTTGTATTCTACTACCTTTCCTATCCCCTACTATCCCCCGTCCCCTCCCCCTGACTGATAGTCTTATTGGTCTTATTTTGTCTGCCTCTGTGTGATGCTCTGATTCAAGTTTCATAACTATTTCCCAGAACTGACTTTCCACCCAGTGTGTTCTAAAGTGCTGCCCTCTCCTTCCTCTCTGTGATGTGATGATTATCCACCATATTTTTATTGGCACTTTATGGTTATACATAATGGTGGGATTCGTTGTTACATAGTTGTACCTGTGTACAATGTGACCATATAAATTGCCCGACATTATTTTCCAGTATTTTCCCTTTCCCTTCCTTCCTCCCCCAACCCTGGTCCCTTTCTTCTGCTGATCTCCTTTCTGTTGTCAGGGGAGCCCTGTCCACCTTTCCTACCCTTTCCTCTCTAGCTTCCATATATAAGAGAAAACGTATGACCCTTGTTTCTGAGTTTGGCTTATTTCACCTAATATAATGTTCTCAATTCCCATTCATTTTCCTGCAAATTACATAATTTCATTCCCTATGGATGAATAAAACACCCTTATATATATATTCTTAATCTTTTCATCTGTTGATGGGCACCTAGCCTGGTTCTGGGGTTTGACTATTGTGAACTGTGCTGCTATAAACATGTGTGTGTGTGTGTCCCTATGGTATGGGGACTTTAATTTTGCAGGATCCATACTCAGGGTGGCTCCATTGCTAGTCTTTGAGGAAAATCAGTATTCATTTCCATAGTTGTTGTGTTAATTTACAGTCATACCAATGGTGTAAACTGTTCCTTTTCCTCTGCATCCTCTCTAGCAGTAATCATTGCTTGTGTTCCTGGTGGCTGCCATTTGGACTGGAGTGAGATAAAATCCCAGTGTAGTTTTGATCTGCATTTGCCTGATTGCTAATGATTTTGAACACTTTTTTCTTGTACTTGTTGGCCATTTGTAATTTTTATTTACAAAAGTGTCTGCTTAGTTCATTTGCCCATTAATTAGTTCTGTTATTAGATTTGTTAGTGGTAAGTTTTGGAGTTCTTACTCTATTCTGGATATTAATCCTCCATTAGAAGAGGAGCTAGCAAAGATTTTTTTACATAACGTAGGTTCTCTCTTCACATTTTTAATTGTTTCCTTTTTACTTTAGAAACCTTTTAATTTGATTCCATCCCATTTATTAAGTCTTGGCATTATTTTCTGAGCTCTTGGGGTCCTATTGAGAAAGTTGTGGTCTGAGCCTATATGCTGGAGTGTTGACCATACATTTTCTTCTAGGTGTTGCATAGTTCCTAGTCTAATTTCTAGGTCTTTGATACATTTTGAGTTGACTTTGTCAGGGGCAAGAGATAAGGGGCAAGAGATAGTCTTATTCCTCTACAAATGGATAACCAGTTTTCTCTGCATCATTGTTTCAAAAAGACCACAATTTACCCAATATATATTTTTGGCATCAGCCAAGGGTATCTGAGTAGGTTTGTCTCTATTCCTTCTTTCTGTTCCTTGGCTAATGGATCTGTTTTTATACCAGTACCATGAAGTTTTTGTTACTATAGTTCCATAGTATATTTTGAAGTCAGGTATTGTTATTGCTTTTTGGATTAGAATTTCTTTGCCTATTCTGGATCTTTTATTCTTCCAAATTAATTTTAAGAATTTTTTTCTAGTTATGTGAAGAATGCCATTGATGTTTTGATGGGAATTGCATTAATCTGCATATTGCTGGTGGTACTATTGCCACTTAACCATATTAATTCTGCTTATCCATGAAAATGGGGGATCTTCTCATTTTGTGTATTCTTCAATTTCTTTCTTTTTTCTTCTGTAGTTTTGATTGTAGAGATATTTCATGTCCTGATTAGTTTTATCCATAGGGATTGTTTTTTGAGGCTATTGTGAATGAGATTACTTCCTTATGTTTTTCTCAGCAGATTCATTATTGGTGTATAAGAAAGACATTGATTTTTATATGTTGATTGTGTAACCTGCTACTTTGCTGAATTTGTTTGCTCTTGCAGTCTTAGGGTGGAGTTTTGGGATATTTAAGTAGAGGATCATATCATTTTCAAACAGTGATAATTTGACATCTTCCTTTCCTATGTCTTCACTTTTATTTTCTTCTCTTGCCCAATTGCTCTGGCTAGAATTTCTAGTATTATGCTAAATAGGAGTGATGAGAGAGGACATTCTTGTGTTGTTCCAGACTTTAAAGGAAATGATTTCAGTGTTTTCCTATTCACTATGATTTTTGCCTTGGGATTGTCTTATACAGCCTTTATAATGATAAAATAAGTTCCTTCTATCCCTAATTTCCTCAGTGTTTTGGACATGAATGGTGTTTTTTTTTTTTTTTTCAAAGCCTTTCTCTGCATCTGTTGAGATGATCATGTGATTCTAATTTTTAATTCTATTTTTGTGGTAAATTTCATTTATTTATTTGCATATGTTAAACAATCCTTGCAACCCTGAATTAAAACCAACTATGTTACAATGTACAATCTTCTTAATACATTGTTGAATACGATTTGCTGATATTTTATTGAGGATTTTTGCAGTTAAGTTCATCAGAGATATTAGTCTGTCATTTATTTTCTTAATGGGTTCATTTTTTATTTTGTTAACGGGGTTACATTGATTTCATAGAATGATTTTGGAAGTGATCCACCTCTATGCCATGTAATAATTTGAGGAGTATTGGCATTAATTCTTCTTTGTAGTATGGTAGAATTCAACTGAGAGTCAATCTGGTCCTGGGCTTCTTTGTATTATTGTTTGAAAACTTTTTATGATAGCTTCTGTCTCATTGCTAGTTATTGGTCTGCTTAGGTTTTCCCTGTCCTCTTGATTCAGTTTTGGCAGCTCATATGTGTCTACAGATAGGTCTATTTCTTCTTGGGTTTCCAGTTTATTAGAGTATAAGTTTTCAAAGTATTTCTTCAAGGCCCTTGATATTTCTGTGCTGTCTGTTGTGCTTTCTCTTTTTTAAACTCTAATTTTATTAATTTAGGTTTTCTATCTTTTTTCTTTTTGGTTTTTTTTTGGCTAAGGTTTATCAATTTTTTTTTATCTTCTCAAAGAACCAACTCTTTATTTCATTGGTCCTTTGTGTTTGTTTATTCTTTTATATCAATTTCAGCTCTCATTTCAAGTATTCCTTTGTTCTATATGGTTTTGGAATTAGTTTGTCTTGTTTTTCAAGGGCATTGAGATGCATCATTAGGTTGTTTATTTGGAATGTTTCTGATTTACTTAGGTAGCACTCATAGCTATGAACTTTTCTCTTATAATGGCTTTCATGGTATCCCAGAGGTTCTGGTATGATATTACTGTTCTCATTATTCTAGGAATTTTGAAATTTTTACCTTAATTATTCTATCATTCATTCATTGTTCAAAATCACTTCAAAGAGTATTGGTCAATATCTATATGCTTATCTAGTTTCTGTAGACTTTTTTTCCCTTTTTTGGTGTTGATTTTCCCCCCATAAACTTAACCCTAAGCTACATTTTAATAATTTGTTCTTTTTTAGTTGTACCTGACAGTAGAATGTATTTTGAGATATTTTACATATATGGAGAGTAACTTCCATATATATAGGAAAGTTGTGTCTGATTCTTTCTACTATCTACTACTAATAATCTGTTCTTTTTAGATATATATGACAATAGAATGTATTTTGAGATATTTTACATATATGGAGAAAAACTTTCAATAAATAGAAAAGTTGTGTCTGATTCATTTTACCATCTTTCCTATTCCTATCCTCCTCCCTTCTCTCCATTCCCCCTTAGTCTAATCCAAAGTACTTCTATTCATTCCCTCACCCTTTATTTTAAGTTAGCATCTGCCTGTCAGAACTTTCAGTATTGGTTTTTTGAGATTGGGTTATTTCATTTAGCATGATATTCTCAATCCATTTATTTGGTGTTAATTTCTAATTTTATTTTACTATGATCAGACAAAATGCCAGAAATTATATCAACTTTTTGTATTCGTTAGAAGTGACTTTGTGGCCTAAACTATGGTCAATTTGGTATCTTATCCACTTTGATGTCTTTGGATTCAGTTGCTGGGGAATTATGAACTTCAGAAATTAGTTTATGGGTGTGTATAATTTCTGTATTGGGGTTTGGCTTTTTTAAGGTAGAGTATTCTCTTGCTGAAGCATTCTGTGATATCAGGTAGTTGTGAATTTTCCAATATCCTCTTAAGTGGGCTTTGTTGTATAGCTTCCCTGGTATTTCTTGGTCATGGTTAGTGTACTTTAGTGTAATCACGCCCACCTGCATAGATTCCTGATCCTCTTCAGCTGGTGGCATGAGCGGCCACTGTAAAAGGGGAAAGCAAGATGCCCTCTTCTTGTCTTTGTGATCTGACTCCCTGTTTCACTCTTGTCCTACCATGTGTCCTTCCCAGGACAGCATGGCAACGTGTGCACAACCCCTGACTCTGCAGAAGCAAGCTGCAGTGCAGCTCCTCACAGCAGCACCTGCTCAGGTCTCCACTTGCCGGTTGGGAAACCTGAGAGCACTTACCAACCACAGCGTCTCTGTGCAGCCTAGGAGGAAAGGCATGTCAGGTGGCCTTTCTATCCTACAATTTCTTGCGTGTTGGATTTTCCCCACTGTGTTTTCCTCACTTTTGTGCTCTCTCCCCCTCTCCCCCCTCTGCAGTGACCCAGTGCCACTCCTACTACTGGATTAGCTTCAGGGTGCTCCTTCTTGCCCTTTGTTCAATGCATCCAAATTTCTTTGTCTCATAGAGTCCCTGACTGTCCCATGTGGAGTTTTGTTGGATTGCCTCTTTCATCTTTCATCTACAGAGCAGACATGCCACATTCCACTGCGGCTTCCTGAACCATGGAGCAACCAGAAATGCAGCCTTCCTTTACTCTGCCATCTTGAATCTCTTGAACTTGAGCTTTTGGCTTCTGATCTAACCTATGGCCAAAAAATAAAGAGTAATTCATCAGTTTCTCCCATTCATCTGAAATAAAGACTCCATGTGCTTGAGGAGTATGTGGAAAAAGTGGAACTTTCAACTCACTTTTGATGGAAATGTCACATGCTGTTGCTACTGTGGGAACTTTTACCTTCGGTTCACACTGAGCTCCTTGATTTGGCCACTTCCTACCTGGTTTCCTAACAGGACACACCTTCAGCCAGAGTGGCAGAGCTTGGGCCCCAGTGTGGACTCTCTGCCTTCCCTCCAGCCCTCTAGTATGCAGGGGGTAATATCAGCCATACATGAAATGCTTTTGGTTCTTTCCTTTGCCTGTTTGGGAAGCACAGGAGTCTGTAGTAACCTCAGGTCCCTCTGCCTGAGTCCTCTCTTTTTTTCATGCCAAGAACTCCATGTGGGGCAGCTTCTATTTTCAGATTGCAAGATGGTTTAGGGAGCGTCCACCCAGATGCCACATATCTTTGCCTTTTTCTCAGACTATTTCTTACTTGATCTAAGCACATGGAGACTTTTTTCCAGGTGAATGGGAGAAACCAATGAATTACTCTTTATTCTTTGATTGTAGGTTAGATCAGATCCTGAAAGCTCAAGTCAAGAGAACCAGAATCCTAGGAATCAAAAACACATGGTTTTCTCTTGAAAAATATTGGTTCTGTATTGAGTTTCAAAATCCTATCGTGAATCTCAAAAGTGGAGGTAGATTTGTTTGCTCTTCATTTGCATTTCTTCTTTCAGTGATGCCATTGGGACCACAAGCCAGAATGCCTTATTTCTTGTTTGTACAAAGGTTGAAGGAAATGCAGGGGAAATTCATACCTTGTTTAGTATTTCACATCACCACAACACAGGCATAGCTGTGTGACTGCAATAAGGCTGTAGGTTTTGGAAGACAGCCACTTCTCACTGTAGTATTCCACACCCCAAATCCTGATGCTGCCGGCCTATGCTGGAGCTTGGTTAATTTCAGTGTGGCTTCCCCAGGGCAGGAGATGCTGTGGTTAGTAGAAACATCATCCCACACAGAAAAAACCCAGATTGCTCCCAGAGAGAAGACAGATATAATTAAACAGGTCTCCTCCTTCCCTGGTGTGTGTAATATTCATTTAAATATTTACTTAGAGCAAATACATTTTAATGAATTTTCAGTTAAAGTTAAATCAACTCATTAAACCACATTTAAGAGATCAGAAATGTAAAATCAGTGCTGGGAGGGACTCGTTAATTTGTGAGTTGGACTGACTTGAACCTGGGGAAGCACGGGCCATGGGAGGGCACCATTCCCCTTCCTTGGACCAGACAGCCCTTGACAGCCTGTGAGTGGCCAGCCCAGCAGAGTGAGGCTTTATCCAGGCGAGGAAAATGAGGCTGGGCAGCTGAACTGCTGTAGGGATCTCAGCCAGCAGGCAGTGGGAGCAGAGCAGAGGCAGAGTGTTCTGTGTCCAGCCCCAACAGCAGAACTGGCCTGGTGGAATGGCCATCTCCATCTGCCAAAGGAGCCCGACTTGCTCTATTTCCCTTCTTCTGCTCTGCTCTGAGCCTCAGAACCATTACCCTCCCTAGGAGCCCTGTCTTCTCACTTCCACTGGGAGTTTTCTGCTGGGAAGCACATCTGGACTGAGGAGGAAGGACAGGAGGGTATGAAGGTCAGGTACTTCCCCTCTGTCCCTCTTCAGGTCTGGTGCCAAGAGCCTCCTGACCTCTGTGTCTCTGCACAATGAGAGGTTCCAGGCTGTCCCTCCCTCCTGTCCTGCCTTCTCATGACCCTGTTGCCTCTGTTTGCTGTTCAGCCTAGAGGAAATCAAAGCATCCCCTGCTGCCAGCCCTTGGTGCCTTCCCACCTCTGGGGTCTCCCTTAACCCCACCCACACACACCCTCTCTGATATGTCTCTCCCCTGAAGTGCCTCTGGGTGGATACTGTTCATGTTGGCTTCATGGGAAAGACCAGCAGCTGCTACTTGACAGCCCAGGGCCTGGGACCCCCCTGAGTTATGTATTCCTCTGCCTAGCTTATGGAAAGTTCTGGTCAACCTTCCCAGTAGGAATATCTGAAAATCCCTTCCATTTCTGATCTTTTCATAGATGAAGTTAAGTGGGTGGTTTTGGTTTTGGCTTTGGGTACCATTGCTCTTTTTGCAGGATTCTGTGCTTTCAAACATTCTTGCTCAGTTGGAAAGAAGTGAGGGGGCTCTTTATGAGACTGGCTGGGTGATGAGATCATGCTCCAGGAGACTCTGCTGTCAGGTGGTTTTCCAAGCTGCCTATTCCCATGTGCGTCTTCATCTTCACAAACCAGATGGACAAGAAAGCAAGAACCACTCAGACCACTGTGATGGCAAAGCAGCTGGGCCCAGGGCACACCTACTTCTCATCCCACCCATGCTGAGCAGGCCTGCTGCTTTGGGCTCTCCCCACGGCCTGCTGGGAGTCAGTGGTCCAGGTGCTGTGGCCACGCAACCTCTGAGGGACCCGCCTTGGCTGGGGTGTCACCATTCAGGCCTCCACCCTAGGTCTACCTGTGTGTATGTGGCTTCAGGGCAATATTATAAAGCACCCTGACAACTGCTCTGTCTTCACAGAAATCCTATCTACCCCTTCAATCACTCAAGACCAACAAGTTAGAGGATAGAATCACCTGAAGGGCTGAAGTCCCTCAGAAGCCTTCTAGAGTTAGTGGCATCCACACCAAATCAAAGGTCACACCAACTGTTTCTTAAATAAATTTTTCTTTTTGGAAGTTATCAAAAGTACTTAATGAATCAGGAACCTATAACATACTGTTTGGTAAACATTTTTTTTAAGAATAATTAATGAAATCTATATTGTCTAATTTTAAGTGTAGGTGCTCTTTTATGCTTTGACTCATTCTCCTGCAGGCATTTTAACACTGCAAACACTGACAACCGTGCTGGGACCACTGGAGTTTAGACACAGGCTCGGGGAGGGGCTCCAACTTAAACTTCCTTCATTCTCCTGGGGAGTTATTGAGACCTGACCCAGCCCCAGCCCCAGAACAGGGCAGTTTCAGGATTGGAGCTGAGCATTTACACTTCCAACTCACTCCTTCCCAGGTGATGCAATGCCGGTGGTCTGGGCCCCCATCTAGGGGGTTCACGCCTGGAAGAGCTAGGATTTAACTGTGAGTTACTGGGGAAAAGGTAACAGGCATGTGAAATTGATGTTTCCTGGGGGAGGAAAGGAGCCTGGGGAGGGAACTACAAAGAAGGGAAGCCAGCCTCTCTTTCCTGAGCACCTGTCCTCTTGGAATGTCAGGGATGGTCATTCCAGGGCCAGGCTTCATGCCTTCTATATCAGACAGTGTAATTGGCTGTCACAGGGTGCGTGTCCTCTACTCAGCACCAGAAGCCTGTCTGGTGCAGAGGTCTGCAAGTGAGGTCTGCAGATTTTACAGGTAGGTGCGATTGTCTATAAATGGGGCAGCATCCTGCTCATTCTGCATTTTGTTTCTCATCTATTTTTAAATTCTCTTTGTTCATTGTGACTCATCCATACAATGGAACAAAGCAGACAGGACCATCCCCAGAGCTAGAAGCAGACTGAGTGCACCTTCTTCAACTTCTCCAAATGAATGGGGGTTGGGGGTGGTAGGGGAGAGGAGAGAGGAAGGGCCCACCATTCATCAAATAGAAATGAACAACCTCACCAGAAAGAGTGCTGAGCAGGCAAACCCGAAAGATACTTGAAGCCAGGGCCATCTTTCCTCCCCTTACAGACTTTTTTCTTATTTTTTACTTGTTGCATATGAAGGTGCTGATTAACTCTAAATTGGAAATTGAGCCCTTAGAGGAGTCTGGTTGTTTGAGAGTCAGTTCCACTCTGCCTTCCCTTGGTGATCTCCATTACAAAAACAGAAAAAGGAATCCACTGTCCAGGGGTGACTGTTGAGGGGTAGCTTCTCCAGAGTTTCTAATAAAAATAGTGAAGCAGCCTCCATTCAGACATTCCATGCAGTCCCCACCTGTTTCCACCAGTGCCCCACCTCAGGGACTCACAGGGGAATAGAAGGTCACTCCCTTGCTTGTTTGTTAAGGGTATGAGATCTGCCCTCCACATTAGTTTTTACCTGCCTGACACCATATTTTGAGCCCTAGGCTCTGCACGGCACTGGGAACCTCTGGAACTCATTTTTCACCATAGTCAAAATGTGGGCAAACTCAGGATAATACACAGATTAACTTTTTTTGTTTCCATTTCCTTTCCATATGACCAGCCTTATGTCTCCCTCCGAGACCCCAGCTGGCAGCACCCAACCCCCAGCAGTCTGGGTTCTGAGTCTTGGCACCCTCCCTCCAGGCTTCCTCCTCAACGGCTCTTATCATCTTGTGGGGGAGTGCCTCCCGCCCTCCACTCCTGGGCTTCTGCCTGAGAGGATTTCAAGGAAGACGTGAGACTCGCAAGTCTACTAGGAGGAAAGGAAGGAAAAAACATTCTCAAGGGAGAGAACAGTGCTCAGAGAAGAGGGCAACAACTCCCTTCTTTATGATTCTGGTATCGGGGAGGAGGGGAGGTTCTGGGAATCCTGCACAGCACTGCCTCTAATGGTAAACTTGTGCCCGACAGCAGGGCTGCATCTGATGTTCAAGTCCCTCCTGCAGGTTTTTAAAGCCAACTCCTGGTCATTTTGGTTTTTGGAAAGGTCACAAAGTCCTCTTTCATGCCAGTCTAGCCTGTCAGGGTAACTTGTGGAGTTTTGGGGACTGTACTCCTCAGTACCAAGAAGGAAGAAAAACCCTGAAAATAAGAAGCTTGTTAGTCCAGGGCATAACATAGGGTTATCTTTTAAAGTCACAGCTGGTTCAGAAGGGCCTTGTGTGAGCTGCTTCAAAGAGGTGCATGCTAAGAGTGAGCACCTAGGCTCAGTCCACAGAGTAACCTTAAACCCCACAACTCCACGGCTTCTGTCTCCCTACTACCTAACACTAGTACCATCTGTGCAAGATGAGGGGTCCCCAGCAGGCCCTGAGTCCAGGTTCTTGGTATTCTGAAGAATTGAGCCAGCCATGAAAGGTTGGGAGGGAGGGCAGAGGTCTATTGAAAGCAAGAACACACTCTGGTGAGTAGACTGGGCCAAGCAGCCAGCAGCTCGAGGCCTGTCTGCACTGCGGGTTGTGCTTCTTCTCCTCTTCTCCTGGGTTCAAGGGCACCTTGATTGACAGCCTAGCCTGCATAATTTCTTCCCTATTGCCCACTGGTAAGTCTCTTTATCCCCAGAAGATCCACAGAGGGTGAGCAAACCACAATGCCGGATGACTTGCATCTAGCCACAGGCTGACTGTAGTCCCTCCTGTGGGCCCAAGATTGGGGGTTTTCCTTGAGGGGCTCCCCCTTGTGGTCTGCTAACTTCCTCCCTTTAGTCTCACAGGGGCCCAGTTTCTCCTCACTCTCAGGAGTGTGTTGGGTGGGGCTGAGAGGCCCGATGGAGAGCCCTAAGGGGTGGTCACTTTGTCCCCTTCCCCACTCCTATCTCTCACCTCCCACAGTCTGCCTCTTGCAGTTACTAGGACATCTGTGCCACTCCCTCTGTTTGTCTTTTCAGAATTTCAATAGGTTTTAGCCCGTTCTAGGTATTAGCCTATCTCTGAAAAAAAGTAGTAGCTAGTACTAGTAGCTAGCCTGGCTTCTTCTTTTCTGATTGGACTCTCATTGGTGTCCACCCTCCAGTGGACATCCACTCTCTCTCCCAGATTCCCTTTAGAAGAGTCCTCGCTCCTCAGCATTAGTCCAGGTGTGGGCCGCGTGAAACCTGCTGGTATTTTGCCTCCTTCTCCCCCTATCAAATCCAACCTTCTCTTGCACAAAGACCCTTCCTCACAGGACTTGGTTTGAAGCAGCCTGGCCCCATAAGTCTGGGCTGAAGACACTGTAGGAAGCGCAGGTTTGTTCTCACAGGCTTGGGACACCTGCTGCCTTGCTCAGACATTCATGCTCATTAGCAGCTCCACAGCCCTGACCCTTACAGATGGAAGGCCACACAGTGCTGAAGGGCAGGACATTGGGGGCAGACCCAGAGCTGTGGGAGGTCCAGGCCTTGAGATAGTCCAGAAGCACGATGGGGCTCAATTACTGCCTCTGTACCTTGGTTTGATATTATCGTGGTTTGGGGAAAACTGAAAGAGTAAGTGCAGAGCTCTTTGTACAATTACCAGCATCTGGTCACCAGTGAGACTTTTGCATTAATACTTCAATGCTCTTGTCATACTCATCATCATGATCATAGTGGTGGCCAATGCTGGACATTTAGACAGCAGTTGCAGGCAGGTGATGTCCCCATTGCCAAGAGTTAGGAGAGCTGGCGCGTCCTCCCCTTGCCCTTAAGGACAAGGTACTGGCTTGGCTTGTTGACACAGAGAGTTGGAAAGAACCCCATGCAGCATGGAGAAGCCCTGGATTGGCATCTGAAATGATTGGGACACTAAAATCAAGAGCACCCACATGGAGAAATTAGTACGAATGTGTGTAGCTCAGCAATAGGTGAGATGTTTCCTCCAAGGATTGAATATATACTGGGTTTTTAGCTTGACCTGGAGTATCAGACACCTATGAATGGTGGAACAGAGGCCTCAGGGACTAGAGTCAGACAGGCCCAGGCTGGAACCCCAGCTCTGTCACCTACCTGCTGTGAGGACTCAAACGTCCCTTGACCTCCAGCTGTCCGGAAGTTCAGTTTCTTGTGCATTAAATGGGTTTGATGACAGCGCTCAGCTCCTTGGACTATGTGATAATCAAGTGGGTGAAACAAAGTACTTAATCTAGAGCTGGGGACATAGTGGCTTCTTCATGACCAGCTGTTAGTGAAGCTCAAGTCGGGTTCATTAAAACTCACCAAGGGATTCAGTCATGGCAATCCCAATAAAATTCTTTTAAATAATGTAGTTTCTTACTGCTCATAGGCAGGGTCAGAGAACTGGAAGTCTTTCATGCAGATAGGTCAATTTTTTGTCTTTCACTAAAATTTGGGCCTGATTTTATTGTTTTCATTTTTACTTTTTATTTTTTTGTTACCAGAGATTGAACCCATGGGTGATCAACTACGGAGCCACATCCCCAGGCCTTTTATATTTTGAGACAGGATCTCACTAAGTTGCTGAGGCTGCCTTCAAACTTGCAATCCTCCTGCATCACCCTCTGGAGTCACTGGGATTACAGGGGTGTGCCACCTCACCCAGCTGGGTCTAATGTTTAAGCATAATAGGCAGATGGAAAAATTTATTCAGCTCATGCATTTTAGTGGGAGCTTCTTCTTGACCCATGAGAGGCTTGTAAAACCATATAATAAGATGAGCTTGTGAAGTTCACAGTGTAGTGAAAATGGTCCTCATAAGTTTCAAGGGTCCTTCAGGTCCCTCCTGCCACCTCCATGCTCAGAGCTTCCCCAGAAAGATTCTCAGGAGCCAGCACAGAGTTGTGCTTACAGCTACGTTCACCAAGGCAGCTGAGATAAGCTGTTGGGCTGGATCACAAGGGACGGGATTCTATGGAGTCAGTAGTTTCCAAGCACAGAATTCACTCTCCCCACCACACACACACCAGGACAGTCACACACACTGTCCCTAAGCAATGAAAATGCAGACAGCAAGGCAGACTGCCTAGGGAACCAGCCCTTGAAGATGTAGCCCAAGGCCATCTGTGGGGGCTGGTCACAGAGGCTGCTCTGCCTGGCAAGGACCCATCCCAGACCCCGGAGGGAAAGCAGCTGCTGAAGTAAACTATCATTTATGCACATGGTGAGGCTCTGGGGCCCCCTTATGAGTGGACTGTTGACTGGGGACACTGGGAGCTGAGCACCCACATGGAGAAGGAAGGGTGACCTTGAAAAACGGCCTTTCCCAGCACAGCAGCCTCAGCCCCACAAGTCAGCTCTTCTGTTCACCTCGCGTGTGGGGCCACCAGTGAGCCATGGATCTATTAAATTCACCCACATCTATAACAGAAGCCAATTCTGATTCTATCTGGTTGATGAAGGGACCAAGGCAAGAGAAAATTGAGCAATGGGGTTGAGGTCCCCATGCTGGGAAGAGGCCCAGAGGGGATTCCAGCCAAGACCCTGCTGTTGTGGGTCCCTCTTCATGCCACTTGCAAAAGACTTCTTCCTGTAGAAAATTCAGGTGAAGCTCCTCCCAGTGTTTCCTAGTCAGCACCCACAGCAAGCTCCTTGTGTCCCCACATGAACGTCCAAGGTCTCCTACCAGCTTCTCTTTCGGTGTCACGGTCTTGCCTTTGCACAGGTGACCTGGGGATGATGGGAGCATCTATGCTGTTATGTACTTGTGATTAGAAGTCAGAGCACAGTAAAACCTGGTTCCCTGCCTCCAGGAAGTGTAGACAAGAAGGCTTTGGAAGGGCCTGTTATTCTCCCCAGGATAAAGACAGAAGTGGGCAGTCAGGATGGCAGAGACTCCTAAGGGGCAGCTCCTGCTCTTTCCCAGGTCCAAGCTCTTGTCACCCTCACCTGGAAGATAAATCCAGACTCAGTGCTTCTAACTGAGCAGCTGTTTCCCTGGGACTCACTTCCTGAGTCACATGGACGCGTCAGTGGTCAAGTCTAGGTCATCTCAGCTCCACCTGACCTTGCTACCATCAGTTCTCACTGACTTGGGCTCCTGTGTCTTCTCTTCTAATAATTATTTTTATTGTATATTTTAGCATTACATTTTGATTTTATTCAGTTAGAATAAAACAGACAGAGAGTCATGAATTTTTTCTCAGTTTTCTCACTCGGTAAGATCTTAAATTGCTCCCGCACTTTGCATCCATAACAGAAATAAGCAAAATATGGCAGATAAAATTTAGGTTATGTCAAATGTTTATGGCCCATAAAAAGTACAAGCCAACTGAGAAACCTTTCCAAGGTAATTATATATGTGAGAATAATGTAACGGTGGGAAATTTTAGACCAAGTCCATAGCAATCGCTTTAGAGTGGTTGTAAATGCATTAATTTATGATTAATTTACACAGTCCCCAGTGCTGCCCGGAGGTGATGGAGCCAAATCAAATTCCGAGAATCCCTTAAAAAAGAAAATAGTTGTTTCAGAAGCAAAAGACTGGGGAATGTAAGGGAACTTAAAAGATAAATACCTTTTGGAGATTTAAGTCTAAACTCCTCATGCGGAGAGATGGTGGAGGGGTGCCCCTTCCAGCCCAATAATGCTGAGATTAAAGCACCTGTCAGTCTAGTTCATGTAGATATCTGTCGCTGGCATCTTCTCCTTAATGTATTATACTGCAATTTAGTAAAACCCTCAGACAAAACTAGCAAGGAGTCATTGAATGATATTTTAACCATTAAAACATACAGCAAACATTTTCCAAAATTATGTGTTCTTTGTGTTGGTGTTGCTAGTAACACACTGTCAAAGCTGTTGTGCAAAAGATGAGTTTAATACCCTTATTTTGGGAGTCTACTGATGATCCATTACAGTGGCAATGAAATTATTTCCATAATCCACAAAAAAGAAATGTGGGGCTTGTAATTGGGTTCATATGTCATGATGACAAAACTGTTACCCAACTTAGAAATCAAATCACAAGGCAAAATATGCAGCATTTTGTGAGAAATTAACCAAGTTTATATTTATAAATAATTCCGGGCATGGTGTGTGTGTGTGTGTGTGTGTGTGTGTGTGTGTGTGTGTGAGAGAGAGAGAGAGAGAGAGAGAGAGAGAGAGAGAGAGAGAGAGAGAAGTTTTAAATCTTTTATGCATTAAAAAGAGTCATATTGTTCTATCCATTGTGTGCTTCAAATTAAAGTGCTACTTGAGGAAGGGTGACAAAGGACAGCTATTAATTGTCACTGCAGTCTTTAACTGTGTAAACATTGCCCACTATGGAGCAGAAGTCATCAGCTCCAGGGAAGCACCTGCTACTCACTGGCTCTGGCTCTGCTTGCAACATGCACACTGGGGCCCTTGGGGGTGGCCTGGGGAAGAAGGTTGTGAGCTCAGTGGTGGTTCTCAGTTAACTATTTCATCCTGATGGTGTCACTGGTATCTCCATATGCATCTCTGCCATTGTGCTGGAATGCCCACCATAGCTGCTCTGAGTTGTATGCTTGGTGCAATTTCAGTATCACACATCACCATTGCCAGAAACCAGAAGGGATGAGCCAGAGCTTATTGTAGAAGTGTGATTTCTGTGCTAATTGCAGCATAAGACATTTAGAGTAAGTAACCTTAATTACAAAGACAGGCCCTCATATCCAGCCACCATATGCCTGAGCCATTGACAAGCAGGAGTGGCATCTCTTTAGCCATGTTCCTGCATGAGCCCTTTCTTCACAACAAATGACGCTTTGCAGTCCATGCCAGCGGTCTGCCTGCAGTCAGTCATGCAAACATTCAAGACAACTCCAAGTAGAAAATTTCATCCAACTCCCTGACACAGCCCAACAAATCCCTCAAGACTCCTAGGGACAAGTCAAGATGACTGGCCCTTAGGGCTTCTCTACCTTGGGATGACGAGACACTCATACTCCAATGATACATGGGGAAGTGTGATAAACAAAGACAAGGATGGGTGACTTCTTGACTTCAAAGACATTTCAATATTGAGACATCGAGTATGACCTGCCCTCCCAAGAGCCTCTAAAATAGCACGGAGGATCTCCCATGCCCTGCTCAGCTGCTGAGCTCCCCAAACTCACCTGTTAATGGCTAACACCCAGTTCAATGACATTGGGGTGGGTCCTTGGGAGGGAACAGGGTCATGAGTAAGGAGTCCTTGTGATGGCATTGGTGCCCTCTTAAGGGGCCAAGGGCCTGGACTCCTTCCCCTCCAACATGCTGTGACAGCCAGAAGGCTCCAACTGCAATGCAAATGGCAGAACCTCCTGACATTGAATCTGCCGGGTCCTGGACGTGGACTTCCAGTCTCCAGAACTGCAGAAACAAGTCTATGCTGTGGATAAACTGTGAAGCTTATTACTAGTTCAACATCTGAGCTAAGACTCCAGGAATACTGTCAAGTAGGACATTAGAGACTTTAATTGCACATTTAGGTGTTAATAAGGATGAAAAGATAAATCTATGCATTTGTATCAAAAGTAGTGAAATAAAAGGAGGGAAAAATAGTTACTTTGTAGACATTTGCCTTGATTTAGACAAAACTCACTAAACCACAAACCTTCATGGGGTTCAACTGTATAATGTATCTATTTCTTTAATAAAACATTTTATTTTTATTATTTACACGCAAAGTTAAAAATCAATCTACATTGCAAAAAAAAACTTGACACAGGCATTTTTGAATGCCAATTTACTGAAAATTATTCGAAAATCATTATTTCTCACTAGTAATTTGGATTTTTCTTTTCTATCTATATGCAAATGTTGTAGTCCTTTGCCTACTTTTTTTTTAACAGCCTTGTAATTTTGCCTATTTCATAAAGTTAAAATTAATGAAGTTCTGTAAAGGTGGTGAGGTTTTCGATAGTAAGTGTGGAAGATTCATTCCTGAGTGTAAATTCTGCTATCACAGACTCTTTCTATTGGCATAAATCTACATTTTACATTTTGATATCTAAGTATAATGCATTATTCTAATATTTTCCCATTAAAACAATTTATTGGTTCTCTAAAAAATTAGTCATATTTTAAATATAAATGTAGGATTCCTAGGAGCAAAGCCAAGTAAAGTTCCAACTTTGCCTCTAATTATCTGTAAGGATAATTACAGATAATCCCTCTGCACAAGGACCTTTGTTTCAATCTCCTCTTTGCGCCTTGGTATTCATCTGGGTTTGATTTGATTGTCTGCCCTTGAGAACCAATCATTGGTCTACCACAGTCATGGCAAACGTAGCCCTGTCCTCGTGCCTGGCCTTGGAATGAGCCTGCCAGACCAGGTGTGCCCAGGGACACAGGTGGGGTTCATGGGTCTTCTGGGCAGGATGTGCTCCCTGAGAGAACACTGGGACAGAAAGGGCCTTTCCTGCTGCTCTGCCTCACCTGCTTAGGATGGGGACCTGCACAGATTTTGCCTTCATGAGAAAAAGCTAAGAGGATCCTGGCTGCATTGATGCCACCACCTGATAGTGCAGCACAGCGGAGTGGCGCAGCAGGCCACCTCAGCGTCTTAGACTTAAATGGCTGTCATCTGGGATTTCTGCTCTTTTAGCACATAATATTCCCCTGGTTGCAGCTTTCCCCTACTATTATACTAAAAATCCACAACTATTTTTTTTAAATAAATTTAAAAGTAAAATGGGTTTCCTGGTTATGTTTCGGCAGAACCAGGAACTTTGTATGATGAGGATTGTCTCAAATGTAATTAAGGAACTGAGTTGGAAGAGCTGTTTGGTACCCACCTCCTCCACTCAATAGCAAAGTCCACCAGAACCACACCTTTCACAACTTCTCCTCCTTGACACATGGGAGAGAGCCTGACAAAACAGGTGACAGTCAGAAACACGCCTCATCTACAAGTTGGGTGTGTCGAACGCTGGTTCACACTTGCCTTAAATGCTGAGCTCTCTTACTGAGGGCCAGTGCAGGCTGCATTAAACTCAGAGGCAAGGGCACCTTCCAAGCGAATAAGCCTGGCCCAATCCTGGGATTAAAATGCTTCCTCCAAACTTTGGATGTATAAGAAACAAATGCCCAGCTCAGGCTGCAGCAATCACTTGCCTTTGATAGATTGTATGTCTTCAGAGGGGGTGGCGGAGGGAGCACAGATGAGTTCTAATGGAGAAACTTACCAAGGGGTTACTGATTCCCTCTAAGTGTCCCCAGGGGGCAGGGCTGGTCCCCTGGCTGGGCAGTACCATGCAGGTTGCCATCTCCTCTAAAAGCAGAAGCCCAGGGACACAAACTGCACTGTTAATGTTCCCAGGGAAATCTCATGGATTCTTTGTACTGAATTGGCCAGCATTGTCCAATCAGGGTCTGAGCAAGTCTTCAGTATTGTGGAGCCCACTGGCTTTCCCAAGTGTGTCATTAGTCCAATGGCAGTTGGCACAGGGTGATTCGGATGAGCTGAAGCCCTCAGTCTTTTTTTGCACAGGGAGAGTTAGAGCCACCTGATTGCTGGCAGGGGTTTCTTTGTCTTCAGTTGCTAAAAGATAGGACCCCAGAAGGTCCGTTCGGCACAGAAGAGGGCTTCTTTGGGACTAAAGGAAAGTGGCTGTAGTTATCTCTATGGGTCATGAACTTGGCTATCTATATTCACTTGTTCTTCAGAGATATATTTTATTTTCCCTTGAACTTACAAGAGTCATTTGTCTGAGTTGCACCTGGATAATAAGATGTAGGTGGAGTTGGCATTTGTTCAAAACTTTTCCACACAGGATGTCAATTACACCTCAGCTGGAGTCCAAAAGGATGATCTCACTTCCCAGAGGTGAGCTGAGATGCTTCTGAAGGTGCATTGGGGGTTAGACAAAAAATGCTCATGATGTCTATTGTGGGTGAAGAAGATGGAGTGGTCGTGGCATGGTGAGAGCTGCAGAGGCACTACCATGGAAGCAGCCCCAGAGCCCATCAGCAGACAGGTGGATAAAGAAGTGTGGTAGATAAGCACAGCAGAATCTGACTCAGCCATAGAGAAGAGTGGAATCACAGCACTTTCTGGTAAATAAATGGAACTGGAGAATACCATGTGAGTGAAGGAAGCCAGACTCGGAAGGCCATGGGTTGAATGTTCCTCTCATATGCAGAGGCTAAGGCAAAGAGGCAGAGGAAGAGTGAGGAGCACGAAAATAGAACAGAGATCAGTGGAGGGAGGGCATGGAGGGGGTGGGAGGTGTGACAGGTAAATACAGGAATGGTGGATGTACATACATGAATCTGCTACAGTGAATCTCACATTTAGACATATCCATAATGCACTGATTTATAGAACTATAAATAAATAAAAAATATACCAGTAGACTAGAGAAAAATGTACAGGGGGAGAGAAGAGAGGAGGGGAAGGGGAAGAACTGGGGACTCAGTGGGGCAACTCATTCTGTGCATGCAGGGATATTGCAATATGCACCCCGATGTTTGGCATAACTATAATATACTAATAAGAAAATAATAATAAGCACTGCTAATTGCTGTTCTGGTTCTAAGCCATAATTAGCCCCTCAGATTGGCCATCTGCACCCATGCCTATTCTGTCATTCTAGAGTTAATGTTTTTCCATTCATTATTTTAATAGATACCCTTTTCTGTATCATGCAGTAACAACCACGATAACAACATAACGCTCATTACATTTTCCTTCATCCAAGACCCTCATCTTTGCTGGAAATAGACATGTGGCAGTTAAAGCATCTTATCCTCAAGGCCATGGCACTTTTGGGACAGGTTTCTCCAAATAAGGAAATGATAGTTCCAGAGACCTTTTGTTGCTCTTGTGGGGAGGACAGCGTATTTCTAAGAGGACTTGACCCTACAGCATCCAGCCCTTACAGCTAGCACCTTGCTTCCCTGTGGAGAGGGATGACAAAGTCAGCACAGGAGACCAGGGTCCCAGGGTCACTGTGCGCATCTAATCCCACCTTTGCCTGAGTCCAGTCCTGCTCAGAGACCACTGCTCAGACAGATTCCTTTCATGCCTACACTAATTTAAATTAGATCTTCTGTCTTGAATAAACAGCCACATGTACATTCCTGTATTCACTAAAGGCCACCTTGAGTTTGTTTTAGTGGATGGAGTAAGCGTGCATTTAACCATTACTAAGTAACTACGGTTTTGCAACTCACTATGGCAAACTGCTGGGGACACAGGGATGTGGAAGTAATTCAGATGGAGGCCCTGCATTCATGCAATGTCATTGGAAGGAAGGTAGAAACACCTTCAGTTCAAATATTTAAGGGAACAAGTGCTGTTACATGAAAATAAAAAGTGGGGAATTTGTACACCTGTAATCCTAGCCGCTCAGGGGGCTGAGGCAGGAGGATCACCAGTTCAAAGCTAGCTTCAGAAATGGTGAGACACTAAGCAACTCAGTGAGACCCTATCTCTAATTAAAATACAAAATAGAGCTGGGGATGTGGCTCAGTGGTTGAGTGTCCCTGGGTTCAATCCCCAGTACACGCCCACCCCCCCGCAAAAGTGGGAATTTTTCCATCAGAAATAATCAAATATTAGACATTTTAGTCCAGGTCTTCCTTGAAGGGTGATGAGAAGCTGATGGAAAGAGGCTATGAAAATTCTAGAGAGAAGACTGACATAGGGACATGTGGGTGGGGAAGCCCTGGGCAATTCCAAAATAGGGTTTGTGTTCGGACTGAAGCTGTGACCTTGAATGGCAGACAAGGTGAGCCATTTGTGACCCTCTTTTAGCAATAAGGAAATCATAGAAGATCTTTGACCAAAAATGGAAAAAGAATGGAGTACAACTTTTGTAAGGATAACCATGTACCCTTTGAAGGGTAAGGGGTGGGCAGCCGCCCAGGGGCATGGATTAGCAGCAGGAGGCTGATGGAGAGGAGGTGTAGTCTTGTGATGTTCACTGGATCCTGCTCTGCAAGGGTAAGGGCACAGTTTTAGAAATCTGAACATGGCCTGAACAAAATGAGCAATTTCTTAATTTTGTTCAGAATCTAATAGAATTTACCTGTGCAGGAGATCCCTTATTTATTTGGAGAGGCATGACCAGGTAGGTATTTAGGGTACATTTTTGGTGTTTGTAATTTTCCTTGAAATGGTTCCAACATAAATAAATTTAGTAAATATGGTAAAGTGTGAATCTTCATTGAATGGGGCCAGTGCATGTAGGTTGGGTTGTTACAGTTTCCTGTAAACTTCTGTTTAAAAATTTTTCTTTTGTAAAAAAATATTAACAAAGTCTCTTAAAAACTGGAACTGCAACCCAAATATTGGAGGTTAGGAGTAGAGAAGCAAAGGGGATTGTTGTGTGTGAGGTGAAACTTGCTCAGAAACCATTCCCTTGGCTACACTAATTTCTGAGGAGGATCAGTCTTCCCCAAAGGCGCTGCTCTTTTATGGCTCACAGGGCCCCATTTCTATTCAGTGATGTGCTCAGCCTGGGGACTGTATCACAGCTGGTCTGACACAGCTGTGGCCATTCTGTTCCTCTTTGCCAATGCTTCCCAGATGTGCGGGCAGCCTGCAGAGAATGGTGGTGCCATCCTGGCCCATGAATCTGGGAATGCTTTGGCATTCAGAGTGTTTTCCAGGGTCTAAACAAGAGTTTGAGAAGCCGCTTCATATTTCTGATCCTCTGCATTCTGGAGTCCCTGAGGAGCCCCAGGATTCCTAAACGGTCCCCAAGTTGATTCTCTAATGCCCACACTGTGACAATGCTCTCTGGCTCCATCTTCCTGGTTCGAAGGCAAATGCGTCCTGAATGAAGTCTGCCTTTTGTGGACATAATAACTTGGGAGATGGAATAGAGAGGGAAATCAGAATCACAACTAACAAGGATGAAGCCCCTGATGAGGAGAAAGAGGAGAGGGAATGAATCTTCTGCTGCTCTGTTGGCCAATCAATGCAGTGTTACTTGGTCCCATGACTATTTCTGCAGCTGACAAGGAATCTGTCATTTCTTTGACCAAGAAGAACCTCAAGTGTGCCATCCAGGGTTTTTAAAATATGCAAATTAGGTCATTGTAGCAAAGTAGATCACCTGGCACATGATTTCCAGACATTTGGATTGGCCACAACCTACAATTTTACAAAATCCTGTCAACTCATCGCTGATATTTTAAGTGATCCAAAAGGTAGTTAATACGAGTGTAAATTTTTAATAACATGCCTTTAATCAGGGACACCTTGAGATGGTTCAAAGCAAGATTTTAGGACCTCTGCTTTGTGGTGCTTTTGCTTGTAGCCTGGGTTGTATCTTGGCTGAGGTTGATTTTCAGAGGCAGCTGTTTTCTGAATCCACCAGCAGAGGGACCAGGGCACGGCAGCCTGGTACTGGACTTCTGATCCCTATCTGTTTAGAGTCTCCTTCCAGGGGGACTGAAAGGAGCTTTGGCATTCAGATACAGGGCTACACACACACCATCAGGAGGCCCTGTGTGTAAGACCAGGCAGACTGAAGCCTCATCACAGGCAAAATCTCAGCCATAATGGAGTCTTAGATATGATGAATACACCTCCGGCCAACCAGATCTAGGACGCAGTCCCCTCTATGCAGGAGGTGATGTCTCCGTCCACAACGCAGACAACCAAGACGTGTGATTTCACCTTGCTTCCTTCTGTGCTTCCACTTGATTTCTCTCTTAACCTCCTCCACCCTCACAGAGCACTAACCTTACTGAAGACAGGTGCATGAGCAACCTATGTCCCTTCCTTGTGCGTGGACACAGTTCCAGTGCCCACACCCTGGGTGCACCACAGGAACCAGTGAGACCAGCAAAGCCCCTGCAAGAGCACCAGAAGCTCATAAGTACTTTCCCGCTAGGATCCAGGAGTGTCACTGCTTTTTCATGAGTTGTGTCAACATCTGGAGAAGTGATGACATCAGGCCCCCGCCTGGCCTCTTTTGCCCCTGCAGGCCTCTGTGGAGACCCCCTTCATCCAGCTTTGTACTGGGCAACCAGTCCAGGCAGGCTGCCCTGAGTCTCCCTCCCTCTGCAAGGCGCCTCTCGCCAGGCAGCTCTTGCTTTTGTGCTGCAGAGTGGGAGGTGGTTCTCTGCTCTTCTAGGGAACAGCATCACTCTTCAGCCGGGTACCTTCTGCTTGCTCCCTGTAGACAATCTGAGAAGAACTTACAGCTCCCCACACTTTCTCTACAGCAAAGGAGTGATCTTCCAGTTACACCCTGGATATTCTCCACTGGAAATATTTCAAATGTCCTGTCCTCTTTTTCTGTGCCTCTCTGTGCTCAGGAAGGGTGGCAGTGTGGGTCAGCACTGTGGATGGGCTCCTCTGCCGTCCAGCACCCAGATGGGTTTGGAGAGGCAGCGAGAGTTGTTTGCAAGACATTAGAGCATGAGAGCAGAGGGGCAGGGTGTCCGGGCTGGTCCTTCCTTTGGAGCTGAGGCTTGGCATGGCTCTACTTCCCTTTATGAGCTCAGTGTGTCAATGTAGCTGCTGTCCTCAGGTCCCATTAACAATTACACAGTTGAGTTACTCATTTTTTTAATGGTTTGAGGTAACCCTCAGTCCAATGAGAGAGGAGATGGAAAAATCTGCTATCCTCTTGAAAAATCTAAGGAAGTCCACTTTATTTCCCACCAGAACCCCACCATCCATCACAAGGAAGTCTCCAGAGTGTGCTCCATCTCCATCAGCGAGGGAAGATGCAGCTGGAGTTGACTAGGTCTATGCACATGGTGCTTTATAAATGCAACCCTGGAGACATGGGCAGAACCAGCCCGGTCGCATCTGCCCTTCTGCACCCTCTTGGAGCAAGCAGAGAGGGCACGTGCTGGCCAGGATTTTCTTTTTTTTTTCTTTTTTTTAATTTTTTTTTTATTGGTTGTTCAAAACATTACAAAGCTCTTCTCTTCTTCACCTCTTCCAAACTGCTTGCAGCCCTGGATGAGGGATAAGTGGTAAATAGCTCTGCCTTTCAGCTATTTATTCTTGTTTGCTTATAATCTTTATGGGAGAATTAAGTAGAAGCAGAGAGAACAAGAAGATTATTTTTTGATGAAAGGTTAATGCTCCTGAAGGAGATGGCTGATTAGTTTTTATTGTCAGCAAAGGCTAGGGAAGTTAATTTGGCAAGCATCTTACCTTGGCACAAGTTGTGTTATCTAAATAAAGTTTTCCCGGCTCGCCTGGTCAACAAAATGATCTGAAACCATTATTAAATAGAAAGTTCCAGCCTCCTCACTGGGAGAGCCTGGCTTATTAAGCCCAGGTGGGGGAGCCTCTGTCTTTGGTTCTGTGCTCAGGGTCACAGCTGTATGTTGTGTGTTAAACCCCTGCGGTGCATTTGGAGTTTGAATTTACACCAAGGCTTCATATTTATTTTCTCATTAAGCATCAAACATTTATTGGGTCCTTCCTACCTTGTTACAGCTCAGGTATCTCCTGCACTGTGCAGTTAGAGGAGCTGTGGCTCCCCGACATTGCCCAGCAATATGCCACAATGCTCCATGTGTGCAAAAGGAAGCAAAAGCAAACCAGGTCCCTGCAGTCATGGTGCTTAAGGTCCCTGCAAGAAGACAGTCATTGACCAAACGTTCACACACCCATTAAATCACACAGAGAAGCAAGAGTGGGAAGGAACAGTATAGGGATCTGTTAGGGGCAGGCAGGGCTCCTGACCTTGTCCTGACTGCCGTGAGGACAGAACGTGACAGTGAGCTCTCCCTGAGTGGCAGTGACGTGTGTTCCCACGCAGATGCTGAGGGAGGCCAGGCCTCCTGCAGGAGTCCAGCTCCACCCAAACTCCTGCCACCCCAGGCCTGTACCTCTGGTAGCTTCAGACTCACCATCCTCATCCCTGAGGATACTCAAGGCCTTTGAAGCTGTGGCCTAGAAGCTTCTCTGGGGGCATCTCACCTCACAGAGGGGCAGACACAAAGGGGCTTCTGCAGAAGGAAGAGCCCCAAGCCTTCTCTCTCTTGTTCATAAGTCTCTAGGAAGATTAGTAGCACTGACACTGACGTTTTTCCTGTTTAATGTTTTTCTCAATTTCTATAGTCATATTTTCTCTTCTAATAAAAACACATTGAAATTGCCTTATTAGTTCAGGGCGGACTTTCTGTTCTGTGTTGTTTCTTTCTATTTCTCTCCTTTTCATAAGACAAGGAGCAGGAATTGCTGAGTCTGTTTCTGATGCTGCCTTTGCTGGATGACTGAGTCATTTACTTGGTATCAAGAGAACCCTGGGTCTGATGCCACCTGCCCATTAAAGAGCTTCACAGATGGGCTTCCTGATCTTCTTTGGGAAAGAAGCTAGCCCTCTGCTCTCTGAGGAGGACAATATAACCAGGCTCTCGTCATCAATGCTCAGCCCAAGTCCTGCCAATTAAAAATCCTCTGAGTGAAAACTGGTGCCTGCATCCTGTGCTCTGTGAACATGCAGCAGGATGGACTCAAGGCATGCAGGTCCCATAGAGTGAGCACTCACAGGGTCATCTGCTGTTGTGGCTCCCACTGTCCCCCACTCCTGCTAGGCATCACGTGGCTGTGTATATTGTGTGGTACCCAGTGGCTCTGAGCTCTGCAGAGTTCCTGAGTGGACTAACTCAGACCTGCCCCACCTGTCCTGGCCTTCTCACCTGCCTTCACCTGGTCTCTGGACCACAAGGTGCCAGGTCTTCAGGGCAGTGCCTAGTCCAATATGACAAGTGCCCTTGTAAGAAGAGGGGATGTGGTCCCAGATTCATGTGCACAGAAAAGAGAGAGAACATGAAGACAGAGAGGGAAGATGGCACAGGCAGGCCAGGGAGTGGGATGCTGCTTGAGTCTTGACCTCGGCCTTCTGCCCAGAGTCCTGTGCTCAGGGCACCTGTGTGGGTGAGAGTGAGTTCGTCAGCACCCGGCTTCTTCAGCCTCTGTCTGGAGGAGAAACCACAGTGGCACATGTGGCTAATGACACAAGGCCTTCACTGTCAGGTGACAAACACTCATCTCTCCTCTCATCCCCTCTTCCTCGGAATGCATACTTCTCAACTATTTTCATATGTCCCTCTGTCACTGCTAATCAGGGGAGCAAATGGACGTCTAGGGGTGTCCTCCTGCTCTCTGCTGGTGCAAATCCTCTCTGAACTCACCTATAGTGATGGCAGCCACGTGATGTCTCCCAGATGAGCTTTTCTGCAGTTTGCACAGGCTCTCTGGCCGAGCTGGGGACATCACAAGCACATGAGCCTGCGCAGGGCATCCGCCACAGGCTTTGCACTAGGCTATGTTCTCAAAACCCGTGGAAAGCAGAAGTGCGGCCCCCGCTGTTCACATACAAGTCACCTCTCTCTCCAGTGCCCCCTTTCCCCTGTGGAATATGCCTTGAAACATGTCGTAAGTTACGCATACTGATGTCACTGAATATTATTTAGTTACCTTCCATGGGAAAAAATGCACAAGCCTCCTAATGCCATGATTATAACTGTGCATACCCAGATAGCGTGAATCTTCTAAAATGGAAGGATGGTTCCACAGCTAGCAGTTGCCGGGAAGTAGTCCCACAGTAACTACTCTGCAGTTGTTCATGTGTTTTCCTTTTGTGCTTGAGAGTGATATTCACATAAGTCCATCTTCACCTTCAGAAGGTAAACACAAACCCGTAGCCTCTGCAGTTCAAGCACCAGGGGCGACTCTCTAGGGGACACCCAGTGAGATGTTAAAAGCAGATAATCTGAGCACAACCACAGATGTGCCACCCCTGCCTGGAGCAGGTGCCCATGCGTGTCCACCACGACCCAGCAGGCTATGGGCACTCCAAGAACTTCCAGAGCCTCACACCACAAGCACATGGCACACAGCCTTCACTGCTTGGGCTGGGAGCAAGCAGTGGGATGCCCAGGGTGGGCCCAGGAAGCAGATAGCAGGGGGTACTGAGGCAAATGAACTCCTTGGCTGAAACCTGAGCTGGCTGGTCTGGAAATAAGACGGATGTGTGTGTGTGTGTGTGTGTGTGTGTGTGTGTGTGTGTGTGTAGAGAATGGGGTATGATACAGAAAAATGTAAGTCGTAAGTCTGCTATCTTTAAACAGTATACTTTTAGGTTACTTTTTCAGATTTATTTTTCCCCCAAATGCATACAATTTTATAATAAAAATTGTTTGGATTAATTTTTTGGGGGGGAATCCACAAATGAAATGGCAAGTAAAGAATGGGCAGATGAAATATTGGTCCTCAAGTGATCAAGGTTGGCCTCACAGTGATTTTTGCTCCTCATTCCAAGCCTGGGTGGGCGCTGAAATCCCAAGACCATGCATGGGCAGGAACAGAACAAGTCCAGCATTTCTCAGCCAGCCCCCTGCAGGGGCTGATTCTCCCAGGAGGACAAGCAGCAGCCTCTGGGGCCAGGCATCTGGACTTGGCCTCTCCCACTTCCTTTTCTTGGGCCCTTGTCACAATTACGATCCCAGCTAGCCTGAGAATGCTGAATGCAAGAGGCTGGACTTTTTAATGTCCAGCCCTGGGGAGAGGCCAGGCCAGCTTCTGTTACTCTTTTTCTGCTTTGTTGCTTATTCCTATACTCACAGCCAAGCAAATATTAGCTTCTACTGCATGCATAGACTGATAGTTGGTTATCACCAATTGTCACTTACTGTAGGCTTTGCACTGATAGACATGGAAACTGGCTTGTCAGCATGCACTGTGGCAGCTTGTGTTGGTGGATGCCTGCCTTCTTATTGCTTGTTTTTCTTTTTCTCTTTGTTTTAGTTTTCTTTTTCTTTTTGCTTGCAACTAGAGAAATTCATTCTCATTTCCTCTTATTCCACACTGAGACTTGTCTATTGGTCTCCAGTGTTCTTCTGGACTGCAGTGCTGTCATTTTCTTTTACTATTCTGCAAATAAGGGAAACTAATATATTTACCAGTATTTTGTGGCAGTTTTCTTTCTGTTTCATACCAACATTCACTTAAGCCAATAAATTTCTTTCAGTTATGCACCTATATAGGTTTTTCAGATTTAATGGACTCCTATTTTATATTCCTGTTACATTCTGATACACATTATGATGCATTTGCATGGATATAATAATATATTTCCTTGACAAAACTTCTTTTAATATACCTTTCAATGAGTCCTCCATAACAGAACACCCAGATCCTCCTATGAATAGTCAACAATAAGAACGTTTTCTGCTCTGATAGGACTCAAAAGCTGGCATTTAAACCAAATATTGCAATGGGTTCTTAAGAAGACCCTGAACAAGTGAAATGGAATCAGCATTTGCTGAACATGGATGTTTCTTCGTGTGAAATATCTTATTTAACCTACAGAAAACATGAGGCTTTCTTAGAACCTAGAAGTTTGGAGCAAGGGGTGTTAGAGGGTTAGGTATACCTCGTTGTTCTCAGATCATCTGGTGAATATGAGTATGTTCTTCATTTTACCATTTTTCAAAATGTGTTGCTTTGCAATTGCTCAGTTATGCTGAAATTGGTTAGGCTTCTGAGGGTCTGTCTTACTTTTCAAGAACACTTCATAAATTCTGCAAAAAGACAACCACAGGCAAAGCAACCATTTCTTTGCCCCTCACCCCCCAATACATTATGTCCTTATCTTCTTGCATTCCTCTGCATCCTTTACACAAGCTTCCTACTTCCCAGAAGGTCACACTTGCCTTTGTGGCAGAAAAGGGGTTTGCATGGTCCACCTGGTTACACTGGAGTCCTGCTTCCCAGAAGCCCATCTGCCCGCAGGCAAAGAGGCCAGCCCACACCATGGAAGGTGGGAGAGAAAGCACAGGCACTTCTCACTGAAGGTCCTTGTGGGAGCAGGCACTGCAGGAAGCCACTGAGATGCCAGCTGGTTCTACCCTGTCTTTGCCCCTCCTCCTTCTCCTCCTCCTTTTGGTCCTCTTGGACAGATCACCTGGCCACTAAAGGCCCCAGGCTCACTGCCACACACCTGACCACAGGCCTGCAGGAAGAGGACTGTTTTCAAAGACTTTCCCAGCACACCCCTCTGCAGAGCCCTGCCTGGCCCCCACTCCCCTGGGAGCTCCCACCCACCCGCTCTCCTTCAGTTTATACCAGCATCTCAGAGAGCTGGTAAAAGTGTTTCCCATGTTCTCTACTCTCTTCTTAATTATGTGCCTCCTCTCTCCCCTATATGTCTTAAGGGCTTGTTCTAAACACATCTCTTATTTTGTGACATGCGTGGAGAGGCTGCTGCTTGGATCAAACTCGGGCTGATTCAGAGCTGTTTGGTCTTGATGTAATCCACATAAAACCAAGCTAAAGGATCTATGCTCAGCCCAGATCCTCAGGGAAGATGAGCAAAAGACTCCCCTTCTCTTTTTTCCAACACTGTTGCCCTCTTAACCGGCTTGAGTGTCTCTTGGACTCTGCAGCCTAACAGCAAAGCCATTTGTAATGTGATGCCCCATGGACCAGTCCCTCAGCCTCAGTAAGGCTGCTGCTTTAAACTGGACATCATTATTGCTGGTGGGCACCTGAGGAAGACACACTGCTCCTGGGGCAACCTACTGGAGACCACTCAGTCACTGGACCTAGATCTCAAGAGAAGGAAATCTGATTTTGTTTCCTTTTCTTTCTCTGTCAGCCATACAGGCCAGCTACACTTCCAGGGGACAGTGTAGCCATCAGAGGCTCAGAAGGATTTGGCACAAGAAAAAAATAAGCCAGGAAAACGGGGGAGCTAGTATCACATCTTCCCATGTGTCAAGTGCCAAAGTAGCACATTGTGAAAAATGTTCCTCTGAATCCCAACAGGTTATTCAGAGGGGCAGGGCAATGTGGTGGGTCTACTCTGTGGTTCTCAACTAGGGGCAGTTTGGGGAACAAGAATTGAATTATTTTCTTAAAAATAATTCAATTTCTGTATTTGTTGATTTCCTTACTTTTAAGGAAAATGCTTGGAAAAGCATCCAACAGCCTCAAAAATATGACTCTTACACATACTAGAGAGTTTTAATTCAGTAATCCTGGACCATGGTCTCCCTTGTGCTAACATGGGACCACCTGTGAGTGGTTTCATGAGATGCATTGATGCAACAAATGACCATGAAGCAAACACTGTGCCATGTGCTGCTGGGGTGGGGAGGTGCTGCTCGCACCTGGTCATGCTCCATGAACACACAGAAGGCTGGCAGGTGACCTTGAAGACAATGGGCAATTAAACAAAGAGGGATGAATGGAGAACACTGGGTACATTTTTATGGCTTTGCTGTTCCTGTTCTCATCTAGG
Organism: Ictidomys tridecemlineatus; assembly: GCF_052094955.1. Classification (NCBI taxonomy): domain Eukaryota; kingdom Metazoa; phylum Chordata; class Mammalia; order Rodentia; family Sciuridae; genus Ictidomys; species Ictidomys tridecemlineatus. The sequence continues at coordinate 102,383,867 of NC_135478.1, forward strand.
AGGAGGCAAAACCACATCGACCCATCAGCCATGGATAATGAATCAGGTTGTATTTCTCACTGAACTGTGAAATGTGTGTGTTTGGGTTGCAGAGGTTTGGAGGGGGAGAAAAAAGACAAGATACTGCTTCAGGAACAACTGACAATTCACCTCCACATTGTAGCTACAGGTACTCACCAAGGTCATGTTGAGGCTGCTCAAGTCAAAGGCATCTTGGGAAATCATAAGCAAAGGATTGTTTTAGAATTCTCTGCGACCTGGGCCTCCTGGAGTCTGTGCTTTGCAAATACCCCTTTGGCCTGGCAGGTTGTTTTCCCAGCTGCTTTCATCCACTGAAGAAAATAGAACGAGCTCCAGAAAACCACTGAGTTTCTTTGAAGGATATCTGGGTGTAGAATCCCAAATGTACAAGGAAGAACAGGCGCCCACCCTGAGTGAGTCCTTCAAGAGCACCCTATTCTCTCTTACACCTATGTAAGGTGATTTCTGTGTGCCTGAGCTTGGGGGTAAAAATGAATTCTTCATTCCTAGTATCTGTCCCTTTATTCTCAATAAGAGGATTTCCTTTCTTTCCTGTCTGTCTTCTCCCTTCCTTTCTTCCTTTTCTTTCCTCCCTGCTTCTTCTGAAATGCTCTCCTTCCTCAGGAGTCCTGGGTGCTCTGATAAAGGAGGCACATGGCCCAGGCAGACAGGCACTCTTTCTCAAAGGCTGACGCTGCCCTTGGGGAGCAGCTCATGAGCCTGCTGGAAGGACGTGGGACAGGGAGAACCTGGGGTTGGGGAGCAGGGACCCCTGGAGTCAGTGCTATTGGTTTAACAGGAAGCAGGGGCAGGAGGGGTCAGGCTCTGACTCCTGTTCCCCAAATCAGGCCAGAAAATAAAGAACCAGGGTGATAAAGAGGAGAGAGGACAGTGGATTAAAATGGGTGGGAAATGAGAAGGATGAAGAGGGCTTGGATTTCTCCTGCCCAATTCTGCAAAATTAAAACTTAAACAATAACAGGAGTCTTTTATTTCAGAACAATTCTATGGAGGGGCATCTCCTCTCTCTTAAACAGCAGCCCTAGCACCCTGCATGGAAACTCCAGCAGTAACTAGGGCAGCTGCCCTTTCTTCCCTCACCAGCTGTGCCTGGAGTCGCAGGTGCCCATCCACATGTGCAGGTGGATGTCCGTCTGTATAAGCACCTATGCCTCCTTCCCGCTCTTCTGCCGGCATTTCTTTTCAGTACATCTGGAAGAGTTCAGGATTATTCCCGAAGCCACAAGTCCCAGGCATCGGCAGAATGTGGCCAGCAATTCAGAGGGAAGGTGCTGCGCGGGCCACCTGCCTTGAGCCTCAGCAGGGCTAAAGGAAAGGAAGGGCCTCTCTGCCTGGAGTGTCCAAGGCTGGTACTTGGGACAGAACTCCCAGGGATGCGCAGCAGGAGCCTCAGTACCAGTGTAGGAAAACGGAGTTCCCACGCCATGGGAGTGCGTCCACCCAGGTAGTTCCAGCCCAGGTGAGATCTGCCCATCTCCTGCTGTCTTCCTTCTCCAGGTCGCCACCTGTGCTGCCAGGCCCATTCCCCTCTTGAGCCCCAGCCCACTCCTGCCAGGGTGCAGGCTCGGCCAATGCAGCCTTGGAGCAGAAGGATTGGTACTGACCAGAAAACCAGAGGAAACCAGAATGGGTGCCCGAGACTGCAACGTGAGAAAGGTTGTGGGGACACCAGCTGCGGCAGGGGCAGGAGCCTAGGGGGAAGCTTCCTCCTGCTCAGCCAACGTCCTGGCTGAGATCACCCACTCTAGGTTCTGAGGTTGTCCTGCAGGATACAGCCTCAGGCAGGTGTGGGCATGCGCAGGGAACAGGCCAGACTCCTGTGCTCCCACTGCCGCTCTGGCTGCGGGAACCCAAACAGAGCATATTGGGGGACCCCGGAGTGGAGAGGGGCACAGATAGGAGCACCAGGAGCATCTCTGTGCCTCTCCTCCCTGGATAGGAGGATTCCAGGGGACCACATCGCCTACCTGAAACTACCTTCCCACTGACTGCAGATCTGTGCCGGTGAGGAGCAGGGTGTGGCAGAGGGGTCGTGTCCACGGTTTACCTCCCACTTGGGGACTCTGCTGGACTCTGGGGAGGACCTGGTGAGTGTTTGCAGCTTCTTTTCCCCAAGAATAAAGGTCCTTCCTTCCTAGCACCAGTTTATTCTAACTAAGATTGAGGAATCCTACGGGAAAGCCAATCTCTGCACTGGTCCCCAGTCCCATCACACTTCGTGGTCCCCAGAGCAGATGTTGGCTCACCATAGAATGTGCACATGTGGAGCAACTCGCTGAAGGCCCAGGATGGCAGAAGTGTAAAATTGCCCATCCAGTACCTAAGGTTCAGTCCATCCAACTAGTTTGGCATTGCTGGTAGGGGTTATGGAGCCCGCTGGTGCTGGTGTACAGGCCAGGCAACTCCAGAACAGACCCAGGCTTTCCAGACTCGTGTGTCTGCAGCCAGGATGCACATGTCTTGAGTGGAGGGGATAAAGTGAGCACATCAGGCACATAGCTCAGCACCAGAAGTGCGCACACACACACACACACACACACAAAAAAAAAAAAAAAAAAAAAAAAAAAAAAAAAACCTCAGCAGCTATTATTACTGTCCTCATTACTAAGTCAAACTACCAGGGAGCAGACCCAGAGGACTCATGCAGGGAGCAGGAGGCTTCCAGGCCAAGGCACAGCAAGCACCAGGAGCCCTACAGAGTGCAGGGATCTCTGGGCTGCCCAGGAGAGAGCTCACCTGCCAGGGCTGCAGCTCTGTTTATTCTTCTGTGGCTACTGGGGGTGAAAGGGCAGCAAGATCATTTTTCTACTTTTTGTGCAGGGGCAAGGTCTCTGCATGGTTCTAGCTGAGCCCAGTGAGACCTGGAGGCTCAGTGCTACACAGGGCACAGATTTCCCCCAGTCTCTCCCCAGCACCCAACACTGATCTACCTAGCACTATCCTCCATCAATCTATCTAATCCTCTTTGAGCTCAGTTGAAAATTAATGGGAGGGACATACTATCATTTTAGGTGAAGAATTATTGCTTTTCACAAGTCACAGGAAGCCTGAGATTCTAGGGCAAGCCACTCTCCTTGCGATGGTGGGGTTCCCCAAGAAGAAAACAAAACCTTTTTCTTCTGTTCTTTCAAAATAATGACATTTTATCTTGCCAGTTCCAGGGAGGCATTTTTGTCTTGCCAGCTCCAGGACATAGCAAGAGACCCAGTGTGAGCAGAAGAAAGGAGCTGAGCAGACAGAGAGGCAGGGCTGTGGAGGGCACAGCCAGGTGGTCAAGTTTCCCAAGAAGGTCTGCTCTGAAGCAGACCTGGGTGAGGAGAGGGAGGAGCCCATGGTACTGATGGGACCCACGAAGGGGAGGCAGGGCCAGTGCCAGAGCTCAGAGATGGGACTGAGTGAGACTGAGAAGGATAAAAGAAATAAAAACTAGGTGGAAAGGAGGCACAAAAGAAGGACAAGGAAAAACAATTTAATTCAGAGTTCCATATGTCTTTTCAGGCTTATTAATCCCTAAGTCATTCTCACTCCCAGGCCCGGGACATCTGTTAGATCTACCTTGTGCACTGTTAATTAACCCTCCAATAAATAGATTAAGCCAAGACAGCTATCTTGAGAACCTATAACTTAGGGCAAGTTTCTAGAACCATCTGTTGACCAGGTAATGAAGACCACATCAGTATCATTAAAGATTGACCAGACCACCATAAATCATCTTGAAATCTCAGGACTGTCAGTCCTACATAGCTTTCCATATCCACCACTCATCAAGTTTCTGTTAAAAGAAAGGCAGGAACCACAAAAACAAACAATAACCCTCTCTTTTAAGATGACCCTCATTCTCCATTGAATGTCATCTACTTTCCTAAATAAACCTCTATATATCTGACTGGCATGAACTGAAACTTCTTTCCATCACATAAGCCAAGGATCCCTCTTTCACAGAATTTCCAGGACCCTTACCAGGAAACAGCTCTTCTTTAGGACAGGATGAGGGAGGCTGAAAAAGAAACCACCAGTGATGTCTGGGGTGCTGTGTGTCCTAGACTCAATTTTTCCCAGAGCCCATCCTACATCTTCTTGGTCATGAACATCTCTGAGGCTTAGCTGGGCATTGGACCTCCCAAGTTACAGTTGCCCCAAGGGTCTCTGTAGCTGGGTAGGTGTGTCCTAAGTGGTGATATATAAGCAGCACCAGCACTAGAGGATCCCAGGACGTGGACGTCATCTTTCTAACATATTACTGTAGCCACATTTGTGAAAGAGCTACCAGAGAGACTCCCTGGAGGCTCAGTGCCCACAATTCTGTCGGGACCTGATTATACAGGCATATTCTGCCTACCATGTGCAGATGCCTAGGAGGAAAGCAGTCATGCTGAAAAAACTGCAGTTTGCACAAGAGTTTAGGCACACAGCACCAATCCCATTAGTTAGGGGATGCTGAGAACCCTCATGAGACCCAAGTCCCCACACTGCAGCCAAGGGTCAACCTTGCAGGCAGCCTTTCTGAGGATGGCTGCCTCAAACCTGTGCTGTGTGTACCTTTTGCCAAACATATGACCATTTTTAGTTGGTCAAAGATCAAATCCAGGGGGTTACATAAATATTTTGATTTGCATAAACCAATCAGGGTCACTCCTATGTAGGGGGGACTATTTCACAAACCATGATGGCTGGAGTGAGGGGTGCTGTGAATTGTCCCCAAGGAAAGTCAGGGTACTGTTGGAGGAAAAGGTAAAGCACTATTTGAGAGCATGTATGGGGGTGATTGACAAACACCCAGCAGTAAGAAAAGGACTTCTTGTCCTTGAGTAGGTTTGAAAACATTACAGATAATTAATTTATAATTAATTTACATGGCTATTGCTTGTAGTGAAAGGATGTTTTCCTTGTGTTTTTGGAATTGGGCTCAGCAATTCCTATTGAAGATTCTGCAGAAAAGCTTATCTGCCCTCCTCAGTGACCATTTAACAATAAGGAAGTCAAAAGCTGAGACGGAATCCAGGCAGGAGTCCCAATGCCATGACAACCCGTGTGGCCAACATCATTTTAATGCTTTTTCACTGGGACAGCTCTGTGCTGGGCTTTGGGAAGAGTGTGGCTGAGAAGACTGAAGACACTGAAGACACCGGGGCACATACTGTGTCCCCACGTAGCAGGGGATGCAGTGGATGCTCCCAGTGCAGCATTCTGTGTCCATCGAGGGTCCTACCTGGGCTGGTGCCAAGCAGAAAGCAGGGTCCTCATGCTGGTTATTTCCTGCCTCTCTGACCACCCCTGCATTGTCCTCGCAGGTGAGTCATATCCAGGGCTCTGACAGGGTAGTGCCCTTGAAATCTCAGTGAACTCTGACACTAATGAGCACTCCCTCCTTGACACTCTCTGCTGGGCTTCTCATGCTCCCATCCTAGGACCCACTTCTACTTACAGTGTTAAGAATCACACCAGAAATAAAGTGCTTTTATTTGTACCAATGAATATTCACCATGTTAGAAATTTAAGTGGACAAATGTTACCAAGTTTTTTCTTCATTCTGATGCAATGTCACACATCCTGTGGCCTCTGCCTGCCGCCTCTGGAAATCTCCATTCTGCACTCAGAGGCAATGAGAATGAACAGGCAAAAAGGTTGCCCCCACATCCACTCAGGGGTAGTTTAGAGGACCCCCCTTAGCAGTGCTGGGAACTCCAGGAGGAGCGACCCTTGAGAATCACGGTTCCACATTATTCCTGTGGCTTTCCTGACAGTGTGGGCTGTTTTTCCTCCTGATTACCTGGTCATTTCTCTCAGTATTGGAGGCTTCATGATTTGACAATGGTGAGTGCTGTCCCTGATGTTCCAGGTCTGCCTTCATTGGGTGTTTTCTTCTCAGGTCACTCCTTTCTTAAGGCTGAGATCAACATCTCTCTTCATAAAGTCCCAATTTCTCTCTAGCGTGGAGATCTAGGGGACTGCAGACACCATGGCACATACTATGTCCCCAGAGAGCAGGGCATTCAGTGGACGCTCTCAGTGCAGCCATTTGAGCTTCAAATATGTGAGTATTGTCTTTGTTGGCACCTTGGTCCCCAGGTGCCCCTGCCATCTACCCCTTCTTTCCACCTTCATGGTTATTCTTGCAGAACAACTGAGCAGCCCTAGCCAGCCTTACTTCATGCCCTTACCAGCTCTCAATCCATTCTCCACCCCAGCAGGGAGGTCTTCTCAGCCACGACGAGACCATTCCAGCAGCTTCTATTCCCCTGGAAGGAGGCCGAGCACTGTGGAGTGCTTGGTGGCCATCATGACAGGCACTCATGGCATTGCCTCTCTCCATCCTAGACTGTGGTTTGCTTCCTCTCATGAGCAGTTATTTTAGGCTTGCTCAACTCCCGGGCTCTCAGGATGCACATGTGTTCCAGTGTCCTTTATGCATATTCATTATTTATTTATTTATTTTGCTGTACCCCACCAGGGCAACTCAGCTCTGTACTCTTCCAGGAAATGGTCTTCATGCTTCAGGCATCTAGAGGTTTTTTTTCTCTCAGAGGGGAGAAAGCTTTCAGTAGTTCCAGAGGAGTCAAGGAAATGGCATGATCTTGTGGGGTTGCCCCTTGGGCCCATGCCACTCCTGGATCCATGGTGTGGCTGGGCTCTCCACTGGTGGAGTGCTCCAATGTCTCAATCTGAGTCATATACCCACACTTGGAACCAAGGCTGGGGTGGGGTTAGCCTTATCCAGGCCATGGGGACTGAAAATGGGAAAGAGGTGGGCCTAGGGGTAAATCAGGGCTCTTGCCATAGATAAGAGGTATGGATGTGGAAGATGAAGAACCACAGAAACCAGGTATGAACCACAGAACCAGGTACTCCTGTTGCTGTTTTAATCTCCTGTTGCCTGACATCAATATTTCTCACCCATATTCCTGCATGTGACATTCTTCTGTCCTCCCCCATTGTGAACATCCATGCACATCTCATTAACTTCTTATCCCTCAAGACCAGCTCACCCTTGTGCCTTCCCAGGGAAGTCACTGTCATTTCTCCTCTTGGTCTGCCTTCCACGTGCCATGTACACCCATGTGCACCATGGTGCAGCACATGCTGCATCTTTCCTTTGGGTTTAGCGTCCCCACCAGGGCAGCTTACAAGCAAACACCACTTGTTCATTTCTACCTCCCCAGCAAGCAAACAGCCAAGGCCTAGCACAAAGCAAAGACCTCATTCAGCCTGGGGAGTTGGGCCTTGATTTGGTCTCCCAGGATCCTCTGAGACTTGTTCAAACTGTTCCAAGTATAACTTTGGGTGGGAGACTTCTGGAGCCCATGAGAGAATTGAACCATGTGTAAATTTTTTCCTCTTGAACTCAACAAAATAGGATAAAGTGATTAGTGACTGGATCTATTTGAAATGGTCCATCTAGGAAAACAAAACTCCTTCCAGGTATTTTATCAGAAAGAATACAGTAAAGAAATTAATTATCTAGGTACATGAAAATCTCTCATAGGCATCTTCTTATTTGGTAGGTAATTTTGATGACCTTTTTCTAATACTCATGTATATTTATTTCAAATTGGATAGATTGGAGATGGTTTAAATGAGAAAGGAAAACACACTAACAATGTTGGCAGTCCTGCCACAATCTGAGTGGGAGGCAGCCCAGGCCTGCCATGGCCCACTTTATGCCAAGAGAGGCCACAGAACCCTACTGAGGCTCAGTGTTTTCTGTGTTAAATGGGATTCCACACACTAACCACCCACCAGAAACGTGCCATGAGATAACCCAATAGTATGACCTCACTGCTCACTGCATCCTATTTTGTTTCCTTCAAAGATACTGTTAATACCTAAAGTTAAGGACTGTGGGGTTCGTAGTGGCAGAGCTCTTTCCCAGCATGCAAGAAGCTCTGAGTTCCATTCCAGCATTGCAAAATAAAAACTGTCCTTTATGCTTGTTCATTATTTATTTATTTTTTTGCTAACCATCAATTCCAGGCGAAGAAGTACCAAAAGGTTAAATGTTGGGTGGTGTTCAATGATAAAATAACCCCGACTGCTAAAAGCAGCTAGTCTACTTGAAGGTGGAGTGACAATTGGGTGAGGTTCTATTGCTAGAGCCCTGATACTCCAACCACTTGGTAGGCGCTCCATCCATAGCAGTAAGCATCCCAGGTAAGGTGACCATGGTAAGGGGGCTGCCAGGGAAATGGAACCACAGAAGTTCTGCCTTCATCAGAACATTCAGAAGTAGAAAGAGAAACAAATGCTCTGGTTCTTCCTTCTTCCCATCTTCGTCTTGCACCAGTGCCATTAGCTTGGTAGAACCTGCCAAGGGCAGAGCACAAGAGAGATGGGAGACACAGTTCTGCATGAGACCCAACAGGGCAGATGGCTGGGACCTGACAGCAAACTGGAAGTTGACAGCCACAGGGGGCTTTTTGGAAGCAAGTCTTGTCAGAAGTGTGACCTTTTGGGGTCAGGATTCAGCTAGAACTTAGGAGAGGAAGAAGGATGGGCCTCTAGGAACTCCCTCCTCTGTGGGAAAGCCACAGTGGTGTCCACTTCATATCAGCAGGTGGGAGAGAACCTTTCTGAGGGTGGTGTGCAAGCTGATGGAAGACTGTAGTCCCTGCTCTTCTAGGACACCTCCACACTGAGCGCAGAGCAAGAGAGCCAGGAGGAGAGCATCAAGGGAAAATGCAGTCCAGATTAGGAGTGGCTGTCAGACCGGAGTGGCTGGCAGGGAGCCTAAGAGGCCGCATGCAGGGTTTTTCCCTGTGATCAACATGATAGAAAAAACTAACCCCCGTGATGCATATAAATGTACTCACAGAGGCTCCTGCATGATTTTGGTGGGGAACAACATGGACTTGGGAGTTCATGTTCTCAGTAATTCCCCTCAGGGGCACTCAGGAACTTAATAAGTCATTGACCTTGCTGGAGGATTTCAGAAGAAGTCTGTCCAGGTTCCACTGGGGATCTCCTGAGCTTGTCTCTCCATACTGAAATTGTTTGTGTGGGTCCCAGAATGGCCTCAGCTGCAGGGATGCCACAGGCTCTCTTCTCCAATTGGTCATGTGATGGGTAATCTGCTTCTCAGAGATGTGTGGAGGGCCTGAAGCAGCCACATCCCCTTCAGCACTCTGAGCTGGTATCCTGCCGGCTTCCAACACCATGTGAGTGGCTCCCTTCCAGGGGCCATTATTTTCTCCAGAAGCTCTCTTAGAGGTTTCTCAGGAGCTGGCTTCTCTTGGCTCCTGGAGGATTCTTTCCCACAGAGTGTCTGGGAGCCTTGCAGATTCACTCTATCTTTCCCTGAACCTGCAAACTTGAGCCCCTCTGAAGCTCATGACCAGGGCAGTAATGAAAGGCCCCATTGAGCTGGGCCTCATTAAGACTTTTCTGCTCTCTCCTCCCATGACATCTTTTATTCAGCTGGGTGCTGACGAGCAATCTGGGAAATTAGAGAGCTGAACAGTGCCTTATTTCACACCAGAAAGTGCATAGCAATGGTGACTACATGGGCTGATGGAATAAAGAATGACACTATCACTCTGGATTTTGAATGGGAGAGAGGGGTGTTGGCTCATGAAGCTATTATGCATTCCTCAAGACATGTTCCCAGGGCTCCATAAAATGCTCCTATATTCACATATATTTTGTTGCAATCTGGCCCTTGGTCAAAATGAGGCCCTGGCAATTGATGTTTATGGCTTTCCATATAAGCTTTCAGACAAAATTTACACTGCATTTTACTGCAGCTATTTCACATAAAGCAGGGGATTTTGCCACAAAAATGAAGAGAATAAACTGCATTCTTAAGTTTCTTATAAATCAATATTTGAGGTATAAAAGTATCTATATAAAAGATAAAGGAGCAACAAACACATCTAGGATGGAAAGAAAGCCTATTTAAGCTTTGCTTTTCCTCTAAGTTGCCTTTCGTATCTGGAATGCAGTCAGCATTTTAATTTTAGGAGAAGATAAGACTTGAGTATCTCACCCCAGATCTGGTCAGCAGTGACTTGTCCAGCTTCAGCCGAAGGGGACGTTGCACAGGGCATTCTAAAGACTAAAGACTGCTTCCACTAGCCCACCTTGATGGCTGATTGGACAGGGGAACATAAATCAATACTGTGTTGGATTTCCCCAGATTCTTTACTCATAATGCCTCTGCAAGACTCTGCATTTTCAACATAAATTGCAACTGATAATTCTAAGAAAGATCTCCTAAGGTTTCTAAGAAAGATCTCCTCCTCTCAGCTTTCATTCAAATCCTGCCCAATCAATATGGTCACATTTCTGATAGGCCTTGTTACTGAATATCCCCAACAAAAGTCAAACATAAGTGACGTAAGTATATGCAACTATATAAATTTCCACATATACATGCACACTTACATGAAGACTTTTAATAGCTTGAGTTAATTTATATAGCTTTCTTTTATGTCTACTTTCCATATAACACATCATAAACATTTCTAATGACATTTTATTATTTTTAAGTCACAGTTGTGATGATGATTTAATATCCCATACATAATACGTCTGAACCATATTTACTTAATAATTTTTAATGATGGATACTTAGGTTGCTTTCAAAAGCTTATTGCTGTCATAAATAATGCTTACCATGAACATCTTTGCCCATCTATCTCCTTCCCAAATCTTTATAATTTCCTTAGAATGTGTGTCTAGATGATGAATCATTGGGCACAGGCATGTTTATATCTCTCAAAGCTCAGCTTCCTAAGGCTCTATTTTTGGCAACTGTGTCCTTCCCCCCAAGTAAGTCAGCTCTATGTCCATGTCTGCCTTGATCTCTGTTGTTTCCCTGGGGCCCAACATTGTTACAGATACATAGGTGATTTAAATAGGATTAAATAAATGGAGATAGAAATAAACCCTTCCCTACCCCTTGCTCGGTGGAGCACAGCACAGCTCCAGCCCTCCACTGCAACACTAGGTGACAATTTGCTCTATAAGAGCTTTTTAGGAAGAAAGGGTGTGTGATCTGTCACTCCCTGCATGTGCACCCCTCTTATGGCATCTGAATGACAGCTTTGTTCCCTTAGGGAAAGGACAGCTCATTATGGACAGCCCTGAGAAAAAGCTGAAGACATAAATCAATAGAAAATTACATCTCCCAGAACTACCAAAGTGCTGCAGAATAAATATAGCCAGGAATCGGAGCTGAGAAGTGGACATTAATCTTTCTTTTCATCTTCCAGTCATACCATTTTGCAAAAACCACCCTCAGATTTCACTTCTTGAATTGGTGGGAACATCTGGTGGGCCAGGGAAGAACTGTGACTATTGCAGTGTGGTATATTTTGGGGCAGGAGAGCAATTCCTGTTCTTTTCTGGCTGACTTGCCAATCCTGCTTCCTGGAGAGATGCTGCAGGTAAGAACGCATGGCATCTTTGTTCTGTTTTCCATTTGATTGGCACACACATCTGGGGCTTCTTCCCAACTACCTGCCTACTCTCTAATGCAGTGTGTGGTAGATGAAAAACAGGAACATAGTAAAACCAATTAGATGGAGAAAAATGGACATCCATCCCTCTGTTGAATATGGATATGTGTGTGTGTCTATTAGTCACTGTGATCAAAAGACCTGACCAGAATAATTTGAGAGGAGAAAAAGTTTATTTGGCTCATGATTTCAGAGATCACAGTCCATAGATGGTTGACTCCATTGCTCTGGCTCAAGGTGAGGCAGAACATCATGGTGGAAGGGCATTGTGGAGGAAAGCAGCTCAGGATGCGGGACCAGTGAGCAGAAAGAGACTAAGCAGGTCACCAGGCACTAGGTACATTCCCAAAGGCATGCCCACAGCAACCCACCTTCTCCAGGGACATCTGCCTGCCTATGTTCTCACCAAGTTAATCTATTCAAGTGGATTGATGCACTGATTACATTAAGGCTGGTAACACAATCATTTCCTCTGGATGTTCCAGTAGTGCCTCACACATGAGCTTTTGGGGGACACCTCATATCTGAACTACACACTATACAACACAGACTTATAATTTTTAAATTTTACATTTATTAAGGTATTATGAGCATGTTTTGAGTCTGTCAAGACGGCTATACCCCATTTATACAGCTGCTTATTCCACTTTATAAAGTAGATCACAATTTATTTATACACATTCTCATTGGCATTTAATAGTGATTATTAATTAAAAGTAATAGCAAGTAATATTTTTATTTATATGTCCTAGTGACTCAACTAAGTTCTTTTGGGCGGAGGGTAGGGGGGGTACCAAGGTTTGAATCCAGGGCTGCGTAACCACTAAGCTATATAACCAGCCCTTTTTATTTTGAGACAGGATCTCCTAAGTTGCTGAGGCTGGCCTTGAACTTGTGATGCTCTGGCCTCAGGCTCTGGAGCTGCTGGAATTTCAGGCATGCACCACTGTGTCCACTGCTCAGCCTAGTTCTTTAATACAGTAACTCACATGACACAAATAACCCAGAGGAGCATATTATCATTCCATGTTTTACATGAGGAAACTTCAGTCCTAGGGAAATTTAGGTCAAGACTGCTCAGCTAATCAATACCAGATTCACATTCGTGGACCAGGTTGTAGCACATTTGCTGTTTATTTTGGTATGATTATAAATGCCACCACAGTTATCCCTGTGCCTCAGTCTTCATGCAGCTTTAGTCATATCTGTGAAGGAGATTTACAGATGTGCAAATGCCGTCAAATGCAGGGCTCTCATTTTAATGAAAACTATGGAGGTGTCTGAAAGTCTCCAAGTGCAGTTTCCAAAGTGCATATGACACAAAGGGCTGACAGAAATAAGTGTAAATATTCAACTTCTGAAGAACTGGCATGTCATGTGTGGCAGCTGAGATGCTGAATAATAGTCCAGACTGGTGGACAAATTATTGTGCGTACGGTTTAATGACAGATGCTAAGTGATCACTCTTAGCATTTGGTTTTGCTTTTCTCCAAGCCAAGACAGAGTCCACACTTTCCCTCAGGAAGCAATTACTGTGTAGCTGGTCCACTAGTCAAAGGTAAACTGAACTTTCCTCTTTTTTGCCTATCTTTTATAGAAGTCATTGGAGAACACACTGCATGTGAATTATTTCACTGCTGGTGAGGGTTTGGTGGCCAACGTGAAACTGGCTGGAGGTGGCAGGTGGACATCATCTTGTATGCACTGCATGAATTACCTTTCCTTTATCGATTCTGCAATGAGTGAGGGATCACGGATTGCATTGGTGGTTTTCCTTGTTTCTGACCCTCTTCACTCACTTTCCCATCTGTCATGAAGAATGATTTTTCTTCCAAGAGGCCAACCAGGATGTCCTGAGGAACTTCCATCTATAAGCCGTGGCAGAGTTTTTGTTCCCTGAACCAAGAGCCGTGCCATCCTGCCTGTGGCTCATTTCATGTGAAAAGAGGATCCAAACAGGAACTCATGTTGGCTTCCATGTTCTTTGAATACATGAGGGATTTTACTATTAGATGTTAAAATTCACATTTTCATTTTGAATAAACGTTCTTATTTTGGAATGATTTTAAATTTACACAGAAGTTGCAAAGATGGTGCACATTGTCTCCTTAGACCTCTTGTCCAGGCTCCCTGTTTCCAACATTCTGTATAACCCTGGTAGACTTGCCTCATAAACCAACAGCTTCACAGTATGGATAGCTAAGCTTCAGCCTTCCTTGGGCATCCACATTTCCCACTCAGGTTCTCTTTCTGTTCTCAGATTGGGTGCTGGCCACATAGTGCCCCTAAGTCAGATCTCCTCAAACTCCTCTGGCCTACGGCAGCTTCTTGGTCTGTCTTTGCTTACAAAGTTTCTGATAGTCTTGAGGAATACTAGCCAGCTATTTTGTAGAATGTTGTGGGTTTGTGTATGTTTTCCTTAAGGTTAGACTAGAGGGTGAATTTTTGTGAGAAAGCTACAGATGGCATGTAGGCAAATGAGTAGGACTATGAATATAAAACTATAAGCACTGGAGTTTGAACTTCACAAACTTTTTATGTCATACACTACTCTTTTTCATTTTATCGCTATTTAAAAATATCTAAAAAGTTCTCTAGTTAACAGAATGGATGAAACTAAAAAGTTCTGATTTGGCCCACAGGGCATTTTTGCTGGCAATTGGAAGGAAAGAACTTCACCTTCACTGTTTATTGAACTGGAGAAAAGGAAATCCATAATACTTGGCTATACAAATTCTATTTATGGGGTAAGAAAGCAGCTGTCTTATGGTTTAGAGGTTAACTGTTATTGTAAGTTTATGCCTATTTAAACCAGACAGTCTGTACTGTCTGGTTATGAAGTTTTATTTATTAATTTGTTTTGATGCAAAGGCCTTAATTGTCAGGGTTGCTTTTATCTATGGTAACAGGGTGGGACTTAGAGAAAGTGGTAGGTTCAGTTGGTGTAGCTGGCATGATTAAAGCACCTTTCAAGTTTCTGTAAGTTATTAGCTGCTGTCTCCCTGGCCACATAAACCTTGTTCCCAAAGTTACCAGGTTTTAGTGTGACTTTTGTCTTAGGTTTGTCTTAAAGTGTCAAACCCTAAGACAGGAGCTGGCAGACAGGGAACTCCCATGCCACTCTGCTCTAGTTGCCTGTATGGCAGCAGCCTGCTTTCCTATGGGGACCTGGACTGCACACCACCTCCTCTCCCCTTTGCCTCTCCATTCCAGGCATGCTGTGCCTTCCCAATATTGATAGAGTCTGGAAAAATATGTCTAGCACAGTGTTTCCATCACATGTGCAGCTAATGTTCGGGATTAAGTGATCCCAATTAGGAAAACAGCAACTGCTCTGAAGATTTTGGAATCTTTGGAATCTCAGCTAGAGAGGAAGAAGAAGAGAAAAAAGAACAGGCCTCACCCACCTTGATGTGTGCCTGACAAGCCTGTTCTCTTCCAGCTCTGTGCCTGCTCAGGTGCCTCCCATGGGTACCTGTACTGGCATCCCCATTTCATGGCTCATATACTGTGGACAAATTCCTTAAATTTGTCCTACTAGATAACATGAAAATTATATTACCCCCAGAAGGTTTTGTGAGGATCATGTGAGATGATGTGCATCAAAATGCTTTGAAAAGCATCAAGTCCTAGAGAAACATCCAGCATGGACATACTAGTGGTGACTGAGTGAGGAGTCTGTGCTTTCTTCCATGCAACCAGGACACTTTCATTCTGTTATAGTTAGTGTTATACCTGTGCCAGCTTGTTGAAGCAGGTGTTGATGTGCAGAGATGCTGGGCTTGGTCCCATATGGCCAGCTGATTTAATTCATTCCATAGCAGTCTAAGCTGACAATAGCCCAGTTGGATGAGGGGTAAGGCTGGTGCCTAAGCCTCTCCCCACTTTGGAATGGCTTCAAGCCCACCCCTCCAAGATGGTGGGTCATGTGAAATGAGCACATCTTTTAGAATTAAAGCACAGCTGCATGTCCACTGCTCTTTCCTTTAAAGTTACTACGCAGCTCTGGACTTGACTCTCCACTGATAATACTCAAGAACTAGAACTGCTAAGTCTGTTTTAAATCTGGTCATTAACGTCAGTTTTGCTTACAGTAATGGCTTCTCAAGGGAAAGATGCATGCATTATTAAATGTTGCTTAAAAGAAGAAAAATGTTTTGGGTTGGTTAAAAATTCTTTGATTGCAAATTATAGAAAAGTCTACATAAAATGGGTACAAGAGAAAAGTGATTTAATGCTTCCTAGAAAAGCCCAGGAATAGCAGGGCCAATTTATCAAGTAGTTCCTATGGGCCCACTGTATTATAAAGAGGTTCCTTTAAAAAAAAAAAAAAATATATATATATATATATATATATATATAGAGAGAGAGAGAGAGAGAGAGATACATAAACACATATACACACATTTATATGTGAATATACACCAATATATGTATATACATTTATTTATTTTAATACAGAAGGGAGCCTGGAACACCCCAGTCATATTGCAGCCCTATCTGCTGTGAGGTCCTTGCCTTCCTCTCCCGCTCTCCTTCCTCTCAGCCGTGCTGCCTACATTGGCAAAGGTCTCTTGTCTCCTCTGTGGTCACTCCCCTGTCCGCCCCTTCACTGGTGCCTTACCCTGTGCTTTCTCCGTAGCTCAAGCGTGCACCTGTTCCCGGGCTCGTGCGTTCTGTCTTCCCTCCATCTCAAGCTCTTTTTCTTCAGATCACTTCCTCCCTTTCTCCAGGAGTGAGGGCAGCCCCTAGAAAGGCTTTCCTTCATCAAACAGCGATAACAGACGGGCGAGTGAAAGACGGGCACACACCCTGGACACCACTTCCTCAAGAGGCCAGTTCCCTGGGGTAAAGATCAGGCTCTCTCACGCGGAAGACCTGAGCACGTCTTCTTTATTCTCATTGGCTCACCCTGTGTCACATGCCTATGCATTAACCAATCACTGTGGAAAGAGGTAGTGAGTCTCATTGGCTCTGCCTTGGTCACATGCCCACTCCTGAGCCAATCGCTGTAGAGAGAGGACCTGACTGACTGTTGGACTTGGTTCAGGAATGAGGCTTCTTCTCTTGGTGTTGGGCGCCAGGTGCAGGCGTCAAGGGACAGTTCTCCAGTGTGAATAAGGTACACTTACCAGAAATGAGTGGGGGGGGGGCGTCATGTGTATCTGAGGATACATTCAGTTTCTCACTCCAGAATGTTCCTTGGGATAGTTTGGTGGGTCGTGTACCCTCCACACCTTGATTCTGGCAGTTTTCCACGCACTCCATTTCTCAGGAGTTCGGCCAGTCTCTCATGGGTAGATTTCTAAACCATATGTTTTTTTTTTTCTTAAAATGGATTAAGCATCATTGTCTGCTTAAAAATGGTTTGAAATTTAAGAAAATAATAAATGGCTTGTGAGCAACAGAGAACATGCAGGAATGTGGAAAGGACAACATTGTGACCTAGTTGAAGAGAAGTTATTCCGATGAGAAGAAGAGTGCCCAGGAGCCCAGCACCCACTTCTTACAGCTGAAGAGTGGCTGTTATCACAATAAGACACATGGCCATCACCTGGTGGCCACTGCTCTGCAGAGTTCATCAAGGATCTGCTATAGCACTGTGAGGGAGAGGGAGTCTTCCCAAGGATGTTTGCAGGGTCTAAATCACCTAAAATACTGCTAGACAAAATATGCAGGGGACTCTTGCAAACCAATAAGAAAAAGACAAGTCTTGTAAGCACACTGGTGGGAGGGAGATTTCTGCAGTGTTGGGTCTCAGGGATGAATTTCTCATTTATTGCCCCAACCTGGGTGCCCCAGGGGAGAATAGAGAGGTAAAAGTGTGTCATTGGTGAAGTATGGAACTTGGCACATGAGTTGAAGCATGGCATACAAGTTAGAAACAAACAAACAAAAAAATAGGTTTCAAAATGGCAATGTGGATAGATTTCTAAAAAGGTATATACTGAGTGAAGAAGGAAATGTCATGAACACACTGTCTACCCCACATATGGTGATGTTTATTTTGCCAGAACATATGCAAAGCACCATGCCTATAGTAAAATAGGTGTTAATATGTTAAAGTGCTTGCCTACAAGTGATGAACATGGAAAATGATTTTTTTTTCAAATGGTTGAGCCATTTGAAATCACCAGTATTTGATGCTTTGTCCCACAAAACTGCAATTTCATATGTTCAACATAATTAGTAAACAAGAAATCTTACTTGGAGTAATAATAATAATGTTCCCTGCAAGAAATGAAATTAAGTTAGCCTGTACACCTGAGTTCAAAAAAACAAAATTAAGTGCAAACTTTCTTTTTAATATGCATTTCCTGGACTTGATCTCTCTACATGATTTCATCCTGCTGCTAAATATTGTAGCATGGTCCAAAGAGCAGAAGAACTTGCTTGCTGTCCCAGAGAGACACCCCTGAGCAAATGCTGGCTGGCTAGTGACTGAGCTGTTTCTCCTGTGGATTCAAAATCACCATGTTAAGTATCAGCTCCTGAATAGGAGTAACAGAGTAACCTATAGGGTGTGGGGTAGGTGTATTAATTGTCTGGGTCAGGGAGAGAGCTTTATTCCAGGGCGCTCACAGATACGGGCAGAACTCAAGGAAGAGCTACTAAAAGATGGCGTTTTCATGTTAGGTGGATCTGTCTCCTCACTTCCTGTGAGCTGTGGCAAGGGACATCTGTAGAAGTCCTGTGTTTTGGGAAGCAGTGACCACAGGCAGCAAGGATAGTTTGCTGGGATGGAGCAGAGGGTAGCCTGATATTTTTATATGCACTGAATTTTATGAATGCAACTTTGGCCAGTTTCTTCCTACCAGAGGCTTAGTTTCCATCTTTATGAAAAGTGTGGGTTGGATCAATTGCAGTCCAAAGACCACCAGATGCTGAAGCTGAGGTTGGGGCTAGAAGAGGCTCTGCTTGTCAGTCGGTGTAGTAGATACAAGGAGGACTTGAGAACAGTGATCAGCAGCTGGCCAGCCTCTGCTCTGCTCCTTGGTCTAGCTGCCTTGACACTGGCCCAGGGTCCCATCTGTCTATTACTGGAATAGGCTTCAGCCCCCTGCTTCTGTTTCTTCACCTGTGAAATAGTTTTTTTAAGAAGCAGTGTTTGTCTCAGGTACTGGGTCTGGCGTTCTGTGAACGAACATAATGATAGTTATTTTATACTTGAAAGCATTTTTTTGTGTGTGTGAGAGAACGTGTAATGTTTCCAATAGTTACTGGTGAATTGAAAAGTATGTTGTTTAATGATCTATTTTCCATTTGCATTTCATCTATAATAAATTGTCTCTATATTCTTTCCACATTTTTCCTCTTTGGTTTATATTTTTTCCTATTCTAAAGAATATTATGGCATTAACCTTTGTTTTTCCTGGTACCTATGTGGTTTTATAAATATTGCTATTAAGAAGCACAGTTTAGTTCCTGTTCTTTGACTGGGATGGCTTTATGGTGGCTTTGATCTATAGAAAGGGGTGAAACTGGCATTAAAGCACTTTTGATCCTTGGTAGCAAGGGATCTTGTCCTTTTGGTCCCCTTTGGATTGTCTCTTCCCTGGAGAAAAACACTAGCCTTGCCTTCTTGAGGCTTAGAAGCCATATGAGAAAGAGGCTTGGCCAGCACGAGTCTCTGTATTGGACTACCCAATGACAATAGTCCAGTTGACCCCAGGAGACTTGTCACAAGATCCACCAAGCTGAGCACAACACACATATCTGACTCCAGATACAGCAAATACAATGGCTGTTACAGCCACTCCGTCTTTTGGTGTTTGTCATACAGTTTAGATAACACCATACACACACACACACACACACACACACACTCCCCCTGTGTCTGTACATATGCATTTTTAATTACCACAGATTGGAGGGGAGATCACTGAGGTTTAGAGGGTACATTTTAACCTTCATTTCATGCGTCTCCTTGTTTGAGTTTTTCCAATAAGCAGTAGTAGTTTTTCTTCATAAGAAAGCGGTCTTAGAGGGCAGAGGGTAGAGTGAGGGCTGTCAGCTGGAGCGACCTCTCCAGGCTGCAGTGAGCTGCACGGCTGCATTCTCCTGGGCTTTTCATGGTTTATTTTACACAAATTTCCTTTTTCTACCACTTGTGTCCCTGTCATTATGTCCTGTTTTCAGATGGAAGCTCCTGTTCCTGAGCTCTCCATCAACAGCCACTGACGCCTTCGCTCTCTTCCCCTTTTGGCTTTCTATACATTTATTTGCTTTTCTTTCAAGTACAGCACTCACTGCACCCATGGCATTTTATATATTTGTTTTCTTTCTTATTCATCTCTCATCTTCCCATATTCCTTTGCCCTTCTGCTCTGCCTCCTGAGAGCAGATCCCTCTTCTTTTTTCTGATTGCGTTGGACTCTGAGTAGGTGCCTTTCCTGGATGTATTCATCCACTGCGTTATTAATCATCTCAAGATGTCCACTGAGATTCTGTCCTGAGCAGAAGACCGCCCTTAATCCAAGACTCTTGCCCAGGAGGTAGAGGCTGCTGCCCAACCCACTTAACAACTAGAGCTGCATGAGTGCTCCTTGAGCTCTTCCAAAGTGGGGCTCATGTGACTGCTTCCTCAACTGAGTCTCCCGGCTTGGTTTATAGTGGCCTCTGTGGCACCTGATTCCCAGATGCTTGTGCATACCATGCTGCCACCCACCTGTCCTCCATCTCAGCTGTGGCCCTTTTCCCCTTAATGCACTCCCTCTCTGCTGTGAGGTCTCAGGTATCCAGAGCTTCTTGGTGCCCCTCAGTACTGATCTGAGTCTCATGGGAAAACATCACCTGCCCCCCACCCCACTGGAGCAGCAGTGCCCAGGTATCTCCTTGCTCACTATCTCAGCAAACGTAAGATGTGTATTGTCTCACAACCTCTGTAGGGGGACTTTCAACTTTGGAACAACCACCAAAAATACTTCCTTGTTTTCTTCTCCAGTGACCCTTCCTCTCAAAGCTCAAGGAATCTTCATTTCTCTTTTGACAGATCAATTGTCTTTTGATTGACTGAGTGTCCCTCTAAACCACTTGTGTCACAGATGTGATGATCTGGGTCTACCCACATCACTTTGCTTCCTCTAAAGTGCTCTGTTTTCTCAATCATTGTTATGCTATAGGTTTCCAAAATTGGACTTGAAGACTTTTGAAAGTCAAGAACTGATATTTGGTACTCTGTGTTTCTGTGGGAACCTTCGTGACTTCAACAGTGGACAGCAGGGCCTAAATTGAATATAGGTGAAGGAAAAATTCTAGGCACAACAGTGATTAATTTATAAAAAATATTCCATTCCATGGACAATATATTGTACCTGATAAAAGGGATCATAGTGTCAACACTGTTTTCAACCTAGATATTTCCATTTAACATGTTTTTTTGAGCATTTTTTCTTATAAGCATTTGAGTCTGTGTAGTATATATAATTCAGCATGCTTTTTAGCAAGCCTCAACTCCTCAACCAATCTAATATTGATGTACATTTAGGTTCCCCCAGTATTTGCAAATGCAAACACAGCTTCAATGAAAATCATTGCACATGTATTTTTGTGCTTTTGCAGTAGGTCTTTAAGGTCAGGACAGAAGGTGAACGCAGATGTGTTGCCAGAGTGCCTTAGGCTTTCCCTCCATGGGCAGAGTCTGTTTTCTCTCTTTAAGAAATTTGGTGGGAAGGAATACAGGAGAAGAGTTTGGAAAGGAGACCTGAGGTCAGCCAGGGAGTTGTGAACTCCAGGTATGGTCACCTACACTACTAGCAGTTCTGCCCAGGGGCTCGCCACTCAGACCTCTCAAGCCATCTCCACACCTGATGGGTGGTGGTCAGCCTTGGCCAATGGGTGCACCAGCAGGAGTTTGCCAGAGGAAAGGAGAACGAGTGGCGTGTTTCCTCCCACTTCTTCGGGCACCACAGGATGGTCTAGAAGCTCCACACCCACGTAGAGCATTAGCTGTGCTTGTGCTCTCAGAGGCTCCAACACCGCCATGTGCTCCCCTTGGCCCTTCCTGCTCAGCAGGAGTAGCAGCTTGGCCCTGATGTCAGTTTCTGGGATCCTCAACAATGTATCTTACTTTCCTTAACCTGTATACATTCCCTTCACATCTCAAAATAGTCTCTCTGTTCAATTCTGTTCCATAAATCAATTTGCACAGAATCCTGCTCATGCTGCGACTGCTCCTGACTTAGCAGGTAAAGGCATGGGGACTCTTGGCTGCCAGCAGCAGGCCAGCATGAGGAATGCCTCAGCGTGCTCACCTCTCCTTGACACCAGCTGCCTGACAGCCACTGGCAAAATGGATGGTCCTGGCCCAGCCACGCCATGCTCCGCCTGGCCTTGGAGCATCTGAAGGATGTTGGGGCTAGAGGACCATCCAGTGAATTTCCAGGCAGTTCATGAATTAGGTGCTGGTCTTTTAATATAAGTGCTTTTTATTCATTTCATACTTTATTACAGTTACTTGAAGGCATTTCCATGAACATTCAAGGTGCAATATTGTTGAAAAGTTGCTAAGGGAGTTTAATTCATTGAAATTTATTTAAGTCACAACAAGACCTGACATCCCATATCCTCTTGAATTATATTACCTCCAATGCTGCAAGTTTTTCACTTGGTTGAGCAGCAGAGAACTGACAACCCTTGAGCTCCAGTTGTTAAAGCAAAAATTGTTGGAAAATGGAATCTTTGACTATATTGGCTTAATTTAGCAAACCCATAGAACTTGGTAGAGGAAAATAAGATTAGGTATTAATAGTTAGACATTTCAGGGATTGTGTCATGAGGCCCTGTCAGTGTTCTAGAAAGATTAGGTAGACCAAAATGGAAATATTAAAGTTTTAAAAATAAATTAACCTTGTTTTTGATAGTGATTCACACTTTTGTACTTATTTCTCTATATGTTACTTAAAATAGTGTTAAAAATCAGTTTAAATTACCAAGAAAGTTAAACCACCAGTATACAGATATTGGGACTCTGCTTCATTAGGAATTTTCTGCTGTTAATTTGTTATATTAATTTCCTATTGTTACTATAATAAATCATCAAAAACCTAGTGACTTAAAACAATAAAAAACATTGCCAGTGGTTAAAAAAACTACAAGCATGGAGGGCAGAAATCCAAAGCAAGGCTCTAGGGAGCTGAGGTCAGGGTGTTCAGAGAGTCATATTCCTTCTAGAAGGTCTAAGGCACATTTGTTCTTTTTCCAGTTTCTAGACATTTTCAGTGTTCCTGGCTGTGGGACCCCTTTCTCCACCTTTAGATGCAGCAGTGCAGTGTCTTGGGACAGTATCCTTCCACTCATGTGGACCCCTGTGAGCACATGGAATCTGCCCAGAGAGTCCAGGAGAACATGCCCCTTCAGGATCCTTAACTTAGTCAAACAAAAATGCCCTTTTGCTATGGAAGACAGTGTATATACAGGTGCTGATGATGGGAACAGAGAAGCCTGGGTATCTATTATTCTGTTTATCACATATAGTGTGTGTGATATAAAACAGTCTGTATTGCAACAGTAGAGTCCAGTGGAGGAGCCAACACATTGGCTCGTGAGTTGAGAGCCCCAGGGGTGAATAGGAAACGTACCTGTGTATCTGTGTATTAGAAATAGCTCAATGGATCCTTCCACTGCTTTTTTATATTGCATTCGACACACTTTTTTTAAGTGCCCACCCTGTGAGGGTGGACATGATTCCCTTGCTCAGGTGCTCACAAGCTGCAGGGAAAAGCTGCAGCTTTGTTTTGTGACACAGGTGTGCCCATGGAGTGCCTTTGTGGGGGCACCACCCACAGCAGAAGGAACCTAAGTTATGCAGCTGTGTCCTCCTGTGAGTCCTGATGGTCTTGCCCCTTTGGGCTCCACCCACTTTCTCCAGTGTGCCTATGAGCTCCACCGAGATAGGCTGTGCCCTCTGCAGGACAGTGCCTAGTGTGGGGTGGATACAGTGGACTCCTTGTCAGGGCACTCATCTCATGGGGCATATCAGATGTCGCAGCAGATCCTGCAGGGACTGGCACAGGTGAAGGAGGTAGGAAGAGACTGGGGACCTGCACCCCTCCTCAGGGAAGTTTATCAAGCTGAGATCTGGCTCCAGCACAGCTGCATCTTCCTGTTCACACAGAACCTGAAAACCTTGTACATTGTGTGAAATCTAGATTTTAATGTTGGCAGCTTACTTGCATTGTTTTAAATTTTAGATAAAGATAGAAAAAGAAGTCGCAGGGCACTCCCTCCCTGTGTGCAACCTTTCAGTTAAAGGCCTGGGTGCAGGGGTGGGGCTGGGAGAGCTGCTGCTGACATATGGACCAGGGGACCAGGCAGCGGGCAGCCCTGTGCCCTGTGGGTATTTGTCTGCCCTCTCTCCTGGGCTGAAGCCACCTTGGCATCTGATGGCATCTCTTCTCCCTGGCTCCTGGGATGTGTGTCCCATCATCTCATCTTTTCAGGCCCCCTCTTTGTAACCCGTATGTAAATCAATTTATGAAAACCAAGGGCCAGAATTCCAAGACCCTTACTAGTACCTGTTGCTCCCTTTGGCCTGAATCAGGTGCCATACACAAATCAGTCGACTGGTGAATTTGCTGAATTCCATACGGGACAAGAAAAGGTGGATGGTGGAGATAGCCGCCCCCCCAACTGGTTGATTTAAAAGAGGAGTCACCTCTGTCACAAAATGCATCTCTGAATTCTGTAGCTCCTTGTCCTCTGCCCAGACTTGAAGCTCCCGTGGCTTAGAGCCTGGTGCAGAGCTCGGATAATAACAAGCATGTTGAAAATACTGTTGGACTACTGCAGAACACACCCCATGTGCTTCAGCCAAGAGTTTTAGGAAACATTTTGACAATTTTGAGAGAGGGAGTGGGGAAACTAAGAGTTACTGTGTATCTTTCTTCACAGCCTCTGCAAAATGGTGCCTGGCCATTTTAGGTACATAGAAATTATCTCAAATGAAGACTTTTTTCTTTTTATGGATTGGATCCTTTATCCATTGGAGTGTTGCTTTCATGCCCATCTTGGTTTCAGACAAAAAGAGGGACATTGGCTGACAGAAAAATTGGCAGAAAGCTGAAGATCTAATTTTGAATTCAAGTGGATGACACTGGAATGCCCACTGCCATGGAAGAGACTGTTTTCCCATCGATGTGGAGATGGGGAACTGGCCCTGTTTTCTGCTTGCTGGACTGGGATAGCGATGGCTTTCTGGAGTATTGGGAACATGTCCTTCAGAAGGGTCTGTCAGGTGGGCTGCGAAACACCTCCCCATGGTTTAAAGCCCAGAGCCCCACCCGGGTCATGGCATCGGGACCTTCCAGACTCTCCCATTCCCATCCCCCTTACTCATTTTGTCCCCTGATGCACCAGCCCCTACTCAGAACCCTGGAATTGGCCATCCTTTCAGAACGCCGTGACCCCAGCTGGATGGCAGTGCTCAGGCCCTGTCCTCTCCCTGCTTTAGAACCCTTGAGTTTGCACTCCACACACTGCGGTGCCCCAGGCTGGTGCTGGGCTTGGCTGTGGGACAGGCTTGGGCAGCAGCAAGTGGGCAGGTCCAGCTGTTCCCAGAGAGCTCCAGATTACAGGGAGTGTCGGCTGGCTCCTCTCATGCCTTGCCACTCCCCATGAAGAGAATTCACACCTAGCAGCATCCTGTCCTTGAAAGTGACCATGCTGGGATGACCCAGGGCAGACTTGTCCTGTGCAGTGTCACTGCAGCCTGGTGCCCCGCACTGCTGCCTATTGGCTGGTGGCTTCCTCCTTTCCATCCTCAAGCCACCCGTAACTCAAGCCTGCCGCCACCTGCACTGCTCCCAACCAGCCCAACCTCCCCTTCCCACACAGCTCACCAAGAGGAGGTGCATTTGCACTTCAGGTTTGGGCTTAGGTGTCAGTTCTTTCACGGGATGTGGTGGTGGTGCGGGGGGAGTCCTTAAGTTTCAACCTGATGGTGACCTTTCTTGGTGTTTGCTTTGTCGGGGGCTTTACTGTGTCACTCTCAGCCCTTCCTGAAGCCTGGCCTCAGAGGTCTGTGCTTGGTGCCTTTTCCACCATGGAAATGGTGCCCCTGCTTTGTTCCTCCCCATGGAGGCAGCCTGCATAGTAGTAAAATTATGGCACTAGAACCCGGGTAGAACCCCAGCTTTGCCATATGCTCGCTATGAGACCACTGTCAAGCAGTGTTCCGGGATCATCTGGCCTCGATTCTTCACCTGGGTAGTGGGTATAGTAATAGGAGGAGCTCCCTTGATCTTTATGCAGAGCACAGAACAGAGGCGTTTGATGTGCTCAGAGCTCAGGTGGACTGGGCAGCTCATGTCATCTCAGAGCTTGGGGTGGACTGGGCAGCTCATGTCATCCCAAGTGTCTCTCACAGTGTCTGCACTTGGGAACCATCATCAGCTTCTGTTGGAAGACAGACGCCTGCCACCTTCCCATGGTGACAGGTTATGGGTCATTGTCTGTGGTCTTAAGATAGAACTGTGATGGTCGGCAGACGCCTGGCCCCCTGAGGTTCCCAGATCCTTGGCACCATCCTTGGCCATGTTTTCCTCACCTGTATTTTCTAATGGAAAACATTTGTTACTTTCTGTCACTGGGACCAGATACTTGAGGTAATCACCTCAAGGGGAAAGTCTCTTCAGACTCATGGTTTCAGAGGTTTCAGCCAAGGCTGGTTGACGCCAGCTTTTGAACACTGTGGCAGGGGTGCTTGCAGACTACCTACCTCATGGTGGCCCAGGAGTCATGGAAGAAAAGAGAAAGGTCAAGGGCTTGGCCCTGGAGGCCTCCCTTCCTTCCCCAGGGCCTCCTCCTAAGCTTCCACCACCTCCCCTAGCACTGTGGGCTGGAGACGGAGCCTTGGGCACCTGGGCTTTTTCGGGGGGCAGTGGAGATCCCAACTGGCACAGCGTCCTGCTGAATAAGCTGCGGGGTCTCTCTTGGGCAGGTGGTGGGCAGATATCCTGCTGCTCAGGTGGACAACAGGAGACAGCTTGCAGGAGAGACAGCTCCTCCTAAAGAGCAGGGCTGATCTGTGTGTGCCTGGGGAGGCCTGGATGAGTGTCCCCCATTACACAAAGCTCTGGAGATGAAGGGTGAAGAAGTTAAACCAGAGGGACAGCCACTGACATGGCAGGACTCCCAGCGGGGAGCTCACCTGTGCCCAGCACCCTCGCTCTCCACCTGCCTCTGCACTGGGCTCCCTCACCTTCCTCCCAGTAGCTCGGCAGACCGGCTGGTGGTCAGCATCCCTCCCTGTGTGACTGTGCAGCACTCGTGTCAGACACGGTGCTGAGTAACACTGCAGCCGTTTACACCCCTCTCCATGTCACGTTCCACTCTGTGTCCTGTGAAGTCATTGCTTTATCAAACTTTCCTATAACTAGGGTGGCCATTGGACTCAGTGCTGGCTGATGAGAGCTTATTTGAGATTTCTGGAAAAATTACTGTTTTCCTGGTAAAAGAATGAACATAACAGGAACTTTCACTCTCTTTCTGCATGGAGAAGCTGTGATGACTGGAAATGTGGCAACCATCATGTGGATGTGAGTTACTAAGCATGAAAAGAAGATGGTAGAAGTGAATTGTACAAGGAGCCCATGTCCTTGGTTTCATTGTAAGTCACTATACTCATCTAAAGTACTGACTGCTAGATTTTCTGCACTAGGAGATACTGTCAACTATATAAGCCAGTATTTTTAAAAGTTACATTACTTGTAGGTAAATGTCTCAGAATTCTTAGAGCACTTATTATTTGGAAATTCTCCACTTATCTATGCCGAGCACAAGAGAGAGAGACTAGTCGGTACCTCTGGCTGATCTTCCCAGTGGGCAGTGAGATGGGAAAACAGGAAACAGCCGAAGAGGAGTCACCATGCCACATCCGCAGCTCCGTGTTCCCTTGTCCACATCATCAACCCAAACAGCTACCTCGGGAGCTTTCAGATGAACCATTTGAACTTGTCCATGTTTTATGTTTGGAAACAGGAGAAGAGGAGTCCTTTTCTGTGTCTTCCCTTTCCCAGTGTCAGAAAGACAGACGAGGAGTGCAGCTGTGTGTTTGACCAGCGTCTCCAGCTCCCGAGCGGCTCCTGGACAGCCCTCCCTCACTTGTCCTGGTGCCCCAGTTACACAGGGGGACCTTGGTGTCTAAGTCACCTAACCTAAGATTTACTCACAACTTTCCACATCAGCAAAGTGACAGTGAAGGACCAGGAGGTGACACTGTCCCCCTATAGCCCATCATTTGTTCCTCTGGCCTCATGAAGAGTTTGTGGGGCAGGTTCTGTGTCTTTCACTGGTGAGTAAGTGGAGGCGCAGAGAGGTTCTGTGGTTGCCTGAGGGTTGTGGAGTGGCAGAGGAGGAATGCCAACCTGGCTGTGCCGGGAGAGCCACAGCCTGTGTGCCCACTCTTCCCTCCCCAGGCTCCCCTGGGACAGTGCTGTAGTGTAGATACTCTCTTCCACAAAGGGTGAGACATTTCACTAGGCTGCTGGAGTTAGAGTCCCAGGAGTCACTGCCTGAATTATGCAGGTCCCACATTAATAATCTCATCTGTCAGGCCTCTTCCCATCACAAGTGACAGAAAATCCACTCACAGTGTCTTGAGAGGGAAAGGACTTTATTGACTCAAATTACTCATAAGTTCAGCAGTTGCAGGTTTTGTTGGATCCAGCAGCCCAAGTGTGTTCATCGGGTTCTGCTTTCTCTGTGAGATGTTAAGGATGGAAAAGCAGAATTTGATCATAAGTCAGTGGCAGAGGTGATCCTCTATTACCTGACTTAGCAGGACACAGGCAGGAAACAAGGGCACATTGAAGGTCAAGGCCAAGTCTAAATTAGGGCTCAGAGAAAAAGATGAAAGTTTGGGCAACAGGTCAGCCTTTGTCATCAATATAATAGAAAATATCAGGATATACATCTTAGCTGAGAAGAATTTGCTGGTTCCTCTGCTCACATGTCTTTTAGCACTGAAGAGCCAGTGTATTTGTAGGAGGGTGGAGATAGCAGTCCTTGTGAAGGGAGTGTCCTGACCACAAAGCTGGGAGAACAGCCACAGAAATGCCAAGGACTGATCTAACACAAGCAAGAACATGGCAGGTGGACAACTTGACAGCCCTCCGTGAGGCATTATTAGTCAGAAATTACCCTGCATATGTGCAATCCATTTTATTGAAAAATAGATAGATAGACTGTCGACTTGCCAGTGTAATTAGAAGTGTCCTTCTAGTGAATTTTAATGCATCCAATTTACTTTGATTGCAGTTTGCAGCTCCCTACACTGGCTAATCAGTCTGTCAAGCATAATAGCCTTTTGGGGCTGGGAGTCTTGAATCCTGTGTGAATGGGCTTATCAGCATGTCTTAGGAAGAGAATATATGATTTCCTGGCAAAGAAATGGCTGCAATTAGGGAGCAATTATACACTATCTTGTTACTATGGTTTCAAAAAACACATCTAGCAAACTTTGAGTCAGAGGGATTTAAAAGTTAAAACCAAGGATTCGGAACATTCCAAATAGGAGATTCCTTGACTCTTGGGGTTTTGTTCTGAAATTCCTGGATCCACTCTTGGAGAGCTAAGAGTGCTGCTGAGGCAGCTGAGGCCAGTCCCAGGAGTGTGAGGGTGCTGCAGGGCGTGGCCTGGGCCCTGCTGGGCTGTGTCTCCGCATGCTGCAGGAGCTGAGGTGAGTTTTCAGAGCGATGTCCAGTCCCGGAGCCTGTCCTGTTACAATGCTACCCGACCCACACACACTTACTAAGGACAACCAGTGTGCATAGGAGCAGATGCCCAGAGCACCTGCCCTCCTGATGACCTTGAAGTCAAAGTTTTGTGTCCTGCATTTGGGAACCATCTCTCAGAATTGCACTGTGACACAAAATCCAGGACAGATAGAAAAGATGTGGCCCATGAGTGGTATTTTAAAAGTCTGGCAAAGATAAAATCTCAGAGAGGAGAGAATATGGGCCCTTCTAGAAACATTTGCTTAGGAACCACAGTCTTCAGCATCTGTGTCTTCACTATATGTGTCTCTGGAAATCAAAGACCAGCCCGAGCTGGAGGATTCCAGAGACCCGCAGTACTTTCTGTTCCCAGGGGGAATCAGCAATGATTTTGACTCCAGAGCAGAGATGAAATTTGGCTTATCTTGTCTTGACTGACAGTGTTTCCCCACAAAAATGGTCCAGCTACTAGGGCCACGTGTCAGACTGAGACAGGGATTTGGCAATGTAGGGGAAACCCCGAGTCCCTGAAGGAGACCACATGAAGCTTGAGGCTGACACCTGATGGACATGACCCTCTGCCCGGCCACCCACCACCCACCTGAGCGTTAGATTCTGATGTGAGCTGACACTTACGTGTCCCCAATGAGGCAACTAGATATTGCACAATGTCTCCTGCACCCAAGGAGATGCCACCGCTTTGGGTCGCACCTATTCCCACTAACTGCACACTATAATACAAAGTGGACCTACACCCTTGTGACATGGTTCATGGCCTAGGAGGGCCCGATTCTGTTCTGAGAGTGCATCTCTCACTTCTGATACAACTCTTTCTCTTTGCCACAACCTGACACATCCTTAAAGGCTTTTCTGTGGTGTGTCAAAAGTCTGAAAGGTCGGCTCAGAGGTCTCTTCCCAGGAGAGAACTCCTGGAGCCCCTCACAGTGACCAGGTCACTCAGCCACCTCTGCCATGGGAGGAGACCATGCCATGGCTATGGAGTGGGCACCTCTGATGGCAGGTTCCCAGCCCTGTCAACTTGGATGCCCGTCTCCTCCTTGGGGAGCAGTGTTGACGTGGTCAGGTTCAGAGAGGGTGTGTGGCATCAGCAAGTGATGGCCTGACTCTCCCTCCTGGCTCCACCACTTAACTCATCGTAAGACCTTGAGCAAGTTGGGCGACTCTTCCAAGCCCAGTCTGACACCAACCTTGGTCAATGCAAATACTTCTTTCATAGACTTACAGTGACATTAAAATAGAAAATCCGCAAGGAATAGCGTCAGGTCCACTCAGGGGTGCCACTCTAAGAACTAATCTTGACAGGAGGAACAGACAGCTCTTAATTTTGCATCTTAATAAGCTGTGGAGATTAATTTTATATCATTTATGTAGATCTTCAAGTAAAGCTTTCAAAAATCTGAAAAAATTATTTTAAAAGTATATCAAATGAACAAGCACAAAAAATTTTAATGTATGTATTATTCTTCTAACAAGTGACATTCTTTTAGAAATTTGTAAGAATCTGAATATACACAAGCCACATTCATATAAGACTGTTAGTTACATATAAAAACTGATCAATATCCAGTAGGGACACATGTTTCTTTTTTTTGGGGAGGGGTATCTGTTCTATGAAATTACATGCATTTGTACCAGGAAAAATGTAGTTTTATTGCCTGGGCATTCATTAATCAATTTCAGTGGGATGACTTCCTAGTTGACTTCCCATGTGGCAGTTGGCAGGGGACTTAGTCCTTCACAAGCTCTTGGCAGGACTGCTCAGTTTCTGGTTACATGGGTCAATCCTGAAAACAGGATCTGTTACTGATCCTTTTGTTCATTTCCTCAAGGAATGAACACAGAAACTCTGTCCACACATGCTCCTGCCTGGACCTCCTAGGGACCCAGAGTAGCTCAGCTTCTGTTTCTCATGGGCCCCTCCCTTTCTAGGCCCCCTCAGTGGGGACATAAACAGATTCTGCAGGACAAAGGGAGATGTCTAGTGGTCTTGCACCTTGGCTTTCCATCTCCTCATGCCTGGGTCTTGCTCATAGATTCTTTATCAAATCAAATTTCTCTTAATAAATCATGGCTAGCAAACATGTGTGACAGCAGGAGGAAATAGTGGATTTGGGAAAGCTCTGTGCACATGATCCCATTTAACTATGGTTGACTTAAGGCCTTAATATTTTAGGATAATTAGCCCATTAAAAAAAAAAAAGACTTCAGGATTTCTATAGCCACTATGGAGGTGCAAGTAGTTGATGAGATTAAATCAAAAGTTTTAATTCATTGGCACAAGGGGAGTTCATGCTTCCAGGAGGGAAGTTCCTCATTTGGGGAGATTTATCCACTTTGGTGTTTTGAGAGCCCACAGATCTTTTCCCATACACTTCCTCCCACATTGAAGGAAGCTGAAAAATCACAAGATGTCTGATGTGATTTCTGACCAAGGGTGACAGGGGTATGGCTATGCAGCTCATCTTAGCTTCTATGCTGAATGTGCCAGGGTCTTCATGGTGGATGCCTAGTTCAGGCTTGTTGGAATTCCCCACAGAGCTGAGTGTGTCCTGCAGGTGCAGGGAATGCACTTCCGACTGCAGGGAGTGTTCCAAAGACTGGCAATGGGCCCTTTACACTGCTCCTGTCATTTGGCTTTATTTTGCTCCACATTTCTTTTACATAAAACACTTCTACGTGTATATAGACCTGTGCATACAAGCATCACGAACACAGGCAAACCTTCATAAATAAATAAAATTGCATCATGTGGCAGAATGGAATGACTGCTTTATATGACATGTACCTTCAATTTTACTGGATGTTATAGAATTGATTTTTCCAAGGTGCTTGCATTGACTTACGTTTCCTAACAATGGATGGAAGTTCTGGTCTCCTTATATATTTAAAGTGTTTGGTATTGCCAGATTTTAAATGGTGTGTCATGTGGTGGGTATCCTGGGTGCTTCCTTATTTTAATGTGCATGCTGCTGACTGGTTGTAGGGCAGCCACTGCTCTGTGCCTGCTGCTGTGTGAATCTCTGTGAGTCCACCTGTCTGCGTTGTCCACTGGCCCTTCCTTTGGATTGTTGCTGTGTTATGTTTTGCTTTGCTTCTATTCATTACATACTACACATACGATGCCCTTGTGTTCTATGAGTGACAGATAACTTCTGCTGTGTAATTTTCATTTTTCTTTTGATTAATGTCTTTTCAGTTTCATGAAGTGATATGGTTCTAACATTATGCAATGTTAAAATTAAAAAAATATAATTGCCTCTATCTTTGAAGCAGTGAGTGCTGATCTTTGTCAAAGTACCTCACTTAGTACCTACATCCACCACACTGTGACCAAGGCACTGACATCATCTCTGTATCACTGATGAGGACTGAGGTGGTGCAGAGCATGCGTTCAAGGCCCATCCATCCATCCAGCCACTCACCCATTCACTTACCAAACTTTCCTTAGGGCCCTACTGTGTTTCAGGTGTTCTTCTCAGACAGTGTTAACCCAATCAGTAAGAGAGAACCTGTGCTCAAGGTCAAGGTCACTCTTATATAGAAAAATCACCTACATAGGGTTTTGATCTGTGACAGTCAAAGAGAGTAAGAAGAGTAATGGAATTTAAACCTGCAACATGCATAAATAAATGAATAATAAAGAAAAAAACAAAAATTAATGACATTTTTATAGAAAACAAATAGAGACAGTAAAGGAAGCCCTTTACTGCAACAGGTAATGTTGCAGTAGTTAGAGGATGTTATGAACAACACACAGAGAGAGAGAGAGAGAGAGAGAGAGAGAGAGAGAGAGAGAGAGAGAAATATTTATCTATTGTCTTGACTACCTGAAATGATTTTGAAGAACAATGAATTTGGAGGTCTCAAGTTTTCAACTTTCTGAATTATTGGTATAATATTATTGGTATAATATAATATGTCAATTATTGGTATAATATGTCAAAAATGAAACTAGTAGTATTGGTAAAAAAGATAGACACATAGACCGATGGTTTAAAACTGCACTTAAAAATAAGCCCACACATATGGTTACTTGACTTCCAACAAAGGTACCAAAGTATTTTCATGGACAAAATATAGTCTTTGCTCCAAATGGTGCTGGAAGAGCTATATATAAAAATATACAAAGAGTGAGTCTTGGTGCGTATTCCAAACATGTTCCCTTTCCAAAAATTCACTCCCATTTTATCACAGGCTTTAGATCCAGTACCTGAAACTGCACACATTCTTTGAGTGAACATGAGAACACAAGAGAAAGAGCTTCGGATCTCAAATTGGACAAATAATTCTTAGATATGACACAGAAAACATGACCCATAAAAAGAAAATTGATAAATTTAGCTTTTGGAAAGTGAATAAATTTTGCTTTGCAAAGACATAAAGAGAATGGAAAGATAATCTATGGAATGGGGGAATAAGTTTGCAAAGGTCAAATCTGACATCTTCCAAAAGGATCCAGAATATAAAGTAACACTACAAAGTTACACATTGGCCCTCCGTGCTTCCCAAACCTCTGGGAGGGAGGAGTGGGCTCCTCAGATGAGCATGTCTCTTCCCCTCCTCCACGGGAGCAGTGTCAACAGTGGCCTGTGAAGTGGGCCCAGAGGCACTTAGAAGTTCCCTTAGGAAGACAAGTCCCCCTTCCCTAAGTCATCACAGCCAGTTTTCCTGCAAGTGTTTCAAAATTTGTTGGGTTAGTGCAATAGTTGCCTGGTGCACCATATTACAACACACACGCACACACACAGCTTTGAACATCAGGCTCACACTCAGTGCACTGGAATCCTCACTCCACGAGAAATACCTGGAAACCGAGTGGATTATGGGAACCACAGAACATCCTCCCTCTCACTCCGTCTGGGACCTGATGTTTGCCTGAGATTGCGGCTGGCTGTCCCACGCTGATTAAATCATTATCTAAAGTTTTCCGTCACCTCCCTTTTTCCACCTCTTGCTTTTCTCCCTCCTCTTTTTTCTCCTCTTCTTTCTCTCTTCCTCCCTTGCTTAGGGTGATTGTAGGGTAGATATACATTTATTTTATGTAACATTTCACTTGAAGAAAGGATCTTTAGCTTAAGAAAGTAGCTGAGACTCATGTTTTTACCATTAATGAGGAAAATGGCAACTTCCTAAGCCAGGTGCCTTCTTTGTGCAAGTTTGTGAGTGAGCCAGGGCAGAAGTCAGTGTCTTGGCCTTTAGGTGGGTGCTCTGGTCTTGGCCCCCCTTTTGCTGCCCTGGTCCTGTCCTTTACTAGTAGTTCTTCTATTTCTATCTTCCCTTCAATCAACCACCAGATGACCCCTATGGGGAAATGGGAGGTTTGGAACACAGAGACTGTGCTTCCTCTCCAAATTCCCAAGCCTCCTGTGTGGGCAAGGCTTGGCTCTACCAGCTTGGCCTCTCAGCACTGCATGGAAGTTTGGGGAAGGACAGAAGTACTCATCCTTGGCACACCTTTCTGGAAAACATAAAGGACCTTTATCCCTCCCTGGATTAGAACTGTGGTCATTAGCTTGAGTTTTGAGCCAAGAGATGGCTGTGGGTGTCCTGCCCCTCTACCCCCAGCCCTCCTCTCTCTTGTGACCATGTGTAAGTAGATAGTGCTTCTGCAGGGCCACCTTGGGGTCTGCAGGACCCTAAAGAGGTGTTTTTCACAGAGATGGGTTTTGAGGAAGCAGGACCTAGTGGGGCAAGCTATGCTACCAGCCCACTCCAAATGTCAGCTTTCCAAAATTTAAGCACAGAGGGATGTCCTACACAACAACACCCCCCCACACACACACACACACCACTTCCCTACTCTACAGAAAAAAGATCTATTGGCAGAAACGGTAGTCTGGATTCATCAAAGGGTATTGGTAATTTTTTTTTAATTTTTAATTTTTTAATTTTTATTATTGGTTGTTCAAAACATTACATAGTTCTTGACATATCATATTTTATACATTTGATTCAAGTGAGTTATGAACTCCCATTTTTACCCCATATACAGATTGCAGAATCACATTGGTTACACATGCACTGTTTTACATATTGCCATACTAGTGTCTGATGTGTTCTGCTGCCTTTCCTATCCTCTACTATCCCCCCTTCCCTCCCCTCCCCTCCCATCTTCTCTCTCTACCTCATCTACTGTAACTCATTTCTCCCCCTTGTTTTTTTCCCCTCTCCCCTCACTTCCTCTTATATGTAATTTTGTATAACAATGAGGGTCTCCTTCCATTTCCATGCAATTTCCCTTCTCTCTCCCTTTCCCTCCCACCTCTCATCCCTGTTTAATGTTAATCTTCTTCTCATGCTCTTCCTCCCTGCTCTGTTCTTAGTTGTTCTCCTTATATCAAAGAAGACATTTGGCATTTGTTTTTTAGGGATTGGCTAGCTTCACTTAGCATAATCTGCTCTAATGCCATCCATTTCCCAGCAAATTCCATGATTTTGTCATTTTTTAGTACAGAGTAATACTCCATTGTGTATAAATGCCACATTTTTTTATCCATTCATCTATTGAAGCATCTAGATTGGTTCCACAGTCTAGCTATTGTGAATTGTGCTGCTATGAACATTGATGTAGTAGTATCCCTATAATGTGCTCTTTTAAGGTCTTTAGGGAATAGACCGAGAAGGGGAATAGCTGGGTCAAATGGTGGTTCCATTCCCAGATTTCCAAGGAATCTCCAGGCTGCTTTCCAAATTGGCTGCACCAATTTGCAGTCCCACCAACAATGTACAAGTGTATCCTTTCCCCACATTCTCGCCAGCACTTGTTGTTGTTTGACTTCATAATGGCTGCCAATCTTACTGGAGTAAGATGGTATCTTAATGTGGTTTTGATTTGCATTTCTCTGACTGCTAGAGATGGTGAGCATTTTTTCATGTATTTGTTGATTGATTGTATGTCCTCCTCTGAGAAGTGTCTGTTCAGGTCCTTGGCCCATTTGTTGATTGGGTTATTTGTTTTCTTATTGTCTAATTTTTTGAGTTCTTTGTATACTCTGGATATTAGGGCTCTATCTGAAGTGTGAGGAATAAAAATTTGTTCCTAGGATGTAGGCTCCCTATTTACCTCTCTTATTGTTTCTCTTGTTGAGAAAAAACTTTTTAGTTTGAGTAAGTCCCATTTGTTGATTCTTGTTATTAACTCTTGTGCTATGGGTGTCCTATTAAGGAATTTGGAGCCCGATCCCACAATATGTAAATCAGAGCCAACTTTTTCTTCTATCAGATGCAGAGTCTCTGAATTGATATCAAGCTCTTTGATCCATTTTGAGTTAAATTTTGTGCATGGCGAGAGAAAGGGATTCAGTTTCATTTTGTTGCATATGGTAATTCTTAAAGTTTGAGTATCATGAAACACTTCTCTAAATCTAAAAGACTTCTCAAAAACATATCAGAAACAGACAAAATTAATATTTGTAGACTCAATTACATGGAAATGGACTTCTAGCAAGCATGCTAGCTGCCAAAATTTTAAAAGGTCTCTTTTATCTGGCTCCTAGAATATAACTTTAAAATACATAAATAGTAATCCCAGCCTAATCTGATTGTCCTTGCACACTGTGTTTTGGCAGAGTTTCTGTCATTGTCTTAACTGAAAAGTCAAAGAGGAGAAGGCAGAGCCAACAGTGTGGATTTAGCAGGATTAAATGGCCAGTATCGAAAAAGTCATGCTTCATTTCCTCTTTTGCTGCATTTTTCACAAATATGGTGCTGAATGTCTTTTTTTTTTTTTTTAATTCCCCTCTCTTCATTTTGATCACTTGTCAAGGTGAAGCTCAGCCACCAGTTTACAAGTCCTGTCTGATAAGAATTCTCCCATGAGGCTACTCAGAGCCTCTCTGTGCTTTCCTCTCCGTGTTTCCTCCTCCCATCCTTTCCCAACACAGGCATACCCTTCTCAAGACCTGTGAACCATTAAAGATTGAGGCTAATCTGAGTTCAGGACTGCTACCCACATTCCATCCTGCAGGCGGTCCCATGGTTAGTCTTGCTACCCAGATAGTTGAAAGTGGCGCAGCCATTACCCAGGATGTACCTGGGGACTCGGGATAGTGACATGCAATAACATAGTATGGGGGCACTTCATATGTGGGGTCCTTGGATGTTAGCATGCATGTGTGTGTGTGTGTATGTGTGTGTGTGTGTGTGGAGGACAGGGGACAAAGCTGTCCTTGTGTACTGTGGCTTCAGCCTTGGAAAGCAGAAATTCCTCATTTAATGGAGAGGAGACCATTCTGCATAAAGCCCCACAGTTAACAGCTCATCCTACAGGCTTTCAAAGGACTCTATGTATTAGGCTTTCCTCATACTGCTCTGTGCTTGGCTGAACTTGACTCTAATTATCCTCACTGGGATGGAGTGACTTGAGCATGTGTTTCATTCAGTTTGATCTTAAGTTTTGTGTGAAGAACAAAGTTCTCACCACAAGCTGAGAAAGACCTGCAATCCTTAGACAGCCTTTCTTGCAAGGTTACTGTGGGTGGTTCTAGTGGATCTCTGAACATGGGGGCAGTCTTGGGGACCTGTGATGCTGTCCTCCAGGACAAGTGGTTCCTTCCACAATCTAGTGAGCTTTGGAGCTGACAGTGGCAGTGGCTTGGTCTGGGCCTAGTAACTTGCTGGCTGGCAGAGGACTTGGCAAATGAGCTGGTTGGCTTGTGCTGTGATCAGTCAGACAGCCTCTGTGGGCACTGTCCCTTTTGAAATGGTAAGACACCTTAGCTTTAAAAAGCTGGTGCCACAGCAGGATTTTTTTCAGTTCTTATTATTAAGAGGAACACTAGGTGGATTTAGTTTGCTAATTCCCATGGACCTAATGGAAGCTGTTTAATCAGAAAAGCTACATTTTGATACCCTTCTCTTTACTGGTTGCCCCATGAGAGCTCCTGAGGTGCCTCTAGGTGATTTGCTTTGCACCTTTTTCATTTGTAAACCTTATTAAACTGGATCTGGCAGAGCCTTTGTTTTCTGTGTGCACATTGGGACCAATATCTACGTGAAGATGGTTTCACGGAGGCATATCCATGGCACGTGGCAGATGCAGCCACTTCCTAAGTCAGGCAGTGAGCCCCCTGGAAATCAGCTTAGCTCTGAGAACCTCCCAGTGTGTTGAGGACTGGAAGAGTTTAGAAATGCCAGTGTCATTAAAGAGCTGTGTGGGTAGGTGACAAGCTGCTGATGGTGAGGGCCCTGAAGCCCAGACATCTGCCTTGGTTCTTTCCATTGGCTTGGAGGTGGCCAGACTCCTCCATCCCTTGGTCTTAGTGGAAGCTCAACTCATAAGCAGATTCAGGCTGTATCTGAGAGCAGAGTAATGAACGAGGCTCCAGGATCCAAGATGCATGGGACTGTGGTTCACAAGGATAGTGGACCCAGGGGCGCGCCCTGGCTCTTCTCTTTTCAGTGCTCCTGGAAAATGTTCTGATCTCTTCTGTCATGGTTTGCTCTGTAATTTGGAACCATAGAATGGGGTACACAACTAAGTTATCCTAAGGGAACCTTTCAGGCCATTCCCCATCCACCCACAGTCATCTCCCCAAGTTTATGTCCACCTGGAAGCTCAGATATGACTTTATTTGGAAACAGAGGTTCTGCAGGTCTGAGGATTTCATTATCTGTGACAATACCATCCTCGCTTTAGTGTGGTTCTTAATCCAGGGACTGGTGCTCCAATAAGAGGAGAGAAGACACAGGGACACAGGGAACAGAAGTCCTTGTGGCTGTGGAAGCAGAGGCTGGAATGATGCTGGGACCTGCCAAGGAGCTCCCTGAGCCCCCAGAAGCTGGAGAAGGCTTGTTAAAGAGAGTTTTAAGGCATAATCCCCAGATCAGTTCATTTGGATTCCCATTTCCCTTTGACTTGCTCAGCTGGGTCATTTTTTCTTGCCTGAGGGTGAAAATGACAGATCCATACCTTTGGATTAAAAACCTTCTTGGTCTAATAACCAATCCCATGTGCATCCCAACTCCCAATTCCAAGGCAAGTTCTTCCCCTCCCCAGTAGAGCTTCTGTGGGAGACATGATCACGGCCTGCCTGTCCTCTTGTCCATGACATTAGCTTCCATGTCCCCTACAGTCACCTGCTACTGAAGGTTCTGAGTCTGCAGACCAGACACAGGGAGACAAAGATGTGGGAAGAGCCAGGAGAGACCAGGCAGGCGTGGTGGGCACAGTGTCAGCAGGCACCCAGGTGCTCTCTGGAGGCAGGTATTTCATAGGGTGCTTACTTGTGTCCTTGGTTTTTGTGGCCACTTTGTAAGTCTTCCATGTGGTCTGATACCTTCTCTGAACAGCAACAGGTATTTATATTGGTCTTTTGGCCAAAATTTCAGTTTAAATTTCTAGTTAACTTCTAGTAAAACTGCCTGCAGAGTGTCTGGCACATATAGGCACCCGGCAACTGGGACATGTTGGCTGTGTTACCATTTGTTGTTACCTTGAGTTGGAGAATCTTCTGGTGGTAGAGACCTGGGTCACGGATGCCCAAACCTGCACTGAGAGCTATGGTATGCTCTTCAAGGCTACCCATGACCTAACGTCCTCAGGTGGGCTCTCATTCAGACAGGGGGGTCCTTAGTGTTTGGGAGCTCATGGGATGTTGTTCTGGTCACGGAACTTGAGTTGCACAGGTGAGAGAACAGGGTGGGTGAATGAATCACAATGTGGTCTATTCCCAGTGGAGCAGGTGACGGTGACATTCAGGTGAGGTAGGAATGCTGGCCAGTGCCGCCGTATATCACTGTGGTCAGCAGTGTCCCCAGCCAGGGGCTTCTTCGGTTTGGTCTTGGTTCCTCAAGGGGCAAGAACCTTTCATAGCTTGGGGAACAGAGTCATGCAGGGGCAAGGACTGAGTCTGCCCCCGGGGCTTCTAGCCCAAGTGGCCCCGTGGCGGTTCCCTTGGTTGTATGTGTCCTGCTTCTCAGGTCTCCCGCTCACTGCTTTTGGTTCTGGGGCAGGTTCTGGTTCTGCTCATTGTGAGCTTTTCCCATGGCATCACCCTGGCCTTCAGTCTCCCCTGCTGGGCTCATTGGTCCCTGAAAGTCTTTCACTTAAGGACTGAAGTGCAGAGAGGTCAATCTGCATCTGGGAGCTGTCCAGGCTGGCAGTGGCCTGTGCTGTTGCTGGCCTCCTGGCCCATGATGAAAACTGCCTCTGAAACCATGCCAAGGGACCAAGGCTGTCTTACATTTCCATACCTGGTAGACCTCTCTTGCTTGGTTGCCTCTCAAATTCCACCAGCCTCCTGAAGATAGCCTTTGAGGGAGCCTCCTGCCCCTGCCTCAGAGGAGAGCCCTCCATCTTTCAGGGGCCTCCATATGCTTGTTAAGAGCCAGACCTGGAGAAATCACTGGCAGCCCATGCCAGGTGACTTCCCCATGAGGTGAGAGCAGCAGAGCCCACACCCCAAGTGAGCACCAAGGCCAGAACAGCAGAGGGGCAGTGACAAAAGCCAGCGGCCTCCAGGTTAGGACCTGGCCAGGGACAAACAGCACGTTGGCACAGAGAACAGTCATTTTAATGGCACTCAAGAAGCTCCATTGGGATGGAACATTCCAGAACCCAAATGTAAGGCAAGAAGGTGTGTGGGGTTTAGTGAGAGGTGTGCTCTAGGCCAGGTTACAGATCAGACGGGAGACAGAGCATCCTGGGCCACAGAGCACTCCGTCTGGCTGGGGTTTGCATGCCAAGCCCTGAAAGTCACTTTTCCTTTTCCTCTGTCCTTGTTCCTGCTGGGCACTTCCTGCAGGGTGGGGCAGAGGCAACCCCTCTGCACGTGGCACAGCCCTGAAGCAGTCTGCTTCCGCTCAATTTGTTGGCACATTGTTTCCATTTCTTAAAACTGGATTTAGTATCTGGGGCTGCCTGGCAGGAGAGACTGAAATTTCTTGACCTTAGACAAGCGTGGTATTTCAGGCAGGTCCTTCTTTCGTTCCCATCTGATCATGGTAGTCTAGAAAGACCACTAGGTGACCTCCCTGCTGTGAAGTCCACATTTTCTGTTCTTGGGGCCTGGTTTCCACTTCTGAACTACAGGACTGACCCCTTGGGTTTGTTTCATGGCCTCTGTCCATGGAAACACCTTGAAGTGAGCCACATTTTGCAAGGACCATTTACTCTGAAGGCAGGAGTGGCACAGCGCTCCCCTAGTTTGTCACAGCTTTGGGGAATCTTGATCAGACACTGGAGACTCCTGAAAACTTGAAAAGGTATGTATTAATTTTCTACTCCTGCTGTTAAAAAAAAACATGTATTTTTTATGGTTGGAAGATAGGATTCTGGCATGTCTCAATAGGTTAAAATCAGGGTGTAGAAAGAGCCATGGTTCTCCAGGGCCCTCTGGAGAGAACCTCTTCTCTGCAGCTGCCAGCAATGAGGGGCCCACAGCCCTTTCCTCTGCCCTCAAGGTTAGCATCTCTGATCCTTCTCATACAGATGTGCCCCTCTCTGACTATGGCTGGGGAGGTTCCCCACTTGTAAGGATTCATGGGGTTCTGTTGGGTCTGCCTGGATAATCCGGGATAATCTCCTCCATCAAGACCCTTAATGGTATCCTATCTGCAAAATCCCATTTGCCACGTGAGGCAGGAACATATTCAGATCTTCTGCAGATCGGGATGTGAGAGGAAATGCTACCTTGCCATGAGCAACTTGTAAGGCTGGTGGTTTGTCCCACTTTTTATTCATGATGTTCAAGTTTTTAATGAAAATTTAATTATGAGAATAATCGATGCCTACATTCTCCTATGGTGAAGGAGAAGCTATGCAGACACTGCCAGCTCCACTGGCCACCCATTTGATTTTCCAGTCCCCAGTCTAAAGTTGGCAGTGCTATCCTGTTGGAGTATTTCTTCTGGATCTTTCTTGATATATTTACATAATTGTGTAGCTGGACAACTCATACGTGGAATGTTTGGGGCATGGGATGACTTTTTAAATAAAAGTCAGTATTCTTGATGAGTTACTCTTTGCATACAATGTATCTTGAGGAACTTTCTTCCCAGTGTAAATGACCTCACCTCATTATTAAACAGCTGTATAGTATTTTATAATACAGATACAACAGCATATATATTTTCTCCTATTTCTGGACAGTTAATTTATTTCCATCATCAGTGTTTTGCTGCCTCAATGCAGTCTTGTTAAATCTCATCTCATGTGGGTGGGAAGTCTGCCAGATGGGGGTATTTTGAAGGGCAGGGCTGGGACAGACTGGAGGGCAGAGTGGAGGCTCCCAGGAAGGGGTGCAGGATTGATGAGCATCCTAGCTGCAGCTGCAGGAGGAGAGATGTCCACATTGCTCTCGAGGGTCCTGCATCCCATTTCTACCTTGCGTGGTGGATCAGCCCCTGGAACCCATCTCCAGTGAGAAACTGTACTGAATCCTGACTCCACAGACCAACAGGTCTGCAGCTCCAGCTCCACAGGAAACCTGTGTCTTTAGTGGCATCACTGGGTCATTTATGAGGACAGGAACTCAGATCTTAGGTACACTTGGAATTGACTTTGGTTTAGCCTCCACTCCAGAAGGCCATGAAGGTGCGACCTGCATCTCTCCCCCACAGCAGGCTCGTCAGGATTCCTCTGAGCCCACATGTAATCACGTGGCCCACCTGCTGTTTGGTGCTGGGCTTTCAAGATCAACTCCAGGCAGACGGCACCTTTGTGTTCTCTTAGGACCCAGATGTCCAGGTGTCCTGCAGCTGCTGTCATCAGAGTTGTTACGAAGGGTCACCCTCCTGAAGGGAGTGACTGACAAGGGGAATGTGCGTCCACTGGGTGCACTCTGCAGGTAACCAGGAGCAGTCATCCTTGCCTGACCAGATTCGACACCCTGTGCTTTCCAACTGTCCCCTCACATGATGGCTGGAGAGTGGGCAGCCACACTTGTAATGGCCCCCTGCCCTGGGGATTCAGCCACCTGAGGTTAGTGCTGCTGAGTATCTGAACCCTGTGATTAGACTCAGCACAGCTCTGATGCCAGGGTTCACGTGGCAGGTTCAGCTATCACCCATCACTCAGCATCTTTGCTGGAGCCACTCTGTTTCTGAATCTCACACCTTTCTGAAAATAATCCTCATTGTAAAATATCCAAACAACATAGAAAGATGAGAGCAAAAGCTCCCTCAGATAAGAGCCTCTTAAAACAACTGTGAGAATTAGAAGACCTTCGTTTCAGTCATATGAGAACATTTCTC
This sequence comes from Ictidomys tridecemlineatus, assembly GCF_052094955.1. Lineage (NCBI taxonomy): Eukaryota > Metazoa > Chordata > Mammalia > Rodentia > Sciuridae > Ictidomys > Ictidomys tridecemlineatus. The sequence continues at coordinate 102,427,290 of NC_135478.1, forward strand.
CATAAGGAGATTTACAAATGCATAGAGCAGGGGACATAATCTACTCTCAGTACTTTCTGCATAAGATTCTTGATAAAATTACAGGATTCATTTTTATACACAAAGACAAGGATCTGAATCACGTCTACACTAGAACAAGGGGACAATCTCCATCTACTCCAGGTTGAAGGGAGCAAGCCTCCATCTACAAGGCCTCAAGGCAAGTGGGTAGCCATCTCCAGGGTTTCAAGGAGAGCGGGTCCTTGTCTGGTTGGCTCAAGGTGGGGGCAGAGGGGACTCCAGGTGGATGCAGATGTGCTCCTGGCTGGAATCCATGTGGAGAAGCCACAGCCATCTCACACCTCCCTTCCACGGCTGTTGGATTCCATGCCTGATGGGAGCCTGCACCAGGACGTCAACTTCCACAGCCAGGTTCCAGCTCCTCTGGCTGCCATGGGCTCTAGCTGCCCCCTTCTCTCTAGAGCCATGTTTTTCTGAATGCTAGGGCACCGAGGCATGGCTGCCTCAACACGGTTGTCGAGTGCAGGTGGCGGTCCTCCTGGTCATCACTTGCCTTCGCTGTTGTCATGAGGTGCCTTGTGGAGGTACCTCAGGAGGAATTCCTACTGTGTCCTGAGACTCACCAACAGAAGAGCACCCAGAGGTTGGGCCTGTGAGACCCAGGATCATGCTGGGAGCCTGTGTTTGGAGCAGGGGTCCTTGTGTGCAGGAAGAGGAGGAATGCAGGCCAGCTGGCACTTCTGCCATCCTTCTGCCAGGGCTAAGTGGCCTTCTCAGGTGGCTGCTGCTCTCAGGGCCAGGGGAGGTGGGAAGTGCAGGCTCACTGGGACTCCTCTTTGGGTAGACAGGGAGTCTGGAAGGATCTGTAGGGACTCGGAAAGTCCAAACCCCCGCCCAGGCCTCTGCTGGTGTGTGCAGCTCCCCCTGGGTGGTGTGGTGCTGGATATCGGGTGTGTAGTCATTGATTCATTGTATTTTTGATTTGCCAGGGACACCCAGGTGTTACAGGGATCATAATGCATGTCAACGTGATTGTAAAAGTTGCCGGGTCCGGTGTTTGGGGAGTTGCTTTCTAGAATGACTGGGTGAGTGTTCCTCACCCTAACTCTACTGTGCATGGGCCGCCATCTGTTTTGATGGATGAGGCTCTACACTCTTTGGAAATGCCACAGGGAATGCTGGACATTCCCTGCACGATCGGCTTCTTCAGCTGCTTAGAGGTGATTGTCATAACAGAGCATCTCCCTGTAAGCATCAAATGCAGAATGACCCCCAGGCTCCAGATGTCCACCAGGGCCCTCACATTCTTTCCACTAGATGACTTCAAATGCAACTTAGTCAGCTTCTGCCCAGCTGTGGGCCTGGTGCTCAAGCTGAAGTCAATGAGTTTGAAGTTGCCTCTTCCATCCACCAGGATGCTGTCTACCTCAGGCTAAGTGTGTGATGCCCTTCTGGTGGCAGTGGCCCAGGACTCTGAGGATCTACCAGAACAGTCTCTGGGATGCCTCCTCTTGCAGGTGACAAGCCTCGGGGGTGTATTGCCACAGCTGTCCCCCACCACAAGCTCCATGATGACGCTGATATTTCTGATGGTCTCAATGACCTGGAAGAATCATGTTTCCATGTCCCATGGCCACCCTCAGATCCGACAAAACAGGGATGTTCCATTCAATCTTTGTCAGGACTTTCATTGCCACCTCTGTCCTGGTGAGAAGATGGTGGGCAAGCTTCACCTGAGCAAAGACACCCTGCCTGGTGCTCCTAGGGACCTGCTTGGGGTCTGTGGAGATGGTCACCTAACAGGGACTGGGCACCTGTAGCACTACACGATTTGGACTGCACTCCCTACTCATCCTGAGGAGGAGCCCCAACCAAGGATACTGGTGAAAAGAAAAAAATGAAACTCCAAGGTCAAAAAACTATAACCACCAGCCACCACCCCTCAAATGCACTGAGTATCTGGGAGCCTGACAAGTAACCACCAAAAGCTCCCTGTACTGAGGGTCACAAGCCCAGCCATAGGCCACTTCTTAGGTGGCCCGTGTGTGAAATTCCTTTACAATGGCTCCTTGTGAGGTCAGAGCAGGACGGCCCATTCACACCTGGCCATAACTCCCGTCATCTCATTTTTCCTGGCCCCCAGGACCTTTTTGACTTTCATAGTAAGAATAAGAAAGGACCTCAGAAGCATTTGCTTCAGTGGTTACAATGAGTGATATTTACTTGTTCAGAAATTAAAATGTGTAGAATGTTTAAAAAAAAAGATGAAGGATCCAAAATTAAATCGACATACTTTAAATAAATGTATGGTGACCTTAGAGACAATGGTGCATAAGACATTCATTTTTTCATCATGATTTTGGTGTGACCCTGGGGACAAAATGGAGATTGTGAAGTTTTTCTACTGTATTAGATGGGACATCTCAACATGTTTTTAAAAAGGAAGTTGCTCTATAATTACAAGGGATTTACATCCAGTCCTGTGTTCAGTGATCATGGATTGATGGCCTGGGTGCCAGGCTCTGGGCCTGGAGCTGGGCCCGGAGGAGCATTTGTTCTCAGCTGCTGGCACCGATGAGCTCATGAAGGCCCTTGGAAGTGTCTTCTGCACAGCAACAGAGTTCTACTTTCTGGCAGAAATTTCTCTAATGAGAAATGAAACAATATCTTATAATTAAAGATTGAGCTTAAAACACTGCTACCCTAAGGGGAAGTCGTTGTGCCTTCACATTCTCAGTGCCAGGGGAGAAGAGCTGGGATCTTTCCAGAGCTTAGGAAAAGGTTGAGAAACTTTTAGAAGAACAAAAGCAAAACAGCAAGAGTATTTGCCAGGAACCTCAGGACCTCAGATTTGCTGGTCATTTCAGTCTTACCAGACACACGCCTTCCTCTGAGAAATGTTTATCTGTGGCTGAAGAGGGAACTGATTTAGATGGTGACTGTGAAATCTTGCTCTCTTCAGGGTCAGCGCTCAGAGAGACAGGCAGAGATTTAGCACAGTGCTCTGCCCAGGCAGTAGGAAACCTAATGGAACAGAACCCAGTCTGATACTAGGGAGATTTATGCAGCCACGCTGATTTTACAACCACATAGAATTTTCTGGTGTGGGTCCCTTGAGGGCTATTCAGAATTCCCAGCAGAGAGGCAGTCATGTACAAAGCGAACTGGTGCCTGCAGGGAAGTGGGGTGGCTCTGCAGGAAGAAAGTCCCTGTTTCCTGTCTGTCAGCTCTCTCTAGGACCACTGCTGGCCCTCAGACCTGCCAAGGAGGGGGAAAGGGTCCTGAGGACAGTGTCCCACGTGGAGCAGTTGTACTGGCATACGTCTTTATTACAGGGTGGTGACAGACTGATGCAGAGTAAGAGAAATTGACACAAAATGGGTCATTTCCTAAGGAGAATGTCACCAATCACATTTTTTTTCAGAATGTAACAGGACAACTCAAACATCCATCATCTTGCAGAGATGGATTTGGCTGTGAACACCACATTCTTCTTGTGAATTCAAAACTCTCCTCTGGCTTCCTGAGGGTCTCCTCTTGCTCCCAAGGCTCTGTGTCTCATCTTAGGTGTCTCTAATCCCCTTCCCCACCTCCTGTATGCATTGCAGGATTTCACCATTCTCTCCGTCATCATCCTGAGGCTTGACCACCCTAGTTGCAGCCATCCTAAGAGCTCATGGCAGGTGACATTCTCTGGTTAACAAAGACTTATTTATTTCTGTACTTAAAATGCTGCATTCATGCTTCCTGGCTTGGTCTTGTGATGGTGGTGGCTGTGGTGTCCTGGTCACTGTTACATTTCAAGGACTTGGCACATCAGAGATACTTAATAAATTCTTCTGAATGTGCACAAGGCTGTTTCCGTGCTTGGCCCTGCTTCCCAACCTCTGCTTCCTCTCTTCTCTAGAGGAAGCAGATCTGAGGCTGCCTGACCTCTGCAGCCAGCCCTCTGCAGTGGCCCCATGAGCTACCTCCATTATGTTGGACCATCTTGTTGGTCCTGTCTCCTGCTGTCTGTCCCTGATGACCACCATGTTAAGTCACCTAAGTGCTCAGGAAGATGAGGCCCTTCTTCTGTCACCACCATAGAACTGCTACTGCTCTACTTGAGGTCTTGTGCATTTTGGCCACCAGATCTAGCCACACACTATGCTCCTTTGCTGCTCGCTAGCTAATCCATCATTTGTTCTTGGTTCAAGTGCAAATGCTCCAGGCCACCCACGTGAAGCACTGATAGAGTGAGAGAGGCCCATTCAGCACGTCCCAGTGTGGACTGCTGTGTCCCAGCGTGGACTGCTGTGTGGAATGGATGACAGCTACTGCCACACGTCAGCACACTGAGGGTAAACTCTCCAGGTGTGCCACAAGGAGGCCACTTCTCTCTGGAGGTAGACATACTTTTTGAAGGTTTAAGTCCTAACTCCCACACCTCAGAATGCCACTGTATTTGGAAATAGGTGTCTGTGTTATTTAAGGTGAAGTCATTACAGTGGGCTGCAACTCAGTCCTGCTTGCAGAGGAAGTGGGCAGACACAGAGGGCCACCAGGTGTATGCACAGTGGCTGCCAGCTGAGACACAGCAAGGGGGCAGCCCACACACCAGGGGCAGAGGCTTCTGGCACCCTGGTCTGGGCTTGCAGGCTCTAGAGCTGTGAGAAGAAAACCTCCTGGAGTCTGGGGAGCTGTGGTGGTGGTGGTGGTGTCCTGGTCACTGTTACAGGGCAGGCTCCTATCCACCCTCCAGTCCTATGTGGAGATATGACTTGTATGTTCTCTGAGCAGTTGAGATCAACAGGAAGGCTGCGTGGGCAGGAAGTGTGTGGTGCCCTGGCCGTGGGCACGCATCTCCTGTGGTGAGCAAGGGTCTTTCTACCATGCCTCATCTCCTCAGAGGGAAAGGGTGCTCTAGACAGAAACCCTGTGTCATTTCTTCCTGGGAATGACATTTCACCTTTTATTACTGCTCAGCATAAAGCTGACTGTGAGAGAGGTGTCACATGGTGATTGTTTTAGAAGTTTCTAGAGGAGTCTTGATAGACTTGCCAATCTCTAACAAATTCAGCTGGAATTTTAATGAGGATTACATTAAATATATAGATTTTTTTTTAAGGATTGTTGTCTCTCAAACATCAAGTCTTCTATACATGAGCATGGGCCTTTTCATTTATTTATATTTTAATTTCTTTCAACAATGTTTTCTAGTTTTCAGTATAACATCTTTTGTTAAATTGATGCCTATTTCTTGATGCCATTCTAAATGGAATTAATTACTCTCCTAATTTCATTTTTCTTTTTCTTTTTTTTTTTTTGGTACTGGGAATTGGACCCAGGGTCTTGTGAGTGCCAGGAGAGCACTCTCCTCTGAGCTCTGTCCCCAGACCCTTCACTTCACATTCTGAGTGGGCACAGCTGGCATGTATAAATGCTGGTTTTACTGTTGAAGAAAATAGCCACTCTGGAGGTAAGAGTGCCTGTCCCCATTCCTGCTGATGTAGGACTTCTTTACCGAGACAATGCAGCCCACATGGCTCGGGCCCAGGCAGGAGGGCAGTATGTAGGCAATGAGGTGGGCAGGGGCAGATTGTGGCCCATCCTGTGGGCGGTGACCATGAATCTGTGTTCACTCACCAAAAGGAGCTTCCAGGCGGTGGCTCTGTGGAGAGCTCAAAGATTTTTGTGGAAAAATCTGCAGCCCCACAGGGAATGCAGTGTGCAGGAGATGTGCCTGTGAGCGTGGCTGTCACTGGCTAGGCCTGCAGCAGGCGCGCTGGGGCTGGATCACCAGGTGAGATCACATTCCAGCTGCAAATACACACCATTCTTATAAAAAGCTGAGATGTTTCCACTTCCTGTGCACCCTGGCTGGGACCAGGGGCACAGGCAGGTCTCTGCTGATTATCAGGACCACAAACATTCCGGAGCCTTGGGTGTGCCCACCCAAAGAGAAGGAGTCAGCTTAGAAACTCAGGTGCTGGACCATGGGGCCAGGAGGTCAGGGCATCTCCTTGAGGCTCTGAAGTTGGTATTTCAGATGCTGTGCAAGGAAGTCCTGCCCAGCTGTGCCCCACCATGGCAGCTGTGATGGGTGAGGACATGTGGGCTCATCCTGAGCAGATCCAAGGATTAGCAAGTGAGAGGGTGTTTGGCAAGAAGAACAATAGGACAGAGAGGCACGTGTGTTTGTAGGAGGGTCCTTTATTGCAGTAGAGGGTGAGTGCTCGGGGAAGAAGAGACAGTAGGTGACTCGTGTGTTCAGACTTGCCTGGATCACTCTTAATACATTGTGCGACTTTGTCTAAGCCAGGGGACCTCTTTGAACCTTGGTGTCTTCATCTGGTAAACGACAGTACCCCTTCCCTGCCTGACTCCCAGGGTTTTTATGGCTCCCATAGGTGGGAGGTGTGCTATATTAGGAGAAGGAGGCAGATTCTTATAGGACCTGGGAGGTGGACAGCAGCACACTTATGTCAAAATGAGTCATAGCCACTGGTGCATGGAAGTGGTTAGTTTGAAGCCACAGCAAATCCAGGGAAGTGTTCCTGCCTGAAAATGAAACTGAGTTTCTAAATGAAGCGCCCATGTAAATTAGACAGCAGCTGAACTGCTTCCAGTGCTTATTGAAGATTTCCTTGTGTCTCCTGCAAATTGGATGAGAGGCTGATGCATTCAGTTCCTTTGACACTTAGAGTCATTGACGGTGAGAGGCGGGAGGAAGCTCTGGGTGATTCCAGCCCTAACACCCTCTGGCTCTCTGTCCTTAGGCATGAGACTCAGCAGCTCTGATTTTTGGCGTTGTCACATGTGAAATGTAGCTGTGGGCTATATGGTAGAATCAGAGAAACAGGGAGGTGGGGTCCCTGGGAGGCCTGTGCATAGGAGAGGATGTTTGAGTGGCAGGGGTTGGGACACTCATCCTGATGGGGTCACTTGTGTCTCATGCCAGTCTTGAACCAATCCAAGGGCTGGGAAAATCCCAGGGACAGATTGTTTTGGGTTGGTCCCACACTGAACCTGGGGCGCTGGTCAGCAGTGGGCAAGTCTTCAGGCTGAAGGACTCAGACAGACAGGCTTATGTGGCCTGTTCATGTTCATCTGGGTGTGGACAGTCTCCCTATGCTGAAATAATGACACCCTGCTTTCTTGCTGTCTTTGGGGTTTATGACCTTCAAAATCTAGTTCCAGCTTCTATGGTGACAAATGAACGTGTAGATTGGACCTTGTGAGTGCCTGATAGAGCCCAGGTCACTGCAGTCTGAGGAGTGGGGATGATTCCTTGGTCTGTTTCTGGAGTTTTCACTTGGTCTCCTCAGCACAGGAAACAGCTCCTGCAGGTAAAGTGCCCCAGGGTCGGGCACCTTTCCTTCCTGCCTCACCCAGATGCCCCTGATGCCCGTGCTCACCCAGATGCCCCTGCTGCCTCTGAGTCTCCCCTGCAAATAGAATCTAGAGTTTATGTCTGTGTGCTTCAATTTCTCATATTAGGGAAAAATAAAACCCCCTAATATGTATTTTAAATGGAATTAATGGACCAGAAATTGCCAAATGGAATTTGCTGACCTGCTGCCGTTTAACCACAGATATTCTTGTTTTCCTTCTCCCTAGAGTTCAGCAGAGTTAATATTGCTGTTATTGAATGCCAACTAGTAATCCTCTGGATATGGTGCTGAGAGGTGTCATCAGAAAGGGGACCCCAACTGGAGATTCTTTTCCTGCCTGAGTCCCACAGGTGGCATGCATCTAAGCAGGGCGCTGACTGGCAGGCTGTGAGAAAAGAGGGTCACTCTGCCGGAAATGCCAGGCGGGCCCCATCACTGGGACAGGTTTTTAGAGAGCAAAGTTGACCCCTTAAGAGAGCCCTGAACAAAGCTACAGCATTTCAACTAGGCAGAGGAGAGACATTTTTGAGACTGCTGTGCAGCCTCAGAGGACTGCATGTTTTGGAATTGCTAAGAGTAAATTTTAAATGATTTCCCAAAACTGATGAGCATGTGGGCTGATGGCTTCATTGCTTCACTGTTTATCACTCCACAGTGTCAACCCACGTCCGCATGTTTCATTCTGTTCCACGAACATCTACAATTATTATTTGTCAATGAAAACTTTCAAAAATAAAAACAGGTGACCTGAGCATGAATGCCATTGGATATCAGGAGGCATAGAGGATGGGGACGCCCTGCAGTGCAGGAACTCATCATAAAACAAGTAAGCAAACTGTTTCTCCAAACTAGTGACGTCTTTATTAAAGGGTGGGTGAGGTTGAAGCTGTTCTTAATAAAGCTGGGGCCATGGAATTTGTTCTGTGTTTTCCTGCCAAGCTGAGAGTCAGGGCTGGCCCTTCTCACCTTGCTTTATGAGCAGGGGAGGACAGTCCACCTGTGTGGACAATGGTGATAGAACAAGAGAGTTGAATGTCTTACATTGAAGCCACCAGTTTCATTTGCGGGTCCTGAAATGCTCCACGCGTGTCAGGATGCAGAGTTATTACTTGCTAAGTTGTTGTAATAACTGAACAAAGCACCTAGGTCATTTTTAAACTGAATGGCTCAGTTTATCAGTGGATGAATCTTTTGAGTTCTTCCTAAGACCTTGTGGTGCCTCCTTTGCAAGATGCAGCATGAGGCAGGAGCCAGAGAAAGGACAACACCATCAGAGGCTCTTCCTGAGCCTTGCTGAGCCTCCCCAGTCTTCTCTGACACGAGTAGTCACACAAGTAGGTAGGAGAAACCAGAAAAGCATCATCTCTTTTTTTCTGTCATATTGATCCATAAATAAATTAACCCTGTTTTAATTATGTTCATACTTCTATGGAAATTTTACCCCAAAGAAGTCCTGCTGAGGGGAGCTCTAGTTCCTGGGGCTTGGGGAGGATCATTGCAGGCTTAGTTCAGAAGACTCAGGGAGGCCTCCAAACGTCTCTTTCCCTGCTGGTGTCCCCGTTCCTTGTCCCCTAAACACACCCACACTTGGCAAGACCACCCAGTTCAACTGAGGGGAGCTCCCGATAGTGTGGAGCTTGCTAATTACCTCACACACCCTCCTGATTGAGGCCTCTTTTAGCAATGCAAAATTAAATCACACTCTCCTGTGCACACAGGAGCTCTCAGCGCCACAGAGGCAGCCATGTGAGCTGTTGTGTGTGCCCTTGGCGTGGGCACATCCCTAAGGAAGTCTCTCATCTGTGGGGGCAAAGGAGCGATGGACCCGGTTGGTTGGGGCCTGATGAGCACTGCCTGGAGGGGTGGAAGCAGGAGTAGGGCTGAGGCCAGCAGCTCCTGTGAGGCCCAGCGGCTCTGCCCAGCTTCCTGGGCTTCAGCCCACACAGCCATAGGGTGGACAGTCAGACTGATGCAGTTTTTATCTGTTATGTTTTTTTGTTTGTTTGATTGTGAAATCTACTTTCTTAACTAATTTTAAGTGCCATTGACTTTAATGTCCACATTTTACCACAGGTTCCAGAGATTTCTTCTCTTGCTTGGCTGAAACTTTCCACCACCTGATTCTGAAGCCCCCTCCTCCCCCCTTGGGCCCTGGTAGCCAGCATTCCAGCCTCTGTTTCCATGACTGCTGCTTTACTCAGCTCACTTAAGTAGAGTTGTGCAGGATCTACACATCTCCAACTAGACTGATAGTACAATGTCCTTGAGGTTTATCCCCCTGTTGTGCATTGTGGAAAGCCATTCTCGCATGTGATTGGGAATCTCCCTGACTGGGTGTGAGGTGTTCCGGCTAAACTGTGTCAGAACTAATCCCCACCCTTTCTAAGTGCGGGAGCCCATCCATGTGAGGGTGTGACTGACCATTGAGCCTGAGACCAATCACTGACCCTGACCTTGGAATGCTGTTCCCCTTGACCTTCATTGGATGGAATTTTCCCCAGAATTTCTTCTTCCCCAATAAAAGGCCATCCTCTAGTGTGCTCTCTCTCTCTCTCTCTCTCTCTCTCTCTCTCTCTCTCTCTCTCTCTCTCTCTCTCTCTCTCTCTCTGCTAGTCTTGTGTAAACCTCGCTGCTCCACTGGGTGGCTCGAGGCAGGAGCCAGAGGGGGAGCTGTCTAAGACCTGGTCAAAGTAGAAGGTAAATTGAGTTTATGTGTGTTTATTTTGATCTCACTAGTTAACTTCTATGCTTAGAACCTCTAGTATGAAGCTAGCGTGCTGGTTACACAGCTGAGTGCATGGAAGAATTGTTCCCTTTTTTTAAGACTGGCTAGTACTGTATGGTATGCATGTGCCACATTTTATCATTCATCTGCAGCAGATACCAGGTTGTCTCCGTCTTTTGACTACAGTGCACAGCAAGGAACCTGGAAGCGTAGCCATCTCTTTGTATCCTCATCTCAGTTCTTTGGGAGAAATAACCCATAAGTGACATTTTTGTCTTATTTGCTGCTTCTCTTGAGTTTTCAGGAGAGCTACTGTGCTGTTTCCTGCAGCGGCTCACCATCCTGTAGTCTACCGACAGTGTGCAAGGGTTCCATTTTCCCCACATCTTTACAAAATTGCAACACCATATATAAGCTTGCAAATGCCCCTAGCATCTCTCAACCTGTGCCCTCGTAGTCTAGAAAACCCTTTATATTTTTATTATTTATTTCTTTATTTGATTTTTTTTTTAACCCGGGGATTGAACACAGGGGCACTGGACCACTGAGCCACATCCCCAGCTCTATTTTGTATTATATTTAGAGACAGGGTCTCACTGAGTTTCTAAGTGCCAAATCATTGCTGAGGCTTGCTTTGAACTCAGTCCTCCTGTCTCAGCCTCCCCAATTGCTGGGATTACAGGCGTGTGCGATGGCACCGAGCCCTTTATATTTGCATATATATAAAATATCCATTTCTGGTTTTGTTGTGCATTTTCTTCATCATTCAGGACACTGAACATCTTCCCACGTCTTCCTTAGAGATGTGTCTACTCAGGTCTTTTGCCTCATTCCTAAGTCACTAGTTTTTCTTACTACTGAGAACTATTCTGAACTGCCCGCCAAGGATCTCATTGTCAGTGAGGTCACTAGAGCTTCATGACAACCGTACAGGAGGGTTAATTCATATTCCAGAGTCACCGTTGCTGCCTTGGGTTCCAACTATCTTATAGATTTCCTCCAGAATCTTTACCTCAGCTGTGCTGGTTGATCCGGGTTGAGTTGTAATTAAACAGCAGTGCTTTGCTTGCTAGCTCTGCGGCCACTCGAAATTACATTAAATTTTAATTCAGCCTAGACTGGATAAGAAGATTCTTCCAGATGACAAAGGAACACTTTAGCGGGGGAGTGGGGGGGGTGTTGTAGGCGAAATGAAGCAGAGGTTCTCTGAAATGCTGCCATGGCTTCCTTCAGGGTAGTGATTGGGGGTAAGTGCTCAGAATTACCCCTTAATGTTGCAGCCCCCTTGAGAGTACAGCAGGGCCTGGGCAAGTGGGGCACCTAGAGCAGGAGAGAAACAACTCTAAGCTTTACTTTTCCAAGTTTTTGCCTTCTCTCTCTCTGTCTTCCTCTGTTCTTCTAGACATGCAATTGCACGTGCACCGAGGTGTGTGAAGTGGGCTGTGGCTCCCACGTGCTCCCTCTTTCTCCTCCCCCCTCTGCCTTGCCAATACCTGTAAGTCCCGGCTCCCTTCGTTCTAGTTTGAATAGTTTCTACTGACATGTCTGCGCTCACTCATATTTTATTTTGTCTTGTCTAATCGGCTGCTAATCCCACATATTTTTTTCTAGTTTTCATTCCTAGAAGTTTGATGTCATGATGTCCTGTTGCCTACATCTGTGTCCATTCTCAGTTGATTGCTAGTGACTGAGTTTTCTCCTCTTTAGGGGGGTGGTAATTCCTTTCTTTTTCACATGTCTGGTAATTTTTAATTGGATGTAGAACATTATAGATACACCTTGTGTTAGATATTTTTGGATTCTTATAAATAGTCTTATGATTTGTTCTGGGGCAAGGTTAAGTTACAAGGGGAAAAGTTGACCATTTTGGATCTTGTTTTATGCATTTTTTCGGCAAAGGCAGCTCTACATCTAAGGATAATTATCCCCTGCTAGTAAGGCAAGTATCTTCTGAGTATTTTACCAGATGCCCTGAAAAACATGAACTTGAAACTTGAAGTTTGTGATAATTAATGCAGCTTTTCTATATTGACTGGAAACTTCTAGGGGGCAAATCCTAATATTTGTATTTTTCTGTTCAGTAAAGCTCAGAGCAGTGCTTTTCCATAGAATTTACTAGTCAAGGTACTTTAAGTTGCAAATGACAAAAACCTCATTTCAGGCTGATTTAAACAAAGCAATTCCTGAAGCTAACATGCCTAGGGCAGCAGGTTCAGATACAGTGTGATCCAACAACTTGGTTTTCACAGGGTATGACTCTCTCCTCCTCTTAAGCCTGCTTTTCTCACTTGGAATTCACTCCCAGGAAGCTCTTTGCCTGGAAATGTTCCTAGTGCCTCTCAACCTATGCCCTTAGTTTAGAAAGCCCAATGGGAAGATAATTTTATATGTCTTTTCTCAAACAGTTCCAGCCAAAGTTCTGGGATTCAGCATAGCTGGTGTGTCTTGGGTCACATGATCATACTGGAACCTGCCACTTGGTCAAGAGAGTAGAACCCCTGATTTAGGATCCAGCAGCTTTTGGTCATGCACCATGTCTGTGTCAATGGCAGGGGCTGTCCCACCTAGCTTGCACACACTGACAGTGGAAGAAGAACAGCGCCTGATGGAGGAGCACCACCCTTCTGCTAAGGATGTAGAGGGCAGCCTGGCAGAAGCTTGCAGTCACTGCCAACAGCACAGCTGGGACCAAGGTCAGGAGGCCATCACTACACCTCAGTTGCCTGTGCACAAAGTGTGCGCTGCCCCACCAAGGTGTGGGTACCACAGCGATGGCATTCTTCTCTGCCTCATCTCCCTGCTTCCTCTCCACCTCTGTGGCTTCCTCTCCACTTCAGCATTGGCATTGCTTGCCTCAGGAGACTGGAAATGGATGGGTTTTGGCCATATTTGTTATTTCTTTTGTGTTTGCTCCCTGTGTGCCCAGGGGGAACCCTGGAAGGAAATGCATTCAGTGAGCAACACTGAGTGCAGGGGGAAGTGGGCAGATGCATGGGCAAGTGAGCTTCCTCTGCCTGTCCTTCTCCCTTCTAGCTTGTCATTATTTTCAAACACTGATTTCAAAATTGCTATTCACTGTTGACAAGGAGCTATTGATTGCACCTTTAAAATCAATGACAAACAAGTGGTTTGTAGAATTAGTCAGTGATGGTATTTACCTCTTTAGGATCATTGTAAGAATGATAAGAATCTAAATGTATCCAACAGACCTTGAGGCAGATCCACAGTGTCTTCAGGGTGGCAAAGCTGTGGGCACATGGAGCGTTCAGATCTGTTCTGGGTACACAGCATCATAGGTGTTAAAGAAAGTATCATTCTCTGTGCTGTCAGCACCTTTATTTTCTTTCCTTAGGGCAAGGATGGGAGGATGAGGGGAATGCATACTGATTTGGAAAGTAGTGTGGGGGGCATGCTTGGCCCCTGGGTCAACGCAGATGTGTTGGACATCTACCTGTTCCACAGAGCCAGGAGAGCAGATGGTTGGGTGTTTGTGCCCTGTCACACGGGGGCCACAGTGCTCAGGGTGTACTAGCTGCTCTGGCCCTTGCTCTTCCCCACAGAAACAGGCACTGGCAGGTACAGCTGCACCCAGCCCTTTGGAACCTTGTCCATCACTCTGGGTCTGGAGCAGTCTTTCTGAGTGCCTGTGATAATGACAGTAGCTAAACTTGAGTGTGTTCCCTATGTGCTAGCCGAGCTGAACACCCTGGGCACCATGTGGCTCCTCAGGATCCAGAGCACCCCTGTAGGAGGGGTGCTATTGTGATCCCCATTTCCAAGATGAGGAAATCGAGACACAGGGACCAAAAAAGCATACTTTCCAGGGCTAGACTTGCAGAGGGCAGCCACATGGACACTGGCTGATGGTGCCCGAGCCGTGCCAGCCAAGCTCCTCCCCAGGGGTTCCACCTCTCAGACTCCACTGCACCTGGGAGTCATCATGAGACCTAAAAAAGTGAAAAGACGGAGTGGGACGTGGGAAGAGAACAGCCCAGGGGAAGCTGTGTCATCCCAGGCAGAAGAAACTAGTGGGATGGGCATGTTGCACCCCTCTGCCCCCATTCTTCCTGCTGTGACTAGGCACAAGCACTGGGCTCGGTGGCTGCTGCTACCTCACCACAGAGCATCCCCCAGGCTGGTGGCAAGCTGCTGTCCCAGCCCCGTGGCACTGAACCAAGGCCCTCACTGGCCTTCCTCTATGCTGCTGTGCTGGTGGGAGGAAGAAGAGGCTGCTGCAGTCCCTGGTTTAATGCACCCAATCAAGCCCCCATCACCCAGGCTGAGCCTCGACTCCGCCAGCAAGTCTGGCTCCAAGACCATGTGCTTCACCTCCCTTCTGACCTTCTGCTGAAGTGTCAGATGTGATTCCAGGGCCCAGGAGTCACTGGGGACCAGAAATGCACATGTGTGTTCTGATGAAGCTTGCAGGCCCATGTTTTTAAATTTTAAATGATAACAAATATGCTCTATTTAGAATTGCAAATTCTGCAAATGCCATGTAGGGAAAGACTGGATGCTAGGAGACTAATTTGGGGGACATTTGGCAAGGACAAACTGAGATGGTTAAGTCTCTACAGTTCTCTGGTTTGGACTGTGTCTGGAGGGGGAGAGGAGATTGTTGGAATCTGGTGGGGAATCCTGAGGTGGAGATGTTTACATTCCGTGATTGGCCTTCCTTTATTTTGTTTTTGTTTGTTTGTATGTCTGTGCTTTTAAGTCTGAGCCCAAAACAGTGCTACATTCTATTCTATTGTAAGCTTAGCAGAGCAGATAGTCATTTCCAAAACAAATGTTCTGGAGCCATTTTGAAAAGTGTTAAGTAATAAACAAACCCAGGCTGATTGTGCGAGTGGGGCGCATGTGAGGATCGCAAGGCTCCGCAGAGAAGGTGATGGTACGTGCAGCAGGGAACCAGGAGCGCCCTGTGATCACCCAGACAGGGCAGCCCCTTGCGGCCATCCCAGGTCATGGGGGGACACCATCCAGGGGCCATCACTGGCCGTGTGCTGTGAGCTTAGGGACTTCTTTAAACGCAAGGTGGGGCGCAGCCCATGCATCCCCTGTATCAGCGACTCTCTCCCCACCAATCCCAAGGCTGCTAGGCTACTGCCATACACCTTTCTGTTCTTTTCAGGACATGGGTGTTTCAAACGGGTAAACTCTCAAGGGAAAGGATACTTGACTCTCTGAAGATCATGGCCACTGGGGGAGTTGGCTCTGCGCTCAGATCAGGCTGTGGCTCAGGACATGGTCTGCACATCATCCCATGGCTCTGCCCATTTCCAAAACTAGGCTGACTCAGCAAGCCCTCTGAAGAGCTGGGGCCAGATGACCTTGCCCAGAGGGGATGATTGACAGGAGAGACTCTCCCTGATAGGGTGTTGCTGCTCCAAGCTTCCTGGAAAGGGGGCCCTGGCCCTTCATCTTGAGCACCAGGAGCCTCCTGTGCGGCCCTCCTGATAAGGAAAGTGCCCACCCTGTGTTCACAGCCATGCCCCCAGAGGGGTGATGTGCACATCTGCTTTCTTGTTAGTTTTCTTTAACTTTTTAACTTAACAACAACCTTTAACTTAATTCCATGATCGCAAAATCCCTGGAAAAATCAGAATCAGACTCCTTAGCTTTCTTAATATGTTAAAATAGACAGCTTATTGAAATGGTATCCGTGTCCTCATTTGACATTAATTTGAATATTAACACACTTCCATCTTGCCATAAGAGCGTCTGGTGCTTCTTGATTCTGGCTGACTCAGTTGGTGTGTGTGAATTCATTAGCATGCGGTCCATAGTTCTCTCAGGTTCTCAATGCTGTTTGAATCATGATACTTTGTGTTTCTGCCTATTTGTTTTAACACACTGGTCGGTCTTTTCCTTGTGTAGCAGAAAACTCAGAAGTGAGCTCTTTCAGTGCAGAGTAGAGTCCTCAGAAACAGCCCTCCTATTTCAACATTAAAAAAGCCCCTTGGGCTCCATTTGTCATTCACCTTAGAAGAAAATACACCCAGTTCTGTGTTTCTGTACATTTCAGCTGCTCTGCGCAGCAGTGCAGTTTAAGTCTGCTTCCTTCTCAAGGACTTCAAGGTAGGCAGAAAAGCCTTGAAGGTTTCTCCTTCCATAGAAGAGATCTAAGAGGGGTTAATTTCTACCCATAGTCTAACGTTAGGGCTAATGATTTAGGAAGGTGACTGCGCTTAAGCTATAGTTTTAAGGCAAGATTGCAATAAATCATCAAGTCAGTCTTAAAGCAGGAGACAGAACCTTTTTCCACTAGCTGGTGGTCTGGATCCACCAGCTGGTGGGCCAAGGGGCAGGCTGCAAGTCTGCACCCTTCGACCCACTCCTGGGATTTTAGTACACCTATTTTAGCCCAAACCCACATTAATCATAAGTGGATGTTGCTATGATTCAAAACCATAAACAAACGTCATGAGATCTAAAATCACAAACAGAAAAGGGATTGGGCCAAAATGTCCTAGAGAGTACAAGTTACAGAATGGTTACTAACATTTAGACAATCAATCTCTAGACAAGGTACCTTGTCCAGGAAAAATGGGATCCAAAGAGAACACTTTTACATTGTATAAGAATTGCCACTTTTGTTGCCAAACCTGCCGAGCTAAGCCATTGTGGATGGGCACAGAGGCCAGCCTTCCCATGGAAGAAGCATTTCTTACCTGATGTGGAGTCTCGGGGGAAGATGGGTAAGATGGAATCTGTTTGGTCATTGTTGGTACAGCCTGGCTCATAACAATAGGTTGTCTTGGTACAGAAAAAAATGATCTTTCACAATCAATACTGAAGAATAATTTTACTTGGAAACCCCATTTGAGCATGACATGTTTCTTGGTTGTTGTGACTTAACTTTGTCATGGGACAAAGGTGAACTAACTCACCAGCTTCCTGGAGTCTCCGTGCAGTCGCTGTATCACTGCTGGCCTTCCACAAATGGAAGGGCACGAAAGGGAGCCAGGTTCCAAAAGGTCTGAACCAGACTGCGCGAGGCCCTCTGCAGAGGCGAGAGGCCCATCCACCTGTGGTTAACTAGTTGTTCTTGGTGCCATGGGAACTTACCTCACCTGAGGAGTCCCCTAAAGCTCCTGTGTTAATGTCAGAAGTGACATTTGTGAGTAACAGAAGTGAGCAGTGGGATTCTGAGGTTAAGGAGATGGTTTTCCACACTGGGCTTACTGTGCTGGGATTTCCTTTCAAAAAACCAATTTACTTGCAGCTCTGCCCATCCTAAGTCAATAGGATACACTAAATTCCTCAGCAAAAACATATTATCTGCAGAAGAAAGCAGGCCTGATGGGAGGTTTGGCACATGCCTCTCATCCCATTGACTCAGGAGGCTGAGGAAGGAGGATCACAAGTTCAAAACCAGCCTCAGCAACTTAGTGAGGTCTAGTTAACTTCAGTGAGACCCTGTCTCAATATAAAAAATAAAAAGGGCTGGGGATGAGGCTCAATGGAACAATTTTAGACTTGTTATTCAGAACAGTAGGTTCAATCCCCAGTGCCCCCCCCAAAAAAATTCCTAAAAGAAATTGAGGCCTGAAAAGCTCCTCCCTGCCATTAAGAAGAACATAAGTTGCCCCAAGGGGGTGAATATTTTTTGACCTTTACATACAGAAGATTCCAGAATTCAGGCAGGTATAATAATTAGAACCAGTCAGTGTGGGTCAGAGTGACCCAGAGTTGCCTGGATCCTCAGCATGTCAAATCCCCCCTTGTGGGGTATGGCCATGTGCAGTGGGGACTTGAAAGTCTGAAACAGTCCTATTGTCAGTTAGAAGTCAAGAGGTGGACCTGAGCAGGACTCTCCAGAAACTTCCCTGGGCCTCATTAAACCTGAAGAAGAGGTTTCCCTTTCATCTCCAAGAGAACATACTGTCTCCCTTGAGACTGTCCCTTTTCCTCTCCCACCTAATACTCAGGCCCACTGCTCTGAGCACCACAGCTTTCCCAGTGTGCTCAGCAGAACTGGGGTCAGGACAGCCTCAGCAATCATGGCTTCACGTTGGGCCCTTGTTCTGTAACAAAGTGATCTGCCTTGGAGAACTGTGGCCTCATAGGTCCATCCTCCTCTGAGTGGACTGGCTGGATGTCATCTGAGGGCAAGTGAGTGTGGCTGAGGAGGTGGGTCATGGGGACTGCTCTGGAACCGTGAAGTAAGGCAGATGGATCTCCCCATGTGGTGAGCACCCTCAGCCCTTCCTGGTTGGCTACAACAGAAAGGTGAAAAGAGTTCACACTGACTTTCTCTGACTGCTTGGGCTCTGACATCACCTCTTGCCCTTGGACTTGGGCTTCTCCTTCTCAGGCCTTTACCCTGCACTGGAATTTACACCACCAACTTCCCAGGTACCCAGTTAAAGATTCTCCATAGTCATCACATGAGTAAATTCTTCATAATCTATCTATCTATATAAATGTGTGTGTGTGTGTGTATATATATATATATATATATATATGCATATATATGTATATATGTGTGTGTATGTATATGTCTATTTATAATTGTTGATACACAGGCTGTCCCCAACTTATGATGGTCAATATTTCAATTTTATGATGGTATAAAAGGAATATGCATTTAGAAGAAGCTGTACTTCAGGTTGTGAATTTTGATCTTTCCCAGGCTGGTAGTAGTATCTCAGTGCTGGGAAGCTGCATAGAACTCCACACAATCATGAGAGTACATGACAGTCTCCATGGAGCATCGTGTTACCAGCTATGGAGATCCCTAGGTCAGATGTAGCAAGCACATCTCAACTTAGGTTATTTTTATGTCCATATTTAATGGAAGTAATCACATTATAAATTGAAGGGCATCTTTATTAACTATTTATTTTTCTCTGATATGCCTTGTTTTCATAATATTCTTCCCTCAGTGTCCATAGGAAGCTGGTTTCTGGACCTCCACAGACCCCAAAATCTACAAATTCTCCCTTCCTTATATCAGACATTGTCGTGTTTGACATAACCCGTGAGCATCCTCCCACATACTTTAAATCATTTCTACATCACTTACACTACCTACAGATACAGAAGCTGTATAGATCCTTATTATGCTATACATTAGGGCATGAGGACAAGAAGGGAAAAAAACTATGTTCAGTATGGAAATGGGTTTTTATTGGTTTGTTTAATTTATTTGCTTTTGCTTTTCTAAAAAAAATACTTTTGGATCCACTAGTTCACATCCACAGACAGGAACCTGAAGAGCTGAGGTCCAAGTGTGCTTCACCGTCTCCTGTGTAGACTGGAAGATGCCTCACTTCAGAAGACAACAGCTCTTGCCTCCTCCCCTATGTGCTGCATAAAAATGGGGTTTTCTTCTCAGCAGTCAGCCTGGTGCTCAGAGGGAAACCCCAGGGTCCACAGACCATCAGGTTCTGAGTATGTGAACACTCTCTGAAGGACCCCAGATTGTAGACCCAGGGGCCAGTGTCAACGGAGAGGATCTAATTAATGAACCGCCTTGTCAACACTTTAATGTCCATGTTGATGGCACATTATACCATGATGACCTGAGCATTGGGTGGAGCCATGTTCTTCTTTGACCTCTCTGGTCCCATCCTGAGCTCCTCCAGGACTCTGTGGTGCTCATCAGCATCCTTCAGAAGGTCCGCTCTTCAAAAGTACAGCGACTGTGCCCTTCCCAGGGAGGGTTCTAGAGGTTGAATATCCCTGCGCAGCACATGTAAGGAGCGGCTGCACGCAGTGGAGATTTGCACATTGCTTAGGGAGAAAGCGTCAACCATGCCCATGTCAATGGCAGTAATGTGAAAAATGCATCTTTTGTGTGGCCCAGGATTGTAATCTTTTGGGGTGACAGAGAAAGACATTTTTAAGAATCCACAATTTGGAAAAAAAAGATTCAACACTTTGGGCTATTGAGCTTAATGTAGTAAAATCAGAAGGAGAGAATGTAAAATTCAGGAAGCAGGTCCAAATAGAACGCCTTTGCACTGTGAGAAGGTGGTAGGTGTGGCTGAGCCGCTGCAGGTGAGCAAGCACATATGGAACTGGGCGGCAGAGGAGAGCACAGCATTGGATGATTCCTGTTGATGGGGTTTACTGGATGCATACTTGTCTTAGGACTTCAGTGAATAGAGGTGATTTCACATTAAGGTAGTTAGGTAGGTAGATAGGAGATGGCTTTCTCTGTACAGAGCAATCTGTATGGGGCTTTGGGAGCTATTATGGAGTATCTATGGCTTCTTCCTAACCCAAATATCATCTAACTCATGATTTGAATAGAGTAGTATTTATTGAGCATTTATTATGTTCCAGGCACTATTATAACCATACTGACTGAATTAAACCATCTAACAAGCTATTAAAGGACCTAATACTACTTATCACACTTTATAGTTGAAGAAACAGAGCCACCAAGAGGCTAAGTAACTTACCAACGTCACACAGCCTGCTTTGCTGGCTCCAGAGCCAACACTCTTGAACACTAGGTATTAATGAAGTGCCACTTAGTGTGACCTTATAGAGCACAAGCCTTGTTCTTATGAAATAGGAACCCAGTGTCTGGTTCCAAAGGAGCTCACAGCAAAATGCTTGTCTTTCCCAGCTTGGCATTCAGAAGCAGGTGATTTATGGCTTCCTGAACTTTACAGGAAGAAGGAGCAGGATCCTGACTTCCGTAGTGTGATGACAATGTGATATAGAAACATGGACTTTCTGACCAAGAGGAGGGCTCATCTGTTTATGTATTAGCAATTGTATTGTTTGTCAGCAAATCATGGCATTCAGAGTCTCAGAAGTCTATCACCCCTCATTAGCTGGGGATGCTGTCTTTCATTCTAATGGAGTGAGAGAAGCCCACTCCTGCTCACTTTGGTGATGGTGTCTGCTAGTTTATTTCTGCAGTAACTCACTTTCTCAGCCTTCACGATCAGCTGGATGAGGCACTAATGAGGTGCTCAAGGGCCCATAATGAGCACCAGTGTCTTCAGGCTATCCAGCCCCAGGAAAGCTGCTTGTTTCCGTCTGTGACAGATGAGGGGAGGCAGGTGTCTTCTGATGGATGTGCTGTCAGAGGACATCTGAAGTTGCCTGCTGTGGGCTGGAAGAAGACGTTATGTGGCCTTTGGAAAAGCATCACTGGCTTTGAGATAGCAGTGCATTTCCTGGGTTAACCAGTAGCGGCTTTAAGAAAGAGACTTAATATATCAAGAACTATGTAATGTTTTGAACAACCAACAATAATTAATTAATTAATTAATTAATTAATTAATAGAAAGAGACTTGGTACCAAGTTGTTTTTTAAGGGTTGAATTTATAGAAAAGATTTGCTAGAGAGCCAGAGCCGAGCCAGTGTGGGAATCCAACTCCACCTGACTTCCAAATATTCCATGATGAATGGCACCATCCACTGGCACCCGTATGCTCACAGATGGATCCTGTAGGGGTCGGGAACGCATGCCTTCACCTCTGATGGTGTTTAATTGAGTATGCATAGATTATGTTCTAAGTGCCATGTGGGGTGGCAGTGATGGACAAGGTCCTGGTCTCCTAGACCTGCTATTTTTAGGATAAGGAGAGATCAGCAGAGTAATCAATGAGCACACCTACCTGGGTGAGAGCAGCAGAGCCTGGCAAAGTTCACTGACACCACCCGTGGGTGGGCTAGAACTGGGCGGGAAGAGGCAGATCTCAGGGAAGGAAACCTGAGCATCCCAGGCCCCTGAGCACTGCCATTTTGGCTGGGAGGGTGTCATCCACACAGGTAGTCAGTACATGTTTTCTAAGAATGTTCAGGTCACTTGACAGATGCTTTGGAGGGTATTGGAGTGAGAGAGAGAGAACCCAGGCTCCCCAGAAGGTCCAGGTGTCTCTCTGAATTGCTATCATATCATTGTGGTGATTGTTATTGTTAAATAACTAGAAGGTAATTTAAGAATTACCTTCAAGTGAAGCAGACAAATACCATTCCTTTATGGTACAAATAAAAAGAGAAATAAATGAGAAGGTAGACCTCATTCTGTACAACATCCTGGCTGTATCACAGGAGACATGCATACACACCCTGCTCTGGTACTAGAGTTTAATAAACTGAGCAGGAGTGGGGTAGCCAGGAGTGATGGAGAGGAGGAGGGGCCTTCAGCTCCACTTTCTGGCATGCCAGAAAATGAGTCTGTTCTAGAAACTTGCTCACAGTTGGAAAAGGACTTTCCCCATCCACCTATGTGCTGCTCCTATGCAAACACACACACACGCACAAGGGGCTCCTGCTTCTTGGGACCCCAAGAGACAAGCCCTGAGCAGTCCTCTGTCCCCAGCTCTCTGGCATTGCAGAAAACTTGTCTGCATTCTGCCTCTTGGATGTGAACTTCAGCCCATAAATTTACAAGCTGCTATGACTGGAAGACTTCCTTGGCCCTGGACTAAAATAAATCCTTCAGACAGTGGTGTGATAAACCCATAATTTAAAATCTCCTGAGAACAATGTTATTACAGGGAGACCTGATGTTGTATGTCAAGGTCCTGTCTCAGGCCTTGCTATCTGGGTATCTCAGGCCCCTGATAGCCATTCCTGGTTGCTCCTGTATCTGCACTTATAAGCTCTCTTCAAATGCCTGGATAGACTTCTTGGCAAGTGTCACTAAGCTTAGTACACCTCAGCTGGTACCAGCCCTGAGGCCAGGGGTGCTGTCTACTCCCATCTGCAACCTAAAGAAGAGCTCTCCCCATCTCACCCTAGCTGCCTACCTGGTCCCCCTCCAGTGTCATTAGCAAGTGTCTTGATTGACTTCCTTTTCTCACAGATTGCAAAAGTTTCCCTGGGGGAAAATGTCATGACTTGAA
Source organism: Ictidomys tridecemlineatus (assembly GCF_052094955.1). NCBI lineage: Eukaryota > Metazoa > Chordata > Mammalia > Rodentia > Sciuridae > Ictidomys > Ictidomys tridecemlineatus. The sequence goes on from NC_135478.1 coordinate 102,450,213, forward strand.
CCCGTGGTAACTCAAATCATGTTCTGGGTCATGGTTACTCACACTTGGCTCAGAATAAACAATTTCCTTACTTTCTTTCAGGCAGATCATTCTACTTTGACATTTACTTATGGCAAGAATCCTGTTCAGTATTTCCCCTTGTATCTCACTTGATCCTTCAAATCCATCCATCTATGGGTCAGACTCTAACATCATTCACATTTCCCAGGCAGAGAGATGACTGGGCCAAGATATTTTGGATAGTTCCAGAGGTTGCAGGTCTGAAAGTTAGTCACATTGGCCTCATATCAAGTTGTCTGCAGCCCACTCTTTCCCTGGGCTGTTTGGGGAGCATATTTCCTCACCTTTCCTCGCTTTGGTAGCAGCCCAGATTTTCTGGCTCATGAGGCCTTTCCCCACCTCTAGAGCAGCACAGCCGGGGGCTTCTTGCTCCTGCCTCCGGCTGTCTGCTTGTCTATCTTCCCCCCCTTTAGCCCACCTGAAAGACACCTGTGACTGCACTGAGCCCACCTGAAAAAGGCAGGATCAGTGTCTGCTGATGAGGAACATCAATCTAGTCTGCAGTCTCAACCCCCCAAGGCCTGGAAACAGCATTCACAGCTCCTAGAGTTAGGACAGGAGGTAAAAACCTTTGGGTGGGGGCCAGAGGGCATTATTCTGCATGTCACAAGGAGATTACATAAGAAGTCTCTGGAATTCCAGGGGCAAGCAGAGTAAAAGAAGGATCAGATTCTGCTAAAATTGGAAAAAGTGCACAAATGCCCCTGGGCTTCCAGCCTAACCGCTGGCCACCTGAAGGGTGCCCACTAGTTGCATCCCAAAGCCCACAGGTACTACAGACGCACAAAGAGCAGGCCTGGGTCTGTCAAATGTCAACTATGGCTGAGTCTTGAGGCAGGCCAAAGTGAGCTTTCTGCATACTCCCTAAATACACGTTTCTCTCAACTTTGTAAAAATAATCTCCCTGTTGAAAAGAATAGTCTCCTAACAGAATCCATGAACACCCAAGCACTGTTCTGAGGGGCTGGCCTGCCATGTTGCTGCTCCATGGCCACCTGAAGAGTGCCCTTCAGGTGGCTTCTCTGCAGCTTCCTTCAATGCCCGTGTGCAATTTTGTGTCAATGCAATGGTCAAGAGAGGTTTGACATTTCTGTAGAAGAGGCCAGTAGCACCTTACAACAGTGTGTAAAAGGAGCCCAGGGATATCTGAACCAGCTCAGCCCTGGCCCCTACCCAGTGGTGAGGAGAAAAGATGCTTTATTCAAATTATTTTGGAAATTTTTCCCTCGTGCAGTGAATTGACCTTGCATCCTGGCATCTGAGCAGCCTAATGAGTGCCTCATATCTTACTATACATTGCACCCACTGGCTTGCTCATCCACCCGTACATCCAGTGCTGGGCCATAGCCTGGTGACTTGAATGCTCACTGATAAACTGAGTGTAAAGAGTTTGTTGTCCTTTATGGCATTCCTATAAAGCTGGTGGAATAAACACTATTGGTATCTTTTGTGGCTGAGTGGGTGACTGTGCAGGCCCCAGAGTTAGTGACCAGGCCTGGAACCAGAGCCCTCGTGTTGAATGCAGAGGCTGAGGTGGCTGCAGGCGCTGACTCTGGAACCACGTGGCTGAGTACAGACCTCCCAGTACACACATCATCTGTGTTGAGTCGTTCACCCTTGTTGTTCATCAGTGTCCTTGCCTGTCACCTGAGGGTGGTGATGTCACCTGCCCTGTGTGAGGATTAATGAGCTAACATATATAAACACAGAGAACCATGCAACAACCCAATCAATCAATGGGCATGGGAATGGTCTTTGGACTAATAGGTGGAATCCCAATACTCTCAATTAAATAGCACCAAGTCTGCTTCTCTGATGGGTGTTTCCTGTTCTGTCCCTACTGAACAGACACTTCTCAGAAGAAGATATACAAGTGATCAACAAATATATAAAAAAGTGTTCAACATCTCCAGTAATTAGAGAAATGCAAATGAGGACTACTCTAAGATTTCATCTCACCCCAGTCAAAAGGGTACTTATCAAGAATACAAGCAATAATAAGTGTTGGCAAGGATGTGGGGAAATGGGTACACTCATCATTGCTGGTGGCACTGCAAGTTGGTGCAACCACTTTGGAAAGAAGTATGGAGATTCCTCAGAAAACTTGGAATGAAACCACCATTTGACCCAGTTAACTCACTTGTGCATCTATACTTAAAATCAGTACACTATAGTGACATAGCCACACCAATGTTTATAGCAGCTTGAATTCACAATAGCTAAACTGTGGAACCAACCTAGATGCCCATCAATAGATGAATGAACAAAGAAACTGTCTTTGGAATAAAATATTACTCGGCATTAAAAGAGAATGAAACTATGGCATTTTCAGGTAAATGGATAGAGTTGGAGAATATCATACTAAGAAAAGTAAGCCAATCTTAAAAAACCAAAGGCCAAATATTTTCTCTGATAAGTGGATTCTGATCTATGATGGGGGGAGGCATGGGAGGAATGGAGGAACGTAGGATTGGGAAAAGAGGAGGTTGAAGGAGGGGTTAGAGGGTAGGAAAGATGGTGGAATGAGATGGACATCATTACCCTATGTCCATGTATGATTGTACGAAAATGGTGCATTTCTATACCGTGTACAACCAGAGAAGTGATATGTTGCACTCCATTTGTATACAATGAATTGTAATGCATTCTGCTGTCATGTACAACTAAATAGAACAAATAAAAATCACCATCATCATCATAAAAATAATAAGAAAATGAAATCTAAAAAAAAGATTGAGCAACAGTGGTATAATAAGTGCTCTATAAACATGGGCACTTGCTCTTTGCCGGCAGCTTCTCCCCTGTCTGATGGCTTTTTCAGAGTGATTAGTCTTGGTAAAGTGAGGTTTGCCTGTCTAGCCTCATGTCATCCCCCTTTCTAGCCACATTCCTCATTAAGAACAAAACTTCCCACTGTCTTTGTTTGGATGGGTCCAGTCTGGCCAGTCAACACTTCAGGTCTCTGACCAAAGTGATCAATTAAAAAAATGGGATGCAAATCAGGTCTTACCATCCAAAGACTTTGCAAAGACATTGCTAAAATTCTAAGGCAATGGATTTCTGGCTTGACATGTTCTGATTCAGAGGCTGCCAAGGAACCACCAGGGGAGATAGGACTCCATGGCAAGTCTAACAAATGTGAAGCAGAGACCAAGAAGGAAGGGCTGTGGAAACCTGAGCACATTGTTCGTAGCCAGGATTAGAGAATGCATTCAGCTCAGGGTTGAAGCCAGTCACATCTAATCTAATTCTGATTCTAATCCCAGAATGGTCTTCCTGCTTATTGACCTTAACATAAATAGATCTCCAGGAGAACCCAGCCCAAGTAGTCATTCACAAGGAGTGAGAACTGAGGTCCATTTGTTGGCCGAGATCTCTGAGAATTCATTAACTTAGAAGGAAGCCAGGCGTGGGTGCAGATGACCGACAGGCAGCTGCCAGAAGAGGAAAAGGAGCAGCCATGGCCACATGGACTTGGAGGGGAAAGAAGCTGCCCCCGGGTGCCACATTAGAGGACTCCTGTGTGCAAGGATATTCCCAGAACATAAGACCTTCATGGAGGACGCCAGGAAGAGAAAGGGATACACAAATTAGTAGTGAAACCACAAAGTCCCTAATAGTGACCAAAGGCTAGAAATGCACTCCAGAGATCTGAGGACTATAATTAATGACATTGTATTCCATGCTAGAAACGTGCTGAGAGATAATATTTTAATATTATCTTGATATATGAAGGAAAGAAAGACAACCAGGTGAGGTGACAGATCTGTTAATTTGCTTGACTGCATTTTCACTGTGTACATGTGCATCAAAACATTATGTGGTACAACTTACATATACACAACACAAATAAGAGCAAATGGAGAATTAGTCATACCTGGCCATCAGAAAATTAGACATTCTCTAATTAGGAGTGATAAGAGTTGTAAAGAAAGAAATAGTGCCAAACACTTAAAATGCTACAACTAGAAAATTACTGTTTGTGAAATAATTCTTTTGAGAAGTATCAGTTTGGATCAAGTTTGATTGTTTCAATTTTAATAATTATTGTAAGACTAGGGGGATATATAAGGGAGTAAAGCAATTCCCAATCTAGTCTCAGGCAGCAGGCTGATGGTCACATGGAGATCTTGGGGACTTAAAGGGGAGGAACTGTGTTTTCAATGGAGACTAATCTTACAAAGATGTCCTGGGCAAGGGAAGAGTTTTGGACTAATAGGTGGAATCCCAATACTCACAATTAAATAGAACCACATCTGCTTCTCTGATTGATGTTTCCTGTTCTGTCCCTACAGAGGCTTTTGTTTTTAGCTCCTGCTTATCTGTTTCTACCAGCACTTCGTAGAATACTCTGTGCATATAATGATCTTAAACATTAGGCCTGCATTACACTACTGTAGTTAAATTCTACCTGCATACAATCATCCGGGTTAGGGTGATTTATTCCTGGTGTAAATCTAGATTTCTCATATGGGAGATTGAGAGCATGGAACAATTATAATTCTCCATAACAATGGTGAGTGTTGTGGGTTTTACATCCCATATTGTTCAGGACAAGAATTTTATTCCCTGAAGCTGCAAATAACCTTCCCCACAGTGGAATGAACTCAAAGTCAAATAGGAGAATACATCCCATGGACTTATTTCTTGATACTTTGGGTCCTTTGGCACCAAGCCTGCCTCCAGGAGCCATTGGAGACTGTCTCTGCTTTCAATTGCTGAGTCTTTCTGGAAGTATTCACTAGAGTGTAAATTTGGAAATTCAGTGTCTTGGCTGCAGCCAACATTACCAGGCTTCCACCAGGTGTTTTTGACTTGGTCCTTCTCTTCCATAAAAAATGGAAAGCAATCCTGCAGACCTCCTTATTCCTGTGATTAATTTCCTATGCAAATCCCAAATACCTAAGCTTGTTCCAGCATGTGTGCCCATGGTTCAGTGAATCCAGAGGTAGAGAAAGCTGCTTAGCTCCATATGTCCAGCTTTAACCAGGCAAAGAGGTCTTAATCCCTTCTGGGCCATTGTTTGATGTATTAGCATTGCCTGGATCCTGTCCTTCCTGGAGAACATTTCAGGGCCAGCAAAGGTAGGGAATCCCAGCAGAGCCTGGCATTTCCCAGAGCTGAGAAGAGAGAGATGGAAGTTCAAAAAGAGCTCCTTGCTCTTGGAAAGGCAGAATTAATACTGTTAACAGGGCCATGTTACCAAAAGTGATCCGCAGATTCAAAGCAATCCTTTCAAGATACCAATGGCATTCTTCATAGAACTGAAGAAACAGTCCTGCAATTCATATGCGAGAATAAAAAACCCAGAAGAGCCGAAGCAGTCCTGAGCAATAGAGGCTCCCAATACCTGACTTCACACTCACCACAGAGCCTTAGTAACCACCAACACAATGCAGCCTAAAACCAGCCAGACACTAGAAGACACAGAAACAAACCCTCATCGACACTCGTCTGGTGCTTGACGAGGATTATTAAAATAAAAGTGATCACACTTCATCTGAGCTGATACTTCTCAAAACTACCTTCCAGTTAGAATGACAGTCATCAAAATACAAATTTTAGTAAACATTCGCAGGATTTGAGGAAAAAAGGAACACCAACACACTGTTGGTGGGACTGTAAATTACTACAACTATTTTGAGGACATTCCTCATATCACCATATGATCCAGCTGTCCAGTTCCTCAATAAGCATGCAGAAGAGTTAGAGTCAGCACACTGTGTTGGGAGGTGGATACACATGTTTACAGTAGCACAGTTCATCACGGTTGACCTGTGGGCCAGGCTGGGTGCCCACCAACCCACAAATGGATAAACAAAATGTGGTGTATATAGATGATGGAGTTCTACTCAGCCACCAAGAAGAAGGAAATGTGTCTTTTGTTGATAAATGGATAAAACCCAAAGTGAAACAAGAGCCTTGGACAGTCAAGGTTGTATGTTTTCTCTCATGTATATGAGAGGGCCAAGAAAAGAGGAAAGAAGGGGATCTTATGAATATGGGAAGCAACATAGCAGAGGCAGGTGACCGTGAGGAGGGAGTGAGGGAAAGAGGAGGTACCTGGTACCTCAGGCCAGTCACTCTGTGTGTGTGCATGAAGATGTCCCGGTGACCTACACCATGGTATGCAAGTAGAGCACCAAGACTATAACAGGGAAGGGACTGGGGTCTGAGAGGTCAAGGCTCCAGAGTTCACAGGCCTAGTGGAGGTCCACCCCACCAGAGAGACCTTCAGAATCAACCAAGGGATCAAGAATGGCTTTGTTGAACTGAAACCATGGGAAATTCCTAAATTTCTGAAAAACTGTTCCACGTGGAGTCCTGTGTGAACACCATCTGCTCTTGGAGGCTGGATGTTCTCCACGTAGCCTCTTCAGTCTGTAGTCCAGGTAGGCTCTACACGGCCTGTTTGATACTATATTTTATATTCTTATCAACCTCACTTCTTGCCCACCAAAACCTGGATTTGCCTTCTCACAAAGAAGGAAGTCCCCCTGATCCAGTCTGCAGATGTGAACTTGGCACCCAGTTAGCATTTGAGACTCAAGGGAGGCTCAGGGAAGTGTTTTCTGGTTGACAGTGTAAGCCTTGCCCATGAGTCTGCCTCTGGGGTCTGAGAGCACAAGGCACCAGGACAAGGCTAAACACCACAGCTCTGTGGCCGTGTCTTGCAGCCAGAGGCAACACGTTCAAAAAGACAGCAGAAGTCTCAGGATGACAAAATGCAGAGATCAGAAGTGACATCCCTGAACTGTGGAACCAATCAGGAGCCTCCTCTTTTCTCACTGTGTGAGAAAATCTGTGGCCATCACTGTGTCTTTCATAGTCAGAGGAAATAACAAAAGCTGGGGGTCACAGCAGCTTCTCAGTGGAGAACCAACAAAAACCTCAAAGATCCTTGAGGCCAGGTGTGGATTGCTGGATACTGGAGAATCCCGGAGAGCCTGGACCTACAGGGCCTGAGAGATCCCCTTTGTGTTCCAGGACCAGGTTCTGAATGTGAGACAGGAGAAGCTGCCTTAGGTGACAAGCTTCAGGATCCATGTGGAGACAGGTGGTGGTGAGATGTTGCTGAGCAACAGGCACACCACGCATCCAGAACCTGCACCCACTCCAATACGCAGGTTAAGTCCTCTGCCACTGAGAGAGGGTCAAGGAGCCGTGCAGGTGTGGTCTCCAAAGCTGCAGGGGTGTGCAGGCTGGTGTGGCACATGACCTCCTTGCTGACCTGTGAAACTGTGATGGCACCCCCACTTGGATAGTAGCTGGCTCATTGCTTTGGAGGTCTTTCTAGAAGTGAACCTGCAATCTCTTGCTCCCCAGCATTGTCCTAAAGAATTTTTAGCACCAGCAACTTACTTTTTATAATGGTATTTCTACAACTAGTATTTCAGAGAGACTGATGAGAGCCCCATTGCAAACACTCTGAAAGCGGGGGGGGGAGAAAATAAAGATAAAATTTCTCTAAGCACCACAAAGAGCTAAGTGATCTGTGCCTCACCCCAACACACACACTTGACTTTAGAAATGGTGTGGGCTCAAGAAATGGAGTGTTTGAGTCAGCAGATTCCTTAGTATGTAGGCTTAACCAGATTACAGAACTGGGTGGCCTGGGGGCTGAAGTTCTGGTTTCTCAGACAGAATAGAAGTGCAAATGGAGGTGTGTGTGTGGCCACCTTTGTTCCCCAGTCTTGGGATGAAAGACTGAATAAGAGGCTAAGGAGCTTATCTCTATAAATAAAGTCCTTAGCTTCTGGTGTTGGAATCTGAGAGTTCCTGGTTGGGCTGAAGGCCACCCTGCCTATCTTCCCTGTTAGGAAGCTTCTCAGATCAAAAAGAACCATAATAATAATAGGAGTTGGAGAGAACAGAGCCAGGCTATGTTAGTAGAGCTTCCAATGGGGGCCATGAGCCAATGTGGGGAGTGCCCATGGGCCTGCTCTAAGATGTCTGTGACATTGAAGCTGTTGAATTAGGCAGTAAAGGCTCTCTACTTGTACACAGCAGCATTGACTTCAGCAATAACATGAAAGCACAGTGGAAGGAGAGAGGGGGAAGAGAATACCCTACCAGGTTGCTGAAGCACCAACCCCTGAAGCCAGGTAGCTGTGTGACCTTCTTCTCAGGGTCCTGACTGGGGAGTCCTGGCAGAGCGTCCTCTCCACCACTGAGGCTTCAAAGTTCTTGCTTCCAGTGGGCCTCTTTAAATACCAGCAACACAGAAGACACTGCTCCAACAGCCCTCTGGACTTAGCCTGGCTTCATCCCCCCAAGGATGGGCTACACCCCTAGAGGATGTGCACCTGGAGATAAGAGAGATCACATCCCCTGAGCCAGCCACTCCCAAAGAAGCCAGCATTCCCAGGATGTTTTGTTGGGAACATCCAAAGGTGACTTCAGGCAGGGGACAGGGAAGGTCTTGATATTTTCCTCAACCTGGAATGTTCTCAGTGATGTTTTTGCATGAATTAGTTCTCTTCACTCTCACAGTGACATCATAAATGACTTTAGACTTGGTCACTGTTTTGCAGGTTTGGGCCCATGGCTTCTGTGATGCACCAGGTAAGGAAGGAGTTGGGCCTAGAGTGTGTTCAGCTCGCTGGCTCCATGCCCACCCCAAGCAACCACTTGACCCCCTAGGCAGGCTTTTTGTCCAGGATGAGACAGGCCAGGGCCTGGGGTTCCAGTGCTCCCTGCTGAGTCTGAGCTTTGCCTCCAACCTTGATTCCCAAAACCAAGATGGAGTGGGAATGAGGAGGATCTGGTGTCTGCTGCCCCTTCTTGGAGGACCAGGAAGCCCCACATGGAGATCTCTTTTGCCCTCTTGTCCACAGCCAGCATTTGCCGCATTTCTCTGGGGAGCCGTGATGGTCACCAAGAGGTGTCCAGTGAGACTTTGAGTGGACGCTAATATCTGCAACAGAAAGAAACACCAAGACAACTCTGTGTCCTGGGTTTTACTGGAGCGTCTCAAGTTAGGAGGATCCTGATTTTGAGAAGGAGCCACAGTACCTGATGTGCAGCCGCAGGAATGAGAAGACATTAGAGGCACTCAGCTGCCCACGGAATGTGGACTGTGGCATCCAGTCACATTCCCAAAGCTCCTTGGACTCAAGGGAAATGAGTGCCCTTCAGGAATGTCATGATGGCTCAGGTGGCTGAAGGTGTGGACTAAAAGATTGAGGAGTGGAAGGTTTCCGAGGCCATTTGGTGTATGGGTAGCACAGGCAGGAACCCTGACCCCTCAGAGCATGTCATTGTCTGTGAGATGAAAACAATGATCTGCATTTTTCTATCTCACAAGGCGATGCTGAGAAAAAATATATGAACATCATCAATGTGACCTCTTTTAGTTGAAAAAGCTAAGCTGAAAAATGAATGAAAGCTGTTTTCCTACAAATATAAGCCTCCACGTTCTGTGTTACTAACTGAAGACAGAGAAACCGTGAGGATTTTATTTTCCAAACTTGGAATTGAATTCTTTAATTGTATTGGACATGGGCAGTGGTTAAGAACATGAAAAAAAATGATTTCTTGCTGAAAATATGAAATTACCAGATCTTGTATCTTTCCTCATGCACCTGTGGTATTTTCTAGCTAATACTGATGGAATGATATTTTGGAAATTGAGCAAGAGACATTCTCAATAAAAACTATAAATTCTCACTGTAAAGTGTTAGTCTACAATTGAGTTGTTTTCTAATGTCTGTTTAATACATGCACCTTTAATGTCCTCTAGAACTAAATTGCAAATAGAAGGACGAATTGATAGTTTTAGGCCATAAAACCCCCTTTCCTGCTGTGCTTTCCTGGGGCCCTCAGATCTGTCATAGGGACTGCCCACCTGTGTGCATGAACGTGGAGGCCATACTTGGAGGGTTATGGGGTGGAGGGAATGATGGAACCATCTTCTCAACAGCTTTCCTATCTTTGCATCACCCTCTGAGCACAGATTAATTTTTTAATTTATGATTCTTTATTCTGAATATCCAGCACCAAGGTCTGCATCATTTTTGTAATAATCTTTATTGCTAAATCAACCAAAATCTCTTTTAAAGCATACACACAATTACTACTCTTTAAAATCAATTTTTTCTTTAAGTCAAAGAAAAAATACTGTAAGTTGTTCTTTTTAGGAATGCTTTAATTGGAAGGTGAAATCAAGCAATTATTGAAAGTTTTAAAAATAATTTCAGCAAATGTTTTCTTTTGAAAGTAAATTAGGAAATATTTTGGTGTAAACATTAATTACAGTGGGCTGGGGATGTGGCTCAAGCGGTAGCGCACTCTCCTGCCATGCGTGCGGCCAGGGTTCGATCCTCAGCACCACATACAAAGATGTTGTGTCTGCCGAAAAACTAAAAAAAAATAAATATTAAAAATTCTCTCTCTCTCTCTCTCTCTCTCTCTCTTTTAAAAAACAAAACATTAATTACAGTGTTTTAAGTGATTGTGATAAAATTGCAATTAAAAATAAAACATGCATGTAATTTAGAGGTTCATTTTTCTTACACCTATTTTCACCTTTGGTGCTTTTTATTTGGTGGCACCTTAATGAGCAGAGACAAGAGTTCTTGGTGTCACTTTAGAATGTCCTCCATCTAGACAGAAAAGACAGTGAATTTCCAGTGTGGCTGGTCCACAGCAAATGCCAGACATGGACTGCTTCTCCCTCCTCACTTTCTTCTCAAGTCTCCACCAGAGATAAGAGAATGGTTCCCTGGGAAGTTCTTCAAGTTCCTAAAGAAATGAGTTCCCAGAGACCTTTAAGACCCTGGCTAATGGAGAGCTTGTCCCTCTCAGTCTTCATGTCCCAAAGGTGATCAGCAGAGGGCATGTGCAGCCGAGATGGCACCCGACATGTCTCCCTGCCTCTTCCCCAGTCAGCCCCCAATGCATGGGGAACACTTCCTTCTAAGATGCTCTTTAAATGTCCATCACAGGTCCCTGTGCCATTTGCTCGGCAGCAAGTTCATCTGTGCAACTGATTGTCTACTGTAGACCATGACAGAGAATTGTATTTTTCCATTTTTATGAAAGCAGGCAGCTTTTGACACTTAGAAATTCCATTTCAGCTACTGTAAATAGGCACCAAATTGCTGTCTACTTACTGTAATTATGGACAATTCTAAAACTTTCACACATCTTCAGAGTTTTAGTGAATCACTTTAAGAAGATATCAGAGGCATTGTGACACTCTAGTGGGATGGGATTATGATGCATTTCCCCCCAAGAACCTTCAGCCAGCACTGTGTGGCTTTATCTGCATTGAATTTCTAACGTATCATAGTTCAAATGATATCTTGGATGATGGCTGATTAGTTGCCCTTGGAAATGACTTGGATGCATGGCCTAATTTTTCAAAAAGCTTTAAGAAGGGTCACAGCAAAATTCAATTGTAAGACATGAAATAAACTATGTGTATTTTCCTGCCCTTTTTAAACTGTATTGTTTATATGTCATGTTACTGGGATGTAGATCATTATTAATGACAGTCCAGTGTATCTTAAGTATGGATTAAGGTTACAGAGCACTGGGGCTTATTTTTTCTAAGTATATACACTTAAAGAATGTTTGGGAATTAACATTTCTGTGATAAAAATTTGCAAATGTGAAGAAGAGTTATCACAACAAATATTTTGGTTTTTTTTCTTTTAATTTTATTCAATTCAGTAAGTAACACTTAGACATTTATGATCCAAAGGATTTTTCCATAACTGTCTCATCATTGGATGAAATGGTGGTATCTGTTCAGCCAAACCTGCAGTTTCAGTGGCCAGTTGTGGTTGCAGAGGGTGAAGGACAAGGGCCCCTGATCAAGTTGGAGATGATGATCAGTGAGCCTTGCCAGAAGACCAAGAGGAACAGTGTTCTTGCTGTGGGTAAAGGAAGCATCAAGGTCAGGTTTGCACTGGGCATTGAGGAGGAGCATCGAGGAGGCAGCAATGACATTGAGGGCATGAACCAGGAATACAAAGATCACCTGAGTAACTCCATAGAGCCGGAAGAGAGCCAGAAGTGAGCGGTCTAGGAGTGGCTCCAGCATGGGGGCCCTGCTGGCCCAGAGGACAGGACCAACAGGAGCACAGCCCTGCTGCTGTCTGGGGAGGGGAAGGACAAGAAGCTGCTCAAGAGTGGTGGTGCAGATGCCTTCACCAGCTTCCCCACCCAGGGGAAGTTTCCAGAATTCAGTAACCCTAGTGACCTTACAGTGGCCTCCAGGGGCTTGACAGACTTGGAGATCGGCATGTACGCCCTGCTCTGCATCTTCTGCCTGGCCATCCTGGTCCTCCTGATCAACTGCGTGGCGTTTGCCTGGAAGTACAGACACAAAAGGCTTGCGGTGAGCAAGCAGGGCAACATCCCCCACTCCCACGACTAGGTCTGGCTTGGGAACGAGGTGGAGGTTTTGGAGAACCCAGTGGACATCACGCTCCTCTTGGAGGAGTGCACGACCATGATAGACAGGGGCCTTCAGTTCGAGGAGAGGAACTTCCTGCTGAACGGAGGTTCCCAGAAGCCCTTCCACAGTCAGCTGCTCAGACCTTCTGACTATGTCTATGAGAAAGAGATAAAAAATCAACCTGTAAACTCCTATGGCCCAAAGAGGAAGAGGGTCAAGTTTACTTCCTCCACCACCATCCTCCCCGAGGATGGGGGCCTGTACACCAACTCCATCCTGTTTGACAGTGATGACAACATTAAGTGGGTCTGCCAGGATATGGGGCTGGGGACTCCCAGGACTTGAAATACTGTGTTATATTTGAATTCACGGCTGTAACTTCTGTTTTTCAAACAGCTGGAGCTGTGAGCTTGTTCAGCAACAGAGGGTGATTTAATAAGGATTTATTTGTTGAAGCCTGGTGTGTGGGGGCAGGAAGGCAGGGGGCAGGATCCTCTTCTAAGCACATGAAAGTGGCCTGAAGAGTTAGTGCAGCTTGTGTGTAAGCCAGGGTGAGCACGTGGCATGGCCCCTGTAGTACTGCTGCAGCAGTGGGTCAGCAAAAGCGCGCCACCTGTACTTGCTCATTACCAGTGCGCCAAGTACTCCACCAAGGACTTTATCGGCCAGCTCAAGACAAACAAATGTTTAGAATTGGGAGGAGTTTGATGGTTAATTTTCCTATAGTTTGACATCAGTCAGGTACATGGACAAGTCTTACTCTGGGCCTGAGAACTCTTCTGGGACAGGTGAGTGAATGTGGCCACCCTTTTTGGTGTGCTCCACATTGTTTATATGCACATTTATACCAATGCCTATTGTTTGTTTTGGGGAAGAGTTGTTTATTGTTTTGTTTTTGACTTCTGCAAGGCTTTTTGAAACATACATGGTTTCTCTCATTTAATTGACATTTGCTTGGATGAGACAGGAGTTGGGCTCCCTGGAACCAGCCTTGCCACATCCAGATTGAGTTCCCAGGGCCCTTCTCTGCTTGACCCTACTGTTTATGGATACAAAAAAGTAACTGAATCCTCATTTTCTGTAGCCCTTGTTTTCTCATTGACACATCTTAAATCAACATTGCATGGCAGATTTTTTTAAAAAAATATTAACAATCAGTGAAAAAGATTCACATGAATTTTGCAAAAATTGGTGAATATCTGTGAACCACAAAAAAAATTTATTTTAAATATATAGTAGCTGAAAATCCATGTGGGAAATTATAGAGTCCACTCCTAAGGGGAAAGTGCCCACATAAAACACCTAGTCACATAAACATTTTGTGGAAAACATTTCACTCACTAGACTCAAATATGAAGCGGGTGCGGACATTCACGAAAAGAAGATTCCTTAAAAACAGATATAGACTAAACTGCCATTTTACTCAAGAAAAATAGAGAAAGCACAGATGAGATTCTGTTTAGCAGGATGGAAATCCATCTATTCAGTGACCAGGAAAACATTCTCATCTGTGCTGCTGGACAAGAGAAAACATCACTGAATATGTCCTGAGGTAGGAAAGCAATGAGCACACTCAATACAGTCATGAAAATAAATGGCCACTCTAAACCTCAAGATACAGTTGTCAGGAAATCAAGGGTCAGAAAAAGAAGGGGAAGAAGAAAAAAAATCAGTCTTCAATTCTTTTTGAAAAAATAAACAGTGGTTGAAACAGTGGTATGAAATGGAGTTAGAGCAAGCTTCCTAATAAGAGAATGAGACAACTTGTCAATTAAATAAATTGAAATGGCTGCAAACAGATACTGGACATCGTAGCTTCCTTGGGAACATCTTTTAGCACCAGCGAGGGGTCTCAGGAGGTGTCCCAAAGAGAGGCCCTTGCAGGGTCTTGACACACTGCTGCAGTCTGGCTGGGCACAAAATAACCAAGCCACCACAAAAACTTGTAGATTTCAACAGCAACTCTTTATTCCCGAACTCTCACCGGCCCTCTACACGCTTGTTCTGGGGAAAATCCACACTCTCCACCGGGCTCTGCATCCCAAAATATCCTCTGAATCCCTCAAGAACTCAATGGAAACTCAAGGAGCAGGTGCCTGAGGCAGCAGGATCCGCCCTATTCCTAGCAGGATCTGCCCTAAACCCACATCTGCCCTAATCCCTGAGCAAGGTCACCTTTCATGCAATGTCACTGCAAATGACCTGGGTCCAAGGCAAGCCCATTTCCACAATGGAGAGTCCTCCCTCTAAGCAACATTGGGTAGGCTGACAAGGAAATTGCCATGCGTTATTCCTACTTGGCTATGGCTCTCAGCAACACACCTCACAGAAAAGAAATCCAGAATGTGTCAAAAACAGGCACAGCAGAGATTTATTTAGGAAACAAGGAATGTGCACTTGGGCATCCTGAAAGTGGATGGTATTTTGAGAATAAGTGCTTTCAGGACCTTGGGCTCTTCTTTTAAGGGAAACTTTGTGCTTAGTGACTATGTCAGATGTGTGGGTGGCGTCACTTCCTCAAGGAGCAGAGGGCTATCAGAGTGCTGTGATTCTCTTAGGGATATCTAGGTGGATGTCATCCAAGCTATAGGTTTGGAAGGTACCCACATCTGGCTCCTGCAACATCTCCCCCTTGGCTCTGTTCCGGCAGCGCCTACAGGCATTAGTGACTGGTCTCACAGTGCTCCAAGTCTCACGGGCCTCTCAGGAATCCACATCAGGAGGAAAATAGGCTGGGGCCCATATGTGAGACGGGGCCTCTTAGGGTTAGACTTGTGGTTTCTTCTATCTTGTCTCACTTTGAGCCACAAGTCTAAGAACTAACTTGGGAAGACACAGAGGAGGCATCTGGGGCTCTCCATCACGATGATGGGCTGATGGCTGAGCCGGTCAGAACAGAGGTGTTTGGTTACCCCCTTGTTGCGGTAGACTTCCACATGGGTGAACCCACCCTCCAAACCCATCTGCTCTGAGGTCTCCTCAAGTTGGCAGCCAACTTCATCTGCTTCTCTCTCATGCACAGCGCTGGAGGGTTTGTGGAGAGACGGTCGGCCTCACCACAGGTGTCCTCTGGGTCCTTTGCTGTTGGAATGGTGCTTGAGAGTCAAGGCCCTGGAGCCTGGGAATCCTTGCCGTGGTCTGGGTAAGGAAGCATTTGCAGGATGGAGAGTCTGCAAGGCTGGCTGTCTCCTGGAGGAAGGGCTGCTCAGGAGGCCCGAGGAAGTCGTGCTGCATTTCTCTTTATTATTCTTTTACATTTAATTGGGTATTTTGTTTATGCCATTGTTTTTCAAAGGATTTGGAGGTGAGGTAGCTCCAAACCCACTTATTGGATAAGTCCACAGGTATGTTAATGGAGCATAGCTAACAACTAGGCCTGTGATTTGTAGAGGTCACTGTCCAGTTCTCCCCACTATTTCCTGGCTGGACAAAAAAATATATTTCTTTATATTCAAATTTTGAGCACTCATCAATGATCTCTGTAGATTTGTAAAAGTCAGATGTGTTATGGAAATCTCTCTACTCTTTGTTTTTAGATTTTTTTTTCATAGAGAAAAAAAATTAGAATAAAATGACCTGGGTTTCAGTGTTTATGTTGGACAAGCTTACTCAAGATGATCAGGACACTAGGACTGAAAGGGTAAAATTTCTAAGCTGCAAAGCCTGAGTTAAAATGTAAAGAACCAGGTATTGTTAAGTTCCTATGCTACACTCAAAGCTGAAATTCCTGTAGCTGTTAGGACAATTCCCGAGACTGCCCAGTAGATATTACCCCCTGATTGTTTAATAACCTAGGACCCTGTGCAGCTTGGCACATAGGCATTCAGGGCCCAAACCAATCAGTTTGAATGTATCCCCCCTTCTTAGGAGCGACCTATCACCCCCGCCCGACCTGTTGCCGCCAATGAATGTGCTAATCATGTTTGAGAGTTGTTGTTTGATTTTCCCTCGGTGTATGATGATTTGTTAAAGGGGACCATGACGTATGTAAAGTCCCTGCCCTCCCCAAAAAGTGTACTTAAGCACTGCTCAACCCCTGCTCGGGGCTCTTGGCCACTCCCCCTTCTTGAGTGAGCCTGGAGCTCCAGTGTTCTGGATTGGATCCTCAATAAATCCCCTTTTGCTGTTACATGAGTCGGTCTCTTGGTGGTCTCTTCCTCTGACGCTCGCGGGACCCTTACAGGACTTTCCCGATGGGAAAGAAGAACCTAAAAGCTTTAAAGTCCACTAGGGAAATAATCTTTCCATTCCAAGAAAGCAGTAATGCCGTCTGTTCCCATACCGAGCAGGCTTTATGTTCTGTGCCCTGCCTTCAAAATATTATTGCTACTCAAAATCAGTTTTTCAGATTAAAAAAAATAATTCAATATGCAGAATTGTCTTTTTAGGTTCTGTTAAACATTTTCTGTATCTAAATATTTCTCCTAAATATAGCACTTTGCAAATAGTGAAATTCTATTTTTCATTATTAAGGTTGGAACTAAAATAACTCATTATTTGATTTTTAGAGAGATCACAGACCCAAGGGTTAAAATTAAAAGAGTAAGGCTTTAAACAGAACCTAGAAATGAAAAATAGCATCTATTTTTGATTTAACAAAGACTTCTTAATCATGTTTCAAAATTGTTTTACATAAAATAATTGCCCTTTATAAAACATTTAAAAATATTTCTGCAGATGAAAGATATAGTTACAAAATGAATGGAGGAAAAATTGCAGTACACCTCCTAACAAATCTTATACAGATAGGTAATTCTGCTATTGCTCCAGCATAAAAGACAATCTAATTTTTTAAATGGACAGAAGAAAATGGCTATTGGGGCTGGAGCTTTACTGAGTGGTGGAGCTCGCCCGAGGGCATGAGGCCCTGGGTTCTACCCCAGCACTGCAAAAAGAGAAAAAAGGAAAATTCATGTAAAAAGTACAGTGACTTAGCTCTACTTAATTTCAAGAACAACCAAAATTTTAAAGTCTGAAAAACATCAATGTTAGTGAAAATGCGGATCAGCTAAAACTATCTACTATTGCCAATTAGTTGGCAGTTTTTAAAACAAATTTCTAAAAAATTGTACACATATTCTATAATTCTATATGCAATTACTCAACTTAGTATGAGTAATTGGGCATGTGGAAAAAAATGCCAGGCTTGGCAAAAATTAACATATGAATATGTTAATATATATATATATATATATATATATATATATATATATATATATATAAAACACATGTTTATGTCACACACAGGCTAAGGAAACCTGATGAGGATATTAGTAGCAACTTGAATTACAATAACATAATACCAACTGAGAATAACTCTAATGCCAATGATGAGGTGGACCATTGCTCAGCTAGGTAGATCTACATAGCAGAATTCCATTCAAAGCCCAAATCGTGATCTCCTGATTCACCCAGCACAAGGTACCCTCAGAAGTGCTTTATAATGAAAAAGAATCCAGGCTGAGGTGGCGAAGCAGGGTGGTGCTGGAGCTCAGGATTTGGAGGGAGACATCAGGCAGAATGCCTGCCTAAGTGTTTCTCATCCTGGTGGGGACCTGCTACCTGTGCGTTTGTAGTGATCAACTGCTGAGATATACGGATTTTCACCACATGTTAGTGACTCCTCAGCTTCAGTACTACTCAAGCATGTCATGCGCTATCATATGCAGAATCATGGGGAAATAAGTAAATAAAGACCTTTGTATGGTCCATTATTTTTCAGCCCTTGTGCTTACAACTGGACCAGCAACAAAGTAACTCCTTGAACACTGAATGACACTCAGTGTGCTATGACTCGAGAGTGATCTGAACAGCTCCACCACATTTGTAAAGATGAAAGACAACTTCTCAACAGACATACAGACAGACAGTCCCAGTCTCCATGGCGGGTCTTTATGTGGCTCCTAGTCAGAACCTATCATGGTTCTTAGAAGAAAAAGCCGACAGTTCTAAGACATGGAGGGATAATTAGCTTCAGAGCCTGGCGGAGAGTGAATGGCAGCAGAGGAAGGACTGGAGGGCACGTGAAAGAAAATGCCAGGCTTGGCAAAAATAATTCACTGTTATTCTCAAAAGCAATTGAAGATTATTTATGGAAATCAATTACTTTCACACGTAAGTTGAAAGAGGGGAAAGAAAAGAGAGGTGATTTGACCCCCTCCCACCAAAAAAAAGCTTTAAATCACTAATGAATTCGAAACACAGCTGCTAATGGTCAGAATTGTTCTGAGTTCCTGGTAGAAACCTTTCTTTTTTTTTTTTTCTTTTTAGTGCATTGTAGTTACACATAATGGTGGGTTCGTTTCCACAAAATCATGCAAGCGTGGAATAGAATTTGGTCCACCGAAGTCCCCAGTACTTCCCCTTTCCCTCCCCTCTGCCCTCCCTTTCCTCTACTCTCCTGATCTTCATTTTATTTATTTATAGTCTTTTAAATTATGTTTTACAGACAGACATAAGGTGCAATTCACTGTGGTACACTCACGTATGGGCATAGCATGATTTAGTCAATTTTACTCCAACTTTGTCCTGTTCCTCCTCCCTCCCCACCAAGCCCCTCCTACTCTAGAGATCTCCTCTGTTTTTCACTTTCTTTCCTCTTATTTCAGTCTCACTCATGCATATGAGAGAAAACACTGGACCCATGGCGTTCTGACTCATTTTGCTGAGCTCCATCCGTTTACTGGCCAATGCCAGTGTTCCACCATTCTTCTCTGTGGCTGAGTAAACTCCACTGTGAACATCTGCCACATGTTCTTTGTCCATTCATGTGTTGATAGATGTGTAAGTTGATTCCATTGCTTGGCTCTTGTTGTGCTGCTGCAAACATTCACACAGCTGCGTCCATATGGTGTGCTGATTTTCGTTATTTTGGAAAAATACTGAGGAGAGAGACAGCTGGGTCATATGGTGGCTAGTCTTTGGAAGAATCTCCATACAGCTTTCCAGAATGGTTGCACTCATTTGCAGTCCCATCGACAATGTAAGGGTGGGCCTTTCCCCACATCCTCGCCAGCACTTGCAGTTGTTTGTATTCTTGATGACTGCCATTCTGACTGGAGCGAGGGCCTCTCCTAAGGTGACCCATGCACCTGCTGCCCAAGAGGGCATGATGTGGAGGGTGGAAATCTGGGGATAACACAGAGAATAAGTGATCATTGAGGAACATGGTGCTTGTCAGGCAAGGTCGCCTTTAGAAACCATCTGGACTGTTGAGGGAAAGGTTCCTCCTGACAGAGAAAGGAAATGAAACGGATGCAGTCGGTGAAGACAACCTAGTAAGTGAAGCTCTGGGGACTTGAGAAGCATGTCTCTAGCTGGAACAGGAGGCCTCACATCAGATAAAGCCTCGCCAGCTACTAGGACCCCAGCCTCTGCAGAGATGTAGACCACCGTTGGCACATTACCAAGCACATGCCCCTGCACACGGAAAGAGAACACTCCACGGACTCCCTGGAGCAGGGAACCTAAGGGAGAAATGGACTCAGGTGGAGTGGAAGGGGCATTCTATTTTGTGAAAACTGTCTTGTCTTCCAAATGTAAGGCAGCTGTTGGGGACGGAGGAGCGGCCCTGTGCACTGAGAGAAAGCTCACTGACCTGAGAAAAGACACTCGGGGAGAAGTGAGTTTGTGCTAAATTTGAATGTGAGTTTTCCCAAATGGTCCTTAAGAGGACCAGGCCACCCTCTGATTTCCAGGTCCTGGAGGAGAAGCACTAACAAGCAATGGGTCACCAACTGGTAAAACTGGGAGCTTTTCCTGTCGCCTCTGCAAAATGTGTCACCTTTTATGGAGATTGGTTTCAGGTGCTCTGTCTTGTCGTTTTCTCAGTGGGGAAAGGCAGGGGAAAATCACATTTTTAAGGACAGGTCTCAGCATGTTCCTTCACTATCACTTGAGCATTTCAGACCCTCCTCTCCCAGCCCAGGATTCATCTAGTTTTAGCAAATGGAAACCAGTAGGCAGTTCAAGGCCAACATAAGTGCTGTCATTTGTGAACCAAGGCACAGCTCTCTCCCAGCCAGGCCTTGCTCTGCTTCAGGACCCCTGGAAGGAGGTGACCTGTACAGGGTGGCCGAGTCTTTCAGGTGCTGGCAGGATGCAGCATCCAGTCTCTGCCTGGTACAGAGCAGGGCTAGGTGACAAAGTGCTGTGTGAACAGGTCATCGGTAGCATCAGAATGTGAAGAAGTAGTCTCAATGACAAATCCAAGCACCATCCAAGCACCCCTTTGTGGGTGGCTGGCTCTGTGGTGCTGGCTCCTCCGTGCTGTTCAGAATGAAGGAGCTGGCATTCCTTTTGCAGATTTCTTTCCAACTTAAACTCTATGAGAAGCATCTGTTGCTGATCAAGGCACTGTAGGAGAGCCATGATTGACTGGGTTCTATTAATCCATTAAAAAGTCCTGAAGTTTGGCTTCCCCCTAAGAAGATGAAAGCTGCCTGAGAATCTTGCTCTCATATTAACAATAAGATGACAAATTGGTTAATCAACATAACCACAGGATTTTTGAAATCCAGGATGTCAGTGGACACTGATGAGCTAAATTCAGAATGACAATCACCACATAAGAGAGTGGGAGACACAGCCTTTAATAAAGCACAGCAGGGAAAGGAGACAGCCATAAAATTAGACAAAAAGTTAATTAATTCTTAAAAGATAAAACTGAGCTACTGCAGCAGTTTAGGAGATCTCAGATAACCCAAGCATGGGAAAAGGACACCCACTCACTGGCACTTTGTCATGGATTTCCCATGGGTGCATATAAGAAGAAGCAGGTGACCCACATCACAGGTGATGCATAAGGTCACCTTGGAGGCAAAGACTGGCAGGTGAGCAACTGCCATCACCAGGCAGGAATAAAATTACCCATGTCTCCAGCTCTTCTCATCAATGGCAATGTGTGAAGCACAGGGGAAACAGCACATAAATGGCTCAGCTTGGGTTGTTGACTAAATAAATTTGCTCCCTTAATTCCATATGGACTGTAGGTGAAATGCACCTGCTGTCCAGTGCAGGACAGAGAGGCCAGCTCTGGCTCAGCTTCACTCAGGCCCAAGAGACTGCCTGATGTGAAGGAGAACATTGTCATTGCTGGTGGTGCAGGACTAGTCAATGGTCCTTGGTTTGCACCAAGACCTGACACCTTGAGAAAAGAGTTCCATGTTGGTGCCTGGGACTAAAGTGCACAGGAATGGCCTGCTTCTGAGACCCAAGCAACAGCATGTGAAATGCCCTCACCAGCATGGCTAGCTTTGCTCCAGGCAACAATGATGAGGATCTGGCCAACACACAGAGACAGGGGTACGGGGCTGAGGAATGCTGAGATGATGGCGGTGCACAGAGAAGCTCCTGGTGCTCCAGGTCTTCTGCTCCACGACGGGGTGGCTGCGAGACCTGAGGGCTGTGAAGGTCTCTGGAAAAACTACCGAAAACCCAGCCAGTTCCTCACCAGATCCACCCAGCCCCGCTCATGGCGAGCAAGATGAAGAGGAGGGCTCTTCCTAGGCCTCAACAGAGACTGCCACATTCCATACAGTGCCTGATAGTCAATACAGAATCATGAGACACAAAACACCAAAGGAGGACGATGAATACATCATGTAAGCAAAACAAGCAGGAGACAGAAAGGCGAATACTGCAGGATCCCAGGTATGTGGAATCTAAACTAGTGAAGTTTGCAAAACAGAGAGAACAGAGATCTCCAAGGCTTGAGGTCAGTGGGCAGGGGGGAGGGGCCGCTAATATAGGACACAGCTTCAGGTGTGTCAGGTGCCTGTCCAGAGACCTAATGCATAGCTATGTGACCACCCTACACACTGGGAATTTGTTGGGGAGATGAATATTAATTTAATCTTCTTGCACACACGCAGACAGATGACAAGCATTGTGGTGATGGTGGATTGTGACATTTTATGACATGTATCAAAACATCTCTTTGTACACCAGCTACACGTGGCATGTGCACACATAGAGTACAAGGTTTTTATGCCAGGGATATCTCAATAAAATTGCATTTAAATTTAAAAAATCCTTGAAGTTACATAAGGAGTGGAATTAGATTTCCCGGCTTGTATCTTGAAGAATCTTTTTTGAGAAGACTGGCAATATTGCAAAATGTATAGGGATATATCAGCAAAGAAAAATTGTAAAAACAGTCCAATAATATTAGAAATGGAAAAGATGGCATTGGGGCAGGAGAACATCTTCTGAGAGAGTCACTAGCAGCCTGAAAAAAAGCAAACTCAAAAGTAAGCAACAAAATGTATACTACTAAAGCAAAACCAAAACACAAGAAGATAAAAGTGAAAAATTTCATGAAGAATTTGAAAATTGTGAGACCATATCAAACTGTGCTTAGTATGTAGCACAGAAATCCTAGTCAGGGAAGCACAAGACAGGAGAAAGAAATGTTTGAAGATATTGTCTGATAATTTACTACAATTTAAAAGTCACAACTCCCAGATGCAAGAAATTAAGAGAATGCCATGTCCACAGATAAACCCTATCATATACATCCTGTCAGCTCCCTGAGAGAAAATACAGAAGGCAACTGCAGGAAATGGAGATGTCACATCTAAGGGACAGAAAATGAGCAAGGCAGCAGTGTCATCAGAAGCTATGCAAGCCATGAGATGATTTGTGAAAAAGAAAACACTCAAAAGTTGAAGTGAAAATACTTTTCAAACAGTAGAGAAATAAACAGTATTTTGTTTTGTTTTTTTCAAAAAAAAATAAATAAATAAAATCTGAGAGCATCCCTTACTAAAAATCTTACACTATGTGAAACTGAATAGGCTACCGCTGTGTAGGAGAGACCTGTCAATGGTAGGCTTGGTGCTGAGGGTGGAGCGCAGGGCCTTGGGCATGCTAGGCAAGTGCTTTACCCCCCAAGCCACATCCCTGCCCGATAGCAGGCAGATTCATGAGTCAAGGGAGGAAGGACAGGTGCTTGTCCCTGGTGAGTACACCAGCCAGGCCACCACTCGGTGGAATTGTCCTCAACAGTAAGAAGAAAGGAGACACTGTCAGGACTGGCTCTGACTCCTGCCACTTGCTAGTATCTGAGCACAAGGTCTCTAGCACACTCCTGAGCACCAAGTGTGCGCTTAGAAGTCTGCTAGAGACTCTTGTGGGGAAGAAAGTTTTCTTGTCCCTGGAAGGTTAGTAGCAGCAGCAAGTCAGGTTCAACCTTAAGAACATAGTGTGTTGTCAGACTAGTGATGTCCATCCTGCTCTGCCAAACCAGCATAAGAAATCCTGGCAAAATCCGCTTCTTTGGGAACTCTGGAAGTTAATTGAAGGTTGCCCACAGACTGAAGAGGGTTTGTTCAGGAAAGAATTGCTGAGCCCGAGGAAAAGCAGGGTGTGGCATTCTGACCTTGGGGGCAGCTGTTCAAAACACTTCATCCCCAGAGCCTGCCACTACTTGACCTGCTGACCGCTCCCTGGAAAATCCCATGCATGGGGCATTGACATCAATTGACTTGGACTCACCCTGAAGCTCACTCCCCAGGAAAGCCCTAATCCCAGGAAAATAACCAGCCGAAGTTTAGTATCACACAAGCCCAACTCAAAGACCCCAGGGGCAGGGGACCAGGGGTGGCAGGGGACAGAAACGCATAGCCAGAAGTGCCAAATGGCATCATCAAATTCAAAGCTGTTGTTCCGTAAGCTACACCATCTAAAAATGAAACAAAAGCAAGCCACAGACTGGGAGAAAATATTTGCAAGTATATATCCTAAAAAAGATTTACAATTTATAAATGACTCATATCACAACAGTAAGACACACCTGTAAAAACTGGGCAAAAACTTGTTAAATAAATTATATGAGTGGCAAAATGTGCACACAAAGGATGCAAGACATGGTCAATCATTAACACAAAACAGAAAAATTCCAAATAAGGTATCATGTGACACCCTCACCAGGGAGATGATAAAGGGTACAGGGAGGCTGCAGAGAGGAGAGGACCCCCCCCCCAGGTGCTGCTGGGGGAAATGCAGGTTAAACTGCCTCCCAGAAAGCTGATCCTGGACGTGTCTCACAGCCCTGTGTCCACGGAGCACCCTCCCCTGAGGCACTTCACCCCTGCGCCCGGTCCCCAGCCATTCTTACTTTTTATGTTGAGACAGGGCCTTGCTAAGTTGCTTGGGGCCTTGCTGAGTTGCTGAAGCTGGCCTGGAGCTCATGATCTGACCCCCCTGGGGTCCAGCCTTGGTCCACACAGATGCCCCGCTGAGTGCGTGGGCAGCAGTGGCACTTTCAGCACCCCAAGCTGGCAGTAAAGCTGCCTGTCCCCACGCTGTGGATAAGCAAGCCTGGCTGATGCTCACACTCTTTTAGAGGGAGAAAGAGGGGCAGATGTTAAGGCAGTGTCCCAGGATGGGCCATGTGATCAGCCAGAAGCCTGTGGGGTTGCTATTTCAAACTCATCCTCAGCAGACTCTGATGATAAGCTGTCAACTGAGCAAAGACCCACAGGCAGCAAGGGAAGGGCTCACACAGCTACAGCAGGGAAAGCACTGTTCAGAACAGATGGCAGGGGCCCACAGCGCCCTCAGACATCCCCCAAAACACCCAAACTGCAGGATATGGGGGCCCCTGGGGGTCGATGGCAGCCCATTCCCTTCCATAGCAGGAAGCAGTGGCTGCCTTTCCAGCTGAATCCGGAGTGCAGAATGTCATCAGAAATCAAAAGAGCCACGGATTCATGCTGCAGCATGGCACACGTGACGTCAAAGCATTATGTCACATGGAAGAAGCCAGCCTCAGAAGAATCATCTCATATGACTGTACAGGTATGAAACGTCCAGAAAAGGCAAAGTGCAAACTGGAAAGTAGGTCTGCGATCTCCCTGGGCCGGGGTCCGGGCCGTGGGAGCCCAATGGGTGGAGGAGTTAGTGAAGTATAGAAATGTTCTGATTCATCTAGGACCAGGATTGCACCACTCAGTACAGTTACTAAAAACTATTGAATTGTGTCCTGGAAATGGGCAAATTTTATGATATGTAAAATCTATTTCAATAAAGCTTTTTAACTAAAAAAAAAAAAAGGAAATTAACCAATCAAACTTTCCTGGACAAAGCAGGCAAGGGTTGTTTTGGAAAGAGGTCCCCATGCTGCTAAGCCAACAGCATCTTAGAAGAGGAGGCGACATGAAGGGGTGCTGGTTCTCCTGGGAAATGCAGACCTGTGGGCCTGCTCCTGTAGCATCCACTCCTGGAGAGAATGGCCCTTCTCCTCCTCCATTTCTCTGATAAGCAGAACAGTGTTGGGAGATGGCAGTCTCCATGGGGAGTATAATCCTGAGGTTGATGTCATTGTGGTAGAAGCTCCTCTTATTCCTATTTTGGAGACAAGGAAACTGAGCAGGAAGCTCTGATCACAGAGTAAGAGGTGGAGCTGGGATTTGACCCAGGGGATCTATTTCCATCCTAAGAACCCTCTAAAGAGCCCCCAGGGAGTTGGGGCAGCCCTGCCTCTGAAGACAACCAGGCATCCCTGAAGCCATTGTGACTTAGGGGAACAGATGTTTCTGGTTGCTTAGCTACTCCTTTGTCAAGCTGCCCCACCCCCAACTGTACAGATCTTGCTCCTCACAGAAGCTGCAGGTTCTTAGGAGTGTGTCAAAGGTTTTCTCCAGCAGGTTGGGTGAGAAAGTAGCAGGACTCTCAGGAAGAAATACCAGCTGTACTGGATTCTCTCCAGAAGCAGGAGAGAGAAAGGAAGAGGGTCCCCAGGTCTCACTGGACAGGGTCTGTGCAGTAGCTGCCTATTGATGTGCTCCACAGCACACCTGCTCTGTGACCACCAGCACTCCAGGGCAGGGGCTGTCCTGGTTCACAGAAGAGATGAGATTCCTGGATGCTCACACTCTTGCAGAGGGAGGAAGAGAGGGCAGATGTTAAGGCAGTGTCCCAGGATGGGCCATGTGAACAGCAAGGGACCTGTGGGGTTGCTATTCCTCAGCAGACTCTGATGATAAGCTGTCACCTGAACAAAGACCCACAGGCAGCAAGGGAAGGGCTCATATAGCTACAGCAGGGAAAGCATTGTTCAGAACTGAAGGCAGGGGCCTAAAGTGCCCTCGAACATCCCCCAAAACACCCAAACTGCAGGACATGGGGGGCCCTGGGGGTTGATGGCAGCCCATTCCCTTCCATAGCAGGAAGCAGTGACTGCCTTTCCAGCTCAGCTCGGAGTGCTGTAATGCCAGATTCTTTGGACCCCATAGACCTCCAGGAGCCGAATCCGATGCAATCACACAAAGTCTTTATTGCAAGCTCTAGCCTGGACTCAAAACCTTTTCTGATGCAGCCGTCCAGAGGAATGAGTCCTGACCCTTAGTTCAGTGAGGATCTATAGGATTTTGGGGGATACTCTATGCACCACAACATAACACAGCAAATTATTTTATACCGCGGGAACATCAAACAACAACTCTTAAAGTTGATTAGCACATTCATTGACAGGAACAAGTTGGGTAAGAGTGATTGGTTAGTTGAAGTAGTGGATACGTTTGAACTGATTGGTTTAGGCCAGGAGGGGTTGCCAGAGTGTATATGCTAAACTGCAGGGTTGCCTAATCATGTTATCAATCACCAAAACTACTGGGAGGGTCACCTGGCATTTCAGATATTTTCCCTGTCTCATGTTGATTGGTGGATGCTGGGGGGTTGCTATGGGTCCTCACCTAGCATAACTGAGTCAGGGACACAGGCTCTTCAGATCCCTCCTGTTATTTACAAACAACTCAGCAGGGTGGGTATGTGCCTAGGAGCACTCTGTGGGCTTTTCAAAGGCCAAGGGTCACACCCCCTCCCTTTGGACAGGCCTTGAGGTAGAAGCTGGTTTCTCAAAAAAATTGAGTCACATCAGTTTCTCAGTGCCAGAGATGGACACTTCAGGGCCCTGGTATATGACAACATGAGGGTGGTATTCAGGATGACATGATTCTCAGCGACTCCAGGGGGCCACAACAGAGGGGCACCAGGATTGCTCATCCTCTCTGTGTTCATCTAGTGCCTTTGCTCACAGTGTGGACCGAAGGCAACCCTGAAACATTTAGATTATCATCTTTCTCTTTACTTCTCCCCCTCCTTCATTTCTCTGTTTCTTTTCTCTCTCACTCTTATCCTATATACCTGACTATCTGATTTCTGGCATCCCTATGTACTTGGATTTGGCAGGTGAGTGAGGCACACATTTACTTTAAATTTGCAAAAGGAAAACTCTAAATAGCAGGTGGAAGCCCTTGAGAAAGAGTTCCCTAACCAGAGCCCTGCAGGCTGAGCTGGGCTTCCCTGAGCACTGAGCTCCCTGTCTCTGCAGGACACAGGGACGAGAGGAGCTCCCTCTGTGGTGAAGTTTGGTGGACTCTGATTGCCGCAGCTGCAACAGGGCTGTGCAGCCTTAGCAGACACTGCTTTACTGAAAGTGAATAGGAGTCACCAGAAGCCAGGAGAAGAGTAGAAGGGTGGCTGGGTGGAGGCGGGTGGGTCTGTGTGGGAGCCCTCTGCTGTCTTCAGGGCCCTGCTCCCAGATTCCAAGGCCAGCACCTCTTCCTGAGTCTGAGCTGGCAGGAGACAGGCAGGGAGTTCCTGATCTCACCTCCCAGCTTCCAAGGGACATAGAACCTCCCCCTCCTCGGGATTCACAGCAGCTGTCTGCCTAGCAGAAGAGCATGACCTGCCCCAAGGCAGTCCCCAAAGTGGGTGGAATGTCCCTAGAGACATTATAGAAAGAACTGCTGAATTGGGAGATATGTAAAACCAGACAACCTTACAAATATCTTTCTATGTCTAAGATTCTTAAGTAAAAAGTGTTATGGAGCAAGCTCCTAGGAGAGGAATCTCGACGTGCACTCCTGTTTTCAGAGAATAACACTCTATGCTGACCAGTGTCAAGCTCTAGACTGCTTGGGCTTCATTTCAATTGACCAGATGGGTCAGTTCACAAGCCCAGCATGTGCTGCATGTGCTGGACCCTGTGAAGCTTGCACTTCATAGTTGCCTGTGAAAGAGATGACCTCATTCAGCAAAGACCCTGGAGGATTGTGATGGAAGAAGGATGCCATGGAGCATGAAAGAGAAGCCTTGGACTTAGACACAGAACTAACTGCAAAGGTCCTGAGGTTGCCTTCCTCAGCTTCCCCTCATATGCATGCTTTGGTCTTCTTGGCAGCAGATGAAGTCTTCTTTAAACCCAGCTTTGAGTGAAACAGCCTGCTCCTATGCTCAGGCCGACCTCTCTCTGTGGAGCGGTCTTGCTTTCCATGGAACCAGGTGTACAAGATATCATCCAAGTCTTGCAGGAGAACAGCCACTAGGAGCAGGTAGCAGGTGACATTCAGACACCCCCTGAACCAGGGTATACTGCCTCCTGGGACATGTCATTTCAGTTTCAAGCCACAGTTAAACTTAACCTCCAATTACAGCCACTATTGGCTCCTAATACAATTGCACCATAATTAGCTACCAAACCGCCACTAACAAATCCAGCTAAGTAACATAAATTTCATCTTGTTATGCATAAATGACCTTGAAGAACAATGAGGATATGCATAAACAAGTTTTCTTGTTTGAATAGCAAGTTATTCTCCCATGCAAAAAAGCAACATTTTCTGATTAAAGGAATCTTTTTGGGCTAAGAAAGAAGAAACTAGTTTTACACCATAATCATCTCAATCACTTAAGTGAGTTCTTTTTCATACCAATATATTGAGGATATCATTTTGGATTTTACAAAATTATGGATGTTGAAAGTTCTAGATCACAAGTTTTGGGAGGTATTGCTCTTTTTTGTTTATATTTGTTTACTTTTTGATGTATGTGGATTATCCTGTTTTGTTGTTAGAGTGTGGACCAATAGTAGGACTGTGTTTATTTGCCCAGGAGCATCTGATGGCTGAATGGATTCGGAGGAAGTTTGTAGCAGGATAACAGTCTGTGCAGAGCCTGTTCACAGACACATCTGTAACCAGAATGTCCGAAAAACAGAACCTGAGTCACATCCCTGAAAAGCTCATGCATCATGCAGAAGTGTTCTGTGGTGGAAGGCTTGGAGGATGAGCTCTGATCTCACCAGCACTTTGATCCATGTGATGGATTAATAATCTGAAGGAACTGCTGGGTGGCAACTATAGGCAGGTGAGGAGTGCCTGGGAGAAGCAGGTCTCTGGAGGCATGACTGGGACTACATCTGTCCCTGGCTCCTTGCCCCTCTCTGCTTCCTGCTGCCCTGATCTCAGCAGCTCTCTCCCCACACCCTCCAGCTATGATGTTCTTCCTCACCTCCACCCACAGCCATGGACTCAGCTGACCTGGACTGAACATTTGAAACCATAAGCTCGAAATAAACTTTTCCTCCTCTGGGTTGTTCTTAGCAGGGGTGCTGGCCACAGCAAGGAGGAGCTGACCAGCACACATTCCCACCAACAGTGGGTAAGAGTCCCCTTTTCTCCACTTCCCCAGTAGCATGCTGTCCTCTGTGCAGTTGGAGTGAGGTGGCATTTTATCAAGGTTTTTATTTTTATTCCCCTGATGATTGGTAATTTTTTAGCAGATTTCACAGTTCTGTTAGCCATTTGTCTTTTTTGAGAAACATCTATTAAGCCCTTTAGTCTATTTTTAAATTGGCTTATTTGGTTTGTCATTGAGTTTGAATCATTTACACATTTGGAATATTACCCACTTCTCAAATGTATAGTTTCTAAATTAACTTTCTAAATATTTTTTTCCATTCTGTAGCTTGTCTTCTCATCCTGTTGATTGTTTTCTTTGCAGTGTCAAAATTTTTGAGTTTGATGTAATCCCATTTGCCAATTTTTACTTTTGTTGCTTTTTTATTTCTTCTTTCTTTTTAAAAGTGGTTCTTTTTAGTTATATATAACATTAGGATTCATTTTGTCATAATTTTCAAAGCATGGAATACAATTTGCTCTAAATCAACCCCCAGTCCTTCCCCCTTTTCTCCCCTTCTCTCTACTTCTGTTTGTTCCCTTCTCTCTACTCCACTGATCTTCTCCTATTTCGTAGAGCTTTTTTTTTTTTTTTTAATGAGCATCTTATGGATATACAAACGGTTTGCTAGGATTTCAAGGTCATATCCAAAAAACCTGCTCCCAGACCAGGGTCCTAAAGTATTTCTCCATGTTTTCTTCTGGCAATTTCACAGGTTTTGTACTTAAGCTTTGAGCCCATTTTGAGTTGATCTTTGTATCTGGGGGGAGCTGAGGGTCTCGTTTGTTTCTTATGCATATCCAGTTTCCACAGAGCCATTATTTAAGGACTGACTTTCCTCCATTGTGCATAGTCAGCTTTTTTGTCACTGTGAACAAAAGACTTGACAAGAAGAATTTTAGATGAGGGAAGTTTATTTCACACTCACAGTTGCAGAGATCTCAGTCCCTAGATGGTTGCCTCCATCGCTCTAGGCCAGAGGTGAATCAGGATGTCATGGCAGAAAGATGCAAAGGAAAGCAGCTCAGGGCATGGTGATTCAGAAGTAGAGAGAGTTGTGCTCACCAGGGACAATACATACCCAAAGGCACACCACAAGTGACCTACTCCTTCCACCCATACTCTGCCCATTACCACCCAGTTAATCCATTAACGGGATTAAGGTATGATTTGGTTAAGGCTCTCTCAACCCAATTATTTCATCTCTAAAATTTCTTTAATTGCCTCACACATGAGCTTTTGGGGGACGCCTTATACCTAAACCATCTCTGTATTCTTGGCTCCTTTATAAAAATATCAATTGACTATAAATGTGTAGAATTATTTCTGGGATTCCTTCTCTGTTTGTGGGTCTGTGGGTCTGCTTTTATGGCAGTGCCATGCTGTTTTGATTAGTATGGCTTTGTAGTACATTTGAAACCAGATAGTTTGATGCCTCCAACATTTTTCATTTTGCTCAATGTTTCTATGGCTATTTGGAGTTTTCTGTAGGGTTCCATAAGCATACCAGGACTGCTTTTCAATCTCTGTGAAGAATGACATCAGTGCATTGACAGGGACCGCCTAACTCTTAACTATTTATCGGTGGACAAATGAATACAGAATATGTGGTGCATACACAGAATAGATACTACTCAGCCATAAAAAACATGAAATCGTGATACAAGTGACTGCTTGGTTGGACCTGGAGGACATTACATTAAATGAAATAAGGCAGGTCCAGAAAGAGGAGCACCACCCCATCTCACTCATGAATGGAATCTAAAAAAGTGTGATCATACAATTTTCGAGTAGAACAGTAATTTTCAGAGACTGGCAGGAGAAGAGTGTAGAAAAGGAGGGGTTAGTCAAGAGTTAAAGGGGAGTAAGCAACCCTGCACCTATGACATGAGAGGGTGACATGATGTGAATTTCAAAATAGAAGACTTTGAATGTAGTCACCATAAAGAAATGATTAAAATTCAGGTGAAAAATATGTTAATTATTCTAAGTCCATAATTATCCAATTAAATATCACATTATACTTCCTAAATATATATAAAAATAATGTATCCATCAAAAAGTAAAGTTAGTGCCAAGGCTGAGGCTCAGTGGTGAGGTCCTGAATTTGATACTCAGAACCACAAAAACAAAATTTAAAAATAAAGTTAAAATATAAATAACAAATTAAAAATAAGCATTTTTAAATGAATCCTTGGTTGCAAAGCGAGAGAAGAAGAGAGAGGGAGAAACAAGTAGCCCAAGGGCCCTGGATGAGAGAGAAAGGACAGACAGACATGGAAGGGAGGAGCAGGGAAAAGAAGAGATGGAGCCTTTCTTGGGGCTCGGGGGCACGTGAAGGTGAAGTGGGTGGCTGTGTTGCTTCCACCTGGGTGGGTTCTTTCTAGGACTCTCAGCCCAGGTTCAGGTCCTGGCAAAGAGACAAGGCTACACACAGTCTGAGTGTCCACCCAGGAGAGACAGTTATGGGACATTAGCACAGGGCACACTCTTTCCAGAAGTCCTGAGTCCCACCGACAGGGAGGTCTGAAGACTAGTGGCAGGTCTGGTTCTTAGGAGAACAGGCCTCTCCCCTGGGCCCTACAGCACCTCGAGTCCTGAGCAGGAAAACATTTCCTCCTGGTCCTCACCCGTGGCTTTCCACGCAGAGCTGACTGCCCTTGGCAGGCGTCATAAAAATCAGCAATTGACCTGTCCCCACACAAGCACATGGGCAGCCAGTCAGAACCATAAGTCCTGAAATTTGGTTAAAGGAAACTCAGGACTCATGTTCTAAGAGCACTACCTGCCCACACTGTGGGGCCTCATGGGACCAGCTCTGCTGAGCTGACATCAGTAGCTTTCTAGTCCAGCAGCAAAGGATGCTGCAAGTGGCTTTCGTGGGGCCCAGACTGTGCAGGGATTCACAGAAAGTGCAGCAGATGTTACTGAGAGGTGTTTAATCTGAGAGCCGCAGACCTAGAAGAGACAGGTTGAGAGCTGCTGTTGTCATCAGGAGAGACACCTGAGGCATCTTCATCTGAAAAATACTCTTTTCTGCATTGGAGCTTTGAGACCAAAGCTGATGAGTTAAAACTAACCCAAAAGTCTCCTCTGGGAACAATCCTGTGCACTGAGGATTTTATTTTAAAGAGAGAGAATGAGAGAGAGAGAGAGAGAGAGAGAGAGAGAGAGAGAGAGAGAGAGAGAGAGAGAGAGAGAGAATTTTTTTAAAATATTTATTGTTTAGTTTTCGGTGGACACAACATCTTTGTTTGTATGTGGTGCTGAGAATCGAACCTGGAACGCACGCATGCCAGGCAAGTGCACTACTGCTTGAGCCACACCCCCAGCCCAAGGATTTTTTTTTAACATATATATATATTCTGTTTCCTCCTTTGAAATCTGAAGGGAATTTCCTGTTCTCCCCACTGGACTTCTGAGATGGTTTATTCTGTAAGATGCATCTAAAGGCGAGGACCCCTGCACAGTCTCTCAAAGCTGTGGACAGGTCCTTCCAGTCAGAGTAGTACATGGCTGTTTTCCAGCAGAGACTTGGGCAGGAAGTGAAAGGAGACTTTCAGAGCAGGAGAGATCTCACGTTGCAGAACAGTCTTGGGTGATGAGTGCTCCTGGAGGATTTTCCCTGGAATGGGGGCGTCCCTGACTGGCTTCCGGGTGGCTTTGGTGGCCTTGATGGGCTCACTGTCTTTTGGTATATAACTGGGGGCCTTCAAGGCTGAGTGGATTTTCCCACCTACACTGTTAGGATCTCAGTCCTGGACTTGAGGGTGCGAGAACAGTTACTCGGCTCACATCCTCCTACCACTTGGAGCTGAGGAGAAGTGCCGTGTTGAAACGAGACTCATGATATGTGCACTCTTTCTAACCCAATATAGCAAGTCTGTCTGCTTAAAAATTAAAGTGTCTGTTTAAGTCTTTCACCATTTATTGATTGGGCTATTTGTGTTTTCCTTGCATGTATGATTTTGTCAAAATGAAGCTAGTTTCTATGTACAATTATGATGCTCTAATAAAAAATTAATATATCTCCTTGTCTCTCCATCTGCTACCTGGCTATGATCTTTTCCTACCTGCACATTAATCCTAGAACAATAATTTAGGGACTTGGGGGAAATCAAATATTGGTTCTCTAGACAGTTACATGATCAGAGAGCGGATATGAGTGCAATGTCTACACTGCACTGAGAGGCATCATCATCCATGTTAAACAGTCTCTACAGAGAGGAATACTGAGCTGCTTTGAAAAAATGTAATAAATGAGTAAATAACTACATTATTGCCACTTATGGCTCTTGCTCCTACATCAAATGCTCATCTATAAAAAGATGAATCTGTGTGAGATCATGGTGTTGGCTTCAGCAACAATGTTTCCAGCACAGGAAACATTGATATATGTCATTCCAAGCCCCAAGTAGTCCGAGGAACACTTTCAAATCTAGTTCTCACAGCTAATGGCAACAGTGCACTTACTGAGCCCAGCCCTCGGGTACGCTAAGTTACAGGAGTAAGCACTTAGCCTGTGTCCGAGGTTCTCAGCGAGGTTAACTTTGCCCCCAAGGAGATGTTTGGCCATAGTTAGAGCCCATGTGGGTGGCACGACTGAAGACATGCTGCCGGCACCAAGTGACGAGCTCCAGAGTGTTCGTTGAAAATGCCGCTGTGCAGAGCGACTGACCCCTAGTGGCAGCAGCCTGGTGGCCAGGGATCACCTGTGAGACTGCATTATCTCCTCACATCTTCTCAACACCCCCACACCAGTGAGTGGGTCACACTGTCCTAGCACGGCTGGCTTCACAGTCAGGGGACTCTCTTCCTTTTCCTCCTGGACCACACCTGGACGTTTCTCATTGCTAAGATTGATTTCTGGCCAAGGGGACGAGCATGGAGTGAGACTGTGGCCATCATTGTTGATTTACGAGGCCTTGCACTGGTCCTTCACATTCCCACTCGCCCGGCTTCCTGCTGGCAGCGGGAGCTTCAGCAGATCACTGAGTAGCCCACAGCACACAGAAGGGCCTAAACCCAGAAGAAGCCCTTGAGTGACCACATGGTCTTCTTGTATTAAGCCAGGAGTTCTGGGGTTGTCTGCTTCATCAGTCACTTGTTTTAACTGACACAACTATTATATTTTTAAACTAAAGGACAAAGAGGACTGTGGAGTCTAGCCCAAGGTCAGGTTGGGTGTCATGAAGACTCTTAGCCTGTCCTCCCCCATCCTTTTGAGGCTCAGGTCTGCTGCAGTACAGGCCTCCTGGAACCACACTGTCCTGAACATCCCTGCCTCAGGACGGGGAAGTTTGGACTTCACCAGCTGACCCAGGTTGGGTTATCTGCAGCCTTGAACCAGTCTCTATGTCCAGGGCAATGCTAAGCACTGATTGTCTTGGGCTATCTGCCTAATCCATCACAGAACCAGGTCACAATGAAGTTATGTCGGTTCAGTTCCAACCTTGAATCAAACCTCCCGGCTCCTGGCCTGCCTGCCATGGGGCTCTCCTCTCCCAGGACATGCATGTGATGGGTGCTTTTGTATATTTAGGCCATCAAGAGCCTGGAGAGCATCAGCTGTCTCCTAAGGCAGCAGGGACTGTGCTTCCCACATCTCAGAGACCAACATGCTACATAAAAGGGACATTTATATTCAAAGGTATTGAGCAGGAGATGGCACATCAGATTTATCTAGAGGAACTTTGTCCCTGCACCGGCTCCAGCTGCGGTGTGATTGACATCCAAAGGAATGCATCCAGAAGCAATCCTGATCTTGCAGTGGTCCTGCTCTAAAGTGGAGGGTTTATCCCTGTCTGCTGGAAGCATATCCACTGCCACTTTAAGTGAAGCATGGAGAGCAAGAATATGAACCCCCTAGTAATTGGGACTGAGGGGACAAAGACCAGACCTGCTGCAGTCTGTCCAGGTGAGGTGCTCTCAGGCACTCTGTATCTGACTGTGACTGTTGAGTTTATGTTCCTGAACTGCTCAAACAGTCAAGAAGCAGTGTCCTTTGAGCAGTCTGTGTTGTTTGTCTTGAAATACTGAAGATTGAATCCAGGGCTGCTCCAACATTAAACTATACCACCAGCCCTTTCTAAATTTTTAAAATGTTGAATTAGGGTTTTACTGAGTGGCTGAGGCTGACCTCAAACTTACGATCTTCCTGTCTCGGCCTCCCAAGCCTCTCAAGCGGTTGGGGTTATAGGTGTGCACATGGGCCCAGCTCCATTGAATCATTCTATCTAGGTAAAATTTTCCCAGGTGTCTCTCCTGCCTGATTTAAAGTCACCACTGGAATTAACACATGAAAAAAGATGGAACTGAGTGGCTAGAAACTTGGACTTTTGTGAGGTTCATTAGATGACATTTCCTGGGGACCAGGGGAATATTCTTTATGTGAAACTCTTTAAATAATGACCAGTGTTTATAAACCTTGCCACACTTGGAATAAAAAAAAAAATCTTTAGTTCTTATCATAACCCATGCAGCATCAACAAAGGATTCTCGAGTAGGGATGATGGGAGATGAAGAAAAACAGACACAAAGAAGACACAGAGATGTTTTCATGAAAAGCTGGGCCAGGTGGGAGTCTGCACTCTGAAGGAGGAACAGTGACCCAGAAGAAGTTCCACGGGTTTATCATAGAGGGTCTCACAATGAGGAAGTTAAACTGTAGGGGCACCATAAAGTGTTCAAGGCTTGTGAGCTGACAGAGGCTTCTTTGTGCATTAAAAGTTTATAGAGATAGAAACATTTTGCAATTGTTCATTGCATAGGGGACCCAGGAGAAGGAATAAGTGAGGGACAGCCTGTGCCTTCAGGCCTTGTGTTAGGTTAAAGATGACGACACACTTTTCTTCTCTCCTTCTGCAGAGAGATAAGATCCAAAGTGCATCTCCTTGTATGTGGGCCAGTGTATGGTTAGTTCACACATATGCACTAGTGACATCTGGAGCCACAAGCCACACCTACACCATCCAAATCCAGGCTGTGGAGCTTCGCCATGGGGACGTGCTAGCTATGAAGCTGATGGAAAGACTTCCAGCAGGCGCCTGGTCTCACCCTGACCATAAGTGGACAAGGGCCAGAGACTTAGGACTAAGCAGACCCCCGTTGCCTCACTTGCATTATGGAAATCCCCATTCTGGTAAATGCTCTCAGTTGCATTGGTGACATTTAACAGTTTTGCAACCTCCTGTGACATTTCCTTATGCATGAGAAGGGATGAGTGATTAGTACCCAGAGAACAATTGGACAAGTGAACTAGAAATGCCAATATCAGGGGAAGGTCAATTATCAAAGCCTCCCAGAACATTTCCTCTATGTACACATTAGAGTGAATGGCATCTTAGGCTTTTATTTCGCATCTTCTTAGTTTAACACAGGAAAGTAAATGACCTGTAAAGAAAAGAAATATATTTTTTTTTCAATCAGAAAAGTTGTAAATATGCAAACAACATTGTGCCTATTAAAGCCTGGGGAAAAAGGGGAGTTTACTTCCTTTTCTTGATGGAAGTTTCACAAAGCTTTTACAGGCACGTAGATTACAGAAGCAGTTAAGCTCTTGCTCCATTAGGTCCTGTAACCTGTTCCTGATGAACCTCCTCACTTCATCACTAGTGTGATCTTAAATGTTAAGGACACCATGGCAGAGAATGAAGGGCTTCTGAAACCTTAGTGATTTCCCTTGAAATCACGCTCTCGATGATGTCAGGACACTCCCCACTACTCTGAGCTTATGATTGTGTATTGTGAGTGTCATCACGGCACCTGAGTTCATTAAAGCAAGTTGACGAGCAATAGCAATGACTCACGGTATCAGTCAGGGTCTTCAGACACCACCTGCTGTGCTCTGCAGGGTCACCTGGGGACCCAACCTTCTCCCGTACTATACTACGACACCCCTGAGACCTCAAAGGCACCCTCAGTTGTGACATCATCTCTCTTTTTGACATCGTGACACCTGACTTTCATTTGACAACCAGTCACTAGAGCTTTTCCACACCAGTGATTTATGTTCCAAGGACATCACGGTATTATTCATGTCTTAGTGGGGGTTCACATATTGGTCCAGTTTGGGAAATACCACACGGGCTGTGTCTATCTCTTTCCACACCTGCTTTTCTGATCACTGACACATTCCAAAGCAAGCAGCTCGGCCCTTGAGCTATTCTGAAAGCGACTTCTCAGAGCACAGGGCTGTGGCACTTCTTTCTTTCTCCTCTTGTGCATCGAGGCCAGTGTCTGATAAGTGAGTCATCGTGTGAAGATTATCAATGTCCAGTACCAGACCTCTACCAAGGATTCTCTGAAGCATGGAATCCATATAATTATTGGTGGTTTTTAGAAGTGATTTCCCAAGGGTCTCCATGAGAACAGTTTCTTCAGCAAACTTGACTGCTTTATGTCATGACAGCCCCGTTAACAGTCCTTCACTCGCTGATGACATTTGAAGACTAGGGACAGTGCTCTCCCTTCTGATATCTGCATATTTGATGTCTTTATTCTGCAGGTGGCATTCTTTGGGGCAGAAAAATAAGATCTCTTTGGAAGTTTCCAGGCTCCTTGTGTAAACTCTCCCATTTTCTCAGATACGGCGGTCAGTTAACCCTAGTTCTCATTGTCACTCTCATTCTTGCTCTTAACAAGCCTCTGACCCTCCCTTCCTTCCCTAGGCTATTTCTTCCATAAAAGCTTTCCCCAAAGTCTTCTGTTTTCTATGAGCCACATCGTCCTACCATGAGTGATATGTGGTCTGGAAATTTTTTGGTGTAGCACAGTGGTATAGCATGTGGTATAGCATGGTGTAGCACGTGTTTAGCAAATGTGAAGCCATGGGTTTAACCCCCTGTACCCAAAGGATGATGGTGATGGTGATAGTGATGATGGCGATGATGGTGGTGGTGATTGTGTCCTAATATGCTCTCCTTTGGAAGGCATCATGGAACTAGGATCTCAGGAATTTCCCTCCATTCCCTGAGAATGGTTCACAGTGTCAAAATTATTCATGCACACCCTGTGGTTTATGGTGACCTCCTGCTTTTCTTTTGAGAGTCTGGGATTTTGGTAAGTGCTGGCAGAGGCCGCCTTGGTGACCAGCTCACAGTCAAGTCCCTGGTACTGCGTCTGTAATGGTAGATGCACTTCGGATGTGCTGATGTGAGGCAGGAGGAATTGAGAGCTGCTGTGTGGCCCTCTGGGAGCGCTCTGGAAGCTCATTCCTGATTTCCTCTGAACTTCTCCTCATGTACCTCTGCTGTGTATTTTTTTCCATAAAAATACAAGCCAAGCCCTGTCTTCAGAGGTTTTGTTGTCATATATAAATTTATGCACACATTCTGTGTGCCAAATCCTGCCTAGTGGACCCGGGGATCCTGACACACTCAAAGGTGCTGTAATTGCAAACCTGGTTAATGTGACAGATCCAACACAATCTCCACTCTTTGAGAACCTCAGCAGAGACCATGTGTCCATGTGTCCTCAGATGTGTCCACATATGGTTTCAGACCAGCTGGGATTTTGATAGTGTTGCTGTGCACTGTCCACAGGAACCATGATACTGAGGTGCAGGAGGAAAATGGGCCCCAGACTGGAGATGAGGCCTGGTAAAGTGGCTAGCCAAGGGAGTTAGTCAGGGTTTCAGATATTTCAGAGTGATGTGGCTGGGGAAATCAGAGTCTTGGCCAATCAGCTTGGGCTTCCTGGGAGATGGAGGAATGTAATTGTCTTAAGAGGAGGAATGTAATTGTCTCTTAGGTGAGGACATAGGGTGGTCAAAACTCTGCCCTTGCCAAGCATCCCCCGCAGGTTCCTGGAGTAAACATATCCTGGGTGAGATTTACAGCACCCCAGAATCCCCTTGACAGGCTGTGAGGTTGACATCACCCCAGGATCCCCGTGCCAGGCTGCTTATTGCCTCCAAGTCAAGCCCTCTTTCTTCATGCACACATTTCTATGTACAAAAGTCTGTCACTTGCTCAAAGGCACTCTGTGCACTGATTGTCCAGGCCCAAGTTATGTGACGGTCCTGAAGGCTGGGCATTAGGAGGGTGTGGCTCAGGCTGTCACCCTTTAGGAATGTAGCTGAGGAGTGGGTTGAGGGTCTCAGCTCTTAACTTGAGGGGTGCAGCACCAAGGCTCCACCTCAGCCATGCCTGGGGCCCCTGCTGTACTGTGTAGAGCAGAATCCAGCAACATGAGGGGTGCCCCGGGGCCCCTCCCCAGTTGCATGCCCTGCATGGGGCTGCATAGAGAGGGGCCCCGGGACCCTCCCCGTGGTTCCTGCAGGGGGCTGAGTGCCTTGGGCCTCCTGCTCCTGACCTGCTGCTCAGCGTCTTCTCCACATTGTTCCTTGTTTCTTTTTCTGTTGTATTTTCTTCCCTTCCCTTTGTCTCTTGGATTTATGGCTCAAAATATTATCAATATTTGCATTTTAGTGGTGTTTGGGAAAGAGTCAGGGAAGGAAACCTGATTAATTTGTCATCTCACTAAATGCTGAATTCACTGAATTTAAAAAATTCCATCTGAATAAATTAATGTTGTGTAGACAACATAATGGGCTTCGAAATTCAAGCTCTTAATTTAATTTCTGCTCAATATGATGATTATCAATTTCTTGATTATTCCCATTATGACCCATTCTCAGTTTTTAGTGCCATCTAATTGTCAATAAAATACAGAGAAATTCAGCATTGGGAGTTCAAAAAATGACAAAACAATAAGCTCTTTTTCTTTCTTTTTAATTGTGTTAGTCAATATAGTTTGTGAGTCAAACTTTTATGGAAATGGAAAGAAAAAAGAGAAAACATGAATGAAAAGATCTATTAAGGTATAATTTTCCTGCCTAGACTTGGTAAGGTGTTTGATTCTTTGTACCGTGAGTGCCTGAATCCCCCAAACCCATTTTAATTTAAGAACCTACATAACTTTACTCCCTGGTGGAAAGCAGAGCAGGCAGAAGGTCAGAATGCATCCACCCTGCGCAGGTTCTCTCCTGAGCACGCATTTCTCGAAGAGATTTTATGCCAATCAGTGATAACTAGAGCCCATCCCTGGTTCCTAACATGTTAATGACACCAATATTCATGACTGTGAAACCAAGTTGTGCCCCTAATTTGTGTGTGACACCAACACGGCCGGGAATGGGAAGTCCTTTCCTCATTTAGCTAAGATAGGGGATAGGATCCCTGTGCTTCTGGTGACAGTAACCATCGTGCGTCTTGATCTCTTCACACTTTTTCTCTGTTCTGCTCTTTTTATCCGATAAGCTGACCCTTTATAAAAAGTGACACTCCCTCAACCCCAACTAACCATTGTCAGGATCTGCAGCATTCACAGTAAATGATTAAAAATTGAATAATTTTACTGAGAATATTGAAAGCAATGTAGGGCAACTATTCCTCCCTCCCTCCTTCCTTCCCCTGCTCCTCCCCGCCTTCCTTTCTCCTCCCTTCCTTTCAGCTTTCCTTCCTCTCACCCCCCT
Source organism: Ictidomys tridecemlineatus (assembly GCF_052094955.1). Classification (NCBI taxonomy): domain Eukaryota; kingdom Metazoa; phylum Chordata; class Mammalia; order Rodentia; family Sciuridae; genus Ictidomys; species Ictidomys tridecemlineatus. The sequence goes on from NC_135478.1 coordinate 102,491,618, forward strand.
TTTCCTTTCTTTGCACATATTTTAATATTTTTCAGTGAACAAAGAGGGAGAAACAGAAATAGCTGAGGGGGAAACCCGTCTGAGCTGCAGCTGGTGGAGTCCTGGGTCCCTAGAGCAGCTGCTGTTAGAATTTGCACCCAGCTGTAGGGCTCCCAAGGGCCCCTCTTTCACTCCTGGCTTCATTGGCTTTCCCTAAGCTTTCCTTTCCTTGAGCAGGTGTCACCCTGATGACTTACTTGGAAGTCAGACCTTCGTTCCACGATGATCCTGATGATGACCCCCAGTGAAAAGGGAGCCAAAGCTCACCCCAGGGACTGTCATCTAACCCACCTGGAGGAGGAGTTGAAAACCCTGAGGAGGGAGAGGAGACAGGTGGCCTCCAGGGATGGGCCTGGACCTTTGCAGAAGTGTCCTCACACAGGGCGAGCCAATGTACTTCCTGCATGGAGTCTCAGAGAGCCTCCTGAGTGGTCAGCCCTGCTCACTTTCTGCAGATTTTAGGAGCAAGAAATGACACAGAAAATTGGTTGCTGTTGGACACTTTGCAGTTTGGTGAAGGGGAACTCGTTCTGCTTTCAACTCCACAGCACGTTGCTGAATATTAATCTGGTATTTTACTCAACCAGGCAGAACGGTCTCCTCTAAAGCACCCACAGGGTAAAGCAACAGTTGTGCTTCGAGAACTGCCTGTTGACTCAGGATCCAGGATGGCATCTTCCTGCCACAGACCCTGTTTCTGATGCCTCCTCCACTGGAAATGTGTTTCTTTCAAGGGTCCAGAGGTCACCTGTCAGGTTAGTGTTCCAGTTAGCAGCATGCTCCAAGGAGACAGCAACCGTTCCCACCACCTTGCCACATGCATTTCCTCTGCTCCCAGCTGAGCCTGGGGAACGCCAAGATGGCCCTGGTTAATGTGTCATGGAAGGATCACTGGGTTACCACTTTTTGACATGATGGCTTTTATTCTTGCAGTTGTGTCTCGTAATGTCTTCCCTAAAAGTGGAGCTGATGTCGTGGATCAGTTCTCCTTCAAATCCCCACTCTGGATCTTAGTTTCCATGTGACCAGCCTCTGTGGAACTGTCCAGAGTTGCCCAGTGTCCTTGTGCCTGAGTCACTGACCACAGCCTACACAATGAGAGCCCACTGGGTAAAAAGCTGGGCAGGGAATAAAACAAGCAGAGACGGGTGAAAACTGGGGAGCTTGCTATCAGGTATACATATACATGAACTATATTTAAAGATCAATTATTTCTTTTTTTAACAAAATTTTATTTCAACCATTTGTATGGGTTTCTTATAAACTGTACTTAATTTATTCCCCTTTAAGCTTAGAATATGGTGAACATATGATCGTGTGTGTTTGTGTGTGTGTGTGTGTGTGTGTGTGTGCATATGTGATGCCTTGTTGAGAACTGTGATCATAAGAAAAGGCTATTCTGCGAGTTACCATCACTGGCTCCTGAGGGTTTTTTTTAAAAAAATCTCCTCATTCTTTTTCATACACTGAAGGTATATTTTCTAGTTTTAATCTTCTTGCCCTTATTCCCTCCTCCCTCACCTCCCTTCCAACTTCCGGGTAATTCCGCTCTGCCCCATCTGTGTGGTCCAGGGAGTCTTTATGGGTTAACCTTTGGGAAACATCTATGCCGGGAATTCATCTGAATTTCACTGTGTAGGCACTTAGGAGTACAAATCTTGAAGAAATACACTCACTTCCTCCTGCACAGAGTTCTGCTCCCCTTGACTTTAATTGCCTTGCCCTTCTTTAAATTCTTGAGCATGCACCTGGCTTATTTGCAGCTGTTTCCACCCATTTAAATCTCACATCCACTGAGTCTCCTGTTCTGTCCTGATGATTTACAAGCCCAGCTGTCGCTGAATGAGGCAGGTCTGCAGTTAATTCAAGGTCTGCCCCCGTGTTGCCCCCAAGCCTTCCCTGTGCACACACTTCCCTGCCTCCTAGTTGCTCCAGCCCTGGAGAACAGTGGGAGTTGACCCCGAGGGCAGGGACAGAACATGATGGCCACCCCCTTCTGTTGAAAGGAAAGATACCTCTCCAGTGTTCGTGTCCAATTCAATATGAGATATTTGGTTGAATTTAATTTTTTAATTGCAGTAGAACATCTTCCTTAAAATATTGTTCATTACACAAAAGATGATTGAATCTGATGCTCTTGATAGTCACTCCTCTCTTTAAAACCCACAGTAAACAGCCCAGTGTGTTTTGATTGTCAACTAGCTTTGCTCACAGTTGCTGCTGGTCATATGGTGTCTCAGGGTGCGCCTTTCCTTGTCTGACTTAAGAAGATGCTAGCTATCCAATTGTTAGGAGGGTTTTCATTTTAAAATATCATTTCTCCTTATAAATTACTAATTCTAAGCTTCCTTGTTAAGGGAAATGAATTTGGGTTGAGTGATGGATTATGTGTGTGTACTTGTTTGTTGTCTTGGTTCTTTGAGAATGTAGTGACAGAAGACAGACATAGCAAGAGCTTCTGTAAATGTATGTCCTCTGAATCTTATTCTCTGAGACCCATCTTCTCAGATGGAATGAGATGGGTATCTGAGTTTCCAGGTGACGGCTGCAGGATGAGGAATGATGAGTGTGAAATGTCCCACAGTCTGGGGACCACCATCTAGCTCAGGCTGGACAAGGGTGAGATGGGCTGAGTCCTGCCTGGACAAGGACACCGGATGCCAAAGTCCACTGCCCATGTGTGAATTGTGCTTCTCCTTGGGGGTGTATTTGGCGCTAATTGGCTTGCTGCTACACCTCTGCGCTGATTTGAGCCCCTGTGTCTGCACACACATGTCGGTGCCCTGGGGAATGTGGAAGGTGCTGGAAGGAAAAGTGGTGTAAGGAGAGACAGTGGGATTTGGACTCTGGGACTTTGGGTGTTTCGTCCTGACTTAGGCAGAAGCGTGGTCTGGGCAAGCCATGGGGCCTCAGTATTTACACCTAGGAAGTGCTCACCATCCCTGCCTAGCTATTCTCAGGAATTCAGGATTATTGTGAGGATTAAGTTTTGGATGTGACAAAACAAATGTTCTATAAAAGGAAGGGAGCATGTTAACATATTATCTGAAGGAGCTCAGAGTACACACAGAAAGTTTTGGTATTTTTCTGATATTCTCATGATCCTCTACATAGTGTTGGGAAACCAGGTTCAGGGAGACAGAAGCACTGAGCAAGATAGAGTCAGGCTTGGGGACAGTTCCACACAATCTCTTGGGAGGGCCCAGGGCAGTTTTCCAGGGGCCATGTGGCTGCTGATGATGTCACTTCTGTGAATAACATGGGAGTAGCCTCGTGTACCCTCTGTTTCTGCATTGTCCCAAAGCAGACAGTTTAGAGAAAGGCTGCGTCTTCAGCTGGCTTTCAGTACTGGGTCAGACTTTACCACTGTTGTGATTTGGTGTGAAGTGCAAACCTGATGTCCAGTGCTGGAACTTCAGAGAGCAATGGTTGATTAGATTGAAAGAGCTGTCACCTCATCAGAGGATGAAACCTCCAGTATGGATTAACTGGGTGTAGTTATAGGCAGGCAGGATGTGGGGGTGTGCCTCTGGGGTTTATATTTTGTTCCTGGCTCTCTATTCTCTCTTTCTCTCTCCCTCTCTCTCTCTCCCCACTTCTCTCCCTCCCTCCCTCTCTCCCTCCTTCTCCCCCACCAGTCTCTCTCTCTTCCCCACAGTATCTCCCCTCCTCTTTCTCTCTCTCCCTCCCTCTCTCTCTACCCCCTCTCAGTCTCTCCCCCTCCCTCCCTCTCTCTTTCCCCTCTCCCTCCCTCCCTCTCTCTCCCCCTCTCTCCTTCCCTCTCTCTCCCCCTCTCTCCTTCCCTCTCTCTCCCTCTCTCCCCAGTCTCTCCCTCTCCCTCTGTCCTTCTCTCCCTCTCTCTCCTTCTCCCCCCTAGTCTCTCCCTCTCCCTCACCAGTCTCTTCCTCTCCTCCACAGTATCTCACCCTCTTTCTCTCATTCCCTCCCTCTCTCTTCCCCTCTCCCCTCTCAGTCTCTACCTCCTTCTCCCTCTCTGTCTCCCCCTCTCTCCCTCCTTCTCTCTCTCTCCCTCTCCCCACCAGTTTCTTCCCCTCCCTCCCTCTCTCTCCCTCTCCCCTCAGTCTCTCCCTTTTCCTCCATCCTTCCCTCCCTCTCTCTCTCCTTCTTCACCTTAGTCTCTAGCTCTCCCTCCCTCCCTCCCTCTCTCTCTTCCTCCCTCTCTCTCCCTCCTTCTCTCTCTCTCCCTCTCCCCCCAGTCTCTCCCTCCCTCTCTCCCTCCCCCTCCCCTCTTCTGAGCTGCCATAGCCAGCTGCTGTCCTCCACCCCCCAACTTTCCACCATGATGTCCTCCCTCACCTCTGGCCCAGATCAATGGAGTCAGCCAACCATGGACTGAAACTCTGAAAGCATGACCCCAAAATAAACTTTTCCTCCCCTGAGTTGTTCTTGTCTGGTGTTTTGGTCACAGTGATGGAAAGCTGGCTAACATCCTGCCATCTGCAGCTCTGCCTGCTCACCTCCACGCCTCCTTATGGGCATAAAATGCTATTTGAAAAGCACAGAGGTTTCCTTGAATCTCTGAAGACACACAACCACCCTCTTGCCTTGCTTTGAAATATTTTGTTTTCAGAAACTTCTGATTTTATTTTGGCACAATGTTATGATTTTATGATATGATAAATTTTTACTGCAGAATATGAATTGTATTCACATTAAATTTTTCTTATATTTGAAGATGGAAAGTTGTATTTCAAAACGGATATTTGAAGACCAGTTTTCACGAACTAACACAACATTATCTACATAAAATGCTGGAGAACAATACAGTGGCTGGTGAAATAGTTCTCTATCTCATCAAAGGGAGAAACTGGCTTTGAAAAATCTACTTGGAACTTTGAGGGAAAAAATGTAACGAAATACTGCTTTCTTTTATTTTAGTAAGTCTTAATTTCTTGCTTCTTATTCACAGAACATATCAAATAATAATACAGTCCCATACTTGAGCATCACTTTGTAACTAATCCTTCAGAGTTTAGAGAGGAAATTGAATATTTTAATGGAGATATAATATGCTAGCTGAAAGTCAAATGTTTTTGTTTTTGTTTTTAAATTAAATGGGGAGAAAGGCACTGACCCTTTCGGATAGATAAATTACTGAGTTGCATTTGCCCCCAGGATGCACATTGGCCAGAGAACATTAAAGCTCTGCACAGTTGACGTTGCTGGACGCTTGCTGGGTGAGGACCGAGTGCAAGGAATTACAGAACTGGAATTACAGAGCTGCCGCATTCTCATGATGCCTTATCTCGTCTTAAAGATTTAGCTGCTGACATGAAAATCAGTCAAGACCCCATACTCAGAATCACATGCTTGCATTAAAATTGTGTGGCTCTGCTTATGTGGCGGGCTTGCTGTCTTGCTTATTTTTTATCTGGGCAAGTTCCCAGTAACCATCCAAGTTCTTCTTTATGTGATTGTTTGACAGAAAGCAAGAGTAGCATTGAAATGGACATTTGAAAACCTGTCCCATGGTTTATCCTTGACCAAGTCTGTTGGCCTTGCACTAAAGGTGGAGAGTAAAACGGTGGGATCCTTGGCATGGAGTGCGTGTGAACTGGTGGGCACAATTATCATCCCTGATGATGCAGTGAATGTCCTTAATGTTACCAAACCTCAACACTTCATGAAAGATCTCTTTAAATATTTTGTGCAGGACTTGAGAAGGTTGCTTAAAACAGCACTGCTTCATACTGAGCAGGATGGTCTTGAAGAAATCAGTGTTGTTAGTATTTGAGTTCTGGTAAGTTGAACTAAGATAGCTGCTCTCCTCCTCCTCCTCCTCCTCCTCCTCCTCTTCCTCCTCCCCCTCCCCTCCCTCTCCCCCTCTCCCTCCTCCTCCTCCTCCTCCTCCACTTCTGTCATGAAGCTCCTTTTGTTTCCATGAAAGATCAGCTGATAAATGGAGTTATTCCAATTTTGATGTTTGGTATATATTTTCTCAAAAATGGATCAAGTTTGTCACTTCAAAGAAAATAATTGACAGTACTTGCTTCCCAGGATAAAATTTAAGTTTTCAAGTAAAACTGAGAGCTTCAGAAATTTTGCATGAATCCTACCAGCTGAACAGCTTCTCGGGGCTCAAAAATGATGCTGACGAGGTCAGTGGAGCTCTGAAGGAGAGGATTGGGGGTGTATAATGAAAAGCGTATGTTCTGCCTTCCAGGCAGCTTCCAAATGAGTGAGAACTGTGTGGCGTTAAAAATCATGAAGGGCTAAAATAACTATGCTACATGCAAGACTAACCATTTTTAATATAGCAGAGTATGGAATGGGCATTGATGTGGCTTCAAATTCATGAATACACCTGATATTTAAGAAACCACCACTTGTGGATTTGGAGTGCAGTATCAAAAAATGGATTTTGACTCTTATCTGAAAAGATTTTTCAAATGCTTCCATTTTTCCAACTCTCGCATATCTGAGTAAGCCTATGTATTTTTCATAAATTTCAACCAAATGACACTCTTGTATAGTGAATGCAAAGGCAGAGCTGAGAATTCAGCCGACTTCTATAAAGCTAGACATTGTTGATGTTGGCAAAACCTTAAATATTTCTTTTTCTCTCAATCAGTTATGCTTTGGAAAATATAATTATTTTCATGAAATATGTTAACCTGTAATGTATTTATATCACTATTTTAAATGTTTTTTTTTACAAAAAAACCTTAGTTTTAATTTCTAATGTAATGAAGATGAACATACTAAGTCCCATATACAAATTCTTTGGGGTCACCGATCATTTTTAAAATTATGAGACATCCAGAGACAAAAATGATTCAGAACCAGCACATTAGAAAATCAAACAGTAAACTCTGTCCACAGCCCTTGGTAGAACACCTAGCTCATAGTAGGTTTCCAGCATCACCTACTGAGTGAATGAAAGAAAACTGTGTCTCCAGACCTAGGAAGCCATAAACAGGTAGAGACATCTACAGGGCTCTACCTTTGTGTATGCATGTGTGTGAGGTTTAAGCTGCTGCTGGCAGCTGTAACAAATACCCCCCAAAAAAGAGCTCAAATTGGTAGAAATTTTTTTCCATTATTCCCACAGGGCATGTCTTTACATTTGGTCATACTGTGGGCGAGTGTGGTTTTCTGGAACTCGGTAGAACACATTTTGGAATTTTCCAATCAGAAGGATTGGAAGCATGTCTTCAAGGCTACTCACCTCACTCATTTGAGGATCCACCTCCCAGATGGTGACTGCCTGCCCCTCCAGACTGCACGTGTGCACAGGCAGCTGGGGTCTTGGGCGTGTTATCCTAAAGGCAGGCCCTGTGATTGCCAAAGCCCTACAGGAAAGGAATGGGATGGTGCTCATGTACAAAGCCTCCATTGAACTAAGGGGCCTGAAGTAAGTGTGTACCATATTGTTATGTGATCGTCTTTTAATCTACTTTTATCATCGTAGTGCCAACAAGCTTAAGGTCTTGCCCTTTCAACACAGGTCAGAGCAGGTTTGGAGCAGCTTGGGGACATGGTGCATGATGAGTTCCCTGAATGTGTGCCATTTCCTTTTCTCTAAATCTGCCTGTGTTTCTCACATTCTTTTCTAACTTCTCCACATGGGTCCTTCCCCAATTGCACCCACGTCCTGGTCTTCTCTGGAGGACCCTGTGCGTCTCTCTGCAGTCGAACTCTCCACACTCCACACTCACATTTCTCCAATGGTGCTCAGGCTGTTCCACTCCTCCCACTGTCTGTTGATCTCCCTGCAGTGCATCAGGTTTCTGAGAGTTCTCTGTGACCCCTGAATTCTGACTCCATATGATCTTTTATGAAGTCTGGAAAGTGCAGGAAAGTGCAAGTTGACAAAATGCCATAATATTTGTGCAACCTCAAAAGAAAAAAAAATGTCATTTAAAATAATGTATTGAATAGAAATTCAAAGAACATAATACAGCTAACCATTTTAAAGTCATGTTAAGAATCTCTGGAGACACAGAAGGAAAAGAAAATGTGTAATTTTAGGAAGGAATTTATTAGGTTGTCTTATAAGATCAGAGGCTGAAAGGTTCTATACTTGCTGGTGCCTGGAGGGCTAGGAATACCAGTAGCTTCTCAGTCCAGGAAGTTGGTAGTCTTAGAATAAGAGGGGGGCCTATGTGGAGCCCCAGTTAGAGGCTGAAGTCTCCACAGTCCCCTGAAGGTCCATGGGTACAAGCCACCACATTCAAAGCTGACCAACCTGCAGTCTGATATGCACATGGGACAAGAGCAGGAAAGTCACCTGCCCGGGAAGGGTTGAATGTGTGCCAGCAAGAGTGCCCCCCCCCATTCTCTCCAGGCCCTCAGCCTATTAGACGGTGCCACTTGCATTCAGGGGGGCTTCCCCATTCCATTGCTGACCCTCACACCAGTCTTCTCTGGAGTCACCCTGTTTCCACCAACCTACAAATTTGGCAGGAATCCCTCAATCCATTCTGGTTGCCGACCAAATTAACCACCAAGAGAGTGAACTACATGGTGGCTGCCACTATAACCACGTGTTGAGAGCCCACCACTCTGCCTGGTGTTAAGTGCTTTCACATTCCAAAGTAAACACTTTACCCATAGAGCAGTTTCTTCTCAGTTCCTTCACCTTCCAATCCCTGCACACTCCAATCTGTGTCTGTGTCTGTGTATTTGTCCATCTGGACATTTCACACAAACAGAACTGGACATTATGTTCTCTTTAGTTTCTGGCTTGTACTCAGCATAGGGCTCTTAAGATTCACCCATGTTGCTGTGTATATATCAAGCCTTCCCACCTTTCAAGGCTGAATAATATTCCATTGTGTCAGTGTAACTAAATGTGACACATACAGCGTGTTATTTACATATATTCGAAAGTCTCAACTTATAAACCACAGCTCCTGTCATCCTGTGTTCACTCTTCCCCATTAATAAACCTCTGTACATCTCCAGATCTGCTCGGTAAGTTTTGATAGAAAAATGCATGGGGGTGCACATCTGTAATCCCAGTGGCTCAGGAGGCTGAGACAGGAGGATCGTGAATTCAAAGCCAGCCTCAGAAATGGCAGGTGCTAAGCAACTCAGTGAGTCCCTGTCTCTAAATAAAATCCCAAATAGGGCTGGGGATGTGGCTCAGTGGTTGAGTGCCCCTGAGTTCAATTCCCTAGAACCTAAAAAATAAAGTATGAATCATGGCCAATGTCAATAAAAAGACCTAGAGGGATGAATCTGGAAACACAGCATGATTGCTCTCCCTAGTATAACCCATAGTCGTGATCAAGCACAGGTCCCCAGATCTAGGAGATCACAGAACCTCAGCCCTCACCAGTCTCAGTCTTGAAGAGAATCTTCCTTCCTCCTCCCAAGTCAAGGCTGACCTAGGTGACAAAGGGACATTGTGAAAGCAGTGCACGTCTCCATGCACCACACATTTGAGTCAAGAGCACAGGGCACTGGTCTGGGAACCAGCAAGCAGAGTGCTGAGGGCTCAGTCTCCAACACTGCGCTCCTGTCCCAAGATGGCATGCTGCCCGCTGGGCTGCATCAGCTCCACAGTCCTCATGGCCCCCAGGTTTAGACACACCTGCCAGACACCTACAGTAGCACTGGTCACAGCAACCCAGCACATGGGCAGATGTCTACTTCAGTGGATCTCATCTGTTACTAAGCATCATATACCTGTGAGCACCCTGATAAGGCAGCCCAACGTCTTTAAGCATGATGACCACTCTTCAAAATAAATAAAATGCTGTCAGAGCATCTTCAAGTTTAAGCATTGAGCTGGGTGATGGGGAGCTGTGGAAAGACCCGCTGCTGAGTTTGGCATTGCTTTCATGTTCTGAGAAAGGATATCATTTCTGGGGTCTAAGCATTAATTGAGGAGAATATCCAATATTTACAATCATGAAAGTATTATAAAAGTTCAGTGTTATTGGATCCAGTGGCCCATGAAAGCATTTTCTGCCCACTTCCCTGTGTCTCTCAATCACTAAATAGCAGTGTGCCCGCTAACAGAACCCCAGCAGTCAGCCTTCTGGGATTTAAAGAGGAATATTGACTCTGCTGTCAAATGACTCCCAAAGAAGGCAATTTTACATTCTCTGAGGCTTAAATAAATGCTTTCCTTTGAGCTAATAAGAAGGCCAAGTACTTTTAAGATATCCTTACATGCCTTTAAGGAAGTCCAGTCCCCAGAATGAAAGTTACATGTAACCTACCTCTGAGCTGAAAAATGACTAAAGGACTGAAAGTCAAGACAGCCCATTTATCCCAAAGTTGCACCCAGAAATTTAATATTTTAATACACATCACCAGTTTCTGCTTTACCTACGTTGATGCAGAATATAAATTTATGGTTTTAATCAAGACATTATTATTTTATGGCATACAACACCAACAATTACAAAAGTCAAACAGAAATCTTATGTCCCTGTTTTCAAGTTAAGCAATAAGAGTTCTTGAAGCTTTCTGTTATTCTAATTTGCAGTTCACTTATTTTACTTCCTTTGGACTTTCTCACTATTGAGTCGTTCATTAAAACTGTCTGTAGCAATGTGCTGGCCCGGATTAGCATTCCCGATATCTGTAATTAGAGGGATTTAAACACTTTTTTTCACTCAAACAAAACTTGTCTTTTGACACAATCAAATATCTGTCCCATTTTAAACCAGGATTAGTTGTGAATTATGAATCATTTACAAGAATACAACACAAAAAGTAGCTACTGGGTCTCTTTCCAAAGTTGGGGTGAATTTATGACACATTTGATATTGACCAATTATTTATAAAGTCTATTAAATTCATCACTACTGCCGGTAGGGAAAGATTTACTAGAACAACTAATGTAAAATGTAATGAAATAGATCAAGTCCTCTTATGAAATATTAATATCCACTAAATCTGGTAATTGGAAGTCTGTATTTGCAGTCTCTCAGTTGTGGCTAATTCCAATTCAGGTTGCAGATGGCGGTTTCAGCTTGCATTCCCAGGAGCGCCAACAGTGAAAATGAAGAGTTTCTGAGAAACATGGCCATTGCTCCATAGCAGGAGACCACACTGGGAATGACCATGGGCTTGAGCTGTGTGCGCGCCCATGCATGTGCGTGTTTGAAAATGAAGTCAATGTTGGGTGCCCAGTATTTCTCTTCAATTCTTATCCCCTAAACAAGGCTGGATAAGGGATTGGTTTCGGCTTCAGTGAACAACAGGTAAGAAGGACATCCATTTTCCAAAGCGAGGTCATAGGAAACCACTTGTAAAGACTGTTAATGGTACACAAAGTTTACAAGGTGGCAAGTCCAAGTGCTTGGGCGGGTGTTAAGGGGAGCACATCTTTATAAAGCTACTTGTGCACTTTAGTTCCAATGTCCTCCTACTCTGGGGGAGTGTTGGTGCTCTTTTCTCAAAATTATCCAAGTGTAGGATGAGCTCTTCTCTGGTCACTGTCTGCTAGAAGCAGTCAGAGGTAAGGACTCCATTCCTTTCTTTGGTGGGTGTCATTAGAAAGCAGAGGTGGGGGTGAGGGAGGGAGCAGGGAGGGAGAAGCATATAAAAGGAGCACTGCCAACCTGGTCTCCACAGGGCAACCAGCTGAGACGGGCAAGTCTTGGAAAAGTCAGGACCTGGAGCTCAGGGCCCTAGAGGGTGGCCAGTGGGACTCAGGTCCTTACCCACCAGTTCCTACCAGTGCTCTCCAAGGACAGCTCTCGGGAGAGCAGAGGTGTTCATTTTTCTGGCAAAGCCGGAGTGGGTCCTTGTGTCCAGAAAGGGCCCTCAATAAAATGTCACAATTTGAACGTTTCTCTGGCAAACCCAGCAGGGGGGAATGTCCAAGGGAATGTGGATGTAGAGGGAGGGCAGCTATTCCAGAGTTCAGGGAAACCTCGGTACAGTGACTCATGCTCTTTAGGGTTCATGGGCGCCCAGGCATGGATTCTACCCCACTTCTAAAAATGCCTGTCAGAGGTATCAGGCCACCCAGTCTCCATTTGGGAAAGAAATGCTTTACTGCAGGTGGAGGGGGGAGGTCTCAGGGTACTGTCACTGGGGTCTGCTCTGGATCCAGACTTGCAGACCTGCCCACTCTGTGATGGGGGACAGGGATTTCTCAGGACACCTGAGAGGACACTGCTTCTTCTGAGAGGAACAATGTGGAACTCCCTAGGATTCCGTGGACTGTTTGAGAGAGAACTCAGCTACAGTTGCTCACAGGGAGGCTCCCTCTGGTCAGAGACATCAGGCCTTTCTCTGTCCCGGCTCCTCCCTCCAGGTTCCAACCCTGCAGGAGCCAGAGGCAATCATGGCAGAAGACAGCAGGCAATGTAGCAGAGCGAGTATTTGAAAATGAAAATGAACATTTATTTAGAGAAAATGAAGACAAGAGCTTTGCAGGAGGGGAGGAGAAGGATGCCTGGCTCACACTTGGTGTTCTAAGCAATGTGGCTCCGGCCCCAAATTTGCAAGCCCTGTTCAAATATAGCAAGATGCCAGAGTGTCTAGAATCTCCTCCCTAGCTTGACAGGGTCCAGCTTTCTATGTGGAACACTGTTCATGAGAGGGAATTCGCAGACTTCCTCTCCCCATCTGTTCATGTGTAACAATCTACTCTCCAGAGAGGTTGGTACTTTGTCCCCTGCCCAGATGGACCATTTCTACATGTACTCCTCACCGAGGGCCCAGGAGGAGTGAGGTATCTGTGGAAATGGGAAAAGGTATGTGGCTGGACGGCAAATTTAAATACGGATGACACACTCGGAGTAAGAGGAGGATCATAGATAATGACTCTGACCTTGCTTGGAAACAGGGGATGTTAATTTTCAACAGATATCTGAGGAGGAAGCATGCCGGTTGACCCATTCAACTTGGGTGGGTGTGGGCTAAGCACCAAGGCTTGGGTGAGCAACCACAGGCACATGTTTTTAAAATCTCGCACTTATATCACCTTGACTAACTTTGCATGGATCAAAGCAAGTCCCGTGGCCAGGTTCAACATCCAGGGCAACAAAGTACCCCTGAGAAGAAAGAAAGCAGGCTCTGCAGGCCAAGGACAAAGAAGTTGACAACAGGCAGTGGGGGCTGGGGAAGCAGAATGGGAGTAAATGGCTCACCTTGAGGTGGGTGAGCAGTTCATGGTGACTGCTACACTTAAAGCCATCCATGCTAATGTCCAGGACACCACTGTCCTCAGAGGAAGATGAAGTGACTCTGCGTAGCAGCCAAAGCATATTATCCAGCTGGGTGTTCACGGCACAACCCTCCCAAACTGCCTGGTGAAGACATCCCTGGCCCCTGTCCCTCCTGCGGTTTTACATGCTGAATACCAATGGTCTGAATTCAGAATTGAGGTGGCCAGATGGCCTGGACTGATGTAAGTTGCAGAGAGCAGAGAACCATTCCTATAAGAAGTGTTTTAGTAAGCATCGTAGCCAGAGAAGGCAGTGGTCTCCCGATGGTTGGAGTGTCCCATGAGTCGCTTGTGTCACCTACAGGTGGTGGCTACCTTCATGCCCTAGCTCTCGTGCGTCCCTGCTGTTTGTCACTTCTCTCTGAACTGGGGGGGGCACTCAGGTACAGTCCAGCCTTCCAGGCCAGAGAGGACATTCCTGCTTGTGGTCCACCCCAGGCGTGATGCAGTATGGCTTCGGGTGGGCCGTCCCAGTGAGCTGAAGGAACTTCCTATACCATCAGGGTATTTGCTGTTCTGCTTCTGACTTTTTATTCTTGAGGATTTTTTGATGAGGAATGTGCTGGATCTTAAGTTCTCTGCATATGATCATGAGGCCGACTGATCGATCTGCTTTGCTCTCTCACTGATGGGTTTTACTGATGTTGAGTTTTGCACCCCTGAGATACACCTTATTTGTTGGCAAGAAAATAAATTTTATATGTTACTGTAAGACTTAATCCTCAGTACTTACTTTGGAATAATTCTTTGTCTTTATTTTAACTTCTGAGATTTTGGGGTTTTTTTCTATTTCTTAAAGAATTTTGGAAATATTTCTAGAAAACTTCTACATTTCTAGAAAATTCTCCACTTGAAAACTCTCTGCTCTGAAAGTTCCCTCTTACTTCATGCCGGGTGACCTCATCTACCCTCTCTCTCAGCACAGACTGTCACCATTCCTTCTTTCTCTGGAGCCCAGGCATGAAACAGTGTCCTGTTGGTCCTGCCTGCTCTTCCTGAGTGTCACTATGAACCGTGGTGCTGTGGAGGACATTCAGCCAGGGCTGCGTGCCTTTGCAGTAGAAATTGGCACTGTCCACATCACCTTCCTGTCACCTTCATCCTTCCGTGAGGGCTGAGCTCCTGGCTGGCTCTCTCCCTGTCCCTGTCCTTGGGGGCTTCGCTTTCCACATGGATGACCTTTAACATCAGGCCCTCTCGGCTTGCTCCCCCTCCTCCTCTAGAGGTCTTCTCTTCCATCCTCATCATCACAGATGCTCAGAATCTCATCCTTGTCCTCCTAGTGCCAGAGGTTAAAGCAGATGGAATTTGGGGATCAAATGACCAAAAGTGACATTCTCCCTTTGAAGAAAAATAAAGAGAGCATTTCAGATGGCAGCCATGTTTCCAAGGGCCACTCTATCTTCTGGGTTGGGGCAGCAGATACAAGTAAAAGTTTTTCCCCTGAATGAAGAATTACATTTGGAACAAGTTGGTATATTATAATATTCTGCTTTGGAGAAAAACACAAATAAACTTATTTTCCCTAGTAGTCATTTTTCCTGGTCCCAAACTGGCATATTTTCTAAAAACCTTCATCAAAATATAAGTATCTGCCACTGTTTCTGATAGACAGATAAATAAGCAATTTTAGAAAAAACAAATTTCAAAGATGTGAAAGACCTGTGTTTTAGAGAAAATCATTCTTCTATTGCTCCTTCCCCAAAACCCCATTTTAATGCTTTGGAAATTCAGTGCATACATCTAAAAGGAGAGAAGTCAATCACTTTGAACCATGCATGTGGCTCATTTTGTGGGGAGAAAACAATAAAAAAAAAAATACAGTTGGTGCGGATGGAGCCTGCAGCCCTGCGTGTATAAAATGGGTGTGCATGTCACATGAAGCAGCTGTGGGACCTGGGATGGTCAGGTGTATGCGTTCCTTATGAACATAAGCCCAGCTGCTGGAACAAACATGTCCCCAACTTGCGATTCCAAAGGAAGATTATGTTCCACACTTATGCCCAAGCTGCTCCTCAGCACCTATGATGGGACTGTCATGATGGCCTGAGATTAATACATGAGTTCACTGAGACCAGTGCATTCCCATCTGATTATGGTGGTCCCATGCACACTGCCCACGGGTCTCTCATAGCACAGGCTAGGCCAATGCCCATGACCTTCACACTCAAAGCACAGTGCTCTTGAGCATTGAAGGGGGGTGTTTTCACAGACCACACTTGTGCTTTTAGAACATGGATCATTGCTCTTACAAACAAGCACCAGTTGGGTAAAACATTGATTGTTGAATCCTCAAGATATATAGTTATCAAACTGTGCAAATTTACCACTCTGCAATTAATACCATAAAATATGTAGGCTGGAATCTTTTTATTATTGAAATCAGTAGAGTTTTGACTACTCAGATTAGAGTGTACCTCTCTCTGTACACACACACACACACACACACACACACACTCACTCACACTCACAATTTGCCCTACTGAATTCACAGGTTCCACATCCATGGATTCAACAAAATGCAGAGCATATTTGAATCCTGGTTTTCCCAGGAACACTGGCTCCTCTGGCTTCTGAAGCTCTATTCTGTTCCCTTGGCCCCACCATGTCTAGAACCCTGGCTGGAAATGTAAGTCCTCGTTAGATGTCCACACCAACACACTGGGAATGTCCATGCTTATGACTTCTGGGCTCACAGCTGTAGGGTAGGAACACTAGCACATGCAATGTCTGTCTTGTGGTGACACTGACAACCAAGTCCAGTGGAGTCTCCAGAATCATTAGGCATTAACCAAGGCAGGAAACATTAACCACTCACGAAACAGGTGAAAGTGTGGCAGGCTTCAGGCCCTCACCTGGGAAGCTTTCCTAAGTCCACTTCTAGGGAGAGGTGATTTTCCAACCTGATCAACCATACCTGATCATCCTCCCAACCTGATCAACCTTCCTGCTTGGCAGATCAATCATGTGTGCAAGGTGGCCTCTGCCACGTCAGGCTCTGGGAGTCCTTAACAGTCTGTCAGAACTGAACAATGCCGCCGCCGAGCCACCAGCCTTGCAGAAGGGGAGGCTGAAGCGAGAGCAGCCCAGGATTGACTGTTGGCTGCACTCACTGCATGTGTCAGTGAAGTAGAGTGGCCCCTCCATGCAGGGGAGGTGGGAAACTAAGTGAAGCAAAGTGTGAGAGTCACACTGCTCAACCGACAGAAGCTGTTACCATTGGGCCTTAAACTCTGGGGCAGGAGCCTCTTTTTTTCACTTTCTGCAACTGAGATACCTCAGTTGAATCTCCATGGTGGCTGTCCTCTGCACAGTCACCAGGGCTCCATGCTGTTTCTGATTTGTTATGCCAGTGTCCCTTGGATACACACCACACTCCAGGGCACCTGGCAGGTGGAACAGTGGGCATGGGGGGGGAGGTCTTCAAGCCAGGTCCCATGCGCGTCTTCTTTACATCTCATTGACTGTGACTTAGTCACATCATCATGAATCTAGCTGGGATGGTGGCCCCATAAATAAATGTCTTTCTTTAAGGGAAGGGAACCCAGGAACAAATTGGGCACTTTCCAAGTGGGAAAAGCTAATGGAATCTGGGGCCACTTTTATCTCTATGATACCCACATGCCAGTGAGAAGAACATAGTTTACACACACACACACACACAAAGACACACACACATGCTCAATGATCACTATTAAAACTATGATTAACATCTCATACTGGAAGCCTTCACGATGGTTCCTTGAAGTCAGATTCCCATGTCAGCTCTTCTGCTTCCAAAGAAGCAAATAAAGTTACATTGTGAATAAAATCTGTGGTCTGCAAATACAACCACACTCCTCATGCATCATCTTTAAAACTGTGTGGCCAATGCAAAATCTAATTGTGTTATAAATTACTACTGGTTAATTTAAGTTTTCCACCTTAAATGATAAAAGAAAGACTTGCATTATTATCTACCAAAGATTTCTGAGGATGGATCTATTTTACTAAAGAGAATCACATCGTGTAGGATTTATTTCACAATTATAGGAAACCTGTGTTCTAAATTGGAGATGTTGTGATTTCAGAAGTGCCCCTTCCTGAGCTGCTGGTAAGAAGACAGAGCTGACAGACCTTCTTCCAGTGTGAGGCTCACAGGACTCAAGACATCTGGAAATAAGCCTGTGCATTATAATTATTCAGGAAGCCCTTTCATGTTCTGTCAACACGGCTAACACCGGGGCCTGGTCCAAAATTTAAAAGTGAAGGAAACTGATTACCAAAAAACCACCCAACAGTCCTCAGCCCCCAGCTGGACACTTCTGGAACTGACACACTCCGAGGCCAGCAGCAAAAGCAGCAGAAGCTGCCTTCACGATGGTTCCTTGAAGTCAGATTCCCATGTCAGCTCTTCTGCTTCCAAAGAAGCAAATGAAGTTACATTGTGAATAAAATCTGTGGTCTGCAAATACAACCACACTTTTCATGCATCATCTTTAAAACTGTGTGGCCAATGCAAAATCTAATTGTGTTATAAATTACTACTGGTTATTTTGACAACTCTAGTACCTTTTGGTACCTTTTAAATCGGGGAAACAAAGCAACTTTTAAAACAAGGTACTCGTAGCTAGGAATCAGAATCACCCACCTGCCAACCACGTGTGACTCTGTTTTTAAGAACAAGAAAAACAGCATCTACCTCACATAGCTGAAATCACATGGTCGCTTCCAATAAGTGTTTGTTAGGTTGTTTGTTGCTTTAAGGAAAAACAAAAGCAGAAGTATTTATGAAATGTTCAGATTAGACCACATCAGCAAGATTCATTTTCCACTGTGTTACCCAGAAACACAGTTTTCAGATATGAATGAGTGGTCTTTTATACGTGTAAAGTTGTCCTTTGAGTTACCAACTGATATTAAATAAAAATATGACCCATTTCTTAAAAATGTATTTAATTCAAAAGTTACAATGCTAATATCTGATGATATCTGCTATGTTAAAACAACTTTATGACCCAGAAGACCCACTTTGGGTGTGCACCCCAAGAAACAAAATCCAGACCCTGAAGAGGTAATCTGCTTGCCCACATGAAATCCAGCACTCCTCATAATAGCAAAGGTGCAGAAACAGCCCAAGTGACTGTGGAATATGAGTGAATTAAGAAAACATGATGCATATGCACAGTGGAATACTGCACAGCTTTGAAAAAGAAAGCGTTCCTGCAAGGAACTGGAGGACATTGCATTAAGGGAAACAAGCCAGAAACAGAAACACAAGTGCTGCACCCATCTGCTACCTGCAGAATCTAAAATAGTCAGACTCCAGAGGCCAAGTAGAAGAGCAGATGCCAGAGTCAGAGTGGCAGGGATCAGGGGGAGATGTCCCTCAAGAGGTGCAAATTCACTTCAGCAAGGTCAACAGTTTCTAGAGATTTGATGCAGAACAATGTGATTGTACTTCACAATGTGACATTCCATGCTTGAAATTTGCTCAAGTGTAGATAATTGTTCTCTCTAAAAAAAAGGAAAGAAATATATTTTAGCTATGCAAGATGTAAAGTATGCTAATTAACTTGACTGTGGTAATCATTTCATAATGTAAATATATATCACATCATCAAAGTGCATGGACACTTCAAATATGCACAACTTTTAATTATCAATTGTACCCTAATAAAACCGGGACTTTTTAAAAAAACTTCTTTTAACACAGTACCAAGAATACAATTGTTATAAGACAGTTTTACTGTCTTCTGAACTTACAATGCATTTATAAAGAATAAATTTGCTTTGAAAATATTTCACAATTAGTTTTCTACCTGGGCAATGATGCTTAACAAGCAAGGTTGTTTCCATGATATTTTGGACCACAGCTACAACACCATAGGCTTTATGAGTACTGTTTCCTGCTGTGTCTCTAACAGATTCAGGCCACTGCCTCCGTCACCCACATGTGTCCTCTGAGTTCCCCAATCCATCTGCCCCCAGAAGCACCACTGGAAGCTTGGATTTCACATGAGAACAATCTATCTGGCCAAACCAGCTCCACAATGGGGTCCCATTTCTCAGTGTAGGTGCTTCCCCGTGGGAGAGACCCAGCACCTTCCAGATAATGCGGAGGCATGTCAGTAAAAAGCACTGTTAACACATTTCATATCACTTCTTTCTTGAGCGTAAAAAATAATACATATTAGTTAAAGATAATTTGGAGGGTTGATTGAAGGTACACAGAAGAAAATAACAGTTCACTTATTCATACCACCAAGATTTGGATAAACCTTCTATCGGATGTGTACACAATTATTTTAATCAAAGGCATGGTTGAATGATTGAACACCACCCAAACTTCAAACTTTTGATGACCTTTGAACTTCAAATATCATTGAAAGAAACATCATTATATAAAACAATGCAGAACCCTGAAGAGTATAAATATCTTCCAAATTCAAAAACGTTCTTTTTAAAATTTTGCTTAATTATGACTCTGGTGATGAGCTTCTCTGCTTATCCCCCTTTGCTTGATGAATGGCTCTTCCTTTCTATCTGTGCCCACACTTGATGACCCTGGCCATAAGGACCATTTCTGTATAGAGCATGAGCAACACAGCAGTTCCAGTGCTTCTGCACCGACCTGCTCCACTGAATCATGGTGGCCGTAGACAGGATAGATGTGGAGTAGACAGAATAGATGTTGAGAGGATTAAGAAGCTCCACAGGTCAAGGATGAAGGTTTCCAAAAGGAACCCACATTGTTAACAGGGAGGACAAACAATGTGTGCTCAGTGGGGACATGTTTGCACAGGGTTTCTTTAATGTATATGACAGTGTGACAGCAGACGGCAGCTCCACATGCCAGGCCAGGGCACACCACTCCATAGCTGCTTCTGCCAGGCATTTTTACTAGGCTTCCAGAACCTGAGGGTAGAGAATATTGTGTTCATTGTGTGTTTGTTTCCCAAATTTAATACAATATTGATGGAGGATGGAGCACAAATCAGAATAGACCAGACTATGCTACAAACATCAGAAACTCAGTATGCAACAGCAATAGAATTATGTCACATTGATTGACAGCCTGTATCAATATGATGAGGACACATCACCATAGTTACTCGAGGACCTAGGATGATGAAGGCTCAGTCAGCAGAGCAGAAGAGAAATGAAGACCGCAGTCCTACAAATGATTGTTCCATTAATTGGCTCAAATATTCTCATGGCCATACCCAACTGCAAGAGGCCACAGGAAAAAATATCCCTCTGTTCTGAGGAGAGGGACCAGATGTCTCTGCACAGTATCAAGGTCTGCCTATGCTTAAAAAAATCCTTCCTGAGTGAGCAAATCAAAGAGTGTGGTGCTATTTTTCAGCTTGATGCATTCAAAAGAAATCTTAACAACTTTGTCCCAATTATCCTTCACAGTAGAGAATACAGGACAAAATGTCAAACACCAAATAGGAGAATTGATACCAAGCTACCCTAGTGAACGCAAGCCCATTACCACTATTCTGCCATGGCTCTCAGTTTGGGCATCTGATGGCATTTTGAAATGTCAAATCAGGGTGTGGAACAATGTTTTTCATTACTCACAAACTTCTTCAACAAGAAGCAAATGGGCGTCTTCAATGTATTCATCATTGTCAACAAGCATATGCCTTGCAGATGTTGTTTAGACCACCAATTTTCTGCATGTCAAAACATGGCAGAGCTGACTGTCCTCGAGGATCTGTTAAGGGTGGGGTTGTCTTCAAGTCAAAAAGGAGACTCTAGGGGTGGCATCTATGTTGGAAAAGACTCTGCCACAGGATAAGAGGACCATGGGGTCGAGACCCCCTTCTGTGTATTCACTACTGTGTCCTCTGTTTGCAATATATAAGAGGTGAAAAAGAAATCTGTGACTGATTAAACTGCACTCCTGATGGACAAGGTCCTGTAGATTAAGTGGTCCACAGGATTGGGAGCAAATCATTAAGGAGATGGAGCTGGGAGGGTAAGGATGGATAGGAATTTAATCAGTGGGAATTTAATCACTGGGAATTTAATACAGTGAAATTCCTCTGGGTGACACTGTCATGATGAGCACATGTCATCACAGATCTGTCCAAACCCAGTGTATGCACAAGGTGAATGGTGGGTGATGGGTGTTACTGATGTGCGAGGGCAGGTGCCTCCCCTCTCTATCAGATTCAGCTCCCTGGAGTGGGACATTATCCTGGAAGAGGCCAAACGTGTGTGGGCACAAGGGCGCTACTATTTGTAAGTACTAAGCCTTATCAACACATTCTTTTTTTGCATTAGGTACCACCTGGCTTCCTTTGCTTTATGCAGAGCTTCAAAATTTCATCTTTTTTTTTTTCAGGAAGAAGAATTTGACTGTAATAACTCAGGACCTGACGGACAAAAGTCATACGAGACCCAAATGTAGAGTCCAATGTCCTTGCTCATCAGCTTCCCCAGTGCTCTGCTTGCATCTGACATTTTTCAAGTAAAAAGAAATGTGTCCCTTCTTTGTTCATTATGGTTACTCTGGATAATGCTTACATTTCTTTCTAAAACTTTCCAAATGAGTGCAAAACAGAAGATGGACATAGAAAAGCCAAGCCATAAAAATGTTATCCATCAGCAGTTTGGTTAAAAATCTATCATTAAGGAAGAGAGATGTAAATTACAGAATGAGGTCACCATTTAATTGATATAAACTGCAGTCACCTGCTCATCTAACTTCCAGGGGAAAGGGCTATGTGTATGCAAGGAAGTAATTTCCTGAGGAAGAAGAAAAGTTGCTCGGCAGACTCATCGCTTCAACTTTTATTTAGGTCTCCCAGGTCTGCCCCGCCTGCCCCTGTCCCAGGAGGACTCACAGCTGGACCTCTGTGCCTGCTGGAGAAGATAGAAGGACAGAAGACAGAGGCAAAAGACTACACATTCCCCAGATTCAGAGGGTCTGGAAGCCACAGTCAATAGATCATGGCTTCCCAATGGGAAGACGTTCAAAAGACGTTGGGTTGGCCCGTGGAAACTGCAGAATGGTCTCCAGAGGTGAGTGTGGGTCCGTTCTGCAGGGAGTAACAAGTTTTGAACCTGGATAACTTTTCACTCAGGTGAAGAGGGCCTCGCAGAATACACCTTAGACCATGCTATAAAGGCTGTCTGTCTGTCTGGGTCCGTTTGAGCTGCTCTAACAAAACACCACCACCTGGGTGGCTTATAAATAATGGAAATGTATCTCTCACACCCCTGGTGCTGGGAAAGCCCAAGACCAAGGTGCCAGATGATGACTCGGGTCTGGTGAGGGGCCTCTTCCTGGGTTCCTCCCATGGGAAGAGACCAGGCAGCTCTCTGGGTTATAAGGCCACCCTCCTACCCATGAGGACTGCACCTCCTCCACCAAATCACCTGCACAAGCCTATTAGTATCTCTGCCTTGGAACAGGATTTGTGTATATGAATTTTATTTTTTTTGGAGGGGGGCTACTGGGGATTGAACTCAGGGGCACTCGGCCACTGAGCCACATCCCTAGCCCTGTTTTGTATTTTGTTTAGAGTCAGGGTACCACTGAGTTGAATAGCCTCTTGCTGTTGCTGAGGCTGGCTTTGAACTCCAGATACTCCTGCCCCAGCCTCCTGAGCCGCTGGGATTACAGGCATGTGCCACCACACTTGGCTTGAATTTTATTTTAATATATGAATTTTAGCAATATCCATGACACAAACTACTTACTGGTAATAAATGTCAGTTGACATTTTTAGAAAAAGTTTTCCATATCACATTTTACCAAAAATTATACCTTTTTGTCTTTATAGCATCATTGCAGAAACACTACTTAAGTTAACACATATTAATGAGGCAACATTAGTGGGGAAAAACCCCTAGTTAGCAATTTATTTGTAGGTTTTCTACAGCATGGAAAAATTCACCAATTATTAATATAATTTCTCCTTGAGAAAAATTTTTTCATTTTAATTTGTTGTGGTTTCTAATCTGTGTTCTTTTAGTTTTCGGGCTTTAGAAAAAAAATGTCTTACAGAGTTAAATATTTTTAATTTAAAAATGTTTTGCTTTATAAAGAGAGAGACTTCATTAATTTGGAAGGAGAAACTGTAGGCCTGTCACATAGCAATGACTTATTTAATTACATCTCCTTTCTTTGCATTCCATCTGGTTGGAGTTATTGTTTTCTTTGTTACAATCAGTTCTCAACAATTTATGTTCACCCTTGATAGGCTCATATTTTGCTCGCATTTTAAATTTCTTTCAAACTACGATGATGCCTGTCTTTGCTAGCATACAGGACGCTGGAACGGTTTGTTCCTGAGAGGGGTCTCAACGCACTATCTAAAAACGTGCTAGAGGCACACAGGCTATTTTGAGCTGAAGGCGACTAAGAAGCAGCAAATGCAGGGAGAGCTGCCTGCCCACAGAATTTTGCCTGAGGCTCAGCAGGGCTCAGCGTTTCTTCCTAAGGGCACACAAACACCCCTCTGTGGAAGTGTCCCTTCCCCTGTGTCAGGAAGAGACTGGCTTTTCCCTGCATCACAAACCTTATAAACAGCTGACCTACCACATGTGTCTTTGTCCCCACCCCACTGTTTCCTGTCCCTGGGAGCCCACCTCCTTGTCCCTCCTGTGGCCCCTTCCCACACTTATTGCCCTAGGTGAAAGTGGTCCACAAGCACCAGGGGCTTCCTGCCTTTTCCAGGCCTCGCTTCTTTCTGGTGAAGCCCTGTGCACCCTGTGACCTTCAGTGAGGAGTAGGACCTTTCCTCCTCTCCACCTCTTTTCATCTCTGTGGCTTGCAGGCCCACGAAGGAAGCAGAAAGGGGGTTGTTTTGATTTTTCTTCCCACACACTGGGACCCTAGCAATGAGAAAAGGCACATCCACTAAAAGTCGTGAATGTTCTTTGGCTTATCAGAAAGATAAGCTGTGGTTTCAGGACAGTTAAATATCTTGGAATCACTCATCAGACCTTCAGCTAGGTAGGGATGGACCCTAGGAAGCTCTCAATTCTGGTGGAGCACAAGAGGAAAGGAGGAGAGGGTGACCCTCTCAGAACCAGGTGAAAGGTGAACATTTTAGCAAATTTCTGAGGCTGAGTGGGCCACTCTGAGGCCTGAGAACCTCTGTCTCAAGCCTAGTTGGAGTTTGCATGCACTTGAAAAATATTTCCCATAGACCCTCGACTTCACACTCATGAGAGACAGATGGCAGGAGGGGAGGCAAAGAAAGCCCCCCTGGGTCCCCAGCAGGGAGTGACAGCTATGGGCCAGGAAAGGCATGGGGCCCTGTGCTCACCCCACTGCTCCCCAGGTAGCCTTGTCCTCGCTGAAGCAAAAGGCTCGCACCCTGGGAGGCAGCACACTGGCCATTCACAGGGCACAGGCTGGTACCTCTTGTTACTTGAGGGCAAATAAAAGATAGAAATCACATCATACTCATGGGGTGGAGGTGCACTGCAGTCCTGGGACAAGGACCCCACCCCGGGGTCATTGCCAGTCTTCTGCCAGGGACAGTGAAATCCTGCACAGGTAGACACTTGCATGCAGGACAAGAGACTGAGGGCTGAGTCCAACAGCCATGTCCAGGCCCCCTGGCCCCTGAGTCCCACAGCTGGACCAGAGAGCAGAGAGTGTTCAGCACCCCACCCCACCCCCTGCACGGCCACTGCCAGCGTATGAAGCCTCAGGGGACCAGCAGCAGAGTGGTGAAGAGGTGGCACCAAGCTGGAGCTGGATCACAGACACTGAGAACAACCTCAGGATGCCATAAGTCCATGGCATGGCTGATGGACGAGCTTGAAGCCACAGCTCCTAGGAGGTGGCCACAGCAAGGACACAACCCAGCTCAGCTGGACACCTGAAGGGAGGGCCCATGCCCTGCAGGGTTACCCTGAGGGAGCATCAACCTTCATATCCAGCCTTCAGTGTGATTGGCACCCATCTCCTAATAGTCAGGTGTCGTGCAGATTTCAGGAACAAATCATAACACGTGGGGACAGTTTTAAAGTCATGAGAAGCAACAGTGTCCAGATTCCAACACCCCAGGACAGACTCAGAAGTGTTGTAACTCCATGCAGCGCCCTCCTAGGTCTCACTCAGTGGTCCTGTTGGGTCCCACCAGGCAGAATAGACCACTGACATCATTCATTCATTGTCATTCTCTCTGAGGTGGCAGCTCCATGGGACAGGGATGTCACCTCTTCATCTCTCTGTTCTCTCTGCTCAACGTTACCTGGCCCACAGGAGTGTACCAAGAACGTCATGAAGCATGTGGGGACTGGCTTCCCTCTTCTGCAGCCCTAGAGTGAGTGGGCTTTCTGTGAGCAGCCCTGGCCTGGGCATCTTGACCAGTGACACCCTCTGCAGCGTGCATGCAGCCGAGCTTCCTAGTGGCTGTCTTGCCTGGCTGTCTCCGGTGGGCCTGTCTTTATTCCTCCTCCTGGCTTGGTAGACATGGAGAATGAACATGGAGGGTGCCACCTCCCTGGTCATGCCTAGTAGCAAGGGCACTCCACCAGGCTTCCTTGGGGTCAGTCAGAACTGGCCCAGCTTCTGTGCCCCTTGCAAACTCTGTGAATAGAGTTTTACTCTCTTGCTCTCCTCTCCCAATTTTTACCTCTGTCCTCTGTTTCTTTCTTTGCTTACGCTAATAAGAACTAAAATAAAATGCTAAGTCATTCCATGTGTAAATAGTGTGTCTTTGTTTTTAATTATAAAGGGAGATGAGTTGTATTGATTATGTTTATGAATACAATTCAAAACTAATTTTATTCTTATTTAGGAAACTTTTAACTCCCCATGTCATGACTAATCATCTATAAGAGAGTGGAAACATATCCCTACACTTCACTTACATTTTTTTCCAGTACCCTCTTACAATAGTTTCTTTTACAATTATCCATAATCAGCCAAATAGTTGATTAATAAGAATTACACATTAGCTCAAATTGGATTGAGTCAAACCCACACAGAATAATCCCTTGTTTTCTAAAGAAAACAGAACATTTCAGCATCTGGAATGAATTAGGAATCCATCAAATGTTTATTTAATATTAGATCAACACAGTCTTGCTTCATTAAGCCACATAGTCAGGGATACAGTATGCCCCATCTACAATATGTGCTTTCTTAGTGAAATTTACCATTATGCAACTTTGAAAATTTCCAGCAGGAATTCAATAGAAAGCTTGGGAATGAAGCAATGTCAGAACTCTACAGAGCCATTGTTGCTGTATAACAACCTGGTGTTTTAAAAAGAATTTCAATGGTTTGGGAAACAAATTAGAATCTTTCTTTGATGACTCAAGTTAACTAGACTAAAACCGGAGGTGATTCCAAGGTGCCTAAGTTCCAATTGACATTTTGCTCCCAGATTGTCTTAAACCAACATCCTTATTTTCTTAGGTGCAATCTTTTACACAAGAGAGAGAGCGGAGCAAATAAGACTTAAGTGATCTGTGGTGGTTGAGCTCCTAATCATTCTGAGACAGAGGGAACAGTGCAGAGATTGAGGGCCAGACCTGGGCACAGATGCTACGGGCCTAATTAGGCTGTGCAGCAGGGGAAGAGCTGAGCTCTCTAGGGCTCCAGAAGCAATCTGTAAGACTGGGCATCTTAACATTCCTTCCTCTTGGGCGGGTGGTTATGAGGAGGAAGTGATGTAAGTAAAGCCTCCCAGTGCTGCCTCACAGAAGCGCACCAGGGCTAATCAGGAGTAGTGTGCAAGGTGACATCATGAAAGAGACCCATGCTTATTCATAAGTTTGTTCTTAAAACAACAAGAACAAAAAACATATATATAGGACCACAATAACTTTCTCTTATTTATTTATTTATTTATTTATTTATTTATTTATTTATTTAATGTGGTGCTGAGGATCAAACCCAGTGCCTCACACGTGAAAGGCAAGTGCTCTACAGCTGAGCCACAACCCCAGCCCTATAAGTTTATTCTTAAAATGAACAGGTCTATTCATGCCGATTTTATTCTGAATTGTGCTCCTGGCATTCGCCTTTAGGGGAAGGAAGCATCATTTCCCCAGTGGCATTACTCTCCTTAGGACACATTCTCTTAACCACAGGAGACCTGTGCCCAAGAATGTGCAAAGGGAAGACATTTGACACTCAGGATATCACTCTACATAGCTGCTCCAGCTGCAAGGGCTGGTCAGTAAGGGCAGCCAGTGGCCTACACAGTCCACATTGAAGCTTCCTTTAAGCCATGAGGCGTCCACTTTCATTCTGAGATCTCTCTGGTTTGTGGAGGCGATGCACAGCCTGCTAGGCACCTATTCACAGTGCATTTGTCAGTAGTAAAATCATGTATCCCATAATCTACTCTGGTATATACTTTCCTAGAGGTAGTGAAAAATAAATGTGGCTCTGTGTTTAAGATCTTCAAATATAGGCATGCTGGGATACAGGAGTAGATAATCCCTTTCTTAACCAGTTTCCATGCTAGTCTTAAGAACCTCTGTACACAGCTAAGGTGGAGCTAAAGGAGTTTGAGTTGTGAGTTCTGATTCTGAGGTTGAACTCTCTGGGTTCGGCTGTCTGCTGGAGTGAGGAAGGCCTGCTCACATATCAACCTGTAGGCCTTCAAGTCAGAGTCCTGGGCTCTGGAATGCCTCTTACCCTCTGTATGCTCAGCTACCATACTTGCAGTCTAGCTGCTAGGTGCTTTTTGAGCATCTTGGTAATGTAGGGGTGTGAGTGTGTGTGTGTGTGTGTGTGTGTGTGTGTGTGTATGTGTGTGTGTGTGTGTGACACTGGTGCATCTCTCTCCCTACTTTCCAGGTGATTCTGAAGTGAGATATACTGAGTGGTGTTAGGAGTGAAATTGTAACTGGTGCCATGAGTGGCCCCAGGAGACAGGTGAGTCAACGTCACAGCACAGTCCATCATTGCTGGGTGGCAACTCATTTCACTGACTTTCTCAAAAACCTCCCTTCAGCTCTTTTAAATATTGTGACGCATTAACAAACAGTCTGCATTTGTAACAAGATGGGTTTAACGGCAGAGTGGTCAGTATTCTAAACATAGCATGTGTGGATACTTCATGCTTACGGTAGGGTGGCCTCCAGTCCAACCTGAGAGGGATATGGAACCACACTGGCATTTCCCAGTGGTCTCTTTCCCAGTGGTCCACCTTTCTTGAGGGGCAATTCTTGCCTGATCCTGCAGCTCTGCCCAACAAGCCACAGGGAGGTGGAACAAGGTATTTCTGTATCCAGCTAGACCACGTCTCTGGTGATAAGACACAGTAATAGTTCATTAGAGAGAGGGGTCCTCAGGGTGGAGACAGGACACAATGTGCTGGGGGACCCATGGTAAAACAGCAAGCAGACACTCTCTGGAGACCCAGCAGTTAGCGGTCACTCAGCGCTGACTTTGGGCCACTTCCTCAGGCTGTGCCTTGCCTCTCTCATGACACAGAGCTGGGTCCAGGAGGATACCACCCATCAGAATGAAGAACCAATTGGTGGGATGATTGATTGATAGTTAGATAATAAATTGCAAGAAGCTGATTTGCACAATTATGGATACCAGCAGGGTAAGTCCAAAATCTGTAAAGCAGGCTGTTGAGAAGGGCAGGCTGGAAATTCTAGGGTATAAGTAAAGCTCTAGTCCACAGGCAGAATTTCATTTTTTGTGGGGGAACCCAAATCTTGCTTTTAAGGTCTTTCAACCATTGGACTTTTTCCTAAGACTATTAAGGGCAATTTCCCTAAGATGTTGATCATATCCACAGACCCTTTCACAGTAACACGTGGCTTAGTGCTTGAAGGAGGGAGAACCATAGCTATAATAGGCTGAATGTATGTGGCTCCCTAAGATTTAAATATCGAAAGCCAATGCCCATATGATGCTATTTAGAAGGGTGCTTTGGAGAAATCCTTGGTCAGGAGGGTGGAGGCTTCATAAAGAAGATTAAGATGATTCACAAGAGGAAGCAGATGGCCAGCTTACACTCTTTCCAAGTTGCAAAGATTCAAGAGGCCAGCACCCTGAAAGCAGAGGAACTCCTCATGGGCAGCTGACCCGGCTGTACCTGATCTCAGATTTCCAGGCTCCAGAACTGTGTGGAATGAATTTCTGTTTTCTAAAAGTCAGAGTATCCCAAACTCACTCCGTCAATGGTCTAGGCCAGTGCAGACTAAAACTGTTATTTGAGTGGCAGGTCAACTTCAAGAAGAACATGGGAACAAGGACCTACAGTGACATACCATGCTAATTTAAATGGGAACAGATCCCATATCTAGATTTCTGACATCTCCTCTAATTGAGAACATCTGCATTCACTTTACCTTCCCATGTAGTAACGTTTAGCTGAGCTTAAGAACTCATTAGCTTCCTGACCCTAGGACACTGTGAGCTCGCCCCTGGGCAATATTCAGGGCAGGAGGGTGTGTGTACATATGCTCTTGTGCACATATGATCTGCTCCAGAGCTCATGTCTCCCTGGCAGGACTGGAGACTCTGTTGGTGCAGAGCAGCAGGTCCCAGCTTGGGCCCAGGGGCCGAGGCTGGCCTGCAGAAGCAGCTGCACCCTGGGTTCTCAGTCTTGTCCTTCCACAGCCTGTACGAGTGAGTTCCTCTTCCTAATGGTAGTGCTTGCTTACCTAGGGCACCAAGTTATTAGCCAACTTTAGACCTAACCAAATGTGGAAGAGAAAATCATTACGTGTCTATTGATTGTCACCATCTACTATTTTATTTAACAGCAACATATTTCCCATGAATGATTTAATTCAAGGAGACACAAAATATGTGTATATTTGGAAAACCAATTATGCAGCTGAAAAACTCTACCTTATTATGGCTCATTTTCTTGGCTGCTCTACACTTTCCTTTTGTATGTCCAGAAAGGGGATTTTTATACCTGATACACAGAATGCTCTTAGCAAAATTCATGTAAGTCAAATATCGTGTCACTCTAGGGGAAAAAGTAGATGATATTGTTGAGGCTCTAGTGGGAAACTGAACTCAGGCTTGTTACAAAATCAGGCTTAAATTTATTTCAAAGAGCTAGTGAAATTCTGTATAGAATGCGCCAACTCTCTACTGAATGTCCACTGTGTTCCAGGCTCCATGGGACTCAGCGAGTAACCCCCAGCAGGAGCCCACCTTCCATTTAGCATACGCCTGGTTGGAGGATAAATCCAAGAGCCCGCAGCTCAATGGCAGGGGGAGGCATAGTACCTAGGGAGGCAGAAGCGGGGCTGGGACCCTGCAGCAGAGGGAGCGGAGCTCAGTGCCAGGGTAGGAGGAAGGTGTCTTAGACAGCTACTTCCCCACTGTGGCTTGGGTCAATAATGAGAAGCAGGTGCACCAAAGGACGTAGAGAGAGTCCTGGGGCAGGTGGAGTGTCAGGTGGAACAGAGGACCCAGCACCATGGCCACACACCTTTGTTTTTGCCCCTTCCACCGAGCAGTGTCTGCACCTGGTACATGAAGACCTCTGTCCTTTCCATGGTGGCTGAAGCCTGCAGGGCAGCCCCCACTGGGCCTCCTTGCCCCAGGCCTGGAAGCCCAGGAATGATGAACACCACCCTCAGCACTTGAACCCTAGGTGGTCTCTGCCCAGCACTGGACAGTGAGGTGGACCTGCCAAAGAACCGCCTCTGAGTCTAGCCTCAAAGGCTTTGCAGGCTTCTCATTTGATTGTTAAACTCCTGACTCTAGAAGGATAAAAAGGCTCTGTGGGCTAGCTTGTTCAGGAAGGAAAGAGCCAGTCTCACCAGCAAATACACACTGCAGATGGGAGCCTAGAGGAGGGGCAACCCCCGAGAGGGGGACCCCATTCCTCATAGAAGGAAGGGAGGTCCCAGGCCTCTAGAGGAGGGGAAACCTGTGAGAGGGCCCCCATCCTTCCAGAATTCCAGACACAACCATATCTAGAAGAAGGGCACCCCCGAGAACTTGGCCCATCCCTCAATGAGGCAGGGCACAGGCCCCCATCCCCTCCAGGTGGGTCACCCTGAGAGGGAGACCACATTGCTAGAGAAGGAGTGCCCAAATCCCACAAGGCAGAACACCCCAAAAGATGTACCACATCTCTACAAAAGGATGGGTGCTCGAATCCCTTAGAGAAGGGGCACCCTGGGCAATAGGAAAGCCATCCCTAGAGAAAAAGCTTCCAAAATTAGGGGGACACTGACAATAGAAGAGCAGCAGCCATCCAGTAAAATAGGGGCAACACCAGAGAGAGGGAACCCATCCCTCGTGGGAGGAAGGTCTCCAGGGTCCATTCACCTAGAGGAGGGGCAACCCCCCAGTGGGGAGCCCCATTTCTCATGGGAAGAGGGGTGTCTGGTCCCACCTTCCTAGAGGAGAGGCAACCCCTGAGTGGGGGAGCCCCATCCTTCACAGGATCAGGGGTACCTGGCCCCATTTCCCTAGAGGAGGGGTGACCCCCAAGAAGGGGAGCCCCTTTTCCTACAGAAGGTGCACTCCTTGAAAGGAGAACCTAATTTTAGTGGAGGGTGACCACTTTTCTTGGAAACCAGCACCCCTCTATATGAGGACTCAGTCCATAGAGGAAGGTACCCCTCTTTAGGGGGACCACTCCCTAGAGAGGAACACCCGATCTTTTAATGAGAGAAGGATCCAAGTGTTATCAGAGGATGGGAGCCCCCATTCCCTACTAGAGGAGGCCCCCTCCAGAAAGGGTCACCATTTCTAAATGAGGGGCAAACCATTCCCTAGAAGAGGGGCACCCCCTTGAACCCCATCCTTCATGAAGGAGCAGTGCCTCCATCCCCTAGAGAAGCCACATGTCTTCAAGGGTGACTCCATCCTTATTGATTGGGAACCCCAAACCAATGTAAAGGGGCACCACTGGAGTAGGTGATCAAGCCTTAGAGGAACTGCACCCCATGCCCTAAAGAAGGGGCACACCTTAAGAGGGGAAACACATCTCTTTAGAAGTTTGGGAGCCCATGACCCATCCCTAGAGGAGTCCCAGACAAAACTAAAAAATAAAAAAGTGACCTAAAACAAACAAAAAGCCCACTGAACTAGTCCCAGATGATTTTTAGCCCAGAGACTATGAATAATAATAAACTGAAGAATAACATATAATTATGCATAATAATAAATGGCAATTGATTAAAGTGAATACACTGGGGGGATGTTTGTTATACAGCATTGTTAGGACAACAGCTAGCTGATACAGTGCATGTCAGGGGTGCCCATGGCCTGTTTGACAGGGGGATAGTGAGAGTGACTTTTTTAGGTAGCACGGTTTCTCAATCCCTTGCTGGTATGGTCTCATCCCTCCTGCCCATCTCCCTCTGTCTCTTTAAATAAATTGTTATATACTCATCAGCCAATGGGAAAGGGCATTTGGACTTTCATATTTGGCTACTGATTGAAATCCTAGGATTACTAACAGCAGATAGAAGTATAATGTGATGAATTCAGAATTTATTAACCACATAGCTCTCTTCTATGCCATTTTAGCAAAACAGCTTTCATTTAGTTGACAAATAAGCAAGACAGTTTTATCAGTATTGCTCAGTGGCAGAGGAGAAAGCTCTGTGGCCACCCACCCCACCCCAGTGCAGCACCCAGGCTGCAAAAAGCCTTATCTGTTGATTCCTAAAGCCACGCGGGGCAGGCTTCATTCGTCAGCACTGCAGTGCACATACCCGGAATTTGCAAAATTTTTCTACAAAGTGTTCAATATCCTTGACTTGACTGCCTTGCTTTAATTAAGTTCTCCATCACTGAAGTTCCCCTACATTTCAGGGACTCTTTAGTTCTTCCTGGGAGCTCAGAGTAGGGATGTGCATCACCTATTGGAACAAATTAAGTGACTAGAATTCATCAGTAAATGATGCTGATTTTATATTTGTATCTAGGCCAAAAAGATCTGAACCCAGACAGTGCAGAAATCCCTGTGCTGTTTGACATGTCACTGCACCTTTCAAGCTAGTGACATCAATTAAATTCAGGTTTCTCTCTGAGCTACTGCTCAAGTCCTGTGGTTTTGTTTTGTTTTGTTTTGTTTTTTCAGTTTCTGATCAGACTGAGGAAGAGACTTGGCCTCTCCTGATTATGAACAGTCTTACAACTCACTCTCCCCCACACCAGCCCCTCTGATAGGTTATTGAAATTTGTTTGGCTCAATTTTCCTGTTTCAGTGACTGTGGATTTTCTTCTGGGATGGAGAAAGAAGCTGGGATGGCTTCAGTGGGGACCACATGGCTGGTGAGGGCAAGAAAGAGGCCTTCAAAGTTTCTCCCTGCCCTTGCCCAGGACAGGTATAGGAAGGCCATAGGGACAACCTGCTTTTACTGTTACCTCTCCTCTCTGGTTGTCTAGAGAGGCCCCAGAGTCAGCCAAACAGGAAGCTGATCCCAGGAGAGTCAAAGGGAAAAAGGAGCCCCTTCCTACCCTATAATGGGTTTTTTAAAAATGAAGCTATCAACTTGGATGGTGCATTCCAGAATGAATCAAGGTCTCCTTTAAAATTAGCTATGCAGAATGTTTTGTAGCAGTATGTATCGTAGTTGGTCATTCATGTGTGCATCGACATCTTTTTCTTCTGTCTTTGAACATAGCTTAATTTCTGTATCCGATGGTCTGCTGGGCACTGGAGTCAGGGTAGTGCATCTTCACCTCCTGCTCACCAGCTATGGGGCTGGTAATGTCATCTCTTTCTGAGGCTATATTTCACTGGGTTTTCTATGAAACGCATGAAAATATGTGTGCTTCTTTAAAACTAGACAATGCCCTTATCGAAGGCACTACAGTGTTCATGAGCACATGCTCTTCTCCTTGCCTGACTGTTGTCTGCAAGGGACTCATTAACCCTAGACTTTCTGAACCCAGCAGTGAGTAATCCTATGGCCTGCTTTGGTCAGGATAAAGGAGTGTGAATAACATGCGTCACTTCCATGAAGAAGGTTCCAGAGTCAGCGTGGCCCCAAGAGACAAAGATGTGAGTGAAGCCGAAACCCTCTCCCAGTGGACATACAGATGAGTAAGAACTAAGCATTGATACTTGAGACATATTAGTTGCTGCAGCAAAGCCTTGCTTATTCTGACTGACACAAAGAATATATTCAGAGAAGAGAGCCATGATTGTGTCAACCACAAGAGAAGTTACATCAAATCCTACTGACTTAGGAAGCCTTCTCTTCTCCCTCCCTCAACACTCTGCCTTGACTTTATCTGGCACTGCAGTTAAACTACTATGTATCTAAATCTCTTGAAAGTTAATCCCCTTAGGGATAATGGAAAAGCCAGGCATGGATATATTTATGGGTAGCCCACATACAGATGGGCAGACACATAAAAAAGATGAACATAGACAAGCTTCGGTCTCTTCTGTACCCTTGGGTCCTAGCCACACATCTCACACCTCTGGCCCTAGCTAAATTCTTCCTGAATGTAAATAAATGTAGATGCCTCCTTATGCATTCACAAGTGTGAACTTGCTTCAGGGAGGAGAACACATTCGTGTTCTTTTTTCCTGGCCCATGGCCTGTTGAACCTGGAGACTTATTTGTGATGGATGAATATTTATGAAAACCACCTCTTCAATTAAAATATAAATGTTCTAAGCTAAATTAATTGAGTGAAGAGAAAAAGAAGACACCCTTGCATTCCAGAAGATAACTAACATGGGGCAGAAGCTGTCTTTGTTCAGAGCACAGAAAATAACTCAAGAGTTACAGATGTGGCAGGGGAACACAACTTGAAAGGATCTCTAAACCAACAGTCTTTGGAAAGGCTGTCGTTATCTTGACTTTCTGCCCCAAATCATCAGGGAATAAGACTTGGTTGAAAGTTAACATCCATTACACAGGTTGCTACCTTGCCCAGTGCCAGGGGGCCAGCCACCTCCCTTGGGCACACACAGAGCCACCTCTGCTTGCGTCCAACTCCCCAGGAGCCCCATGGGATACCCAGGGAGTCCCACCCTTTGACCCTCAGGATCAAATGACTACAGTTTTTCTAGATTGACACCTTGTAGTCAACTTTCTGCTTACCATTTCTGTTGTTGAAGTGGAGACAGCTCAGGAGTGTTCGTGAGGGGTCACTAACCAAGTTGGTCAAACGTGTGTGCTTGTCTGATTGCTGCTGCCTTTGTCTTGATATTAAGTGTGGTTTCTTTTGGGGCAGGATGACTGTGGACTGAGTTGGCAGGAAGCAAACACAGTCCCTGGGAGAGCAGGGAGGGGACTCAGCTGCTGGGCTGGAGCTCCACATTAACCCAAGTCAGTGCCTGTTGAGGGCCAGCTGCTGTGGAGCCACGTGTGTCCAGGGAGCTAGTGGGTCACCACATGTCTCCGTGCCAACTCGACTTTTACCCAGCGGGCAGTCTAAACAACAGCAGCAACACAGGTCTGACATTCTCAAGCCTCTCAATCTTAACACACACACACACACACACACACACACACACACACACACTCAGAAGTATCCTGATTTACAAGGTGGATTCACGGTTTCTCCAATCTTGTGCCACTTCAGTCAACAGAAAACTTGTACATGGGCTGGAGTCCCAGGAGCCACCGGGGTGCTGCCCAGGAAGCTGCTCAGGGCTTTTGCAGGCTTCTCTGCCCTCTTCCGAGGTTCCCACAACCCCAGCCATTGCAGAACTCGGAGCCTGGCACCTAAGAGAAGTTTTCCTAAAAGTTTAATCAAGCAGGCTCCTCCAGTTTCTCCACAAAGTTCATTAGCTCCCTCTGCCTCCATAATCACAACCAAATTCTTGTACTTGTGTATCAGCTGGTGCAGGGAGCAGTGCCCTGGGGCTGGGGTTATTTGTTCTTGATAGGAACATGCAGGATCCACCTGGAGGGTCTTATCTAACAGGACTGTGTACAAAGGGCTTAGGATTCTGGTGGTCCTTTGCCATACTCTCTGGCATGGGTACCTCGGGTTAAATAATTCTAGGTACTGCTTTACATACATCCATTGATTACTAACAGGGCAAGGGTATATGCCATAGAAGCCTGAAGTTGCACACAGCTAGCAGGAGGAGGCATCTCTGAGGAGCTGCTGCCAAGGCAGAAATCTAAAGGAGGCTTCCTTTGAGTGTGTCCCAACAATAGCCAGGACCCCCAGGGGAAAGAGAGTAAGCACAGGATGGCTTCCAAGGTGACAGATGCAGGAGCCATGAAGGAGCTGTCTCTGCAAGAGCCCAGCCCCCAGGTGAGCCTCAGGTAACATCAAGTTGCCTGCCTCAGGGGAACTAGCTTATGTTCATTCTCCCAGAGGACCTGAGGCCTTCTCTCAGCTCCTTGCTTTTTGTTTGTTTGTTTGTTTTGAATCAGAAATGACCCCAGGGGTGCTTAATGACTGAGTCACATCCTTATCTCTTTATATATTTTACTTGGAGACAAGGTCTCACTAAGTTTTTTAGGGCCTCACCAAGTTGCTGAGGCTGGCCTTGAACTTGTGATCCTCCTTCCTCAGCCTCCCAAGTGTGTACCATCGCACCAGGCCAGCTCTGTTATTTTGGGGTCCCAAGCCCTGGAACTGGAGAAAGTGTCTATAAAGTCCAGTGATGACGCTCTAGGAGAGGAAAGTAGAAATAATTTTACAAAATACCTGATGACAGATTGGAAACTCAGGGTGTTTGAAGGATCACTTGACTATGTGGAAAGGAGACCAATCAAGTGGCTATTGAGATAATTAATGAAGCAACAGCAGCAAAAACAGAAACTGAATATCACAGAAGGTTCTTTCCAGGAAATGTCTCAGATGTGACTTGAAGAACATGTGGAAAGACTGGGTGATTATTTAGTAGTTGCTCTAAAGGCCACTTTCAAGATGTCTGAGGGTGAATATTTTTTCATATTCTTTCTTTACACAAGTGTGCTTTCTATAACATTCTGTAACTGCTATCTTTGCTGGGCCCTGGATCTTGGTTCCAGTGGGTTCCACATTCCTGGGTAAGGGTCTGTGAGCTACTTGATGCTTTAAAGGTTTTCCATCTTTTTTTTTTTCCAGTGGGATGGTCACCTGGCTCCCAGAGCAACTCAGCTGGGTGGGTCACCTGGTGGGGGAGTGTGTCCCTGGGGCTGGGGTTAAGGGTTTTCTGGCTTTGCTCCTGAGGGGCAGCATCCAAGACCACATGGAAGGTCTTCTCTAATAGGACAGTTTATAAAAAGCTCAGGATTATGGTGATAATGTAGTTACTTTTATTTTTCTAAGGAATTACATGACTTCTACATTGATTTTTTTCAGTGTGCCAGGATAAATTATTATAAGACACTGATTATCAAAAAATATTAAAATAGTATTCGCTACAGAAAGGAGAAATTTCACCCTCTGGCAACTGGAACTGATAGAGATATTAATTTTCTCTTCTGTTAACACAAGGCAAATAGAAGTATCAATGGGGAAAAATGCTTGAGTAAACCATCTTAGTGACATTTAAAAACACTGATTCATTACTATAAAAAAATCTATCTTTGCTGAGAATTAACATTATTAAAAGACAGGAGCTTCTAAGAAAGGAAATGTCAGTCAGGGGAGGGAAACATAAATGATTGCAGCCAGCAGGAAGGAAGACGGTTTAATTGTAGTGTGAAAACATTTTTATCCCCTGTAGAAAACAATCATTTGTGTTATATATTATTAAGGATTAATAAATCCCATTAGTTGTTTCTCTTATTTTTCAGGGTTATCTTTATATGCATAGTCAAAATTGGCTTAGTTACTATATTAATTAATACTTCAAGTGACTATTTTAGTTGTTTTTGTTTGTTTGTTTGTTTGTTTTGTACCAGGAATTGAACTCGGGGACACTCAACCACTGAGCCCCATCCCCAGCCCTGATTGTATTTTATTTAGAAACAGTGTCTCACTGAGTTGCTTAGCTCCTCACTGTTGCTGTGGCTGGCTTTGAACTTGTGATCCTCCTGCTTCAGTCTCCTGACCACTGGAATTACAGGTGTGGGCCACCATGCCTGGCTTATTTCATTTTTTTTATAATTTTTGTTTATCTGATATTTTTTTCTTTTTTAAAATACTATGCCTCTTAGTGAGGGTCTTAGTATACAGCAGCCTACAGTGCAAAGTATTTGGCTTATACTTTCATTTTACTGTATTGCAACTCAAAATCCCAAAGGGAATAGTTAATTGGTGATTTAACAAGAAGAATAAGGATCTCTGGGTCTGCTCAGATGCTCAGGTGGTCTCAAGAGCAAGAGCCCAGGAGGGTCCCAGGTGAGATGATGATCGGCCTTTGCTATCTGTTCACATGGACTGATCATCTGAGGTCACTTGAGGGCAGGAGGGCTCAGTGATGGCAGCTTTTACCCACCTCAGCTACACTGGCATTTGGGGCCAGCAGCTCTGTGTGGTGATGGACTCTCCCATGAGCTGCAGGATGGGATGGATAGCAGCACCCAGATAGATATCTAAGCAGTGGATGGTCTTAGCATGCTCTCAATCAGACAATCATTGTTGTGTCTCCAGGCATGGCAGACACTGTGCAGGGCAAAATCAACCCCAGTTAGGGACTTTAGAATGTCTTGGAAATCCCAGCCAGAACAATTAGGTAAGCCAAGAAAAAAAAAAGGCATTCAGATTGGAAAGGAAGAAAACTTTTTAAAGTGTTTCTATTTGCAGATGACATAATCTTATATAGAGAGAAATTTAAAGGCTCCACATACACACGAATGAGGGGGTAGAAGTCATAAATGAATTCAGTAAAGTAGCAGCATTCAAAATTAACATAATAAAAATCAGTCAGGCTTGTATGTGCTCATATATACTAAGAGCAACATACCAAACATAATTAAGAAAAGAATCCATTTCCAAAAACATCAATAATAATGAAATTCTTAGAAATAAATTCAACCAGGGAAATGGAATATTTGTACATTTAAAACTATGAGATTGATGAAAAAAAATTGAGCAAGACAAAAATAAATGTAAAGATAGGCCCTGGTTATGGATTGGAATAACTAATATTATTAAAATATCTATACTGCCAATTCAATCTACAAATACAACACAATTCTCATCAAAATTCCAGAGATGTTATTCATAGAAATGGAAATAATTATAAAATTTATATGGAACTGCAACAGACTCCAAATAACAAAATCATCTTCAAAAAGAAGAAATCCAGAGACATTGCACACTCTAAGTTCAAATGGCATTACCAGGCTACAGAGAGAGCCCCTAACAAGGAGGTACTGCACGGAAAAACTGGAGAGCCACCTGTGAAAAATTAAAGGTGGGCTCATACACTGTATTCAAAAATTAACTTGAAGTGTGTCAAAAATTTATCTGTCCTTCTTCAAATAATCTACAAATGTTGACCCCGAAAGTAGTGCCAGTCAGCTAAATTCATGTGGCTCTACTCAGCTTCACTGGAGATTCTAAAATTTCTTGACCACTTCTTGGAATAAAGGGTAAGAGGAACTTTATCTTTTCCCATGCACATGCCTCTCAAAACATTAAATTAAATGTACTAATAGAAAAAGTTGGTTTCTAAATGTAGATATGATACCTTGCTACTCTCTTACCTGCTGCAGAATTAATAGCAGAAATTCCACATGAGGATTAACATCCCTCTATGTATCTTCAAAACATGGCCAAAACAGAAATATGCGGCTAACTTTAAAGATCCAATCTGATCTCAGATATTTAGTGTCTTTTAAGGAAAAATGCATATATATATTCTACTTTAATTATATCTAATACATACATTTATAATGTTATAAATGTATTGCTTTATATATTTATATTAACATGCTCAAATATGCATTTACAAATGAATTAATGTATACATGCATTTGCACTTTCTCTTTTATCTGACATTACAGAGACATGTAACTCCTCTCCATCCCTCCTTACCTACAACACTGCACACTGGAGAGTATGTCCACAAATCTACCTATCATTTTGCTTCAGGCTGGGTCCCTGGAAAGGCAGCCTCTCTGAGAGCCCAGCAGGAAATGAGAGGGAGATTCCCTTATTTAGCCTTTATCTCTGTAGCTACCAGTGTGTGCGGGATTTGTAGTCTGGCTGTTACCTGAGAACATGGTGAGCCATGAGCACA
This sequence comes from Ictidomys tridecemlineatus, assembly GCF_052094955.1. Lineage (NCBI taxonomy): Eukaryota > Metazoa > Chordata > Mammalia > Rodentia > Sciuridae > Ictidomys > Ictidomys tridecemlineatus. The sequence continues at coordinate 102,531,830 of NC_135478.1, forward strand.
CCTACCTGCAGCTCCTCCTTGGAACCCAGTTGCGAAAGGAGCCCCACTGTTGGTCTTGAGGAGCAAAAGTGCCTCATAGGGCATGCTTCACCCCTGTCACCACCCTTTCAAAAGGTCCTTTTACTCATCTGCCTTAAAATTTCTTTAATTGGTGTGCACCTTATGTTTCCTCTGGAACCCTTGATTTACACAATTCATTGCTGAATTTTCTCACCCTTTTTAAATAATCCAATGTCAATACACACTGACATTGAGACACTTCGGCCCATTCTATGGTAAGGCTGAGGGACAGTAGCATTATCTAAAGATGGTTGTTAAAGCCCCAACATTTTCTAGCAAGACTCTGCTGCAGATTAGCATGGACAATGTTTCAGGCTGTTAAGTCAAATCTGGAGTCCAGTAAGATACATTGTTAGGTGATATGAACATGTCCGTTTCCTTTCTAGTGTTGATCAGTAGGTGACTCCTTCTTGATCTGTCATAGTCTCTCCAAAGCTCAGTCCTCCTTACGTTAGCCAAGCCAATTGGACACACAAAGACAAAGTCCACATTTTGTCTCTGTCGTATGTTGTTCATCAAGGTCAACCTGGATGTGTAGTAGTGATTTTAGAGGTTGGAAGGGTGGAGGGGGAGGCTGGGAGTGAGCAGAGTGTGTTCCCAGGCACAGGTGCAGGGATGCTGTGGGTTCCAGTATTCTACAGAATAGCTCATGGCGACCTTTAGAATCTTTACAAATAAGTAGAAGAGGGAAGTTGGAAACCTTCAAACATGAAGTCCTATTGAGGAGATGGAAATGCCAATCACTCTGGTTTGTCAGTACACACTATATACCTATATGGAATTCTCACATTTATGTACCCCATAAATTTGTGCAATATTAATAACAGGATTTTTTTTTAAATCCTTGTCAGCTGCTTTTTCCTACAGCAGTTTCTCTCCTCTTGGTCAAGTCTGTTTCTCGAGCATCCTTTTGACTTTATCTGCTTACATTTCTCTTACCTGCATTTTAGTTTACACAGCTTCCTCAACTTTGGTCCTTTGTCCACACTGAGATCTCCATTGCCCTGAGCTTTCTCCCTTAGGGGACTCAGGCTGGGTGCATTGTGAGGAGGTCAAGGAAGTCTGATCCCTACTGGTCTGTGGGTCTCTGGGCCTGATGCTTATCTTCTCCTAGCTTTTCTTTGTTTATAAAAAGTATGCTATAACTATCTTACAAGATGATTAGTGAGAATGAAGAAGTAAATTCTAATTAAATCTGTCAGACTTAACTCATACGGTAAGTATTTTCCCTTTCCCCAAACTGCCATTATGGTGGCAACTAGAAGACACAGCCCTTCTCAGTGAAAAGGGTGTAAAACAGGGAACACCTCTACACTTGTCCATGAACCAGAGGCAGACTGGAATCTCAGGGCATGAGGAAAGCTGGGCTATTTACCAACCGAAGATGGGAAGTAGGCTTTTAAAAATGAGTAAAATATTTGGATCAAGAAATACCTTAGTTGTTGAAGATGGTAAAGGAGGATTTCAGGGGTTGCTGCTCAGCAAGGGACTTGTGTTTGGGACAAACAGGATCTAGCCTGTGTCAGGAGACCTTCTATGAGAAGACGTTGATCTGTGCCATGGAGTTCAGTCCTCAGAAGAAATGGACACCTGGCCTCTTTGTTCCCTTCCATGAAACTATTATCAGACAATATGTGGTCATCTCTGGGAAAATATCCAGATGCATCCTTGACTTCCTGAAAATGCAGCCAAGAATCTTCCAGCAGTTAACCAAGGAGGGTTCAGAACCCACCTTAGTGAAAATATTCTCTCTTATTCAGTTGAAACCCATTTATCCCATTGTCCCACATGTAAAACACTTTAAAAATAATACACAGTGTATAATTATATACTATATCATGTTATATATAGCAATGTAATTGTATAAATACTAGAACATAATAATAGTATAACAACAATATGTAGTAATATATGTAATGTCTAGAATATAATTTCCAATATATTTTATTTTAACGAAATTTTGTTAATTTCATTGACCTATTCACAGACCCCAAACCTTAATACTTCATGGGTTAAAATGAAAATAAATCAGCTTTGGTGCATGTCTTCATCATTATTTCTGCTTGAAACAAGAAAGCTCAGAATCAGAAGACAGCGTGTGCAGTTGTGTCCCATCTGATAATGGAAAGTTTCACCCAAACTCATAAAATGACTGTGGTCATTTCTGTATGCGTGGGAACATCCAGGGAGAAACTGACTGGCTGCCTGGCACCTGGGAACTGACCACCTTCTTGATTGTTCCCACAACTTCCCTGGGAATACCTTTGTTCCTCATTCAAGATCTGATGTAAGCTTTGCAGTCACACGCATGGACGTGTGGCTCAGAGGAGGGGGACTTCTTCTTATTGCTTCCTCCTAACCAGCAGACCCACAGCGATGCTCACAGGGCCCTCAGCAGTTTGCAGGGCTGCTGATGTGAACAGAGCTGGGAGCTCCCTCTGCTGGTTCTCAGGAAGGGATCCTCCCAGGGGGACATGCCAACCTGAAGAAGTGTAGGTCTTCAGGAAATGCCTATTCAACTCTGATAGTCCTAATTATCACCTCGCATTTGCAATTATGTGCTCCAACCTCAGAGATCATGTTGCTTATTCCCCAAAATGAGCAACGAAGCTAAAAGGAAGGAGCTTTATTCTCTTATTTGAATCTGTTTCCAGTCAGAAGGCAGGTGACAGCTTTGTAGAGTCCAGAGCCCCTCGCTCTTCTTGAGCTAAATGGCAGCTCTAGGACAGCACTTGCTCCTAATGATGGTGAACACGTGTCCTGCGATGGCTACATTTCATTGCAGCCAGAGCTCTTCAAGGAACATGCTGAAATGTGGACCCAGATTCAGCAAAACTGGCCACCAGGCTCAGGTTAAGGTGAAACAGAAGCTTGAGATTAATATTTTAAAAATGATAAATACATTTGTCTGTGTCAGGGTAGCCACAGGAAGCAGCTCACTGGAAGGACATTTGATGACTGGACAATTCACAATGGTGTTGCCAGGGTGACTAGAACCAAGAGGTGACTGTGAGGTACCTGTGGCTAGTGAGAGTAGGAGGCCCTTGTGGTCCATGGTCCTGAAGGGAGAAGAGAGATGGGCTGTTTCTAGGACAAGGCTGTGTCCTTGAATGAAGGACACCAGCAATGCCAGGAGGAGACCCTGGAGGGCCTGGAGGTGGGCAGCCAGCACTGCCTCCCAGCACCCCTTCTGGGGCCCTAGGAAGGCTTCCATGTCCTGCGTGTTGGACAGGGAAAGGGAGAGCTGGGTGGTGCAAGCTGAAGGCACCAGTCTTCCAGGTGTGAGGCCAGATGTGGTGTTGACAAGAGACCAACAAAAACCTGCAAAGCGGAGACACATAGACCAGTACATTTGCTTAAGAATGCACGTGCTTTTCTTTTGCTCAAAGAGAATCTCCTCATTTTTTTCCTGTTGATTAGCAGGAAATCATGACAGAGAGATGCCAGGACAAAGAAGATACCTGGAGCCAGCCCAAGAGTCATTGCTAAGTGAGCTTCAGACCCAGCACAAGGCCCTCACTCACCTGGGAGCTCAGGGATTTTGTTCCAAAGGCAGATTATCTTGAAGGACCTTGTTGGAGCTAATGTTCATGAAAGTTAATAATTCAGAGGTGGGATTGCTTGGTTTCACATATGGATTATTGTACAGTTGACAGCCTCTTAGTAAAGGGAAATGCAGTTTGTGGAGTACTGGTGGCAGACGAACCCATGGCAATGCCCCACTGCTCAGTGTAAAAATCAAATGCAGTGTGAAGGAACAGAATGTCACCCTCTTCCAGGAAGTGCTCCAGTTGGTACCTGTAAAGGTCAGGCGAGTGTCAGAGGAAGAGACCACCAAGAGACTGTCTCATGCAACAGCAAAGGGTTTATTGGGGGTCCAGCATGCTGGAGCTCAGAGTTCACTTGAATAGAGTAAAGAAAGAGCCCCGAGAATAGTTTAAGCAGAGCTTATATACTTTTCTTGGAGAGGGCAAGGAGGGAAGTTTATTGACAGGTCAGGGCGAGTGGCCGGTTTGCCTGCAACCCAGTGAGGGAGTGCATTCTGCAGTTTGGCAGTTGGGGACAGCACATTCTGGGAACAAGATTAGCAAACAGTTCTCAAGATTTCAACAGTGTTTTGTTAAGCATACAGAAAAATGGAGTGACAAGTACCTATTTTATTAACCTTTCAGTACCAAGACAAAGGAAAGAGACCTGCGGAGGGTAGTGAGGCTGACATGCCCTGTCCCTTAAGCAGAGGTCAGTCTCACATCAGGATTTGGAAACTCGTGTGGATAAACTAGGAGGGTAGAGGTCACAGAGAAGGGGGGGATTGTTCTTAAGTTGGCAATTTTTACTGTCTGAAAATATATGTAATAAATAGTTTCTAAGGAAATTCACCAGTCAGAATGCTGTTACTGTTGTAGGTGCGTCCAAGCCATAGCTGAACCCACAAGAAAAACTGGCTTTCTGATCCTCAGTAAAAATCCAGTTCTCTCAAGTCCTTGGGATTGGAGGACAAATGAAGCTCTAGGAGCTCTTTTGCCTTAAATGCCCTTGACCTTGGAAACCCCAAGGCTTCCTGGACACCCCCCTCTCCCGCCCATTGTCACTCCTTCCTTCATGCCATTCTCTCAGTAGGGTAGCTCTGGACCTGGATGGCCAGGCTTTGGTGAGTTACCTCTGGCCGCCCAAGTTGTTTATGGGATAAATGACATCTATTAAGAAAATACATGCAATTAATTGTCGTATAAACTCCCTGTCTTCATTGAGAACCTTCTGTGTAACCAAGAAAAGGGCAGGTCACTCCAGGCTGGTGGGTAGTCAGCAGTGCATTCAGAGGAAATGCTCAGGTGAGGCCCCTGTGCAGCAGAGGAGGAGGCAGCCCTGCACTCAGAGCTCAGGCCTGTGCAGCTTCCATGCTCCGGACAGGAAGAGGAAGTCTCTGGTGCTGCACTAAGCCACGTGGCTGCTTTCTTAATCCATGCACTCTCTACCTTGAGGGTTGTCACATCCCCACAGTCTGGGGACACTGCTAGTGTCCTGGCAGGGGGAGTTTCCAGCATCATCAGTTTTCTTGGCCCTGGGAGCTTGCTTCACACCACATCCCAGGCCTCTCTTCTGTTAGGTCCTGTGCAGCTCTATTCATGGCACAATCATCAGTAAATGTCTATTGAATCTCCATAATTCGGCAGCTCCTTCCTTGTTTGCCCAATCTTAATCTTGTTGGTTTCCTGGGTTCTGTCTTTCGTTCTCTCTTCCCCTCTCTCTCATTCTCTAGTCAGGGTTTTGCAAGACCAGAATCAACCTGGTGCCAGTTTATAACCTGGTCCCATTCATTCTGTCTGTTCAGAAGTAGAAGTCATTAACTGAACTTCTTAAGGGCATGTTTTTCCATTTTTCTGTCTTGGGAATTGCCAGAGGACTTGGCATATAAGTACTTGCATTTGTGAATTATTTTATTGAGTCTAATCCAACTGAAAGGTTTTCAGTAGAGAGCCATGGCTACTTCCTTGATGGACCACTGTGTCCATGGACCTACCATCAGCAGCAATTGGGAGCTGGCTAACTGCAGAACCTGAGATTCTAGCCCAGATCTGCTTCCCCTGCAGGTACCTATAAACACACCCCCAAGTAATTTGTATGGAATCACAGTTTGAGAAACACTGAACTACACTCAGCGTCTTGAAAATCCATACATAGGAAAAAATGCTGTTGCAGTTCCCCAGATTTTAAAGCTGAAGGCCCCTGCTTTCCTTGAGACTGCTCATGCACAGAACAGTGAGGTCAGCAAGGTGGGGCAGAGTTAAGTACAGCTTGCATTCCTGGTTCAGAGACTCAGCAAATCTGGAGTTAATTCAACTTCTGTGGCTTTTGGCTTTGGACACCAACAGGCCTAAGCTGATATTCATTTTCTGTGGAGTGGGGATCGTCGCAGGACCCAGATCAATGTAGTGCTAGGAAGGCCTCATAATATTACCCACCTCCAGAAAAGCAGAAGAAAGACTAATTTTGACATATAATAAGCACCTTATAATTGAGAAATGGGATCTTAATTGAGAAATTCTTAATTGAGAAATGGGATCTATTTTAAGACAAAAATGACAGATGGATAAGAGCTTTGGCCTGGGCCTAGAACAGGAACGCCAGGTTTGGGTGTTTGACTTCATCCTAAGAACAAAGAGCATCCCCAGATCTGGCAACCCTAAAGAGCCATTATGCAATTAATTATGCAATTAATTTTCAAACTTCATGTGTGACTTCAAAACCGGAGCTTTTAGGGTGGCCAGAAGAAAGTATTTTTATGAGCTTCCCTGAACAATGTCAATTTAACATCAGTGCTGAGGATGATCTGCAATGATTGAGCAGATAAACGAGGACAGATGTCTCCACAAGTGTACAGGACACCACACCATAGTGCCCTGATGTCATCCAGAGGCAGGGGGCCCCTTGGTCAGGTGGACCAACCCCCAAACTGCAGTCAGGATGGAAAGAACCCAGGAAAACAGTTTCTCAGCTCATAGGGGTGTTGCTCATCTCAGTCCTTGCTGGGCAGGATTGAAGAGATCAGTCAATCAAGTCATTCTTCATGATCCTTGATGAAGGATCACTTCTGAAAGTGATGACATCTTCTAAGTTCTTCAAGTTCTTATCTTTATTGTTGCTCTTCAGAATTAACCAATATCTGTCCAGCTTTTTAAGAAAACTTCTTGGCGTTCTCTGTGTCAGCAGTTTGATTCTTTTTTAAAAAAATTTTAAGCTATTACTTCATCAAGTACATATATTTTTACCATTTTATCCTTTCTTCTTCTGAGTTTCCAAATATTATATGTATATTAATCTGAAACTTACTCCTGAACCCGAAGGTTGTGTTCAATGTTTCCATACTCTTCTTTTTGTAGTTGAATTTGGGGAAATTATACTTCAGTTAGACAAAGCACTTAATTTAACAATTTCTTAGAATAATTATTTTAATCTTTGATTTTAGGCAACCTTTTCATTGTCGCAACCTAATGATCTGACAAGAACAATTTGAGAGGAGGAAATGTTTATTTGTTGCTCAAGGTTTAAGCAGACACAGCCCATAGTCACCCGACTCTCTTGCTCTAGGCCTGAGGTGAGGCAGAACATCATGGTGGAAGGGCTTGGTGGAAGACAGCACCTCAGGTCATGGCAGCCAGGAAACAGAGAGAGCTCCACTCACAAGGGACAAAATGTAAACCCCAAAGGCACTCTTTGTGCCTGTTACTGGTCTCCTCCAGCTACACCCAACCTGCCCACAGTTACCACGCAGTTAATCCCCATCAGTGGATTAATCTACTGATTAGGCTGCACTTCTCATAACCCAGTCATTCCACCTCTGAATGTTCTTACATCTTCATTCACATGAGCTTTTGGGGGACCCCTCACATCCAGACTACAACACCATTGACTCATTTAATTTTTAGGGAGATGAATCATATTTAAACCACTGAAAATAAAAAAAATATATGAAGTTGAAGTCAGCAAGAGTGATGCCAGATTCACACCTCTCCCCAGAGCAGCTATCGAAGTCGCTGAGGATGATCTGCAATGATTGAGCAGATAAACGAGGACTGCCTTCACTCCCTCCTTCTCAAAGGCCAATCAGCCAGATTTCTAACTAACAATAGCTTATAATTACTATTAATTAAAAAGAACAGTGGCATCCCATGTGGCAATCTTCCATACCCTTCTGTCTCTATCTGTCTACGCCTACCTAAGGCTCCATGGAGAGGACCAGCTCCGACTCCTGAGATTCATCTGCACTATTTCACTTAAAACTAAAATATACAACGATTCCCAAGTTGCCTAAAATCATCACACTATTGGGGGATGGAGAAAAGGTCAGAACCCAGACAATGAGGCCCCTGAGTTCACAGGGTCTTAAATATTCAGAAGTGCACCTTCCCCCCAGCAGCTGGCACTCCTAGATGGCTGGGAGATTTCAGAGCCTCGGAGTCTGTGCTGCTTCTTTTCCATACCCAGAGGGGCGAGTCCTGGCCTGAGCCTGTGGACCTGAGCACTGATTCCCGTAGGGCGTGAAGAGTGGTCTCAGTGGATTCAATAGCCACTGGTTCCTTCTGGGAGGATACCCTCACCTCCTCCTAGGAGTCACTCCACATTGTTTCCTACTGCAAAACCCTGGTGCTTTTGTAGCATCAACACAATGTAATTTCTTCCTCTCCCTTGGCCTGAGTGGAGGCCCAGCCCACAGCCGTGCTGCCTGGAAACCTATTAAATGGGCTTGCAGAAACATCCCGTTTCTCTGAGAATAAGGGGGAACAGATTCATTTTCAATGAGCTGTTTTTCCTTCCAGGCACAAGGACTTAATGTCTGTAGATAGATCAATTATTTTTAGCTATTAATCCATGAGCTTTAAAAAAAAAAAAGAGAGAGAGCCCATGAAGCCAAATGCTATAAGGAGCTCTGTCTTGCAATATTTGGGACACAAGTAAGACAAGCGAAATATTAGCACAAACTATTATACTCGATTTTCTCTTCTTGGCAATCAAACACATTTACATTGTTAAGCTACCAAAAGGCAAAATGTGGTGACTCCTGCCAAATGAAATAGAGTGGAAAAGTAAACAATTTGAGTCTGAATTCAAAGCCTGCCTCTACCAGTCTCAAGCCACACAGTCTTAGGCATACAGACCTCAGTTTTCCCATTTCTAAAATGGTAACAATGATAATTCCTACTGGGTCTGATTCCCTTCCAATGTTGCTCCCACCTCAGGGTCATACTTGTCTGTGCTCTTCCCTCTGCCTAGAATGCTGTTCCCTTTTGCCACGTCTGCTTTCTCACCATTATAACTCTTCTTTCCATATGGCTCAGAAAATGAATTCATTTCAGTGGATATGTCATTAATTTCCTGTCATACATATCCATGACACTGGACACTCCCCAAGAAGAAAAAACATGTATAATTTACCACCAGCATATCCTCAACACCTTGAATGCTCAGCATTTGGCAATGCTCAGTATCTAACAGATGGATGGATGGATTAACATGCATCTCCATGTTTATTGTGGCACTATTCACAATAACCAAGTTGTGGAATCAGCCTAGATACCCGTCAGTGGATGAAAGAATCCAAGAAATACTGTATATGTACACAACGGAGTATCACTCAGTCATAAAGAAGAATGAACTCATGTCATTTGCAGGAAAAGGGATAGATCTAGACATCATCATGTTAAGTGAAAAAATCCAGACTCAGAAATACAAGTATTAAATGTTTTTTTTTCATGTAAAACCTATTAAAAGAAATAACAAAAGGAGTCAGGGGCTCAGAGGGAAGGAGTAGGAGAGAACTAGGGTAGACATGATCAAATTATTTATATGCATGTACATTGTCACAATGAATCCCATTATTTTGTGGAATAAATATGTACTTATTATACTAAAAATATGAGCATGTGTTAATGGGATAATAAGAACATTCATATTATAGAATTATTACAGTTTTCCATGTGAAGTGCTTATCACAATACCTATCAAGTACTAAGTATTTGTTGCCATGGCCTATTATCACCTAGTCCTGCAAATGAAAGCGTACTCTTAATAATTCAACACAGATGTAGTGCCAATTGCAAAAACAGTAATAATTCTACTGATGCATTTTTATTTCTCTGGTCAAAAACTGCATGATGTGATATTGAATTTGTCTTTGACTTAAAGACTACTAATTTCCATAACTGTGGATTAAAGAAAAACAGCAGCAAGAATTTATCACAGAAAAGTATTCTACATATGCATTTATCTCTCTATACACACACACACACACACACACACACACATTTACTCTCTCATCTGGAGATGAGAGTGGCTATTGATTTACATAGTGGTGTCTAACTGTGGCATTTCTCTCTCTCATTACGACTTTTCATTATTTAAAGTGTATGTGAGTTAAGACTTTGCAGCTGATTCCAAATCATATTGCACAAGTAGACATACAGCTGTTGATAATGTTATTCATTCTTCTGCTTCAAGTTTAAAAATCATTCCTGGAAGTAGACTAGAAACATTGGATGACTGGCTGGATCAGAGTTACCCTGCAGAGTTACTTTTCATTCCTAACTTCAATGCAGGTATCGAGGCCATGTGACCAACTCCCAGCCACCGCTCTCCAGCTCTCCAATCCCCTGCAGGGCCATCCTCCCATCACCCACCCTGCACCCTCTACAGAGTTTCTCCAGCTGGATGCCCTGCATCACCTGAGCTGGAGGCTGTGGGCTGAAGATGGAGGCGCCCCTGGAAGGAGGCTGGCCCTGGGTCATGCCCTGTAGGAGAGCTGCTCACTTAGTGGCCTTGGCTTTGCAAGTTACTGTGTCTGTTCTCTTCTCCGTAACACAGATGACGTCTCCTTTCTTTTCCTCAGGAGTTTATGAGGGAAAACAGAAAAACAAAACTTTCTGGGTATTGTTAAAAGTGGCAGGATTTCTGAGTTAACCAGGGTGTGGCCAGTGCTGGGGGATGCTGGACCCTGGGCTGACCCTTACAGAACAAGCTTCCCAGTCTGTTCCTGTGCTGGAGAAGGGAATTACTGAGAGGTAAATTTTACATGATTAACAGTGGGACAAATGCAATGGCATTCTGTGATTGTGTGAGATGGCTTCTATTTTCTCCTGTTTTGGGTGCCCAGGGTTTTTTTTTTTTTTTTTTTTTTTTAATCACCAAGGATGCATTACTTGCATAGTCTAAAAAATGGGGGAAAAATCCCATTTGTGCCATCTCTCTCTATACCTTCTTCTACCGTTGTCCGCCATGGGTTTCGTCCTCATGATTACAACTTCATCCTCAGGAGATGGCTACAGAAGTCCTAAGAATCACACTCCAATTGCTGTATTCTTAGTAAAATATTTGGCCAAAAATGATCATTGAATCAAAAGAGCAATTCTTCCCTAGAAATGCCCTGCGTTTTACTTGGTACTGGCAGGCAGGGAGCTCTGAGGAGCCTGGCACAATGAGGAGCCAAGGTAGGAATGATGATGAGTTGTGATTATCCATAAGCCATCCATTCCTGAGGCTGAGGACATGGGTGCCCAGACCAAGATGATACATGACTCAGTGAGAAAGGGGCAGTTGATGAACAGGCAGACAGCTGGCAGTATGAGTCTTCACCTGAGCCACAGTTCTCCCTCTGCTCTAACCCTAAACATACTTTTAAATTAAACCATAAAGGATTTAAAATTTAAAATAAGGGCTTTAAAATTCTGGTCCCAACATCTTAACTTTTGTATTTGACCCACATACTCCCAGTCAAAATCCTACTTACCTGGGCAGGTGGACAGTGTAGATCACCATGAAGCCTGCAGCCTGCTGAGTCTTTGGACAGTCACTCTGGGGCCCAGAAGATTCTTTGGGGAACGCTTGCTTCTGGGAAATCTCCTCCAGGTTATTTCTATCTTGCCTGCACATTCTTCCTGAGAGCAGAACAAGGCCTTTGTGTAAGACCAAAAGCATTCCCAAGGAGAAAAATAGCCTAGTGTGTATCAGGCATTCCCACCAGCAAGTGTGTTACTTTGAGGAGGCTGCAGGGGAGAGAAACAGGGAAGAGAGGAATGGAAGGAGCCATCCTGAGTGGATTCATCACCAGCCATTTGTACCATCTGGGTTCTGTGACCAGCCTTCTCCCCCACCCCAGCCCCATGACTCAGCTGTCTAGATCCTGGGCCTGACATGACCAAGAGACTCTTCCTAGGATGCCTGAAATACCACCATTAACTACACCTTTAGACCCAATGGTTCTCTTTCCAGTCTTTTCATCCATAACCAAACCCAGTTCTCATAGGGAAAGGACCAAAAATAAAAGTGTCTGATTGTTTCTGTGGAATATGTTTCAGAATGTGTATTCCTTATTCCTAAGTGAACCAAGAGAGTCCTGGACATGGTAGAAGGATCTTGAAGTCTCATGACTTTTTTCTGGGTTTCGATGTAAAGATCTCAAAAATATTGTGCTCAAAATGTCTTGGGAAACCAGCTAGGCAAGGTGGGAGAGGATCGGGCGACTTGGTTGGACTCATTGCAGTCAATCTAGTCGATGTGTATCTAGAAAGTATGTCATTTCTAAGAGTGAAAGTGCACATCATTAACATCAGAATTTTGGTTACTGTTGAGAGATGTTCCCACAGCAAGGGGCCTGAGGGACTGCAGCAATGGAGAGAATCACTGACTTGCTCACCCCGTCTCAAGTCTTCACCTCCAATAGGACAAACTCAGCAGAAAAATCTAGACAGAACCTCAGACCCTACCTGGACCCTGACAATGTGCTTGTGTGCTTGCTCACACTCTTGTGTGAGTATGCACTCTCCCTTGCTCTCTGTCAACTGACATGTAATTTAATTGTTGTTAAGTTAAACAGGTGTGATTCCATTAGCCTGGGGGAAGATCATTATTAAGAAATAGAGGAGTTGTGCTTGGGAACGCCAGGCATGCTTGCCACGGTGTCTTAGAATCAACTAAAGCAGACCTAGAGACAGCCCTGGGGTCCACTTTGCCTAGGCCCATCTGAACGCTGGATTCTACACCTTCTTCCATAAAATAATTTGTTATTTTTTGTAAAGAGCCACTGAGTGGAACAGCTGTTCTGATTGATACATACTCCAAGGAGATTCAATAAATAAGTGACTATCTTGCCACACTTTCTGGGAATGTTTTAATGAAAAGTTTTCCAACATATATGGGTTCTTAATCTTAATTAAAAGCAGGCATTGTAATTAACTATCAGCGGAATGTTATAAAAAATACAAGTTGCTATGTGATTTATAAGAAATTATTTGAAAAATTAAATCTAATATCATTAATATCCTAAGGATTTTCTGAAGCCCTCATAAAATAGGCAATTACAGCTTTAATTAGTGTAGAGAACAACTGATTTGGAAATGAAGGACTTGGGGTCAGTTATTCTAAAGAGCATATAAATTCTAAGCAAAGTTTCCAGCCTTCTTTTTTGAAAATCTAAGACTGTAAATGAATTTGACTGTATCAAAATAAGGGCCAGGGAGATTAACATCATAGAGAGCCATGCATTTACAATTTTATTTTATTTTTTATTTTCAAATTAAATTGTATATCCATTTACAGAGAAAATATGGCACAGGGGGGCTGATTTTAAAAAATGTAATTATTATGCTATGGATAGATTGGAAGGACTACCACATTGTGCTGTATTTTATTTGTGTAGGTTGAAATAACTAATCCCATTCAAGTCTTTGAACAGCCTTAGAAAATGGAAAACAAAACCAAAATCTAAACCAATTACTAAGCAAAGCAGCAACAACTACCCTATTGACTTCACTACAGGAATGTCACACAATGTCTACAAAAATGGTCACGCCTGCCTGTGTTACACTTGATCTCTGGGTTTCTGTTAAAAAATAGACCTCTTTATTGCGCTGAAATTGTCTTAGAGTCTCTAGAAGATTCTAATCCCCCTTAGACACAGATTTCTCTATGGCATTTGCTTGATTTTAGTCAAGGCTTATTACACTCCCTCCCAGTAAGTTGGTAATATTTATTCTATGGTCCATTATCCACAAAGCTCTGTCTTCAGTCTTAGTGATGGTTCTTATCATGACAGGCAATGCCCCATGATGTCAGGCTGTTGACTGAATAAAGCTTACCAGCATACTGTGTTTGCCACACGTGGTGTTCAACTTCTCCACTGGGAAATTTAATAGCAAGATATGGATTTTGTGTATTGTTGAAAAGTTAGAATCCTAGCCATGCAGGTATTAGATTTGCATTAAAAGTGTTCAGCAATCAGCTAAGTTGGTCTTAAGACTATAAAGACCAAATACTTTAATTTGGTCACAATTTTGTGATTCTTTCAAACAAAATAAAGACAGTTATAGCATCAATTGCATAATCAAAATTTGATGTTCCATTACTAAAGTGTTTGTGGCCCTTTGGTGTGCAGCAGTAATATGATTGAAAAGATTTGCTTTTACTCAAGATGTTTAAACCTATTTTTCTCTACAGATTGCAAACATTTCGCATTAATTTTTTTTTCTTGATAGAGAGCCTGATGTCTGTTTACCAGAGTGATATTTATTGATTGGTAACTGTTGATTTTTTTGCATTTAGGATATTTTGAAATCATTCCATGATACTTGAGTTATTTCTTTCTTCTCTCTCTCTCTCTCTCTCTCTCTCTCTCTCTCTCTCTCTCTCTCTCTCTCTCTCTCTCTCCCTAAGGTGTCTTTTGGCAGAAACTCTTCTGAGTGTTTCACATGATTTAGGACATTTAATCCTCAGCATTGCATGATGAAATAAATACTCTTATAATCCCCATTTCATATTTAAAGAATTTGAATCTCAGAAAGATTAGAGGGCTTGCTTCTAGCCGCATAGCTAGTGAGCAAGGAATGAGAATTCATTCCAGGTTGGAACCGAGACCACTCATATAACTGTTTTTCCAGGATTTTGTTGTTGTTGTTGTTGTTGTTCTGGAAATTAAGACTTTGCAGCCAACCATTAACTACTAATTAGGTCAGAACATTTTGCAAAACCATTTATCCAGGCAATTAATTTGTAAACAAGTTCATTTATCAGTCAATAGTTTACTAATCAACATCATGGCCTGGTTATCTCCACCTGTTTTAAACAATTTACCAGAAAATTACTCCAGATTTAACCAGTTATGACTTTGAAAGCCCCACCTTACACTGAGCCCAGACACCCAAAGCATAGAGATTCCTTACTGTGCTCCTCCTAATATCCTCTGAAATCCTCTTTCATGCAGTTGGGTGATTACTGCCATCTTTGTTCCTTAAAGAGCATCTTTTCTAATGGTCTCTGTGGGTAAGTAGACAGGCCACAACAAGCAGCAACCTCATGGTCACAGTCGTGACTGGCTGTCACAGTGACCATATCCTGGTGCCACCAATAGACTGGACCATGAGATCAATGCTTGAAGGTGGTGCCAGCCATTTCCCTCTTACTTCTCCTCCTTCCTGTGTTTCTCTCACTCATGGATCATTTAGCTGTGACTTTGTGAGGAGGTAAGAAGCAAATATGATATTATTTCATAGGCAAATGACAAGACTGTTGTTATCTAAACATCAGGAAGAATAGAAAACTTGATTTAAGAAAAAACAGCCCACAGAGACTCTGAAATAAATGAGTAGCTGTCACCTAAAGCACAGAGAGTTGACTAATGCACAGAGAGTTGAATGTCCTCTGATCTGGGGTCCTAAAGGGCCTGTTTCCTGGGTGTTGACTGTTGCAGCAGCTTCCTCCAGGGACATTTGACTCTCAGCCAACTTGAGTGCAAAAAGGAATTTAAGGAATTCTTAGAAACAAAGAAAAGACAGGACATTTAAATAGAAAAATAAAAGCAACCCCTATAACATTGCCTTCAGGAAATTTAAATGATAATAAAAGCCCTACTCATAAAATTACCCTCTGCTTTTTGGGAATGACACAGTGAAGCCAAATTAGCCCATGTTGCCTGGATTTCACTTGCTCCTAGGATGATCCTGACTAATGTAAGAGCTTTAAAGTGTCAGAAACTGAGAGAGACCAGCAGGTGGTGTTTGCCGGGCATGGGGGTTCCAGCCTTCGCCCTCCTCAGCAGTGGAAGGAAGTGCTGGGGACTGTTAGTGCCCTGTGCATTTTCTTTTCTGACATAAGAGCATGTGTATGTGTGTGTCCACAACACAGGCAGGTAGGGAGCCATCCATGAGCCATGTGGGAACTGAGCAATGTCCAAGCCATAGGCAGGGAAGCCTGGTTTGGCGAACTCCCAGTCCAATTCCACTCATCAGAGAAAGCCTGATTCCTGTGATGCCCTGTTGGAGCTCACCCTTCACATCCAAGCACAGCCAGGGAATGTCCTGCTGAGAGCCAAACAGCCTGCTTCTCCCCACCTGTACCCTGTTCTTTGTGAAGAAGCAAGCAGGGAGACAAGACTCCTCCCACCTTATACCTACCAAGCTCCTTTGATCTGCACTGCTATAAATAAAGCCAGCCAGGCTCCATCTTTGTTAGAAGCCATACCCCTCTGGTCAGCCTAACCTATCACTGTCCCTGCTGTTTAACATATATTTTCTTTATTGCTGAGTAATATTTCATTGTGTATATATACCACATTTTCTTTATCCATTCATCTACTGATGGGCATCTAGGTTGGTTCCACTGTTTAGCTATTGTGAATTGTGCTGCAATAAACATTGATGTGGATGTGGCACTGTAGTATGCTGTTTTTAAGTCCTTTGGGTATAGACCGAGGAGTGAGATAGCTGGGTCAAATGGTGGTTCCATTCCTAATTTTCCAAGGAATTTCCGTACTGCTTTCCATATTGGTTGCACCATTTTGCAGTTCCACCAGAAATGTATGAGTGTGCCCTTTTCCCCACATCCTCGCCAACATTTATTGTTGTTTGTATTCTTAGTAGCTGCCATTATAACTGAAGTGAGATGAAATCTTAGAGTAGTTTTGATTTGCATTTCTCTAATTGCTATAGACATTGGACATTTTTTCATATATTTTGTTGATTGATTGTATATCACCTCTGAGAAGTGTCTGTCCAGTTCCTTGGTCCATTTGTTGATTGGGTTATTTATTATTTTGCTGTTTAGCTTTTTGAGTTCTTTAAATATCCTGGAGATTAGTGCTCTATCTGATGTGCAAGTGGTAAAAATTTGCTCTTAAGCTGTAGGCTCTCTATTCACCTCATTGTTTCTTTTGCTGAGAAGAAGAATGACATTTGCAGGTAAATGGATGGAGTTGGAGAATATAATGCTAAGTGAAGTTAGCCAATCCCAAAAAACCAAATGCTGAATGTTTTTCCTGATATAAGGAGGCTGATTCATAGTGGGGTATGGAGGGGGAGCATGTGAAGATTAGAGGAACACTAGATAGGGTAAAAGGGGTAGGAGGAATAGGGAGGGGGCAAGGGGGGTTAAATGATTGTGGAATGAGATGGACATCATTACACTGTGTATATGTATGAAGACACAGTGGAGTGAATATACGTTGTGTAAACCAGAGATGTGAAAAATTGTACTCTATATGTGTAATATTAATTATAATGCATTCTGCTGTCATATATAACAAATTAGAATAAAAAAAATAAAATAAATAAAATATATTTCTGGTCTTTGGTGTATATTTCGTGGTTCTACTGTCATAGCTTTTATTTTGCAGCTGGACTATCTTTCTGATGGGAATCCATTCCATTGCCCATGCCAGATGTGAGAGAGGCAGATACGTGCATTTTTGTAAATGCATGCATGCACAGATGTATTTGATATCTAGAAATGCCACACACGTTTGACATATAGAAATGTTCTTTTTAGGGAAATAAATCTTGTTTATTTTTCCCACCTGAAATCCTCATTGCACTGCGGACGGCATGTCCAAGTTTACGTCTTCTTCATTGACCACCTCAGGTGCTCCTAGGATGCCTCTTGAACCCGTTCATCCAGAACTCCTTCCTCCTTTACCTGTGGGGAGTCCAGAAGGCACTGCATTCCTTGGTAGATAGGAAGATACCTGCTTTGGTCAGCCTGGCACCCTCTTCAGAGCTCCACCACGCCACAGGAGTGCCCAAGCCTGAGGGCATCGTCTTCCCTTCAACTCAGAGCTTACTGTGGCAGAGATTGGAGCTTGACCAGGAGGTCACCCCATCACCTCTCACCTCTGAGCCTATTCCCAAGAGTGATCCCCTTAATATCTTCTAGTGGCTGGAAGTGGAAGAGTTGAGGCTCCAATGACCATGCTTGGCTCCAATGTGGACCATCCCTATGGTCCTCAGAAGCTGGAGAACCAGTGGAGAAGCACAACATGCCCTGGGACCATCTGCAAACACCACGCACAGAAATGTCCTGCTTGCCGTGGATGATATGAAATCTGGTTAACTGTACCATCCCTGCCAAATATGTGGCATAAACTAGCTTTTGCAGAACTTGTTATTCCCACCAAAGTTTCCTTGCAAGTTCCCTAGGAAGAAATGAAGCAGTAAGATATAAAAGCTTTCCTGTGGGTCCTTCTGAGGCCACCACAGATTTCCACCAATGTTCACAAGCTGCTTGTGTAAACAGCTTGCAAGTTGAGCCTGAGAAGAGATGGGGCTTTCAAAAGCAATGCATTGGAACAAAGGAACAAAAAGTTTAAATAGCACATCTGAAATGCATTGAAAGTGATATGTTGCAAAGCATCTTACCTCCAACTGGAGACTAATTCTAATTTTAGTAGCATAGATCTCAAGGGACATGTCCTCTTAGTATATACTAGCCTCATGTGAGGTGGTTCTTTTTCTATCATTTATTCTAAAACTAAAACCTAAGCTTAAAGAAAATGAAAGAGAATGAAGGGGGAATCCTAATAATTGGAAATATTGTATTTCTAATAAACATTCCATTTAATCCTCAGAGTTAAGTTTACATGGATACAAAGTATAAATGAAGAAGCATCATGGTAAATGTTCTTGGTGAAGAAACGACTTATAAGCTACTGTGGGTCAGCAGAGAAGGAGGAAATAGTTCTCATTCCCAGCCACAGGGGAAACAGGTGTTTTTAATCATGTAGGGTTTTACTTAATCATAGATGTTGGAATCCTCAATCTGTGGTCCAAACATGGTCATTCACATTTGCTCAGATGTCTATCCCAATCTTTCTGCAGAGATGCTTAAGGTGTAGCAACAGCTTATGGTGGCAGTTAGAAAGCAGAGATTCTACTATCCTAGCACTCAATTTTCAGGTGTGTGTGGCCGTCCCCTCCTTTGGAAAACATCTACATCTACGCAGCTCATCTGCATGCCTCTCCTCTGCAGGCATGTTTTTCTACATATTAGCTCATTTTCCCCTTGTCCCCCTGGAAGTGGTTATTGGCCTCACTATTTGAGGAAGGAATATTGCAGGTTGCAATTTGCATAAGGCTGGCTGACAATTAGGAACTCAACATGGACATGCATGCCCTAGGCCACCAGCTCTCCAAACACTGGGCAGTGTTGATGGAGGGGCTTGAATGCCCTCCTTGCTTCCTTCATTATTTGCTTTCTTCTCTCATTTGAGTATCTACCAAACAGAGAACACTTCAATGTAAGGCCAGACCCATGACATCATATGCTTCCCCTCCTGTTTTATTTATCTTTCAGTGAGATCTGAAAAAAAAAAGGTCTTCAGTTATTATTTATTACTTCAAGGTAAAAATGATGTGTTTTTTTTAAATGACACTGCAATATTATGGGTAGTTGGAAAGTAAATACTGCTTAGCATGATGATTAAACATTTCTTAAAGGAGAAACATTTGTTTTGACAAATTAGTTCTGAATACTGAAATTCTATTTTATTTATGTATATGAATAATTTTTGTAAAATGTAAAAGTCATTCAATTTGTTGATCTCCTGATTTCTTTACTGACTTAGTTTTGCCAAGTACATATAGTTAACCCTTTATAAGCAATTTTATTCTGAATACAACTTTCTTAAAACACTTCCAGTCAGTAATAATGATATACATGCCATTTTAGCCTGCTTCTTCTTCAGGTGAGACAGCGTGGCTTCCTGGTTTATCAGAGACCCCAGGTGGATCCTGTGGGGGTCCACTGGGCACTATCTGCTACAGTAGGGAGGGGTAGAGTTGTAGAAGCACATAAGATACAGCCCAAAATTTACTCAGTGGTAAATATGCTAACACCCTCAGAAATAAATGCAAACCTGGATTAGAAATTATTAAACAATGTGGGAAAGATCAGTACCAACCACAAAACTCAGCCTAGAGAAGTGGCACAGCAAGGCAGGAAGAACCTAAATCCAGTTCTCAGTGGGAGAGAATCACATGGTAAACATATTCATTGCATGTCCCAGGTGCCGTCACCTAACGGTGAATAGTTCTGAACTCAATCAAAATCAGCTGAAAAGTCACTTGTGTTTGAGGGATGTGAGTGGTAACATCACATCATGTGGGACCATGGTCTTGGTGTCCCCAGTAATATAGAAACTCTAGGTAAAGACCTTATAAGCATAATGTTTGGTAAAAATAATTACCAGGTTTCTGTGTCTTCAAATCCCCTACCATCAAGAAATCTCTTTGCAGCAAATGGATTTGCTTGGGTGTAACTTCAATTTGTTGGACATGGCATAAGAACAGGGAGCAAATACATTAGACACTAAACCACGCAGGGAATCTGTGAGGGTGCTGGGATCACCAGGGACTGAAAGTGTGATCGACCTCAGATTCAAATGCCCTCCAGCACCTGGCTTTCAAAGACAAGAAAAAAAATAGGAAAACTGTTATTGGAATTGTTTCTCTTTTATTCCATTTGCAGAATTGCTTTTGTGGGAAAGTGTTTGGTATGAAATCATAATCATCCAGTGAAACAAAAGTTAAAATCCATTTTTCCTTTTGCCTTGCCCATTATCTGTATCTGATAAGACTAAGAAATTGAGACAATTATGAACAGTAAATGGAGACTGTACCTCCAGATGTGTGCCTGAAGATCAAGGTTACATTTTGTATTTTACTGATTTTTTTTCCATTTGGAAAACTGATGCCTAGAAGAAAGGCAGAAATTAACTCCACTACTTTAAGCCATTTTTTGTACTTTTCGTTGTTTATGTAAATCATGGAGGGATGCTGTAGTCTGCCAGAGCTGGGGTCCTGGAGAAGTGTCCATTGTTCCAAGGCACCACTAGCTCTATTTTCTTCAAGCTGAGATGAAGCACATGGGGAGGTAAGCCATCCCCAGACTCAGGCTGGAATAGAAGCACCTTGTTACTCCAGGAAAAGATTCACAAATAAAATAAACCTGAATGTGGAGTCTTAGTTCCCCAGGGGACCCTGATAACAGGGCTTTCAGCCTCGGGGTGTGGTAGGGACAGTACAATGGGTGTAGATGTTATCTTCACCCTACCTTATAGGAAGCCTTCATGTCCCCAGCTCCTTTGCAGCTAGGTTGGGCCATGTGATTAAATCTGGTCATTGGAATAGGGGGAGAGGTGGTCATGTAGGATGGGCCATGAGACCCTACAAGATTAATGTGCACATAATCGCACAGCTCTCTACATTTCATCCCATGCATTTGTGGCTTGTACTTTTGATTAAGCAGAAAATGCCTCTGAGCACAGCAGCATAGACCCTCCCCCCTCTTGTTTCAGCTGTGCATGTCAGAATTAGGTAGCACTCAATTACCTCTGGAGCTTTTTTTTACCATAAGAGAAAAGTCAACCATGGAGAATAATAAAAGTCAATGCCATCGAGAACTATGGAGCACAGGTTGGCTTCTTTCTATTCTATGCTAGGTATGGAGGCAGCCCTGGTGGAGGGGAATCCTAACATGGGCAGCTGAGACTGTAATCTCACCAGTGTGTGTGGGGAGTGGGGGCGGGGGGGCGTGGTTTACTTTTTACACCCTGGTGGATACAGGGTTTACAAGGCAGGAGTGCCATAAGCAATTCAGTCTGGACTTCCAAAGTGACCTCCCTCCTCCCTGGGCAACCTTTATCGCAGACTTCTGTCCTGCCAGTTATAGAAGGCAAAACTAGCAAGGTGGGGTGGCCCATGCCTGTCATCCCAACAGTTGAGGAGGCTGGGGCAGGAAGATCACAAGCTAGCCTCAGCAATTGAGTGAGTCCCTAAGCAAATTAGTGAGACACTCAAAATTAAAGGGGGAAAAAGAACCCCCAAAACCAGGGGCTGGGAATGTGGCTCAATGGTTAAGCACCCCTGTGTTCAGTCTTCAGTACCAATTAAAAAAAAGGAAAAAAAAGTTAAACCCACAGAAACTCTGTCCATCTGGGAAAGCAGGTGAGCATGATGTGGGAGGGACTCCTTTGCCAAAGCCAGCAGCTTGGTTTGTTGGATATTGTGCCCTAAAAACTTAGAAGATTCATGCCACTGACATTTCTCTTTCTTGGATACACATAAAAAATTTAGTTTATAATAGCTGGGGCTCAGTCATAGAACTCAAATTTTACTTTGTAGAAAAGGAGCAACATATTCAGAAAATAAATTGGGGAAGTAGATTTTACTTGATGATATTCCCTCTTAATATTAACTACTGTAATTCCAGATTTCCAATCCCTGGCCTTGGTTGTGTGGATAAAAGGACTATATAACATTCATAGTACATAATTACTTAATAGCATAAAATACATTTAAGTATTTCTTTAAGTTTCAAAGAAAAATTATAGCAGCAAGTGAGTAAACTAAATTTTTATTCATGAAAGAAGAAATTTTAATATACTCAATACCCTAGGAACTAATACAGTGGCTCATTTTATTTAAGTTATTAAATAAATGTGGAATTAGTGAGTTGAACAGAATATAACTTGGAATAAAAATAGAAACAAACACTGATAGTCCTACCAGATATAATGAAATCAATAACCCACTGATTATTAAAATCTGAGATTTGCATATTTTAAAACGTGATTTTTGGCCTTTAGAATATTTTTAGATTTGAACAAAAGTTGCACAGATCTGTCCATTTGTTGAGAAGTGCAAGTGTCCTCATGTCATTGACCTGTTTACCTGTGTTCATCCATGTCTCTAAGCCATCTCCAGTGAATTACCCAGAGGCTAGGTGAGGGGGCAGGGAGTGGAGCCTCACACACGTGCCTTTTCTAGAGGTGTGTCCTGGTGACACGCTGGCCCCTTCCCTTCAGAGGTGATGACAGGGCTGGCAGTCTGCACACCAGGGCTTGTGGCTAAGTGGCTGGGGGTCGTCTTTCTCTTTCCATCTGTGCTGATCCTGTCACCACAAGAACCTGAGTGCTTCCTTTTTGTGCCCCTCTGGACAGTGCTTCTAGCTATGTTGGGACGGTGGGGTTTCCCTAATAGTCCATCTTCCATAATTGGCCAGCACCACCAGGACAGTACTGTTTATGGCAGCAATTACACAGCTGCTCCCAATTAAGGTTGCAGCCATTGCTGCAGGACCTGCTCAAGGATGGTGGACCGACAGCCGGCTGCTCCTCAAGCTGTGGTCACTGCTGCCCTCCTCACCCAGGGTGCCAAGGGCTGCAAATCCCATGGCAGCCTCTCTGATGGCCTGCCCTGGTCCTGAAGCGTCCCAGGGCAGGGAGGTCACTTTCTCCCTAGGGTCTAGCTGGTGGGCACAGCAGAGTGAAGGGAGCACACAGAGGCTCAGGGTGACCAGGACGCGGTGTAACATTGGTGCCATCAGGGAGAGAGGCTCCTCTCTCTCCAATCCTTTCATTTTCAAGACACAGAAACTGTGAAATTGCTCCTTTCCCCCCCACATCCTCTTCAGCGTTTATTATCCTTCGTATCCTTGACGGCTGCCGTTCTGACTATTGTGAGATGAAATCTTAGTGAAGTTCTTTTTTTTTTTCCCCATGTATTTGCTGGCCATTTGTATTTCCTCTTCCAAGAAATTTCTGATTAATTCATTTTCCCATGTATTAATTGGGTTATTTGATTTTTGGAGTTAAAGTTTTTGAGTTATTCATATATTCTAGGTATTAATCCTCTGTCAGAAGAGTTGCTAGCAAATATTTTCCCCCATTCTGTAGGTTTTCTCTTCACATTCCTGTTTCCTTAGCTATGCAGACGCTTTTTAACTTCATGCTTTTTAATTCGTCAGCTTCATTTCCTGAGCTTTAGGATTCCTATTGATCAAGTCACTACCTGTGCCTGTACATAGGTAGTGACTTGATCAAGAGGAATCTATGGAAATCAGTGTGGAGGTTCCTCAAAAGACCAGGCATGAACCCACCTCATGACCCAGCTGTATCACTCCTCTGTGTTTACACTAAAGAATTAAAGTTGGTATACTATATCACTACATGCACACCCATGTTTATAGCAGCATGATTCACAACAGCCAAACATGTTTTTTTCTCATATGTGGAAGCTAAGGAGGAAAAAGGAAAAGAAAGGTGGGGATGGATCTCATGACAATGAAAGGGAGATCAGCAGAGGAAAGGGACCAAGGGGAGGGAGGAGGAAGTGCTGGGAGAGAAATTGGCCACACTAGATGGTCACATTGTGTGCACGTTTCAATATGTAATGACAAATCTCATTATTATATATATCTGTAATGCACCAATAAAAATGTAGAAAGAGAAGTTAAAAAAAAAAAAAAAGATGAGAAACTAAGCCACAGAGCTGGAACAGGAATGAGCCAGGGTAAGGAAGTGTGTTCTATACAAAGAGTTCAGAACAAGTTGAATGACCGGTCAGACCTCCTTGTCCTGGGCTCCAACTTGTGCAGGTGCTCCTCATCTCCTCAGAAAAGCACGGAGGCCCTGACAGTCCAGTGTGCCCTTCCTGTGCCTGCACACCCTTCCTCCCTTATCCTGCCCCTGGACTCCCCCACTCCCATGCAGCCCCAAGGCTCCGGGTCCAGTTGTGCCGGCTGCTTGCATTGAGACGCCTGTGCCCTGTGGCTGCCTCTGCCTCGGTGGGTTTGGACAATTTCCTGCCCACTGGTATTTCTGTCAGTCAGCGTAAGCTGAAGCCTAACCTCCTCAAGCTAACAGCCCTGCAACACCTTCACCCTCTCACCGTGTTTATCTTTCTTACTGAAGCCTTGACAGACTGCATGTGTGCTGCGTCACATCTCTCCCCAAAGCGTATGCCCTAGGTAGGGAACTTTTTCCTCTCTGAATCATTTGAGAGAAAATTGCAGAAATGACGCTTCATGACACCTAGATATTTCAGTATCTATTTTTATTTTATTTTTTTACATCACACTTGCTTACATAGCCACACAACAAACATCAAAAGAAAGAAACCAACATTGATACGGGGCTTCCATCTCATCAAGAGACCCCATTGAAGTTTGGCCTGTGGGTCACAAATGTGCTCTAAAGCCAATGCCAACAATAAAGAAAAACAACTATTCTTCTTTCTTTCTTCTTATTTATTTATTTATTTATTTATTTATTTATTTATTTCCAGTGCAGGATCCAAGCAGGAGCATACATCTCCCTTGTCCATGTGATTCTTGTGTGTTTATTAATAAGAAAGACACTTTAGACCTTTCTGGGTTTCATAACTGATTCTTTGAAAGAACGTAAATTTGCTACTTTGTAGGGCACCCCTCCCCCGTGGGGCTCTCTGATGTCTTCAGGTGTTGCATGACTGATGGACATAGAAAGAAACATTGTCCAGTCCTTGTGTGGGAAACTGGGCCTCCCCAGCCGCCTTGGAGGGTACTCACCAGTTGCCCCACTGGTACAGACATAAAGTTTTACTCCTTGTGTAAGATTGTGTCCACCAGATTTCTCCATTTTATGGTTAATTAAGGAAGTTTTCTGTGCTCATTAGTTAATGAGTAATTTAACAAACATTGTATGGGAAAATAACTTAGAATTATGTGTGTGTTCCATTTATCATCGTTTACCTGTGAAGTTCATCACCCAGAAAACTTCCTATTGTTTGACATCAGGCAATTTGTGGTACTTTGTTACAGTGGCCTAGGACAGGCAATATTGTAGCACACTGGGTCCAGTGTAGGTGATCTTGCAAAAAAGTTACAAGAGTGAAAGGTAAGTGATCAGCCTCCATTCCCCCAGCAGGAGCACATGCTTACTTTCACCCTTACATCACCTGCTCCCAGAGTCAGGGAGGTGCAGTCAGCAGCCGCCTCCCTTCTATCCCCTGGAAAAGTGGTTCTGAGGTGAAAGGGATGAACCGTCTCCTGCTCCCCACTGCAGACACGCCACCTCTGCAGGAGATGCCTTGGCTTTGTCCTTCCCCAGGAATGGCCTACCCACAGCATGGAGGACAGGGGATCCCGTCCCCAAGAGCCTGGGCATCAGATTGACATATCCATCACTATCCTTCCAGCATCTACCCTGGGAAAGGGCCATGCTTGTGTGCTGGGTCCTCCCCTGGAGACTCAAGCACCTTGGCACCAAGGCTGTGTTGTGGAGAAGACTGGAGTCCCCTGCCCAACACTTGATATGAGATGCTAAGGGAGTATTTTGTAATGAATTCATGCAAGTTCACTAGACAGAAATAGAAGGGCAATTTACATATTTCTCCTTACCAAAATCATCCTCGTCTCCTTCATAATGAATTGTCTCATGTAATTGTCTCGTGCAATGGTAAGTTCAGACACAAGAGCTTGCTCACAGAACTTGTGTATGATTGTGAAAATAATCAAGCTGGTGTCTCAGAACAGAAGTGGCCTAAAAAAAAACCTTCTTTTTTTGTTTGTTTGTAATGAGATTAAAGAGGAGTAAAGCCAGACACCAGGAGCAAATTCTGAGACCAGCACCTGGACTTACTTTGTGTCCTCAGAACACTGGTCTTACCATTGAGAGACCATTTTATCTGTGAAAAATAACAAAAAAGTGGGGTGAGGACTACAAGTCAATTTTAAATCATGCAGAGTTAGAAGAACAGTATTTTCTAGGCTTCTTCATGAATAAATGTGGTGTGTTTGTTTCGTGATAGCCTCCTTCTTTCCTGCTCCTCTGGCTCCTCCTTCTCCTCCTCCTCCTCCTTCTTTTTAATTTTTTTTTCTTGGTGATATGGTGTGATGGGAAAGCCTTTTAATAAATAGTGACAGAGAGCCCCATGCATTATATTCCCCTTTCTCTGAAGTCCTTCACGATGCAAATATTAACATTTAAGCCAACTATAAACAGTATGAGCTGCTTCTGTTAAGAAGGTAGAATTGAGTTATGACTTTTTAATGGATATGATGCCTTTATTAAATAAAGCAGCTTAAAAGACATTTTATCCATTAGCTGGCACTGCTGGAGGAAAATTAATCTTCTGTTTTTCTCCTTTGGTGAGCACACATTGTAAGGATGTATTTGAAGAAGGAAGGTGGAATTCCTCCTTAGGGACAGCTGGGTCCCACTGCAGTGATAGCTGATGTATGAAGCCCATGCCACCCTCCCCTTTTCACTCAGGAGCTAGAACACAGTGGGTCTGACCAGACACCTCACACAAGCCTAACCTATCAGGAAGCTTACTTCTCTTCATGAAGCCTTTTTAAATTGTGTTTCCCTATTAAAGAAAGAAAGGAAGGGAGGAAGAGAAAAAAGGAAAGAAGCAAAGCATCTTCCACTTTCTGACTTTGAGGCCATGGACACAGTGTGAGGTCTGGGCTCCCTCCTGCATGAGGTCGAGCTTGGCCACTGCCTTCCTTCAACTCTGAGCCCAGGACGGAAGGGCAGGGGTTGTGTTCCAGCCTGGCCACGCTCACTAGCCTCTGGGCCTCAAGTGTTACACCTATAACAAGGCCCTAGATGATCATCCCTTTGTGACTTAAAGCAAATGCACACAGACTGGCAGCCTGGTGTGACAAATGTATTGTGCAGACATGTGACTCCTTTTGTTTACCTCCCACGTAGCCTTAGCTATTTTAAGATCAATGTGCTCTAATTGCGAAGTTTTACATGAGTCTATGTGTCCCCAACAATTTATAAAAAATTGGAACCTCTGGCAATACCAGCCCAGCCTGCGCCTTCCCACCTGACAGCCCCTGTCTGGAGATGCATGCCAGGTGCTCCCTCCAATTCCTTTCAACAGGGCACAGGCTGAAATGCCACCAGATTGCCACAGTCTCCTCCCTTCCTTTCACTTCTTAGAAAATGGCTTCCTTGTTAATATCTAGATGTTGCTACACTCGGAACTTTGACTTTTTTATAGACAAGCAATACAACAAAGGCTGTGTGCATCAGTACCAATATTAAAGTGAGAGATCTACAGATGACATGTGGCTAATTTTCAGGAAGTGGCCCCAGTAGATTTCCAAGTGTGTTACATTCTCAGAGTCAGGGTTTCTTGTCTCTAGCAAAACCACCTCAAGCTACTGTTTTTTTGAACCTCTTGATCTTTCTTCCATAGACTTTGTGTTTCTTACCTACATTTGCCCTCCTCCCTCAATTACCTGAAGCATGCCTACATGTTTAGTGAGAGCTGAGGAATGGAGAGAGCCAGGAAACACAGATAAAATGTACCTGGCTTACTCATAAAATTTGGATCCTGTTTTGGAAGACAAATCAAAATTGCCCTGCAGCCTTCTGTCCTTCTATGATGGTTAATCTGAATTGTCAATTTGATCGGATTAGGAGATGCGGAAGATTAAGAGGCTTCTGGGTGTGTCTGTCAGGGTGTGTCCAGGGATGATTGGCATGTGGGAGAGCCAACCACAGTGGAGACCCTCCCTCAGTGTGGACAGCACCATCCAATAGGTGGAGGGCTTAGATGGAACAAGAGTTGGAAGAACAAAGAAGCAGTCCCAGATGAAACCGTGCCTCTTCTGGAGCAGGTTCTTAGTTGCTGCTGAGATCCCTTGAGGGCACCAGACACTTGTTCTTCCACTCTTCAAAGTAGACCTGCCCAGTGGCTCTCCAGGAGTTTCCAGGCCTTCCCTCCCTAACTGGGGCTGCATCACTGATCGCTCTTATTTTGGGGCCTCAGCTTCTTGGACTGAGCAGCTACTGGTTCCCCCAGTTCCCCAGCCTGAAGCCAGCCATTGTGGGACCATCCAGCTTCAGGCCGTGCAGGCCAATCTAATGAAACCTCTTTTGTAGAAACACACACACACACACACACACACACACACACACACACACACACACACACACTGTTGGTTGTTCCTCTAGAGAACCCTGACTTTGGAGGTTAGTAGCTCACTCTCCCTTTGCAGGTATGACAGCTGAGCTCAGAAGCTTGTCCCAGGTTGTCTGGCCACTAAGTAGAGAGGCCACCAATCTTCTTAGGTCACAGAAAGTGCATCCTCAAGAGTCCCCACATGGAGTTCCTGCTAATTAAGGGAAGCCCAGCAGCTGGGATGCAGCACAGGACAGGATAGCAGGACCTGCTCATGCCAGGCTGACTCTTGTGGGGCACCGTGACCCTGTGGAAGGAGAAGATTAAGGCCCAACAGTCCTACCTGCTACGTCTGCACATGTTTCCTGGCGTGTTATGAGAACAGATCCTGTTTTGTCTCCAGGCAAATGTTTTTCTTAGTACAAGTGAACCAGTCAGTTGCTTCCATATGTTAGGCCATAGTTAAGCTCTAACCTCTCACTGCCCTGTGTAAGATGGGCTCCCTGTCCTCCCCGTAAACACAATGTCACCCCTGGCTTCCTTCCTTGTTGCTGGGACAGGAGCGCAGGCTTAGCTCAGCGAAGCCAGCCCCTCACCTCCTGGCTCAGTGACATCACCGGGTATGTGGGCCTCCATGGTTATTGTCTTCACTCATCCCCTGGAATCCAAGTCCCTTCCGTAATCCCTTTGTATAGGCCCCCAGCCAGTATGTCTGTGACCTGTCATGATTTTGTCTAGGGCATATGTTCTGGCAAAACCTTAGTAATATTTTGTAATTTTTGATTCACATAAATAGTATTGGATGTGAATGTGATGCCAATTATTAGATTTTCCTTGTTGTATTGCGCTGGTGGCCACATCAGGGCTTTTTAAGGACCTATGGCCAGTGACACTCAGGTTGTATTGCAGTGTCTTTAAACGAGTCTTCCACAACACCTAGAGTACAAATGCTTGTTCTCTGGTGTGTATGTTTCAGGAAGTGGAGTCATGTACCACTATACTATTTGAGGTGGTCAGATTTGGCAAATAAAAAATGCAGGTCTTGAGTGAAATTTGGATTGAAAATAAATGCCCCTTTAGCATGAATGTATACACTATTTGAGACATGCTGTACTTTAACATTATTCAGTATGTGTCTTATACTTACATTTAACTGGGTAACCTTGTGTTTTATCTGATAGCACCAATTATACTGTAGTCCACAAATGCTACAAGAAGTGACCAGAAAAGCCCATGTTGCAGGGAGTGGTCACCTCGAGATGGAAGGTAAGGATCAAGTCAATGGAATAGGCTCTGCAGAAGCCAAAGATTGAGGAACATTTAGACTTTTCAGACTGGAAACTACTTGTGCTAAACACATTTGGGGATCAAAAAAAAACAAAACAGATTATGTGTCAGTATTTATGAAGCAGGTTCAGCACAAGGAAATTGTTTGCAAACAGGGAAAATGAGTTAGGACACGAAAGCTATAGGTATAACAGCATTAACTTCGAAGATAAAAAGGTACATAATTCGATGAATCCAACAATATGCACAGCTTCCCAATTGCCATTTCACCCCTACCAGTTTTTTTTCTATTTTGATTGCTCTAGTTTATGGAAAATGAAAATAATGTGCATTTGCAATGGGAAATTATTTGCATGTATCAATCTGGCTAGCCGCTGTACTGTTCCCCTTTAGCCAAAGTTAATTCCAACAGCTGCGTATGAATTTTCTAAAGAGAATTTCATAGGTAGAAATTTTTTTCTTTATAGATATTTTATTGTAATGCTTGTCAGTTTCTTGTATAATCATCCTCCTTTCCCCTTGAAAGAATGCATTTGTTTTTAATGACAGAAGGACTGAGGTCTGCTCCGTTTTGTTCCAAGGCAATGCAACATAGACTGATGCACCATGGACGGTGGGTGGCTCGGCTCTGAGGACCCCACCTCTCACTGACTGTGCCACGTAGTGTGAATACTGAAAATGAGGTTCACAGGTACAACAAAGAGATGAGACCCTGGGATCCTTAAGAGTATGCAGTATATGTAGATCTCACAGCAAGAAGATATATATTCATTGTCCCCTTACCTTCACCCACAAATACACTAAATCCTGGCGAGGATTTCACAGAGAAACACAGAAGGACTCTGAGATGTTCCAGGAGGAAGGCAGACCTGCTGGGCCCCCAGGCCTGGGACGGGCTGCACTTTATGTTTTATTTTTATCCCACCTGTCTTTCAGGTGGGCACTGGAGAGCTGTCCAATCCAGAGCCACCAGCAGTTGCAGCCAAAACCCTCGAGGAAAGTCTGCTTTCCCTGACCAGAAGCCTGGGAGAGGAGCTGCCCGAAAACGCCTGGTGGGCACCCCCACTGCCACTCTGCCCCTGGGCATGCACTGGGTGCTCTGCCTGCAACATGTCAGGGCACCTGTGGACCAAGCCACTCACACTGCCACCTGGAGCCCTAGTGGGCTGACAGCAGCAGAAGTGAGGCCCTCTGGGATCCCTCACCACTGGGGCTACGTTCAGTGGCATCAGTACATCAAGGAGCAACAGAGTCTACACAGCAGGTGTCTCCAGATATTACTTTTGTAGATGCAGGCAGGACCGGTGGAACTTGGGTGGGTGCAGAGCAGCAGCATCTGAAGGACACAGCGAAACAGAGAGACATGGCCAGTGCGCTGACTTTAGGTATCATTAAAACTACATAGCAAAAATACAGGCCACAACTTGCCTGCTACACCTAAACCTGAGGCAGTTACTGTCTGATGGAAGAACAACTTAAATAGGACCCAGTGTTGTTTAATATAAAACCACCACTTCCTGGATATGATGAAGAATAAGTTTACAGGGGCTGGGGCTGGGGGAGCTTAGTGGCAGAGTGCTTGCCTAGCACTTGTGAGGCACTGGGTTCAATCCTCAGTACCACATAAAAAAATGAACAGATTAAATAAAGGTTAAAAGAGTAAGTCTATATAACACGAGCCAGTAAAATCATGGCCTTAAAAAAATATAAGCAATAGATATGAATACTGAGATGAATCAGATTTAGAAATTATTTAAGAAGAATTTTAAAGCAGGGATCATAAAATAATGTATTTAACAAGATGGGAAAATTCTCTTGAGACAAATGAAAAACATAGAAAATTTCATCAGAAAAAACACTCAAAAGAAAATTAGAAAACTATGAAAACACAATAAAAGGAAATAAATGAGCTGAATGAATTAAAGAGTAGAGTGGAAATGTGTTAATTATTTTTTCATCACTGTAGGAAATACTGAGATAAATAAGCTTATAAAGAAGAAAGGTTTTCCCTGGCTCACAGCTTTTGGCAGTTTCAGTACATGACAAACTGGCCCCATTGCTTTGTGCCTGTGGTGAGGCAGCACATAATGAAGGGAGCACAGGGTGCAGCACAACTATTCATCTCAAGGCCAGGATCAAAAGAAATGAGGAAAAGCCCAGGGTCCCACAGCTCCTTTGGTAGGTATGACCATAATGACCCCAAGCCTTCCACTTGAACCACCTTCCAACAGAACCACCAGCTGGGACCAGGCCCTCAACACATGGGCACTAGGAGGATGTCCTGCTCCAAACTGCAACACTGGGAGAGAGAGAGAAAAATTGCTTGAAGTCAGAAAAGAGAATTTATTCAATTGCAATGAGAGAGCAAATGAATTGAAAGCCAGTAAGCGGAGCATCGGGGAAGGAGAGAAAGGAATGTGGTGTCGGAGACCAGCTCCAACAGGGGGTCTCAGGAGATGAACGGATGGTGAGGAGTCGGTGAAAGAGGGGGTGGAGAAACAACACAGACACCAAAGTGAAGGTGTTGATCCCAATCTTTACTTGTGAAGTTGATCATATTTACTTTTCATTTTGGCAGGTTTACAGTACTTTGTGGTTACAAAACAGGAATCATTATTCAAACAAAACAAAATATTACGTAGCTACAATTAGAATAGAAGAATGTATCTTGGCTTATGCATAAGCAAGCATTTGTACTTTCAGTTCGCGTTTTGCTTTGAGCTGTTTCTGCTTAGTTAACTTTTAATAATAGTTACAAATGTCCCAAACTATTGGCCTATACCTTGACTATTCTTTCTTGACTTACTGACTGGAACAGTGCCGTGGTTACGGCAAGTAGTTGATTTGTTATTACTTTTAATCAAACAAAAGTAAGAGCCATTGTGCACAGGAACAAGAACAAGTTGCCCAGTACTAAGCACTAATCTATCTTCTTAACATTAATTTTTCTTCTCTAGATTTTAATTTAATTTCTCAAAAACTTCCTTGACAGGAATACAGGGAGTTTTTCTTTAGACATTAACAATTTACACTCCACAGCTGAATCATTGCATTTAGAGCAAACAGATCTATGCTTTAGAAGTAGTTGCATTAATTGGGAAAGTCATGATTTTTCCTTCGTACTTAATGGTCATATGAGAAATCAAAACTATACTTATTAAAGGAATACAAAAACAAATCAGCCCATTCCCAGAAACATACTGCGCTCCTCCAGAGGATGGACACCTTGCGCCATCCACCTCAGTAGGGCCTTGCCATTGCCTGAGTCAGGGGAGGGGCGCAGCAATGTGGGACGGAAGTGGTGCACCAAGAAGTCATGGTGGGCACTTGCCCAGCGTGGCATCAGGACCAGAATTTAAGGTTCAAGAATATGAGAAGATTTCAAGTAAGATCAACCCAAAGACCCTGTGGCAAGACACACCGTGATTCCAGTTCCAAGGTCAGAAAGCAACCATGACAATGTACTAGAGCAGAGACAAGTGACACATTAGGTATGGAGGAAGACCAGCTTTAAGGACAGTGGACTCCTCCCTCCTCTGAAGTCACAGAGGTGACAAACTACTGAACTGAAAAAAAGACAAAACATGGAAACAGAATCTTAGGTGTGAAGCCAAGAGATGCACAAGGCCAGGTGGGCCAGCGACATGACTGGGGGCTGAGCAACGGGAAACCCCAACAGGTGAGGGTGGAGAGAGGCCAGGAGGGCTGCCAGGCTGGCCCAGGATGAGGCGTAAGAGTGGGATTTCCTTCTGAAACCCATTGCCTGGAGCTCCTGCCTCAAAGGCACAGGGACAGCAGCTCCCCCTGGTGGATAACTGAGTCGCAGGCCTGCAGTCTCCCTGCCTGGGGCTGGGACCACTTCTCCATGGCCAGAGGACACTGGGAGGGCTCCTTGGCTTCCCAAGCCTCATCTGCTCATCTGGGTTTGCCTCTTGGTGTGTCCTGGTGGTTCTATGGTGATCTGCAATGTGTGCAGTGTGTGTGTACCTGTGGGTCAATGCAGGTCAGTGTGACCCCAGGTGCCGCAGGTCTGGCACAGAAAGCTCCCCTGACCAACCTGTCACCACAGCTGTCACTACCTTCTGTCACTACCTTCTTTCTGCTGCCACCAGGGTCATGTTTGATGACTCTCTTTTCCTCTGCTGGCCTGGGGGCTTGGCCTTCCAGGTCCACAGGGTGATATTAGTAAATAATCCCCTGTGGGTCCCCAGCACAGGGAGTTAAGGGGGCTGAGCCAAAGAATGTCTGCAATGGCATCTGCTGTGTCCTGAAATAGTTTATATCATCTGATGTGTTGACCACAGGGAGCTAACACTGCCTGCCACTGCTCTCAGATGAGCCTGCCCCACACATGGGTTCAAGCAATAGCATCTCGGGTACGTGGATCCCCCGGTCTCTGACCCAGACTGGGCTTTGTTGTCTTCATTTGGTGCTACCCTCCAAGCCTGGCAATGGAGATTTCCCTAAATGTCTGCCCAGAAGTTACCTGATGAGGGAGGAAGGTGCAGTGGCTAAAGTCACCTGGGCCTCCAGCTGAAAGGTGCCATCTCCTTTGACTTTGGAGTAGCTGCAACTATGGACCGAAAGTGGCTTTATGTCTGTAGTGTTTCCTGGGGAAAAGGAGCACTTTCCTGCTCAGTGGGCCACCTCAAGGGCTCTTAATTACTCCAGCATCTTTACTGCTGGGATGCGATCACACCAGGTCCAGGGAATCCATCCCATTTCTCTCCATGCAGCTCTGCATCCAGACAGGGAGTCCCTGAGCTCATTACCAGTGCGAATAAGGGGTCAGACTGTTTGGTGATTTACACCAGGCATTTATCTCTGGTGAGCCCCCTAGCAGGTCCCCAAGGAGGCATAGTGATTCCTGCCTTACAGGAAGTGGGAAGGGTACCATCATTTCCTACCTGGTGTGCACTGTTCAGAGATTTTACTTCCATGTTTGAATCTCTTCTTCTCAACATCCTTAACAGGTGCAGATGGTATCATCCTCACAGCACAAAGGCCCCCAGGCAGATGGACAGAATGTGATGACCCAGGATGTGCCCATGTGGCCTGGGTGAGAATTGCTTTATGCACCACCAAATGTTTAAAATTGACTTCTGAACTAGTCAGAAAGGAACGTATAAGAACCCAAAAGTATGCAAGGGTTTGTCACTTGCTTGTAGAGGAATAGTTTTAAACAGCAAGAGAAAGAGATATTGTCTTGAATAAGGATACTGGGCTGGTTCTCAGAGAGCTTCATAATCTGACATAATGCTCCATGTGCAGGCGGCTCTGTATAAATGGAATTCTGTTCTGAAATATATACTTAACATAAACAAGTATACATTTGCCCATAAATAGGTGGGCAGATTTAATGCTTTAGTGGTCCTAGATATGCATGATTTTTTAAATTATTCAGGCTACCAACCAGCACATCTTTTTTCTATAGTAGAAAAAGAGATTAAAGAGTACAAGATTGGCAAAGAGGAAATAAAAAAAAGAAAGGGGAAAGTTTGAGAAAAACAGACACAGAAGATAAAACCCATTCCTGCACTTGCTAGAATAAAACCTGTAATAATGCTTTATGTAAAAGTCCTAGATAAGAATCAATAAAACTCAAGATCTAACTGAAAATAAAATTCAAGATGTGTTGCAATATATTATTCATAAGATGTGCTTCAGAGACGGAAAGCAGCTCTATTCATGACCGTAAACTCAAGGTCATAAGGAAATTTAGTTGGGACCCTAAGAATAATTAACCTGCGGATGTTAATTGGTGCTACATAGTGATAACTGAACTGCTCGGTACAACGGCACTTGAAGCGTACGTACATCCTGCCCTTCTAGCATGACGGGCCACCTCACACAGGGCTCACAGATCCCTGATGGTTAGTGTGGATGCCAGGCCTTATTAGGTAGGGGGCCTCATGCATGCTCTGTAATATAGCCTCAGGGCCCTCATCTCAACATGAAGCGAATATCCTTCTGTCAGAAGTCTAATGCTGAGGACATGAGCCAGGATATGTAGAAATTATATTGTTGTCATATAGTAGGGACTACATACCGTAATTCAGCATTGACTATACACACTCTCATAATACACACTGTGAAAATATTGATTACAGAACATCTACAACACAATATGTGATATACATAATATATAGAATTTAATGCAGTGATTTGATCTGCCAACATTATTAAAATATAAGTGAATTTATCAACAAGATGCACTGCCCTAAAATCATGTAGAATGACGTCACTGGAACTGGAATATAGCAGATCACACAGAGGCTGTCTTCTCCTGAGAGGGCAGTTGCCATAGATGCTTGGCACCATTTACATCTCCTGTGACTTCAGCAGACATTGTTAATCAGTCCGGAACGTCTTTCCCATTGGCTTTCAGTTTCAACCCAGCTCTTCCTAGAGACATTACCCATCAACCTTTGCAGGGTCAGTGGTGGTCACCACTGGTGGAGATCCCTTGTGGTCACCAATTGAGACCTGTTTGCTCAAGATTGCAGAGTCACGTAGCATAGAACTCAGTCGTCTCAACACCAAGTTCAAAGCACAGTTCATCGCTGTGAGCTGCATACCTATGTGGGGTCTTCCCTTGGAAGAAGGGAACAGCCTCAAATAGGAGATGCCAGGATCAAAGTCTGTGTTTTCTTCTCTTTACTTCTGGAAACTCCAGATCAAATGACCCCTAGAGCAAGAAGCAATGTGTGACCAGGGTCCCAGCCATGATGTAAAGACCTGGTTCTCCTCTCTTGAAGTGGAAGGTAAAGGGTGCTAGAGGTGCTAGCACACAGATGTCCTACTGGAAGAGAAAGCTGTTGAAAAAGAGGTGTGGGGATTCTCTCCAGGTGCATATGAGGGATGAGAAAGGAGAGCAAAGGGCAAACATTTTTGTTTTCTGGAAAAAAAATGAATGCTTCCAAATTAAAGATATAAAAAATGATTTTAAAAGCACTATGTAAGTCCTGTGGCTAAGTACCTGATAAATGAATATTTTTAAATGAGGTTATTAAGAACAACTATAGAGCTATAGTAAGAAAAACAGCATAGTGCTGACACCAAACACACAGGAAGACCAGTGGAACAGAACAGAATAGGCCAATCCACACAGATACGGTCATCTGAGACTCGACAATGGTGCCCAAAACATTAGAGAGGAGATAGCCTTTGTAACAAATGACTAGGAAAACCAGATGTCCCTGTCAAAGAATTAAACTCCATCCCTGCCTGTATTCTTCCTAAGGGGGATCAAAGACCTAGGAATTAGGCAAGAAATTTCGTCACTGCTAGAATAAAATGTAGACTCCCCATTCCAACATATTGATGCAGGCACTGAGTTCCTTAATAAGAAACCTGAAGCTCAAGAAATAACACTAAGAATCAAAAAGTGTGACAGCATCAAATTAAAAATTTCTGCACAGCAAAGGAAACAAGAGTGTGGAGAGAGAGAGCCTGCAGGAGGGAGAAGGTCTTGGCCACCTGCTCCTCAGATGGGAGATTAATATACAGAATATACAAGAACTCAAAAAGCTTAACCCCAGACACAACCCAGCTAAGGCCAGAGAACTAAACAGACACTTCTCAAAAGAAAAAAATACAAAATTTCAACAAATATATGAAAAAATGTTCAATGCTCTAGCAATTAAGGAAAAGCAAATACAGACTTCATTGAGATTTTATGTCATGCCAGTCAGAATGGCCATTAACAAGAATACAAATGTTAATGAAAGCTGGCAAGAATGTGGGGGATGGTGAAGGGATACACTGCTGGTGGAACTGCAAATTACTACAACCACTTTGGCAAGGAGTTTGGGAGTTTTCTGAAGAAAAAAAATGGAATGGAACCATCATGTGACCCAGCTGTCTCACTCCTGGGTGTCCAAGAGAGCTAAAATCAGCATAGACTAATTTGATAGCCACATCAATGTGTGTAACAGCACAACTCACAATAGCTAAGTTATCAATTAGCCCAGATGACATCAATAGACAAGTGCATAAAGGAAGTGAGGTAGATCCACACAACGGAGTACTACACAGTCACTAAGGGGAAAGGAATGGCATTTGTTGGTGAGTGGATGGAACTGGAGAGCATCGTGCTGAGTGAACCAAAGAAAATCAGAGTGGAATGTGTGCTCTCATGTGCAGAAATGAGACCAAAACAAGGAGAACAAGAAGGGAGGGGACATCCCACAGAAATACAAGGGAGATCAGTGGAACAGAAAGAGAGATGAGGGGGAGGCAGGAGGGATGGTAAAAGAGAGGAGCAGGGGATAAAATTGACCCAAGAGTGCTGTGTCTGTATATGAGTATACCACAGGGAATTTCACCTTTCTGTGTATCTATAAAGCAAAAAAAAAAATTGAAATATATATAAATATAAGAAAGGCCAAGGAGAGTATGGGAAAGGGAGCCTGGGAGGTAGGAGGGAGAGAAAGGAGGAGTGCTGGGGATTGAAGTGGAGCAGATTATATCCCACGCTTATAGGATTCTGTCAAAATGAGCCCCAGGATTGTGCATGATGTAATGCACTATGATGCAGAATATAATGTGCTGAACTCTAATGCACTAACACCAAGGAGAATGCAGCTGGCTTAGGACTATGCAATAGTCTAGCTTAAGGTCACATACAAGAGCCTTGAACAGGATCTGAGTGAATGAAGCCACACACAAAGGCCAAGCCTGGGATGATTCCATTTACCTAAATTGTCATAAGAGTCAAACCTACACAAAGAGGAAACAGATGAGTGGTGGCCAGGGGCTGGAGGGAGGAGGGGGAGTGAGTGTCCAGGGGCAGGGGATTCATTTTGGGGTGATGAAATGTTCTGGAATTAGATACGCGAGACCGTCCACAAGTCTCTGAATGTCTTTAAGGAGCACTGACTCATGTACTTTTAAGTGGAGGGCATTGGGGCGAGTGGGTCACATCTAAATAAAGCTGTTACAAACAAAATCAAGCCCTTCCTTCTGAGCTTCTTTAATTATCCTGGTTGATAGAAGTCCAGTGAGCTTTGGGGTAAAAGTAAGGCCAAGTACAGGGAGGGAAAGAGCAAGGCCAAGTGCTGGACTCCTACAAAGAGGAATTAGTGTGTTATTTCTGCTGCGTATTTTTACCACAGTGAGGCTGATGGGAAATTCACTTCTGAATGTTCAATGATAAGTGCTGCCCATCGAGAGGTTGCGATGCTCATGCAGAACACATTTAAGCAGCCCAACCCTGAGAAAATGTGAGTCAAGCAATCAGAGTGCCGGGGGCGCTTTGATCTTGGGTTTATACATGGTGATTGTGATCGGATGAGTCACGGGTCCCTGCAACTTGGAAACAGAGATGTCTCAGGGCATCCTTGGGCTCAACAGTACAATTCAAGGGTAGACAGCACAAAGGCATTGCTTTCCCACCAGCTGAAACAGAGTTCCCAAGCACTGCTTGGAGACGATCTTAGTGTACGCGTTGCCAGTGGACACACATCTTAGGCAGAGGTGGCTTCTGAAGCCACATGGCTCCCATCTACGAGTGACCTTGAACATATATGTCCTACTCTAGATGCAACCTTCACTCTTAGTCTTAGCAGTGCCTCCCACCTGCTGTTCTAGAATCTCCTACAGTGCAAACCCAAATGCTCATCTTACTCTGTTCCTTCCCACTACACTGCAAATCTCACAGTGCCTGAGTGAGTCCTGCATATCCTAGGGCACAATCACCCTCAGAGCTGGGCTGCTTTCCCCTCTGATGCCCCGCACACTCCTCTCCTTGCTCACTCTCCTGATGACTTTGCTCCAGAGACTGTGACCTGACATCTGCCTTGAGCTGTGCTCACCTCCATGTTGCGCCCCAGGGCCTTAACACATGCTTCTACCCTACCCGCAAGGCCTCCCTGTCTGATTAATAAGGATCCAGCTGGGCTGTGACTTCTGCAGGAGGGACACAGAAAAAATCCAACCACAGACTATTCTATTATTGCTTTTTCCCACATCATAAAGTTCCATTTTATATTTGAGCTCATACAGACATAAATTAATGTTTTTCTGATCAGTTTTATTTTTTGACTATAGAGTTTTTAAACATTGCAATGGAGATTTCACCTAGGTAAATCCACAAGGCCTTTACTATTGTCTTATGTGTTGTATGTTACGTGAGCACATTTCTGTTTTGTGTGTATGTCTGTATGTGCACTCATAAAAATATGGATCCAAATTTTTTTATTATTCACGTGATTTTAATGGTTTAATTTAATTTGGGTAAATAGCTGTTGAAGATTGTTTTAATATGTGTACAAATAAGCAGGTTAACAGATCTGTTTGTTTACTTTCACCTTTCCTTTTCATTATATTTAATAATTCTTTTCAGGATAATGTAAATTGTTCTAAAAATTGTTTTCTTAATACCTGTTGAAATGTTACACTTTTTTTTCTCTTAACATCATTGTCAAAATCCCTATTTTCATCCCAGTGCCGGTGAAGACAAAGATGAAACCAAACTACAACTTCTTCAATAATTATCACAATAAACTATATAAACTGATGCATCAATGAAAAATAACAAGTAATGCTCAATCACTGAGTCGATTTATTTTGGGAGGAAATGGACATATTGATAGATTCCTCCACTTTGAACTGCTTACAAAACTTGCCTGGACTATGTATCCCTTGTATGCATTGTGCTCTATTTGTTGATACAGCGAATTATGGTAGTGCTGGCGTATCTTAGCTGATGTGTCACCAGTGTTACAATTTTTCCTAAGGAGCAGTCAATTGACTTGATGTCGTGGCATTTCTGTATCCTCCTGTTACCGCTGTTGACCGGTGATGAATTCTTGCTTCCCTGATGTTGAAGAATAACACCAAAGAAGCACGCCGAGGCAAGGTCAGAGTAGAAATTAGAAGTTTAGTAAAGGACAGCAGAAAAGACTTCTCCCGGAGGAAGAAGGGGACTCAGGAGGTGGAATCCGTGGAAGTGCAGTTGTTTCCCCTTTTTATAGTTTTGGTGATGGAATGTAGGTTGGAAGGCCCAAGGGGTGGGACACCGGTGGGCCAAAGAAGTAGTCTGAGCAGGAAGGACTTCATTATCACTTCTCTATGATGGGCTATCTTCAAATCTGCTGGGGGCTATTCATTAATACTTCTTCCAGGTGGACTTTGGCCTGGGGCCTCTTTGGGACTTCATTAATACTCCATGAATTGTCCTCTGTGTTTTCCCTGAGTCATTCCCAGCTTGGCCTCCATTTTAGATTTCACTCAGTATTAGACCCGATTTACCTAACTACACTGACTACCTAACTTTAAATCTGGCTTCACTCCTCCCTTCTACTAGTGATGGTCAAATTTTGGGGGCCAACTGAGGTTAGGCAAAGAACCTCACCCCCGCACTGGCGCATAGGCCTATCCACAGGTATGGCTATATACTGGACCTGTAGTCAGTGATGGGTATGATTCAGTTGCAGTGGTATCAACCTAAGACAGAAGGCTGATGCCTAGAGGTCAGTTTTCCGATGACGGGTAAGAACCATATGTTGAATTGGACATACCTAACAGGCACGGTCCCTAGCCACATTGCCTGTTGCTTAATTAAACAGAAGGGGGCAGATGCTAGGAGCCACAACCAAATAATATGATGCGTGGCACTTTTGGTTGTAAGGTGACACCAGCTAGCCATTGAGATGATATGATTATGTTAAGATTTACATTCATATGGAAATTGGACTCCTGCTGTTCTCCTTGGCCTGCTACTGGACTCATGTTTGTTACAGGACTCCTGGAGAGTTCCCATTGGCTGGGGAAGGAGAGTAGGAGGGAATTCCGGGCCCCAGTAGACCCGACCATGTGGGTGGACCGGCTTGCTTGCCGGACACGTATGGGGTATTGGCAGCATTTTCAAAAATAAAGTTTTGTTCCTGCTTGAGTGGCTCCTGATTCTGTGCCCAGCCAGACTGCGGCACCAAGATGCTGGGATAACAGGCGTGCACCACCGCACCCAGCAAAACCTATTTTTCAGACAAAGCAAAAACATGGAGTTCTCTTCAAATATGGCAAAATTCATTTGCTGCCAAGGACAGTTCTTGCCCACACTGATTCACATTTCTCATTCACTAAATGGACACTGCCTCTCAATATGACTAGTCCCTCCCTGAAGAAACTGCATCTTTTCTGTATTTGGAGTGTCATTATTTAATCAAATTGCATGAGGATGGTAATGGCTTGAGGTAAGAGAAAACAAATTTGCTTTCTCCCTTCCTGTAGAAAAATCCATGTGTCTTTCAGTGAGCTGAGAGTTTAATTTGTCACATTGCTAAGCACATTTCCTGAGTCTCTTCAGGGACAGGGACTGCACCCGCAGGGTTAACACACAGCCAGACTGTGGTCATCCAGCCCTGACTGGGGGCTCCACCTGCACCTCTGACTTGCTGCTTAATGGAAGGACTCCCACCAGCAGGAGGAAGGGGAGGGTTACAATTGCCCTTTCCTGACATTAGTGTCACTCTAGAATCCCTACCTCCAAGTGGAGGTCCACTTCCCCACAGGGCTGAGACCTGAATGGAGGAGACCGATGTCTCTCCTGCCATGCTGCTGGTGTCCCCATGTTTCTCCCACGTGAGGGGCCTGCACCTGTCTCTGTCCATGGTTAATGACAGCTCTGGAGTCACACTTCCTGCATTTGAATCCTGGCCTGGATTCCTACCAGTTGCATGTCTTGGGCAAGTTCCAGAACTCTAGGGAGCCCTTTTCTTTCCCTGGTAAACTGGGGATGACATCAGCAGCCACCTTAGGGGCCATGTGGAAAGAAATGAGGTCATGTTAGTAGACAGACAGTGCTGTCTCAAAGTCCCTGCTGTCCACTGGCCAGGCTTCCCTCTGTACTCACCCTGACCAGGAGCACAGGTGGTCTGAGACAACCATGCCTGGCAGGTGCCACTCTGATGTCCCACCCCACGCCTCAGCTCTTCAACCCCGGGAGCTGCTTAGCAGGTGCCAAAGGCAGGCAGCCAGCCAGGAGCAGGCTGGACAGGGAGGAAGGAGCTAGGGCAAGGCAAGGCTTCCAAAGACTCCTAACAATGGACAGGGGAGGGGGGACCCCCTACATGGCCTCCTCGGTGTTACATATTCACCCCCAGCTCCGATGACTCCTGCATCCCCCAGTCCACTCCTCAGCCCACCTAAGGCTTCTGCAGCTCAGGGATGGGGGAGCTGCTCTGTGACAGCACAGTCCAGGCCCCAGGGTGTGCAGAGCTGCATGATACACAGGCAGCCCCTATCCCCAGGGTGATCCATTCTGGGAGTGACAGAGCTGTGGCTGGCAAGTGAACAAGTGTCATTGTTCCAGAAACGGGCAGGTGTGATTTCACAGTAAACCTGGACAAGCGTTCTGGTCAGCGAACTTCCTGGGGCCAGGACTCTCTGGAGGGAGAGTGGAGACACCTGGGCAGACTGGAGGAGGAGCCCCTGAGAAGGCGGAGCCAGGGCAGAGTGCCTGCATGGCAGGGAGGTGGCACCTGTGCTGATCAGACACACCTGGCAGGAGCATCACCCACTACTGTGCCAACGGCTGCATGAGGCAGGTGCTCTGTCCTCCCCTCCTGTCCTGTGGTTGGGGAAACTGAAGGGCAGGTAGGTTGGTGACTCCCTCTCAGGGGAAGGAGGCAGGAACTCAACTTGGGACTCTCCCTTCCAGAGCTGGCTCTGCTTCTCAGCCCTGCAGGTAGGTCCCCCTCACCTTCAGCTCCTGCTGGGCTCCTCCAGCCTAGCGTTCCCTCCCACTGGGGTCCTGGTCAGCTCAGCTCCTCCCTGTTTCTCAGTGTCTTGCTCTACCTGTGTCTGGCCACCCAGGTGAAACTGCAATTTAATCGAGCTTCTAACCTCTACCAAAGGGCTGCTTTGGGAGGGTGGAGCAGTTGTGAGCAAAGACTTCTATAAAACACGCACCTCAGGTTGATGTGAGAAAATCCCATGTGATAAATGGGGGCTGTTCCTGTTTTGCTGCTCAGCCTTCACTGAGCTTCTCCCTACCTTTGCACTCCAGGACTGCAGTTAGCTTTAGAAAAGAATAAATATCTATACGGATTTATTTATTTTTCCCCCTAAACCAGGGAATGGTTGAGATGTAAAGATGGCTGTGAAATCTCTGGGTGTCTTTTAGTGCTCCGACTTGAGGAAGCAGTTTGCATAATCCACCGGGGCTGTGTGTAAATCATGGTCCTTGCCAAGCCACACGCTATCTGGGGAGAATATCAGCCACTGCCCACTAATCGCCCATTAACAGCGTGCACTGGTGGAGAGAGGAGCGGCGGCTCTGTGATGGATTAATTGAAAATATTGCTGAGGGAGCTGGAGGACCTTAGCTAATGACGTCTGGAAAGTGCGCTCCACAGTAGCAGTGATAATGAGAGGAGGTGGTATAATAGATACCCCTGCTGACATTTTGATGGGCAGTTACAACCCAGAGGTCATTCCCATTTCCAGAAGTGGGAGCAGCCTGGAGGAGAGGTTGAAGTTTGGAACAGTGACGAAGTGGTCTCGTCTGGATCCTCTGGCCCTTAGGACATAAGCTTTTGGGGTTCATACAAGGGGGGTTCACCCCTAGGACCTCAACCGGGAGGGGATCTCAGCTCTGGTCTGGGCCTCCTCATCTTTCAGGGTGAGAACAGAGGCCTGCCATGCTGTGCTTGTCCTCAGGGCTCTCTGCAGTCCCAGGCTCTGGCCTAGAGTTCTTAGGTTCCTGCAGGCTCATGAAAGAATTTTTTCTTAAACTTTTGTGTTTGTGTTTTTTCCTTCCCATATTATTTCCAGTCAGCTTCAGTAGGAGCATTGGCCTTTCCGGAATTACAAAGATTATTAAAGTTCATTCATTTCTCTCTTACTTAGTATTTCTTGAGCTCTTATAATTTGACAATTATCCATAAGTGTATTAGTCATTTTATCTATTTTCTTGTAATTATGCTGCCGAATGAAACTGGATAAACCCAGAAGTATATTCTAATCGCTTGTAGGTTCATCTTCGGGGTTAGTACAAATACATGTAAAATATCCTAGCTATTATAGTGATTGTTGTGAAATAAAAATTCACATTCATCTAAGAAATAATATCAGTGATGAAGTGACCAGCCACTCCTCCGTCCTAAGAGTCCCTTCTCCCCAGTTCCCAACGTTCTCTGT
Organism: Ictidomys tridecemlineatus; assembly: GCF_052094955.1. Classification (NCBI taxonomy): domain Eukaryota; kingdom Metazoa; phylum Chordata; class Mammalia; order Rodentia; family Sciuridae; genus Ictidomys; species Ictidomys tridecemlineatus. The sequence continues at coordinate 102,576,814 of NC_135478.1, forward strand.
TTCATGCAGTTCCCCCTTTTGCAATGTGAACCTGTCAGTCCGTAACACAACTGGTACTTCTCAGTCATTGTCCTTACTGGGACACGACACAGGTGAGTAACTGAAGCCACAGCTGGTCCTTGTTCTGCTTCCAAACACAGGAAGAGTCACTGTTGAGTTCTGTTTCCTTCTTAAAGGGCGACAGCTCGAAGCTCTGTCTTCTCCTGCACCGCCCTGTTAGATCCTTCTTCCCCTGCTCTGTGCTCTATCTGGGGTGGCTCCTTCACAACTCCAGTTCTGCGTTGGCATTGCCAGGAGCTGGGTGGAATTCAAATGGTCCTCCAGTGAGGAGGAAGGAAGGATCTTTCACCTTGATGCTCAGGGTTCCTCGCTGTTAGGGACAAGTTTACATCAGCTTTGGCTGGATACAAAACCAGGTAGCATCCTTCCAAGGCTTTGGGAGGAGGAGGAGGAGGAGGAGGAGGAGGAGGAGGAGGAGGAGGAGGAGGAGAAAATGAGTAGCATTACAAATCCTTAGCTTCTATCAGCCTTTTTTTTTTCAAGTAGTTGGAATTAAACAGTTTACAAAAAGAAGGTGTTTTTTTAATTTAAACTTGAGTTTTACCTTCTAGGTATCTCAGAAGATGTGCAAGGATGGGGAGCAATGGCATGTTCTCTCCCCTCTGCTTAGCTCTTACTGCCTAAATTACAAGTGATTCACAAGCCTTCAGAAGTGCACAGGGGCAGTACCTGACAGTCTGCTCTGGTCACAAGAGTCAAAGGCAGAGCAATGAAATCAAGACAGTGGGACATGGACGCCTCTTGTCAGGCCATGGGTGGCCTCGGTGGTTGACAGCTCCCAGAACGGACCCTGTGCATCTTGCCCCCTGGTATTTATGAAATCAGAATTTACCCTAGGGTCATTGAATGTGTTTCCTGTACCTTCATACTGTCTTTTTAAAATTAGCTGCACCCTGGGTTGTATTGGAGAAATAAGACTAAAAGCTAAGCAGAACCCCTTCCCAATCCACAGAATCTGTCCCCAGAGCTAAAAGAGAAGGAAGACAGTGTTGTCATTGAATGGGCATTGAGCCAGCAAGCAAGGCACGTAAGGGCACCCGCTCAGAGGTGGCCACAGCAGAAGGAAGCCTCACTCTCTCACACAGCCAGGCAGGCACCACCATCACGCATGTGTTCTCAAGAGAAGTGACAACTCGTCCTCTAGTCACAGAATGCACATTAAGCTCACCTGCGCTTGGGATGGCCAACTGTGCTAGCTACTTGGGTTGTGCAAAGGAAAAGCAGAGTGTTACCTTCATGGCAGGAGGTAGTTCTGCGGCTGGAGAGAGGGGTCCTGACTCTCCCAGGGAACTTGGGGGAGAGGGCTCTGTCTTCCCAGATGACTGCATTCCAAAGTGAGGACCCCAAGCTCCTCCAGGGAGATATCTGCAGTTAAAGCTGGAGGAGACTTACTGAGCATTTAAAAACAACTCAATTTCCATACACCAAGCAAGGACTAAAACGTTTTCTAAACTCAGTGATTCAAGAAAAGTGTACATGGGGCAGGGTTAGCGAGTGAGGGGACCTTTTGTCAAGAGCTAAACCCTTATTTTTTTGTTGGAGGGCAATTCTGAGAGGAATTCATTTTTTGTCTAGAACATTTAATAAATATTATTTTATGTGACTTCACTGCATCTTGAAAAAAAAAACAGATTTCAGGTATTTTCAAAATGTCACTTTTCATGGCTCCCAACACGCTAGGTGGGGGTCTCACCCGTGCACTTTGCACCCACTGTGCTTCGCTGCTCCATGCCCTTGCCTGTCTCTGCTATTGAAGCCTCTGCACATTTTCCCCCTTTTATGGTGCTTCATGAAAGATTAAATGCCCTCTCACAATTCTTTGCACTCCTGGACATTGTCTAAACTGTCTGCTAGCAACTCCTTTACCTGTTACATGATCATCTGCTCCCACTGCCTCCTACTTCATAAACTCCAGGAAAAGTAGTCAGGATGTTCAACTAGTGCCTCCTAATGGATGCCCAATGAGTCATCACTACACAATTCAAGCTATTTTAATATATGGACATTTGAAGACGAGACAGTGATGTGCATTATGAATGCATGTTGGTGAATGCTACACACAGTTTTGTAGACAGCGCAGCTAGCCCATGACTAGGAAGCAGGATGGCAAGGCTCCTGGGCTGTCTCGTGAGTCATGGGCATGGGAAGCCATGGGTATCTCACAGCTTAAACTGCAGCTTCTACTCCAGCCCGTTGCCAGTTATGATTTCAGACAGAAAATTGCTCGTCAGATACCATTAGACTTATTTCAGGGTTTAGCTAATTTTACAAAGACAGTGGCACTAATATTCGGTGAATAGGAGTTTTCCTTTCTGGAGCTTCTATTTATCCATGAAATGGGTACATGTCACCTCTTAAAGTGATGTAAGTCACCACGGAGGGTGTGCACAAACCTTCCAGGGTGTATGCCTTTGTCTTCCTGCCTTGTTTACTCATCCTTTGCTGATTGAGACCCCCTGCAGGACTGCATAGGGTAACTTTCCATTGTACCCGTAATGGGTATTACAGAGGGAAAAGGGAACTTGGAGCACATGTTCTGTTACAGATGGGGCTGCCGAGGTAACTGCAGCCCTGGTAACACCTCCATGTGGGGTCGGGGCATCAACAGCAGACAGAGCCTGCCTGGGTGTGTGGCCTCCCTGCTGGGCATTACAGAGGAAGTCATTTCAAGCTCCATTAAACCATGATTCGTGTTTGCTTGCTGATGTACAGATTATTTTGACTAAATACATTTGTTTCCAGGAGCTTATATGCTTCAAAGATTGTGTATCCAAGGATTGGGCAGGACACCCTGGTTATTTTGAGGGTTTTAGAGCTCTTGAGTAATGTGCTGGTGGCTAAGAGGGACATAAGTCCTTATATTCAACTTGGAGCAGGATGCCGAGGCACTGCAGTATTTAATTATTCAGCTGTTGTAAGCAAATGTCCTCAGGTCAGCTCTACTACTTGACTTGACATTCAGAAATGCTGGGCCATGTTTTTATAGTGTGACACCATTTGCAAAGGCTGGGACTCAGTCATTCAACCTGCCCCTGCCTGCCCCGACCAGCATGGTTAATGCCCCTATCACTGCTCTAAAGGGGACACATTTAAATGTTTCAAGATGAGCAAGTTCCTGGATCTTTCAGTAGAGATGTCTCAAAGTCAAGGAAGTTCACATATAAAACAACTTGACCTACTTTTTTAAAAATTCCAAATATGTCATCATTTTTAACAATTTTCTTTAAACTCATGATTGGTTCTTAGCTCAGTTAGAACTCTCAACATTCTCTACAAAAACAAGCAGCACCAAGGGCCTGATATTCATCTTTACAACGTCACACAATCTATAGTTCTCCTTCTTATAATAACGATTACACTTTATCAGTCATGTTCCATGTTCTGGGCCTGGAACAGGGGTAACACCTCCCTTCTCCATGTAACAGCTAACCACATGGCTGACCTCAATGGGGGACTTATTACATGTCATGCATAGTCTTTTGAAATACACATGACTGATTGATTTAATCCTCCCAGCCACCTATGAGATACATGACATTCAATTTAGTTTTTAATTGCTGTGGTAACAAATCGCCACACTCTGCGTTGCTTAATGTATTACTATACAGTTGCATCATTTAGAGACCAACAGATCTCACCATGTTAATATCCAGGTGTGGGCAGGCCAGAGGACTGTCCACCCTGGGGTGAATGAGGTTGGAGACCTATTTAGGCTGTGGGCAGACCTGAGTTCTTTGGGTTCTGTAGGGATGAAGTCCCTTTTCTTGTTAGCTGTCCACTATGTTGGTCAGAACATCCCTGACAGCCATGTGTGGTCATGCCCTTCTTGACCTTTGTGATCTCAATGCCAGGGTGTTAAGCAGCAGGTACCCAGTCCCGGCATGAACAGGGCCTGGTTCATTTCCTTGATCTCCTCACAGCATGATGGAGCTATTGACATGTGTGTACACGAATTAACACACTGGTTTGCCACCAGAGGCCAGTGCTGGATGTGAAGAGAAGCAATTCCTAGATAACACTCAACATAAACCTAAATCCATTTATTTCTGAGAATGTCTGGAGAATTCCAAAGCCCCTGGGTGGTACAGTCCTAGAGTGTTCCCATCCGATTAAAATCACCCAGTTTTAATCCTTGGGATGGATCCTGAGTCAATGTAACAGAGAACTAGAAAAATTATGGAGTGCTATATTTCAGTTGATCTTCTTATTTCCAAAATTTCTATTTTATTTTTTTAATCCAAAATTCTATTTCTGTGAAACCCTTCCAGTTCCATAACATCTATTTTCTTAAATATATTAATTATAGTCTTTAAATCCATCCTTAAAATGAAAATATTGGCAAAACTCTTGAATCTATCCTGCTTGCTTTTTTTTTCTCCCACTCTAATGTCTCTGGATTCTCTGAAGTTTTTTGATTTGATTTAATGTTGGATATTTCTATTTAAAAAAAATTGAGATTCAATAACATCATAGTCTTTTAAAAGCATGTTGATTTTAGCTTTGGGCCTGCAGTTAGATTGAGGGCAGTCAACTTAATCCAATCACAAATTGAGTTGAGTTGGTTTGAAAAGTCATTTTTTGTCTAAGGGTTTATTTCTGGTTGGTCCTTGACCCTGGTTCACTGTCATCCAGGGCTGCCCATAGAGAACCTGTGTCGGGAGCTGTCAAGTCCTGATGCACCAGGATCTGAACAATTATTGCATTCAGTCTGGCACAGCAGTGCCAGGTCATAGTAACTTGGGTGTTACCCCAGCTCAGATAACAAGGTGCAGCTCCAGGAGTAAGCATGACCTGCTGGGGTTGAGATACACTCACCTGTTACTTTGTAATCCTACCCCTTTGCCGTTTGGGGATAGAATGTTCCATGGAACCTCCCCTTGTGTGTCCCCTGTATAAGAATAAAGAATTCCAGTTGCCTCCTCTCTATCCACAGACCCCTAAGGTTGGAGAGCCATCCTCGGATTTTGAAAAGGCACTTCTGTGTGTTCGCGTGCTTTCTTCACTGTTTTCTTAAGTTATTGAAATAGTTAGATTTTTTGAACCCAGCATTAGGTCTCCAGCTAAGATAGATGGTGATAAACCTGGATATCCTTGCCAGCATTTGTTATTTTCTTAATTACTAATAAAAGCATTCTTGCTGGATTGAGATGATATCTCATTGTGGTTTTGACTTCCACTTTCCTAATGCATTTGAGCATTTTCCCATAAATCACTTGAATTTGTTCTTTAGAGAAGTCTTACTCATGTCCTTGCCCAATTTTTAATTGGATTATTTGGAGTTATTTGGGTAGTTGTTATTGGATTTTCTTATGTTCCTTATATATTCTGCATTCTAAATAGGAAAGGGATTCCAGAAGCAGACAGAAACATTCCAACACAGATTCACGGTTTAGGTGGAAAACCCACCAGAGTAAAGACGACCCACAATTCTCAGATTTTCAAACCCTGTTTCTGCATAGATTTCCAAAACACGAGTCCACATTACAAGAGTTGTCTCTTCTTGAAATGTCCCTATTTATGAAGACTGTGGTCACTAGGTGATATTCCTGGAGCTGCCCCTCATTTCCTGTGTCCTCTTTGGACCTGGAGCCAAGGGGAGAGGGTGAGCACTCCTCCTGGTGGGATTCCTGGGCTCCACCCTGCAGCTGGGCAGGACTCCTGGTGTTCAGGAGAGGTTTCCCCTGCCCTTCCTCCAAGTGATGGCTGCATGCCCATGCCTACAGACCCTGGTGTCCTCTGCTCGTCCATCCACAATTAGGCTCATCTCTCTTATCCCTGCACCTGAAGCTTCCACTCTGCTACCCCCAGTGTGCTGAGGTCTCCATGGCAACCACATTGGAAACTCAGAGGCCAGGGGCTGAGGGGCCGTGCGTTGAGGGTGATTTTACCTATCTCCTGGAGACATGGTAATATAGTGATTTGAGTTTGCAAAGAATCAGTAGCTTCCTTTCCCTTAAAGAAATGTCCAGAAGTTTTTCCTCATTAGTTATAGGAAGAGGAGTCTGGGAAATATGTGCTCATCCAGTTTCAAGACTCATGGCATAAATCTGAAGGAGTAAGTGAGATCCACAAATAAAGCAAGTCCCTCCATGCTTTCAATCTGAAAACGTGATGATAAGACTGTTGGAGAAGATTCAAAAGCATTAGCATGCACAGAGAGGGAAAGAGAACCCCTTTTCCCAGCACTCCACTCCCCCGAGGTAGCTATTGCTGGCATTGGGATATCAGACTCCCAGACCCAAATGAGTATCTGCAGCTAGGAGCAGATGGTGAACAGTTCTGGGACACATTTACTTGTATGAGGTCACCACCAATACACTAAAGGCAGGTGCAGTCTGTCTTCCCTCTGCGGGAATGAATCCTTCCCTGCAGCCTCATTGCACTCAGGACTCTGACACAATATTGCTTCCACAGAAAGGACTTTTATGACATTCTAACAAAAACTCTGCCTCCCCAGAGATGGTCTAGTCTATCCTTTGCTTTATGACCCATCAGAGCAGACTCGTTGCCTGGAGAGCTTTTATCTTGTATTTTTGTATTGGTTTTATTGACCATCTTTCCCTAATTGAATATATGCCCTATGGGGACAAAGGCTTTGTCCCTTTGGGTCGTGGCTATACCACAGTGCCCACATGCCAACCACAGACTCTGACCTCGATGCTCATGAGCTTCAGTGAAGGAAAGAATCCATGGATGAAGGCAGCTACACGCCACAGTTGTTTCTTCTGTGACATCCTGGTGCTCAGAGCCAACGTCTCCAACAGCTTCCAGAACATTTTTTCTCCTATTTGGTCTGCTCATCATCTGGGGGCAGGGTCTCTTATAAAGCTCCAAGAAGTGTGGGCAAGGCATTGGAGCCGTCCCTAAATAGGAACTCGGGTGGAGGCCAGGCGTGTGTTACCTGGGGGGGATGAAGGACTTGGACATTAATAGATCATACTGATGCTGTTATTAAAGTAAGATCTCCTCCATGCTATTGCTTTCAAAGTGGAGCAGCCTTTGGTCTCCAAGAGATCAGGAAAACCCACTAACAGGTGAATAGTTAAGTTTATGAAAGTAATAGATCCTCCATCCTCCATCCATCTCTGAATCTGGTTTCTAAACTGCCTGGCTTCTTTTACTAAAGATACATTTAATTTCTAAAATTAGGATAATAATAGGATCTACTGCATAAAGTTGAGTTGTGAGAGTTAAATGATAATCTATGCAAAATGATAATCTATGTCACATGGTAATTTTATATTTTTACTTTTATTATTATTATTATTATTATTATTACTGTCATAGTCATTTTTATGATCTATAATAAGGGCCTCTGCTATTTTTACCTCCCATAATGTACTGACTAGGTTAATGCTTTCTTACCCTAGCGACTTTACCTCTAAACATTCTCGCATTGTCTCAAACATGAACTTTTGGGGAACACCTCATATCTAACCTGTAACAGCCAGTCATATGCTGTGACCTATGGATTGAAAGATTCTATCCCAGAAACAGACATGGACACCTGAAGAAGCAGTGCTTATTAGATAATCACTTTTCCCTCCTTCCTTGCTTTCTAAAACCTCCATTGAATTTGCTATATTCAATTTTATATTTCCCACTGGTTTCAGATTATTCTGTTATACTTCATCTAGTTTAATATTAAAATTCTGAAAGTTTCTCACATTTAAACCAGGCAATTTTATTCACCAAATGCAAAATCCCCTTTTTGAAAAAAAATTTGTTTAAAAAGTTTCTATACATATTTTCTTTAGTATATTCTAAATTTCAAAGTGTCTATTTATGCTTTTACAGAAAAATCTCATTTCTTTGGCACAGACAATGTTTTCTTTAAAAAATAAAATGAATTATAATGAGAACTATCCATTGGGAAGATGCATAAGACTGTGGATCAAGAACCATTTGCTTCACGTATTCCTAAGGTTAATCAGACAAGAAATATAGCTGTGGGTTTTACTAATTCTTATTTGGGAGATACGTTTAAAAATATGAAAAATTAGCAAGATACATATGAAAACAAACCTACCAACTTGGCAGAATTCCAGTCGAAGTCCAAGCTCTGCACATAAGACCAAAGGATTTGGGATGAGTCTTTGAATCTTCCACTTTCTTAGAATCAGGTACAATTTTGATGCTAATTTCTATCAAATAAAGGTGATACAATGATTAAGAGAATTTTCTCCTTTGTGCTGTTGAGAAACACAGAGTGCTTTAGCCAGAGATGGTCACATAAAATCATAATGGGTCATCTGGATTTTTCAAAATTAGTGGTCCTAAAATATTCAATTTCTACAAAAGGTGTGTATCAAAGACTTCACAAAGTTTTGAGCCATTTTAAGTAGTCTATAAAATGCATTATTTGTCCTCTGAAGATTTTAATACTGATTCAGTCATTTTTAGAAGATCTTACTTTTATCTGAAGTTTTTACCTATAAATTATGTTATCTTTATTAAATAAAACACAACAGTTAGGTCATTCTAGAATTACGTCAGTCTTGATCATGAGGTCATTTTCTATCAAGTGCAATCTAGGATGTGGGACACATCTATACCCAGAAAGAGGCTGATAGCTTTAATTGTGCAAGGAATGTGTGCTGTGAGCATCTCAACACAGGAGGCCAGAATGCGGGTTCATTGAGGTTGTCCTTACATTCCTTGTGGTCACTGGCCTTAACCTTCCATCACTACATAGGAGCACAAGTGAGGAGTTAGCTTTCAACACAAGAAGTGCAGCTGCAATCAGATCTCATGTAACTCATGCATTTTTACTGAAAATGCCTAAAGAAATTTTATATTTAAATATAAAAAGAAAAAATTCAGAAGTGCTAATGTCTTAATGAGGCAAGTACAAAAGAAAGACATTTTCTTAGAGCCCCTCAAAACTGGTGGTTTTCCCACTGTGCAGTGCCTCTGAGCTCATTTAATTCCAATGGAGAAAATGTCATGTTTGGCCATAAGGGTCAGGGGCTTGTTGTTTGACGGTTGAAGTTTTCTAACATTAAAAACTCATCTTCACATGGTCACAGGAAAACCTTCTGTGTGTTCCACTCAATGATTTCTGCCCCACTTTGGCTGAATAGTTGTCTTCTGAGTGAGAGAAGATGTTGGCCCTATGCAGGAAGAAAGGTTAGCATCTGTGCTGAGACCTGGTGCTCAGGGGAGGAGCTGAGAAGTTGGGCATTGGATGGAAATGCATGGAAGGGGCGCCCCCCACAGGTGCCCAGGTCTTAATCCAGAACACACTGGGAATTGATTATAAGTCTATTTTATTACTCTAGATTGGGAAGGGCACTATGGAGCAGATGGAGTTCAGGACGCTGGTCAACTGACATTAAAAGAGGAAGATTATTTACAATTTTCTAGGTGGGCCTAACGTATATCAATGGCTAAAAAGTCTTAATGTAGAGAGTCGTGGACGGGAGCAGTGGAAGGGTCAGGGCTGGGGAGGCATTGGGAGGACACTGCTGGAGGCTGTGCTGGCTTTTGAGGTTGAAGGGTGGGCTGTGGGGTTCAGTCAGCTCCTACAAGACTGAAGGGGAGAGCAATTCTCTCCTGACCTTCTAGGAGTTCCCTGGAGTTCTGACACAAATGTCAACCCAGAGGCCTGGGTATGTCTTCTCACCATTGACCTGTAACGCAGTCAGCTTGTGTCATTTTAAATCATGAGATGGTGAGAATTTGGCATAGAACTGCTAAAAAAAATAATAAAATAAATAAAACAAACAAAAAAACCCCAACCAAACTATTATAGGGAGCTTGATTGAAAACTGTGAGGATTCACTCACAGTTTGAAATAGACATCTTTTATTATTATTATTATTATTTTTGCTGTGAACTACTCTCCCCTTGCCCTCTCCCTGGACCCCACAACCATGTATTTCTTTGTCTTCATTCTTAGAACAGCCACTGCTTGCTGGAACCTGAGCTGCTCCCATCCAGTCCCCATTCCCTGAGCATGGCCATGTTTTGAGGGTATCCAGGGCACCCTCTCTGGCATCTACAACAGCACATGACTAAAGGGATGCTCAGACCACAGGACCTTTAACCTTACAAAAATCCAGTTGTTGATAATTCCTAGTAAGGCTGAGGCAGTTCCTTAGCTATAGAAAATCTGTTTATATCTTGGTGAGAGAGATTTTCTCTCTCTAGAGACCTTTGGGAACAAACTTGAGAGGTACAGTGGCTGAGAACATCTAAGTAGATTAACCAGGATCAAGGAACACAACATCTCCAGACTGATGTAAATGTCCCTACCTGTGACCACTGCAGGACAGGTGACCTTGCCTATCTGGGCCTGTAACAGGGCCTGGCAAGAGCTAAGAAGCCACAGGCTCCGGAGCTCCTCATCTGCAAACAAGCAGATTTCTGTATGTCAAGAAATAGTGTGCAACCTCAGAGTCACCGCTATTTTCAGTTCTATTGACTGGTTCTGTGTAACCTAGGCCCTAGACCTGCTGCACAGGACACCCAGGACACCTGCAGTGCCTCCTTAGAGGGAGCCCTGCACAACTCTCCAGGGCTCCAATTACCTGAGCTGCAGGGCGTGGCTTACAACTAACAGGAAGCGGAGATTTAGCTCTGACCTGTATTTAGCTGCCCTTCTCAATGCCCCAGCCCCAATCTAGAGCAGTTCATGGGAGTAGGAAGAAATGTCACTGTGATGGGCTCAGGGGACATGGAGTGCCCCTCTGCAGAGACTCTCAGATTTCTGGTGTCTCCCAAATCCCTTTGCTCATTCCCACTCTGGTGACCATCAGGACTCCTAATGGGTCCATCAGGTTCTGAGCCTTTGGAGGGGGCCTGGCAGGGATAAGCCACTTGGCCTGACACACACTTCAGGACACTCTGCCAGCCTGCCTTCTCCCACTACCCAGGGCAGAGGGCTTCTCTCCACACTGGAGCCTCACATGGCTGCCCCCTGGCTGCTCTCTGGTGAGGCTCTTGGGGTCACAGCTTGGCTTTCCCCTTTGCCTCTGAATGAAGATGCAGATTAGCCGAGGTGGTCAGTTCAATAATTTATTTGTTATTATTGCCCTGAAATTCAGGCAAGTGCAATACCCAGGAGTCAAATGGATTTTCCAGACTTTCCACGGTGCTGGCTTCTTCTGCTGATGTGGGTCCACTCGGGACTCACTCCACTGGGTGCTGCCACCAGCACCACAAATGTCCACTTCCTATCCACTCACGTCCCTGACATCTCTCCGGGAAAAGGCCCCTGTCCAAAGCACAGAGAGGGCTTCTGTCGGAAAAACAGATGAGCTTGTTGATGAAAGGGATGGAAATTTGAGTCATAATGAGCTACTGTCTCATAAACGAGAGCTAATTACATTGTCAGCGCTATTTACAATTTCATGTCAACTGAGATAAAATCATCCTGGTTAAGTGCAAAGAAAAATCACACTTATTTAGCGCTTACTAAGATTGCGATCCAGGAGACTCCAAATTCACTCAGCTTTGAAAATGTGTTCCAAGGCTTTGGAAGAGAGTGGCTGTTTCACAGCTCGGACGGCACGTGAACTGTTAACCACATCTCCTGTGGGTCAAGAGGTGCAGTGTGGTGGGTGTGGCCACAGTCAAACTCCTGTTGGAAAGGGATTGGGCACTATCTTGGGGAGCAAGGGGGCAGTTTCACAAACCGCCACATAGACTATTGGATTTTGTTCCAGAAGCTCCTCTTTGCTCACAAGGCTCAGGTACTAGAGTGGCCTCTGCCAGCAGCCCACTTCAGCTGGGGACAAGCCCGGTCTAGCCAGGCCTCCCTGTTTCATGGCAGGTGGTGCCCGGAACCAGTGCTGCTCCACTTGGATGGTGTCCCCTGGTGTTCTCATGACACACACCCTGTCACTATATCCACAGGGTTGTTCCACTCATAGGACTCTTCAATAAGGCTTCTCACCATAGCCACAATCCATCATGAGCGTCCTGCTATCTCGGGAGTAGAACCCTCTCCAAAGTCAAGACTGTGCCTCCAGGTGCTAAAGGTCGGCCATCATCAGGAAAGAGAAGTCCACGTTCAGGGGAAGCACACAGGCCATGGTACTGAAATACTGACTGAATCCCACTCTACCCCTCAGGTCAGCATAAGCTTTCCCAAGGAAACACACATTATGCTGAAGTACACTGTTAAGGACAAAAAGTAAAGTTTCAAAAACTAAAGAATAAAATAACACATTACCACCTTCTCATTTAAAGGTATTTATTCATATCATCACATTTCTGCTAAACATCTAAACTTTTTTGAACTTAGATTTATGGCACACATATTATGCTGTTCACCCTCCAAATATTAGCATATCAGACTTTTAATTATTTTCATTAAGGTTATCAACCTTATAACTAGATTATTTTGCACCCCCAATGACCCATGGCTAAGATTCTGATATACCTGGGTGTTTTGCAGTAGTTAATTTAAACAGCTGAACTTTGATAAAACAAAACCTGGCTTTGTCTAAAAGCTGAGTCTTGCCACCAATGGCACGGAAAATTGAAGTACTGACTAGAAAAGATGAAGTAAGCTTTTATTATGACACAAGCCAATATTAAATTGTAAATTACCACAGATATTTTGGAAGACATAAAGGTTTCTTAAAACCAAAGACAGAATTAAAATATGATAAAACTTGAAAAAAGCCAGATTTCCTTTGCTATAACAAAATAGTTGAGATGATGAACCTAAAAAGAGGAAAGGTTTATTTGGGCTCAGGGTTTTGGAGGCTTTGGTCAATGGTGAGTGGACCCTGCTGCTTTGGGGTCTGTGGCAGCACAGTGTCCCAGGACAGGGCTACATGGTACAGCAAGATGTCCTTCTCACCTGACCACCAACCAAAGGCGGGAAGAGGAAGGGCTGAACTCCCATATCCTCACAAGGTACAGCCAGTGACCTTACTTCCTCCAACCAGGCCCTGCCTCTTGAACCCACAGGCTGGGACCAAGGGTTCAACACACGGGCCTTCACTGAAGATCCAAACGGCAGCAGAGAAGCTTCTAGCTGCCCTGAGAATGGGTAAGAGTGGCAAACAGGGGCTCCACAATGACCCTGGGATTGCCTGGGTGCACAGTTCCCTGGGCCACGTGGACAGCCCCCATGCGGGCCCACAGCACTTCTGATGTGAAATGGGAGCAGCCCCTCCTGAGAGCTCAGCTCTGCTCTGCACCCAGGGGGGCTCAGCCAAGTCCCATCTGGACACAGAGCCTTCCCTGCTTCCTTGATGTCAGCGGGGGCAGCTGCAGGACCCCTCATCCTCCATCTGCTGTGAGAGAAGAGCAAACCCTGCATCTCCTGGAACTGCCCTGCCACTTAGCTGGTTTAGATTAGTGCTGCAAAGCCGCCTCCTGGGGCCCTGCTGGCACAAGACAAGCCGGTCAGCACTCACCAGGGTGACCCGGGTGCCTCTGTTCCTGAAGCCAGCCACGCCAGCTCCTGCCTCAGGGGCCCCTCCTCTCTACCTGACTGGGATCCCTGGAATCTTCCTCCTCAGAGGACAGTGTCCCCACACCCTCCAGGGGAGCCTGCCCTGCCCCCGATGTCTCAGGCAGCCCTGTCCCCCACCCCATCTCTCCATCTCATCACCCGGGCTGTTACCTATATCACACTTCATCCCATTGTCACCAAGGCCACTCACATCACTGCACCGGGCACAGGTGTCACTCTCCCCAGGTGCACACAGACAAGTCCTCTGTACCATGTGTGGAGACAGAACCCGTAACCCACCTCTGCTCTAAGGAGGTGGTATCCCAACACGCAGCCCTGGGTCCAGCTCCCTGTCCTGGCAGAGTTGACCCCAGAGCCAGGACATGACCAGCAGGAGGTGGCTGGATGTCACTGGCTGCAGAGACGTGCCCGTTGTTCTCCATTCACCCAGAGGTCCTATGACACTGGTATGACAGCACCTGGGTCTTGTCCTCTCCTCCTGGGCTTCTCTGCACCTACAGGACCCAGGCAGGTGTTGTGGCAGGAGCAGCTGCCTTCAGCCACTGGAGGTGGAAATGACTGACCGCAGGACCCTGTGTCTCCAGGGCACCTGGGGCCTCTGCACCAGGGAACAGCCCTGATCTGCTAAACTAGGACAGAGACGCTTTGACACAGCTTTACCTGCATAGGACACTCCAGGCCCCAAAGGCTTGCCGTCCTGGCCTTGACTCACTGTGAGGGGCTGGTTGAGACCAGCACTGCCTTACTCTGGCTGAGCCTCCACCCAGCACAGACACTAATGCATGAATTAATAAACTCTGCACTGATCACACTGATTATCCCAGCATATGCTCATTACATGGAAATCAGGGGCTGAGTGCCCGCTTCAGGGAACACAAGAGCCTCTTAAACCCAATCGCACGCTGGCACTGTCTGTGCCCAATGATGGAACCAATTGGGATTTCCCTTGTGTGTTTTCTTCAGGGCTACAGCGTCTCCAAGGTTTCTGGGCCTTGTTGAGGGTCTCACAGGAGCTGTGTTTAATCAGGCACACCTGCAGCCACAGCAAGATCAAACCTCATCCTGAGGATGCCTCACCCAAGTCAATAGGAGACATTAACCAAGGACAGACAGTGGGAATCACATTATCCCAAAAGCCAGAGATAGAAGGGTGTGTGTTTGCGTGTGTGTGTGTGTGTGTGTGTGAGAGAGAGAGAGAGAGAGAGAGAGAGAGAGAGAGAGAGAGAGAGAGAGAAAGAGTGTGTGGACATTGGCCTTACTAGACATCATCTGCGGTAACTATTAAACATCGCTGCGGATCCCCACTAGCATCTAGACCATCTTTAACACACTCCATTCAGGTCTGGGCATGGTAGCACATGTATCCCAGTAGCTCAAGAGGCCGAGGCAGGAGGGTCCCAAGATTGAGGCCAGCCTTGGCAAATAGTGACACCTTGTTTCAAAATAGAAAAAAAATAAAAATAAAAAGACTAGGGATGTAGCTCAGTGGTTAAGCACCCCTGAGTCCAATCCCTGTAACCAAAAACACACTCCATTAGAAGTTTTCATTTATTTCTAGGACACTAATACCACCCCCTTTCACAGACAAGGTAACAGGCACAGAGAGCCGGGTGCTGCTGGCGCCCCCCAGTGGTAAGGGCCAGCGCTGGGGCTCAGACCTGTCCTCTAGCTGTGGAGCTGAGCTCATCCTGGGCTCTGCTCAGGGTCCAGCTTGGTCGTCGATTTCCCAGGTGACTGAATAAGCCATGTTTCCTCTGGACCTCAGGTTGACTACACAGGAAGTGAGGTAATAGCACTTCCTTAGCTTGGGAGCATCAGTGAGGCCAAACATAGGCAGGAGGGCCTCAGTGCTGACACCCCTGCAGTCTAGGCTAATTGTTTTATGCATGGCGGACTGAGCAGCCCCGTCTCCCCAACACCGCACACCACCCTGTGTTCTCATCCTGCTGTCTCAGTGCCCTGCACAAACAGTTCACTCAGGGAGAGCTACCTCCCATATCCTCCCTCCTCACCAGGGGACCTCCCCTCCTCCATTCCTGTTTCCTCTTCCACCTGAAATGTCCCCTCTAGGGACCCATGGACTGTCCATCCACAAAGAGCCCAAGGTCACACCCAGTCTCCCTGATGTGACCTAGTGCTCGAGTCTTGTCCACACCCTCTGTGTCTTCCCACCCAATCCCCAGGCTCTCCAAATGGCACCTCATAGATTTGTTTGTTTGAGGGGTTGAACCCGGAGTGCTCTGCCACTGGTCATATCCCCAGCCTCCCACCTTTTTTTAAAATTTTAACCCCAGGTCTTGCTAAGTTGCTGAGGCTACCTTAAGCTTGCCATCGTCCTGTGTCAGCCACCCAACTAACTGAATCACAGGTATGCACCACTATGTTTTAAATATCTGTGACCCAGCACATGGTTTGATTGACAGTGGAAAATGAACACTGTGCATTGAGTTTAATCTACCCTGAGTGTGTACTTTGGGGTCCACACTAGTTGGAGTGCCCCCTGATCACCATATCCAAACAAGCCATGTGTTTCATTTGTTGGTACCAACTCACTGCTTACCTGGTGGCAATGGCTTAGCCTCTGGCTCATCTTCCCTGACATGGGCTGTGAGACTAATACTTCTCTAAGCAGCAGGTGTAAGCTTTACAGGTGAGGCAAACTCAAACATGCCCACGTGGACTCTTAGCATTTTCTGAACCCTAAATGCAAAATTGTCCTTCAGGCATGAATAAACATGGATGTGCACAAGATGAGCTTGAGAATGTTTTAAATTCAAACCTAATCCTTTCTGCAGCTATTTAAGATGTAGGCCACAGTGCCCTATTGAGAATCATCCCTCTCTAAACACAGTGGCACATGCAATCACGGGCCCTGAGTAGTCTTTGCAGGTATAAAGCAGGGAGTGTACTTGGCTTTTAAAATCCCTTTTTGGCATGTATCCAGCCATGTATTCCCTTGCTTCTCCATGGAGAAGCCTCAGGCTAGCTTTCAGTTTATATAGGGCCTGTGGAGTCTCATGTTCCCTTCCTAAAGGGAGTGGCCACTTGGTGCAAGTTTTGTTTGTGGGCACCCATGGGGCCCTGAGCCCATGGTTTTCCTTTCTGTTTGCATCAGGTTTTGCAAAGTGCCTGATAATTCTCAGCCTCTTAGCTGCCACCTCATGCTGGACTCTTTTGCCTTTGGGTCCTTATTCAGCACAAGTGAATAGTTCTCTCCAGGGTCAGTGTGTGGAGACTGTCAGGGTCACATCTCTGCACTTTTGTTCTCCCTCAAATGCTGACCACAGCCACCCCACCTCCATATTTAGTGTTCCCCAAACTGTGTGTCTGCTGAGAGTTCCACTGGCTTCTCTGCTATTCGATGTCACTTTCCTTCTCTTTGGCACCTCAGCCTCACCTGGACCACACAGGACCCCTCTCCAAGGGTAAGATTCTCATAAGACACTTCCTTTCTTTCCTAGGGACCTCATCCCTTAAGGTCCCTCAAGACTGGATGGAACACAGCTTCTCTGCTATGTGCTAACAAAATACTATTTCTTTGTCCATTTATGTAGTGTGTTGAGCTATTCTAGGGGGAGGGCTGGTCCACTCAAAGCTGAAGTGTCTATATGGGGGTGATAAGTTCCCTAAAAATTGCAAAATTAAATAAAACAATATAAATAAAATATAAAATCACCTTCTTTGAATTCATCTCAGCATATTTTTAGTCTTTGTGTTCAGTTTTTTGAGTTAGATACTTCAAATTAATTTAATGGGCATTATTCTAAGCTTATCTAACCTTAGACCAGGGCTCACAGCTGAAAGGGTGGGAAAAAAGGAGTATTAAAGAAACTGGAAAGCATTTTCCATTCTATTTTAGGAGAGAAAGCTAAGTCCAATTATCTGTACTCTTCCATACAAAGTTCAAACCTCTATGCCACGCCACCATAATAAACCATGTTACATTCTCACAATGACTGTTATTCAACTATAAAAATGAGCCATGGAGCCAGGAGAAGATATGGAGGAAATGTGGGTGCATGCTGCTAAGTGAAATAAGTCAATCTCTAAAGGTTATATACTACATTATTTCAGATACACGGCAATCTCAAAAAGTCAAAATTACGGTGACAATAAAGAGGGTCTATTGGCAGGGGTTAGGAGGAGTGGGGGGAAGCAATAAATAGGGGAAGCCCAGGGATTTTTAGGGCAGAGAAATTATGATGTAAAGTACCTTAATGGTGCCTTCAGGACACAAGGCATTTTTCAAAGTTCACACAATGTATGATACCAACAGAGTAGCCTCTTGCAAACTAGGGGCCTTAGTTAATAATGATGAATGGTATTAGCTCAAAATTAGAAGGAATGTACCAGGTCTATGGAAGATTATGCTGATAAAAGGGTAGCTGGCAGAAGGTGAAGGAATGTATAGAAACTTTTTATACTCTCTGCAAAGCTAAAACTGATTTAGAAGTAATCTGTTTAGGAAATCTCTTCCAAAACAATAAGTACTGTTTTCAGAGCATTGCTTGTGGACTCAGTCACAACAATATAATTAAATCCTTTCAAGCCTGGCATTTAAAAACAAAAAATCATCTGGCTTTTTCTGTGGGATTCATAATATGCCACTCAAAGTATTTTTCTGATTTATTTTTACAACAGCATTAGTTAGGCAAACAAAACTCTAGGTACTGTGGTATTTTAGGTAATAGAGCACATTTGCATACAGTGAACCTCTGGGGTGTCCATCAAGACATATCTGGAATCTCTGAGGATGGCAGGAGGAGGGAAGGGCTTTGCTTGATGATCCTCAATTGTCTGCAGCTTTAGTTCATCTTGGTTTCCATTGCTGAGATGGCCTTGAGTAATTAATGGTTTATTTTGGAAATCAATGCTGTGTCTCTGCCAGCCCATTCTCACTTTGGATCCCCATAATTTTTCCCTTGGTGAGAAACCTGCAGGAAGCCACTGTTCTGGGATCTACTTCCACAGAAGTATAGTTCATGGGAAGCAGAGCGCTGGCTCGGACACCAGCAGGACACATTTCTGGAGTCTCAGGTCAGCTGTGCAGCCCTGAGTGGCAATGCAAGAAGGCAGCGTTTAGTGCTTGCTTGTCCAGGCCAGGGGGCCCTAACCCTAGCTGGGGATCTTATCAGTCAGTAGAAACCTGTGTGCTGCTCACACTTCATGAGGAGCTGAGGTCACTGAGGTTTGGAGCTGAGGCCAATACCACACCCAGTCTGCCCATCACTCTGTGGGTCCAAACCTTGTTGGACTATACAGTAACCAAACATAAACCAGCACGTATGCTGAGGAACTCACCAGCCCGCTTGCTATGGTTGGATATGAAGTGCCACAGTCTGGCTGGGCACAAAATCATGAGCCCCTCAAGCAGGAACAAACTTTATTTCCAAAACTCCCATGAATGTCATGCACACGGCCTTCTACCAAGACACACAACACCAACCAGAAATCCCTCCTCCGGAAATCCCTCCTACCACACTTCCCTAACCAATGGGAACTCTCCGGGAGTCCCCATGAGAGCTCCAAAGTAGCAGGCTCAGGCAGACAGCAGGGGTATAATATCCAATTTAATGCACATCTTAACATAATCATTATCATCTCTCGCTGGTGTCACCTTTCAACCAAAAATGTCATGCTTCATTCCTACCCGCCTATAGCTCTTAGCAATGAAGTATCCCCTCAAATCTTATTTTTGGGGGGACCTATATTGGTCAGCTTTCCATCACTGTAATAAAATATCCCAAATAATTAACTTGTCAGTTGATTCCTTATAAGAAGGAAGGACTTGTTTTGGCTCCTGGTTTCAGGGCCTTCAGTCCATGATCCTTTCATTCCATTTTGTTTGGTGAGGCAGAGCACCATGGCGGGATGTCAGGGCAGAACAGTGCTGCTTACCCTAGGGAGACACAGAAGCAGGTGTTTGTGCAACATTTGACTTGCACAGTATGAGGAGGATTCAGTAAGTGCATTGACAAGCACTTACTGAATTCTCTGCCATGAACTCCCTACCCAACATCACACAAACACACACACACACACACACACACACACACACACACACGCATGCAGGCCAAAAGATTTGAAAATAAGTTGACAAGCTATGGGGACCCTGTTCTTCCCCCTTTCTCTTCTCATTTCCTGGTTTCCCTGAGCTGAGCAGCATCCTCCTCCCTGTGCTCCCAGCATGCTGTGCTGCCTTGCCACTGGCTCCAAAGCACAAGGACTGACTGATCCCTTGAAACCTCTAAAACTGTGAGCCAAAGAAACCTTAATTATTTTAAAGTGGATTATCTTAGGTGCTTTGCTACAGGAATGGAAAGCTGATCAACACAGTCCATATTATTTTCAGCTTATTATTTGACTTATCACCCAAACATTTCCAAATCCTTAAACTCACAGGCAGAGTGTTTCTCCAGTGAACATGTGATTAATACAAGAAGCAACTTCCCTGTCCGGTCTGGGCCTTGTGCAGGTTGCCAGACAGCCCAGATCCTTCATGGCCTCTCCTTAGGAGGGCTTGATAGGGAGATTTCCTGAGTTCTCCTTGCTGCTCCTGCTTTAGGATCGCAGTACAAGCAGGCCCCCTGATGCACATGCTCTCCAAATGGCCTTTGGAACGTGAAAGCATCCAGTCACTCACATCCAGGTGCAAAGGTACCTGGTGAGGGTTTCAAGTTAAGCGGGTGCTGCTCACCTGTCACATCAGCTAGTGCTGCAGTGGTGGAGGAGGGGTGGTTTGTACCAAGAGAAACAGAATGAAAGGGCTCAGGTGTTCTTCCCTGTCTCCACACCTGGCCCTGCCTGCCCCTGTAGCACTCTTTCCTTCTAGTCTCATGTCTGCCAGGTGGGGGGATCCTATTGGGATCCACTTCATACAGGTGGGGGAGTTGAGGCTCAGAGAGGCACATTAAGTCTATCCAAGCAGCTTGTGTCCTGGGCTTCCTTGGAAGACATCTCAACAATGCCTCCTGCCTGGGAATGTTGAGATACTTAGCTGTTGAGTTAAAGAGGAAATGTGCCTAAGAAGTCATGTTTAGGGGCATCAGGAGCCAAGAGGATGAACATGTTTCTTTTTGTGAAAGCTTGTCTGTGTTTAACATGCTTTGCTTAAAACCAGCCACCTGAAATCCACCTCTGAGGAAGTAGAAAGGAAGTAGAATGATTCCTGCCCTTTATTCCCTCTAAGAAGACATTTTCCTGACTCAACGAAGAAGCATCCTGAGTTGAAAAGGAAAACAACAACAACAACAACAACAAAATAACCTTGTGCTGACTCGGTATCTGGGATAAACTTTTCACACTTAATAAGAATAAGTAACTATTGCTCCTACTCACGCTATAAAATAGGTCAGGAAACCGGGTGCGGGAGGTGGGAGCTGCCTTGCAGCAGCAGGAAGTAACCTGCAAGGCAATTATCGCCTCCTCCCTCCCAGTTCCATTGCTGTGGACAGATGACCTTTTATAGAAAAATCTCAAAGTGGCACGTCAACTCCACTAACTTCCCGTGGTAGAAAAAACATGGCTGCATCTCAGAATAGAAAAACTCAGTTGTGGTGTGGGGAGCTCTCTATTTGCCACCTGACAGCAGAAGGCGGGATGGAGATGGACCGGTCCATTTCTACTCCTTCCTCTTTTATCAAGGTGGCTGACCCAGGAGCCTCCTCAACTCAAGTACCTTTGGCAGACAACCTGATTTCTAGGTTAAAAAAAAAAAAAAGGAATGACCGTGGGGACCTCAGATAAAGCAAGAAGCTGAAAGCCATAGATGGTACTGGATTACCTGCTGTGACATGTGACCGAATCAGCCAGGATCACTCAGGTGAACTGGGCTGGCTACTAAATAACCACACAGAGGCAGAAAATACCTTTTGGGGGGTTCAGGGATGGCTCCTTGACCTCAGCTCCCACAAGGGAGGCCATAGAAGCAGGCAAAAGAGAGAGAGAGTACGCCTGAAACCCTCCTTTTTATTGGGGGAAGCCCTTCAAGAATATTCCACCCAAACAAAGCAAGGGATTGGGTGACAGCCAACAGTGGGTGTGGCCCAGTCCCATGGGGGAAGCCCTCTCCCAGAGCTGCACTTCCTTGCTTTCACACTGCAAGCAGAGGCCAGTTCCACACCTTCATTATTCAAGGCCAAGGGTAGGTGCTCAGTTCCTGTTCATGGAGGCCCCCAACAATGACCCATCGGTCACATAGTGGGGCTCAGACTGGGAGCTTGAGTTGGGATTTTATGAAATCATAACCAGTCGCAATAGATTTCCCAGGATTCCTGGGAGTGAAATCATCAACTACGACCCAATCACTGTATTAATTAACCTCATTCTAGCAATGAGAAAAAAATATGTTTTGGTTTCAAATGCCTTCCCTTAGGGAACATGCAACCTTATGAACAGCATGATTTATAATCTTAGTTCAGGGGAAAATAAATTGCAATGTTGGGGTTTGGTTGAAAACTAGAATTGAGATACCATCTTTCTGCATGATTCATTGGGACTAAATTGGTTTCTGGAGGGGATGATAAATCCAGACAGCCTCTGACTTTTGCAATACATCTCAATGAAATGCTTCATTACGATCTTATCCATGCTCCAACAACCAATGGCTTTCCTTTTACCTGGGCCAGAGCATTTTAATTTTTTTTAAATTTTTAAATGATTTATCACTACTAAGTCAATCTAACCACTAGCACTGTACATCTTAGTCAAATGTTTAAGTTATTTATACGTAGTAACTATAAAACAGGGATAGTTCAAGCATGGTGTGGAGTCAAGATTACTTCTTTCAAATTTGTCATACAGAAAAGGATTCCTGTGTAAG
Source organism: Ictidomys tridecemlineatus (assembly GCF_052094955.1). Taxonomy (NCBI): domain Eukaryota; kingdom Metazoa; phylum Chordata; class Mammalia; order Rodentia; family Sciuridae; genus Ictidomys; species Ictidomys tridecemlineatus. The sequence continues at coordinate 102,599,130 of NC_135478.1, forward strand.
ACAGAAAAAAATTCATGTCAACAATGTTTTTAATTACTACCCTGATGCAGTGAATTGTGACCTTAGTTTCACAATCTCTTGTAGTACTTGCTCACAAAAATAATGTTTCACAGAGTATTTGGGAATGCAAAACACATTGTTATGGTAGAAAACTTGGAAATTCAAAAGAAAAAATAGGCCAGACTTGAGCATCCACCCTATTCCCGTCAAGAATGACCATTTCTTGTTGTGTAGTCGTCTGTGCTTATACCATGTATAAACATGTACATGTGTTCCGTGGGTTTTAATGATGTTATTCAATGCATCATGAGCATGGATTCTGTTTTATGAACACCCAGTCTCCTTCCTATTGGCCATTGGCCATAATTTCTGCCACTGTTCTATGTATCTCTTTGATAATTCCTCTGCTCATGACCTCTTTGAACAAGTGTCCAGGTGTACTCTGGGGTACTTCTGAGAAAGGGGGCTGCTGGGGTCCTCACACATTTGCCCTTGCAAAAGGCCTGTGGGGAGTGGCCAGGTCCAGGAACAGTGCCCCAGGCAATGCCTTCTCCTGCCATTGGGCCTTTGGTTGCAGAATAAAACCTCCTGGGACTCCACATGGAACCAAAGGCCCCTGTGTGCACAATGGGATCAAAGCCAGTCCTCTGCAGGACAGGAGACAACCATGGAAACACCCCATCCCCAAGAGACCTGCAGAGAAACAAGCCTGCCAGATCTTTTCTGGCCCATCTGAGCTCTGACAGAGAGCTCCCCCTACAAAAAAAAAATTGAGGAAAAGCAATCCTTAGTTATATATTTATTTTATAGTTATATATACAAATATATATGCACATCCACACATATATATAAAATATAAATGACTGTATATAATAAAATTAAACATTTATTGAATGAATACATTCAATTTATTTTGAATTCATGTAAAATGTATTTATATGTATATATAAAATGGCACATATTTTATGTTTAATCCTATACACATAAGCACATCTAAACTTATGTATTTATAATATAAAACCTGGACATCAAAGTCATGATAAATAGGAAAGAAATCCTTAAATTTTAACCTATTGGATTCAGGCCAAATTAATTAAAACTCTGCAGTGTTGAGTGCTTGATTCATGTTAGAATCTGATTATTTCTATGGTCAGTACTCAGCTCAAGAGACAAGGTAGGACAAGCCCCCAGAGGCCTGCCTAAACTCCTTCCTGTTCCATCTGATGTCTGAAAGCCTCAATTAATTCTGCATGTGATATATATATATATATATATATATATATATATATATATATATATATATAGAGAGAGAGAGAGAGAGAGAGAGAGAGAGAGAAATATCTATATCTATCTATATCTATATCTATATATATATATATATATAGAGAGAGAGAGAGAGAGAGAGAATTGAACTATATACATATTAGTTTATCTCTATGGACCCTGGGCAATTCTGTGATGGGCAAAAGATTTGCAGCATGTGTTTCTGTATCTGGCTTCTTTTGCAAAACTGTATTGCAAGTAGTTTTGGAAAATTCGTTGTCATTGCTGTAGAGAGTTCTTGGCATGAGCACACCACAAGACCACGATCTAGCTGTCCATCCTGCTTTAATGCTTACTTTATGATTCTCAGAAATGCTACTTGAGGATGTGCGCTGGGTAGGCAGAATTCTAGGTTCTGACAAGGAAGAGATGGACACAGCTGATCATAACTTAGATAAAGATAATGGTGTGTGAGCAGTCATCCGGTGGTTTTGGGAAGGTGAAGTGGAGGGGAGGGAAAAGTAGATTGAGTGGTCATGGCAATGCCTCCAGAGAGAGAGTATTTGTACTAACACCCAAATAAAGACCAGGGATCAAGCAAAATTAAGTGGAACGGAAGATCAATCCAGAAAAGAGTGGAATAAAAACAAGCAGCCCAACCTGAGAGGTAATCTAAGCTGCTTGAGGAGCAGCAAGAGACAGTGACAGGAACCTGATGCAGAGGGACAGATGGGGCATGGGGACTCCAGGTGGCCATCGGGGGGCCAGAAGGAAGATGCCCTCAGGCCATGGTGAGGTTGAAGTTGTCACTGTGGCTCTGGAGCAGGGGGTGCCGTAGCCCTGTGCACTGCAGAGAGCTCTCATTTCCTGTGCTCTTTGCTGTCTGAACACCTGGCTGTCCGTAGGCAATGAAACAGGTGGGAATATAAGAGAATAAACAGACTTTCTTGGGTAATGGAAATGGGAATTTACAGTAATCCATTTTGTGAATTCTCATTTCTACTTTAGCAGAGCCACGAAACACAGATTAGATTCACCCCGAGCGGAGCTGGAAAAGCCCAGCTCCTGCCTCCGCCCCCAGTGGTCTCTGCCCTGGTTGGCTACTTTGTAGGTCAGAGGAGTTTCCACGATTCTAAAGGGAAAATCACCATGACGGCTCTTCTAACTCTGCTGAGCACAAAGTGAATTAGATGAGACTTCTGAACATGCTTTTGATTTTTTAGGGAAAAGATTCATAAGTAATTGGTTCAGGCAGAAACCATTCTCGTCCTGCTGTGCCTTTAAAGATGAATTATACAGATAAGTTGGGTAAGAAACAATAATGACCCTGTGGAGGTTGCCTCTTGCTGAGTGAACCCTGAGCATTCACCTCTCAGTCTGTGAATCCTGTAAGAACCCGGGACTTCTCATTTATTTCCAGTGTTACCTGCCCTCTTGTCTTATGAACCCACTCCATTGACTTTCCTCACTTATTCTTTGTGTGTCACATATTAATGCTTATTTAGGAGTGACTGTTTGCTGAGATGCTGATTTTTAAATCTGTGAAAAGGCAGACCCTGTCATTGGGACGATGAGAAGCCTGCTTCAGGCTCTGAGTAATACGTGCATTAGTTGCTTCTCTACATATTACCAATGTTGTGTCTGTGTTAGTTTCCTGGAGCTTCTTTTACAAAGTATCACAAGAGTGTGATTTGGAACAACAGAAGTTCTGAGTCTAGCTGTGCAAACTCAAAGTGTGGTAGAGCCATGTTCCCTCTGAAAACTCTAGGAGGTCCTTCCTGGCCTCTTTCCACTTTTGGCAGCTCCAGGAACCCTTGGCTCCTGGGTCATTCCATGTCTGCTGGAGTGATGCTCACAAGTACAGAGGTTAGGTCTTTGGGGGGGCATAATGTAACCCATAAAATGAGGCTTAGGAACAGGGATTTCTATGATCTTAGACATCCACAGAGGTGAAATAAGGGTGAAGTACTAACAGCCCCTGGGTTGTTCTCACATGGTGAGGGCAGGTGTGAAGAGTGCCATTCTAGACTCGTGAGTCTTTGAATTAGAAGGAATTTAACATTAGGAATCCCTTCCCAGCTCAGATATTTAGGGTGGAAAAAGGTGTGTGTGTGCATGTGTGTGTGTTTGTTGGGGGGAGGATTCGAAGGTGGAGGATGGAATTAACAGGAGTCTGAAAAACCCTTTCATAGATGAAGGCTCTTCTGAAAATTTATAATCAAGGAAGGGATTTTTTTTAAATGGGAAATTCTTAATTGGACTTTGAAAATTTAGTTATTTCAGTCCTCTGAAAAAAAAATGAAATGCTACTGAATCATAACAGAATATAAGTACAGCACATGGAAACCATTGAAATTGTATAAAATCAGACAATTTTTATTACCAAGGGATGCTAGCAAGCATCTAGAAAGAAAACCTTGCCTATTCATGCAGGCACAACACAAAGCCGAAACCCTATGCTAATGTATCTAAGATATACTTTTTTTCTAAATCAAATTTCAAATTCTTACTTTATTATCAGATATATCCCCAGGCCTCCAATAATAATGTGATCTTTGCTCAGGGGGGAAATCTCCTGTTTAAGTCTCTGAGCAACACCGTAGTAACACTGTTTCCTTTGGGATCCTTCAGAATTCTTCTAATTCAAGGCTTCCAGGCAATCAGATTGCTACATTTTCTCAATTTAGAAACTCAAATGGTCTCCAGTGGATATGTGCATAGACTGAATTGAAGAGACTGTTCAGGTATTTGTTCTAAATATCCATTTCCAACTTCAGATTTGCCAGCAAGTCCCAGCTGAGCATTGCCTGGGCAGGGACAAACATGTCCACACACAGTGTGAGGGTCTGGGTTCAGATACTCTTACAGCCCAGGCACAAGGCACTTGGGCACCCTTTAGAATGACAGAGCTCTGTTGGTAGCTCTCAAGCTATCTAACAGGTGACCATCACACCTAGAAAAACTCCAGCAGGAAGACATTAAGACTGTAACTCACAGTCCCAGGAACATAGAAATCGCATATGAAGAATGGGATTCGCAGAGTTCATGTCCCATGGGCTCAGGGTCAAAGTGGAACAATTTCCTGATGCTGTTGCACAAATGAATAAAATGAGAACATGCTGTACAGGAGAGGTTCTGAGATTAGCAAATTGACCCAGGCTACTGGCCTCGGGCTGAGTCAGTCCTAAAAGACTCTGCTACACAAGCATCTGGCAGGTAGGCAGAAGCACCAGCTCTGTGGGATTAATTGGCTAACCCAGCTCAGAACGGAAACACCATTTCCTTTGGAGCCTTTGAGCACAGACAGGTATCTCTGGGGGTTGGGGTTGGTACTGAGATCTTACAGGGCTGAGTTTTGCTATTTCTTTTTATATCCCTGTGTGCCCGTGTTGCATTTGTGGGTGTGACAATGATGTGGCAGATGTGCAGCCAGTGCTAAACCAACACCTTAATCTGAGTCTTTTTGTCCATTTCAGAGATTGCCCCTGATTTAGACATAAATCTTAGAGACTCTATTGCAGGTGTGCTCACTGGGGACATGTTCACAGCTCCAGGCATTAGCCTTAGAATATGTCTTTTATAGTCGCTCACGTAGTCTGCCTGGCGACACGTGGATGGACTGGAGACTGAATTGTGCTTCTTTCTGTTCTTTCTTCCTGGAGTCCTGCTCTTCAATGCTAAGGTGCTGACGACTCCATCAATCTTCTTGGGGCATGAGTGCTTAAACTTCAGTCATCACAGTAGCCTCCTACTGTCCTACTGTCCACACCCTAGGAAGGGAAATGGGAAGCAGAGCTCAGAAAACGTGACCCAATGGAGGCCCGTCTCTACATTGTCTCCGAGGTCTTCAAGGCTGCAGTCTGCTGACTTGTATTCATGTCCCGCAATCCACTCTCCATGGAGAGTGTGGTCATCTTAAGGCATAAATCAACTATCATCTCTCCTTGCTGAACATTTATCAGAGCCTTCCCCTTTGGATTGGAATAAAACTGAAAGGCCTTGCAACACCTTAGCAGGCCTTTGGACAGGACCTGATTCTTTTCCTCCTACCTGGTGTCACCAACTTCCCCTTTGCTGTCTACCTTCAGCCTTGTGAGCTTCTTCCTTTGCCTCAAACACACCACGTCACCTAAGTCGGCACTATCAGAATGAAACTCTATGACAGCTGAGCTCAGCCACTGACAGAAGAGCCCTTGGGGACAAGCACAGAGATTTCTTCCCTCCATTTCTTCTGCCATGTTTCCCACACTGGCATGTTGATGCAGGGTTTCTGATTTCAGAACACAGGGAAACCCACTCAGGAGAACTGCTACTGAAGAGCTTTGAAAATAAGTCTCAAGTATACAGCACACAGGGATTTGCTGCATACGTAGGACTTGCCCTGTAATAACTATGCCCCATCCAGGATGAGAGCCACTAAGAAGCAACCCAGGGGAAAGCTGTAAGCAGACATTTGTGTTTCCAACCTTCCTCCTTTACAGATCACCATCAAATCCTCATTGGTCGATGAGCAGCAGAGGAGAATCCCCAGCCACCCCAGCCTGTGGTTAGGATTCACCCCTTTCCCTTTTGCTCCTCAGCCTTCCTGATCTCAGTTCATATTAATAGGTTTCCTTGTTGTGAGGATTAAATAAGATCACAGGGTGAGACCTCGCTGGTGGATTAGATCCTAATGCCAGAAAATACGTGCCCCTGTGATGTTGCATTTGTAGAAGATGCTCTGCACACTTGGAGCAGGATATTCTCACCATCACCCAAGCAAGGCAAGAGACCAGCATGCAGATTTTCAAAGGAGCCTCTAAAAACTTATTCACCAATTCACAGTCTCTTTGCCTTTCAAAGCAGGCAGGAGGAGGGAGTAAGTGGGAAGATTAGGAGAGTCTCAGGATTGGGTGCGTGATCAGGGACCAAGATCTGACCACCCAGGGGTGCTATCACTCACACCTTGTTGGTATGACACACTGACACATTGTCAGGTAGAGGAAGCCCCTCATAGCATGAGACAGTTCAGAAGTGTGGGGGCCACCACCCAGAAGGGAGGAGAGCCAGAGGATTCCTGGTGGAAATGATGCTCATGTGTCTAGCTTCTGTGGCCCAACTGCATGGTGGGGGTCTCCAGGTCAGAGAGCTCAGAAGCATAGGAGCCATTCGGGGGTCTTTATTGCTATGGGATTTGTCTTATCTGTGGCTGGCAGATGTTGGATACCACTTTGCAGAGCACACCAGGCAGGCAGGCTTTTGATGGCTAAAAATATGCTTATTGAGGCTGTGCTAATAACAATGAGATGTGTAAAAGTTTGAGTTTGGCTCTGGCAGGCTTTCAAGCTAAGAGGTCCTAGCCTGTTATAAAGAAGTAAACAACCTGGCAGCCACTGTCCAGAGGCCATCTTGGATTTGTTTATACAACAGGGTAGAAATTATGGGAGAAAAGAAGAATCTTTCATGAGAGCTGCCACTCCTAAGGTGGGGAGATTGGAAGCTGCTGCTGCTTTCTTTGTGTACTGACTGATGGGCCACATGGACAACTTGAAACTTGGAGATGTCATGGACTATGGTACAATTTCTCCTCCAGAAATGTGCAGGGGGCTTTGTAACCTGCCTGGTGGCAGAGGGTCTGGGGGCTGCTCTATGAGGAGGGACCTGGTGCTCCTGTTAGAAGGACATGTGCACCTGCATTCCAGGCCTGGGACAGTCATGCCACATAGCCCAACAGGGACTTGGGAGAGTGAAGAGGGTTATATCAATAATGAAGCCACAACAACAGAAATTGCCTGGGGTGGTTTTGAGGAAAACAACACATGATAACCTACCCATGCAGGACGAAAGGGCAGCCTAAACATTTACGAGGACTTTCAGGGACCTCCTTGGGGAAGCGGTGGGAAATGAGTGTCTGTCCTGGGTGGATGGAGGATAAATGGAAGTAGGGGAGAGGAGAGAGGGGAGAGAAGGCAACAGCAGCCCACTGTGAGTGGACCAGAGGATGTCTCACCAAGGAGTCCAGCAGGAGGCCTCGGAAAGGTAAGGAAGTCTCCACAGGAAATGGAGTCCACCTTCACAAGACCAGAGCATGATACCAGCTTGAGAAGCCACCTGCATAAGAGTCTCACTGACCCTCTCTGTTCACTTCCCTTCCATCCATCCCTGGCAAGCCAGCCACCGGCTGTTGGGCTGACAGGGCAGGAAGAAGAGGAAACAGAAAGAGCATTTATGTCCACAGACACCGAAATGGCAATTCAACATGCAATTCTAATGACAAACACTGAGAAAATAAAAGTAGGGTTTTTGGATTTCAGTGTTAAAGACAACAGTTGACATAATGTGGGGACCCTTGAAGCATCCCAGTAAAACTATGAGCAAGGCAAGAAGGTCAACCATTTCCACCATAATGTAAGTGTTCTTGAGGTACTCGTCAGACAATTAGATGAAGAAAATGATTATGGTCATCAAAGTTAGAAAGAAGAAAAAAAACAGAGAAGGCCTGATTAGGTAGCTACAGAATCAATAATAAAATTAACCCAAAAGATTTCCACAGGACAGGAAAACATAACATTAACATACAAAATCAATAGTGTATATATGCACAAATAATAGACAGGGAGAAGATGAAGTTAATCCATGTACCTCAGTTATAATAGAAACAAGAAATAAACATTTATGGGCAAGCAGGAGCAGAGGAGTTTGCAGCCAATATGAAGGAAAACATAAACATGTCTCCTGATAAAAATAAGCTTGAATGGGTTGGGCCCCCCTCAGTCGAGGTGACACATGTCAACCTTCTCAACAGCTCAATTGTCTCTGACTTCACGTACAGCTTTAATGTGGTCCCAGTGAAAATCTTAAGGAACGTTTTCTTGGAGCCACTCAAGTTGATTTTAAAATTTGTATAGCTCAATAAGCAGAAGAATAGCCAGAAAGATTCTAGACTGTAAGTCTGGGAGGGGGTTTGTCATGCTGGTTATCAAAACACAGGGGGCCATAAGGGACCAGCACTCTGAGGGCCAGAGGGGCAGACAAAATGGGGGAGGGGGAAGCAAAAGGCAAAAGGAATATAAATTATTCAGTTTTGAAAATGAATGACATTCTGATCAGTGTTTGTATCCTGGATATGGCTGGAGGATATTGTGCTAATTGATTGAAATGAGCCAGACTCAAAAGGGCAAGCATAATAATAATAATAATAATAATAATAATAATAATAATAATAATAATAATAGTATTAGTATTATATAATGCTTCTTACAAGAGAGCCCCACCATAGTCAATTCAGGGAGACAGGAAGTAGAGGGTGGCTTCCAGGGGTGGGCAGGGGCCTGTGGTGAGCTGTGTCTTAATGAGTACAGTCTCAAGTTTGGGCAACACAGAGGGTTCTGGAGGTGGTGTTGCTGTGGGTTGCATAACAATGGGAAGGTAGGTGAGGCCACTGAATCACCTACACCTAACAAGATTAGAAAAACACAGGTTAGGTTGTACATAAATTCTGCACAGTAAAAATCAATGAATAAAAAGAGGACAGAGAGTGCACTATCTCTGGTGTAAGAAAAATGAGAAAATTGTAGAATATGCACATATCTGTGTTTATTTACCAAAGCAATCACAAGAATGCCTGAGACGAAGCTCTCTAGAACAATGGAATCAATGGGCTATTATACAAACAAATAGCATCAATATTTAAGAGGAGACTTTTACTGTCATTGGCTCTTAGGATCTTGGGGTGTGAGAAGCCTCATGAGATACATATGCAGGCTGAAGAGCCAGGAAGACCAGTGCTGTCATTTACTGTGAGGCCAGAGCCCTGAGGAGCCCAGAGAGTTGGGTGGCAGTACATCAGCTGGTCTAAGCCCTGTCTGCATCTGAAGAGTCAAGAACAGGAGGCCATTGAACAGATGGCCCAATTCAAGGGAAGAAAGTAACTCACTCTTCTCCCATCTCGTATCCTATTTGGACCTTCAATGGTTTGGATGATTCTAACTCATGCTGATAAGGGCAAATACCTTTTGCTCTGTCTGCTGAATCAAATGCAAATCTCTTCTGAAAATACCTTCACAAAGACATACAGAATCATGTTTTACCATATATCTGGGCATCCCATAGCCCAGTCAATGTGACACATAAAATCAACCTTCACAAATAATGACAAATCAGAAAACAAGATGATTACCAATAAGGAGTGGGGATAATGAAGAATAAGGAATGTTGTACATATTAAAAAAATTAAATACATATATATACACGCATACATATATATCCTTTCAAAAGTTTAATTGAATCAATAGAAATAAGATGAGAATAAACCACCCCTGAACCAGGCTGAAGCAAAGGAAACAAACTGGCCTTCACAGGATGCAATCATCACACTAAACTGGTGAAAGAGGAGGGAAGGAGCAGGAGGGAGGGAGGAGGTAGAGGAAGAATGAGTCAAACTGAGCAAAATATTATCAACAGGGGAATCCTGGCAAAGATGTAGAGTTATATTTTGCATGACATTTGTTTTCAAATATTTTTATTAATCCAAAATATTTTCCAAACAAAAGTAAAAAAAATAAATGAAAAAAAAATGACAACAGAAGCTATCACTGTCACCTGGCTCTCTCCCTTCCTCTAAGTCTGGTGTCTGGCCTGGCAGTGGGCAGCTTTGTATTTGAAATTATACTGGTGTGTTTTACATCAGACCCCCAAATTGTTGCTATGGGGGACCTCCACTTTTTGTGATGACAGTCACTGAAGAACAATGCCTGGATATATTTAGACTTCAAGAAGTTTCATGTCTTTCCCTTGACAACTCAGCTTTCAGTCTGAGAGCAGGAGAAAAAAGAAAATAAAAAAGGAAATGAGAAAAATCATCAAAATACTTCTTTAAATTTATGCCTCATAATTCTGCATAGATCATCACCTAATTATAACTCCAAATCCATGCTACTTTATCTTGAAATTAATTGGAAATGTATGCCATCTTTTTTCACCTGAAAAGAAAGCAATGTTACTTCAAAATATTTCTTGCCTCCTTTTGCTTCATGTTAGTTTATAGTCACATTGAAATGATTTTAAGATAATGACTTCATTTTTTAGCATGCACACTGATCTACTGACTGTGGACCATAACACATGGGCCTTTGGGGGAAATTCCAGATCCAAACCAAAGCACTGCCTGAGATAAAAGTGGATATGGAATGTACCTACCAATAGTGACGACAGTATGTCTACTCTTATTAATGTCCACTTCCCAGCACATACACACACACACATGCATGCATGTTCGACCCATGTGTTGGCTGAATGACATTCAGCCTTTTTTCCCCTCCATAAAGATCATTCTTTTTGAATCTGAACTCCAGACTTGCTTAATCACAATTGAAGTGTGATAGAAAATTGTGGTCTTTTTTGCTTGCTCATTAAATTAGATCAAATATATGAAACCACCATGTTTAGAACATTGCAGACAAGAGATAATTGTTGGTTTATCCCCTTAATTTGCATTTGGAGATGCAGTGAGATATGATAGACACTCAATGGAGAGATCAGTGAGAAAGCCATCCTGAGACTTGGGCTCAAAGCATGGATGTGCTCTGGCTTTTCGGAGAGACAGCCTGTGAGGGAGGCAGGAGAGAACTGGACCGGGAAGGTGAGTGAACAGTCATGATTAAGAATGCCAACCCAGCAGGTTCAATCTTTTCCCTAGGCATTGGGTGGCCCTTGGCCAGGGTTCGACATGATCGAAGCTCTGTTGTAGGAAGGATGGTGTGCACAGGGAGGAGTGGGTCCTAAAGGGGGAGTCAGTGGCCCAGAAAGGAAGGTGAGGGAACTGCATCTGTTCCTATTGATGCCGTAACAAATGAGCACAAGCACAGTGGCTAAAACCATAGCAATTGATCGCCCTACCCTTCTGAAGGTGAATTTTCTTAAAACTAAGGTGACTTCAGGGGAAAATCATCTCACTTTTTCTGGGTGCTAGGGGCCACCCACTTCTTGGCTCATGGAGGCTTTCTGCATCTTCTAGGTCAAGAGGACATCATCTTCAAATCCTCATTTCTCTGTTTCCCCTGCAGTTCTGTCACAGGGCTGGAGGGTGCAGAGGAAGTCCCCAAGAGGAGGAAGACCTCAAATTACAACATGAGAGTCTTTCACTTCCTCACAGAAGGTGATGTAAAGATGGGTCAAAGTGAGACACAGATCTGCTTAATTAGGAAAAATCAAAGGGCACACACAGATATGGTGTGATGTGGGTGCGGGCTTTGCTCGGTGTGTATATATGTTGATCTATAGCACAAGATGGGAGAGGGTGTTTCTCATTCTCCTGTGCTGGTTACTTGACATGTTGATAGTTACTTGTTAGGGGTTTATCTTCTTCTTTGCTTTTGATGAAATGTCTCAGCTAGCTTCCCCATCTTGGGGCTTCTTCATCATTCTGCTCAGTGGATGTGAACTGTACTACATTTTTGGAACACTTAGGGTTTTATGGAGACCATTAGGAGAAACAAAGCAGTCAGATCCTAAAAATATAAATCACAGAAACATCTGTTTGTTGAGCAGGAGCATTGTTTAGGCCCAGGTCAGGGGAGAGGCTATTTATGGATCTGCTCCCAGGTCTCATAATTGATCCCTAGTGTGTTTGTGTTCAGGGTATGTGGCGGTGGCGTTTAACCCTGGACTTTCAATCATGGTCACTCGTGTGTTGTCCCCCACCCCTTTCTACCTGTCCTTATATCTTCTAGCCTGGCTCACTTCCAACAGGGGCTCCCACTGAGCCTCCCTGAGCATGGTGTGTGCACACCTCTGTCCTGGCCACTCATGGGGGGCAGGATGCAGGGATTCCACAGGCCTCCATGCTCACTGTGGGGCTGTGGGGGATGACAATACAAAAAAGGCAGGCACTGGATGAGGGATAGGGACATTCTTAGCAGAACATTATGATACTGCCGTCAGAAGTGAGGAAGAGAATCCAGAAACAGCAGACTCACCCCGGAGTGCAGAAGCCCAGGAAACCCAACACAAGCCCTGCACCAGGTCTCTGGGACTGTCCCTGGACTCTAAGGCCACTCCTCCTGTCTGTGCCCCAAGAGGGAGCAGGCAGAGGCCCCTGGGTGTTGTGTGCCTGTGTCCATTGCCTTCTGGGTCACTGGGCATGTGCACCCTGTGCCCTGTGGGTTTAATCCCTTCTGTGCACAGGCTCTCAGCGGGAGTTTGAGAGGAATTCACAGCTGAGCACTTTCATCCCAGTAAAGCCCAAGGCCTGCTGAGAACTCTTTAATTGAAAAAGCGTTTTCAGTTTTCAGATAGGCCTGGGATTACAATAGGTAATGATGATACTTCAGCTGGTGTGCCTATGTCACTGTTAGTACAGCTTTTCCCCATACAGATCCATAACACAGATTTGATGTTTGAAATGCATGACAGCATTGGCCAGGAATTATATTATTCATACCTAAAAAACTACACACTTATATGGATGATATAAATATATACATTTTTTAAAGATATATTCAATGAGTTAGTACCAGGTCTATGAAACATATTTAGTAATAAAAACAATAATGGCGCCTGTGATGATATGGAATCAACAGTAGCTTCAACTCTAGTGTATCATTAAATGAGATAGTATTCTGCAGGTGAAAGGATTTACATAGGACCCTCTGGAAAGGTTTCTAAGCTACTCTTTGTACTTAAAATTAACTTAAATGATACTGTGAGAATGAATATGTGTGAGCGCATATGTGTGTGATGTGTGTCTATAGTTTATTCACAGTTCAAACTTCAAAATGTACAAAAGAATACAAAATAGAAATTTCCTTGACATCCTGTCCCTTGGCACCTTACCTCCCTTTCCCAATAAGTGTCTCCATTTCTGTGCACCCTAACAGTATGCTTACATAAGTAGATTCATATTTGTGTGTATTTGTAGTTACATGAATTTATATAATTATGCATAAGCAGGCGACAAAATCACATGTGTAGCATGTGTGTGTGGACTAGTATGTGTGTGTATTCCTCACTACTGTGAACATACAGGAAAAGGAAAGTGTGCAATGGTACAATTGGTGCCAATTTGCAAAAAAGCAAGCATCTGAGTTCCTGCAGGTAAGCAGACCTGGATTCTGCTCAGTTGCAGACACAGGGCTGCTGTCCAAGTAGATAGAGAGAGAAGACAGCACTGTCAACACTTACACTGTTAGAATGTCTCCCCAATGCAGGAACATTGGGGTAAGGAAAGCTCTAAAGGAGTTTGGTGAACCCCTTTAGATCCTCCTCTTCCATTGTCAGAAGCAGACCTGGCCTTAGCAGGCAGCAGAGGAGATGTGGAGCCAGAGGCCCTTGGAGGCGGGCAGCCTGGCCTCCTCTCTAGCAGTCGGCTCTAGGTGAGCAGAGGGCCACTTCTTCCCCGAGTCAGAGGCCCCAGAGCAGGCAACCAGGGCTCACAGTGAGGACAGAGCCTCAGACTGCCACACCAGCAGACCACCCCTGATTTTCTACTGTGGTATCCCAGGCCCATTGTGGTGGCTCAGCTGTGACATATGTGACCTCCCCCAGGTGACTGCCTTCTACAAAAAATTATGAGAAAATACAGGGCAGGGTTACTAAGCCCAGGGACAGTTTGTACCTAGCAAAAGTACTCAGGCAAAAGCCCCCCTTCCAGAAGCTGAGAAGGGCAGCTGCCTGACCTGCAGAGGTCCTGGGCTTCCCTAAGTGTCAGAGTGGCCTTGCTGGAGGCAAGGGGGCCTTTTGGAGGTGTGGCCTTGTGGGAGGTCCTTGTATCATGGGGTCATGCATGGGGATTGAGGTAAGTTGTGACACCCTAGTGAGCTCTTCCAGAGTAGCCAGAGCCCCTGCAGGAAGCCCTGGTAGGGAAAGGGCCCTGGCAGGTCCAGGCCCAGCTTCTAATTTTCTGGTGCCCTTGATGGTTGCAAAGCTCAGAGTGTGGGTTCTGTGTCTTCCACAGGGGCTAGAAAGGTGCCAGCAAAGTGTCACCTCCACTCACTGTGGGCTACACATGGACTCAGCAGGCTTCTCTGGGCTTGGGTTTGCCCTTCTGTGGGCCATTCTTACCCTCTCACTCGCTGTCTAGGCCAAGTGCCATGAGGACTGTGGGAGGGCACTGCACACACTGGGAAGTACCCTGCGGAGCTGGGGAGTTTTCAGATTCTGAATTAAAATGAAAAGCAAAACAACAAAACAGAGACCCACACGGAGCTCAGGCCCCAGTCCAGGACCACCTGCCAATCTGTGCTGAAGAAAAGGCCCAGGGGAGGCCCATGTCCGCCGCACCTCCCCCTCCTGGGAGCCCAGATCTGACCCACTTCCTTCTTGGGACACTGAGCCATTGCCATAGTCCTCTGCACACAGTAGCCTCCACTTTGGGACAGCTGACAGAGCCTAGAAGCAAGTGCATCTTGCAGTAGCGTCTGTTTGGGATACCAGAAGGGTCTGTAAGTCCAAGCCCAAGATAAGGTAGAAATAATCCTCACAGATAATACAAGATTGTAGGGTAGAAACTGTAACACCTCAGATCCACACTGCAAGAAAGGAAGACATAGACAATATGAAAAAACAAGGGAGGAAAGTGCCCCAAACAAACCAGGATCCTGCAAGAACAGAACCCTGGACAGCACAAGTGATGAAATGTCAGAGAAAGAGTTGAGAGGGTTCATAATTAATATGAACTGTGATTAAATAATGACCTAAATGAGCAAATTCAGGCAAAAATTGATCACTCCAACAAAGAGATAAGGGGCAAATACAAGTAGCAAAAGATTATTTCAAGAAAGAGATAGAGATTCTGAAAAAAAAAATAAGAAATCATTGAAAGGAAGGAAACAATAAACCAAATAAAAAACTTGATAGAAAGCATCAATCAACAGACCAGATCACTTGGAAGACAGAATGTCAGATAATGAAGAAAAAGTATACAACTTGGAAAATAAAATTGACCACACAGTGAAGATGGTAAGAAATTATGAAGAGAACATCCAAGAATTATGGGACTGCATCAAAAGACCAAATCTAAAAGTCGTTGGGACAGGGGAGGGCACAGAGTTTCAGACCACAGGAATGCACAATATCTTCAATGAGATAATATCAGAAAATTTCTCAAACATGAAGAATGAATTGAAAAATCAAATAAAAGAGGCTTATAGGACACCAAATGTACAAAATTACAACAGATCTACACCAAGGCACATTATAATGAAAATGCCTAGCATACAGAATAAGGATAGAATCTTCAAGGCTACAAGAGAGAGGAATCTGATCATATGTAAGGGGAGACCTACACAAATAAAATTAGTATCTCAGCAGATTTTTCAACCCAGACCCTCAAAGCCAGGAGACCATGGAACAACATATACCTAGCTCTGAAAGAAGATACATGCCAACCAAGAATACTATATCCAGCAAAATTAAGCTTCAGTTTGAGGACAAAATAAAAAACCTTTCATGATAAACAAAAGTTAAAAGAATTTGCAGTGAGAAAGCCCACAATACAGAGCATCCTGAGCAAAATATTCCAAGAGGAGGAAATGAAAAACAACAATGAAAATCAGAAAAGGAGGGGTTAGGGCTGTAGCTTGGTGGTAGAGCACTTACCTAGCATGCCTCAGGCACTGGGTTCAATCCTCAGCACCACATAAAAATAAACAAATAAAATAAAAACATCTGTCCATCTACAACTACAAAAAGTATTTAAAAAATAAATTAAAAAAAAGAAAATTAGCAAAGGGAGGAACTATACTAAAGGAAAAACTAATCAAAGGAGAAACCAAGTTAAGTAAAAAACCCAAAATAAACCAAAATGTCCAGGAATACAAATCATATTTTAATAATAACCCTGAATATGAATGGCCTAAACTCATCAATTAAAAGACATAGACTGACAGATTGGATAAAAAAAAAAATACCCAACAATATGTTGCCTTCAAGAGACTCATCTCATAGGAAAAGACATCTACTGACTCTAGGTGAAAGGGTGGGAAAAACATACCACTCACATGGACTTGCATGAACAAGCAGGAATTTCCATGCTCCTGTCAGATAAAGTGGACTTCAAACCAAAGCTAATGAAAAAGGATAACGAAGGACATTTCATACTGCTTAAGGGATTCATGCATGAACAAGACATAAGAATCATAACTATCTAAGCCCCAAACAATGGGGTCATCTGTGTATGTCAAACAAACCCTTCTCAAATACAAGAACCAAATAGACCATAACACAATAACACTGGGTGACTTTAATCACTCGATCGATAGATATTCCAAAATAAAACTAAACAAAGAAACTACAGAATTCAATAATATAATCATAAGTTGGACTTAACAGACATATATAGAATATTCCATCCATCAACAAGTGAATATTCTTTCCTCTCAGCAGAACATGGTTCCTTCTCCAAAATAGACCATATGTTATGCCAAAGAGTAAGTCTTGGCAAATAAAAGAGAGAGAGAGAGAGAGAGAGAGAGAGAGAGAGAGAGAGAGAGAGATACTACTCTGCATTCTAACTGACTATAATAGAATGAAATTAGAAATCAATGATAAAATTCAAAAGAGAATCTACTTTAACACCTGGAGACTAAACAATATGTTATTGAATGACACATAGATAACAGGAGACTTCAGGGAGGAAATTAAAAAAATTCTTAGAGTTAAATGAGAACTCTGATAGGATTTATCAAAATCTTTGGGACACTATGGAGGCAGTGCAAAGAGGAAAGTTCATTTCATGGAGTTCATTCATTAAAAAAAGAAAAAAGTCAACAACAAAAAAAAAATGACCTGTCATTATAGCTCAAAGCCCTAGAAAAGGAAGAACAAACCAACACCAAAAGTAGTAAATGACAGGAGATAACTAAAATCAGGGTGAAAAGCAATGAAATTGAAACCAAAGAAACAATTCAAAAAATTGACAAAACAAAAAGATGGTTCTTTGAAATAAATAAATAAAATTGACAAACCCTTAGCCATGCTAACAAAAAGAAGGAGGGAAAAAACTCAAATTACTAAAATTTGTGATGAAAAAGGAAATATCACAACAGACACTACTGAAATACAGAAGACAATTGAAAACTATTTTGAAAATTGATACCCCAATAACATAAAAAACCTTGAAGACACCAACACATTTCCAGAGGCATTTGATCAACCCAAACTGAGTCAAGAGGACATACACAATTTAAGCAGATCAATTTCAAGTAAGGAAATAGAAGACACCATCAAAAACCTACAACCAAGAAAAGTCCAGGACCAGATGGATTCACAGTTGAGTTCTATAAGACCTACAAGAAAGAATCAATACCAATACTCCTCAATTTATTGCATGAAATAGAAAAGGAAGGAATACTTCCAAACTCATTCTACAAAACTAGTATCATCCTGATACTAAAACCAGGCAGAGATACCTCAAGGAAAGAGAATTTCACACACAAATATTCCTGATGAATAGTGATGCAAAAATTCTCAGTAAAATTCTGGCAAATCGGGGCTGGGGATGTGACTCAAGCAGTAGCGTGCTTGCCTGGCATGCGTGCGGCCCGGGTTCGATCCTCAGCACCACATACAAACAAAGATGTTGTGTCCGCCGATAACTAAAAAATAAATATTAAAAAAAAAATTCTCTCTCTCTCTCTCTCCCCCTCTCTCACTCTCTCTTAAAAAAAAAAATTCTGGCAAATCACATACAAAAACATATTTTAAAAATAGTGCACCATGATCAAGTGGGGTTCATTCCAGAGATGCAAGGGTGGTTCAACAAATATAATCAATAAATATAATTTATAAATATAATTTATATATAATTTAAATATAATTTATAAATATAATTCATCATATCAATAGACTTAAAGATAAGAATCATATGATTATATGAATTGAAGTGGAGAAAGCATTTGACAAAACACAGCACCCTTCCATGTTCAAAATACTAGAAAAAGACTAGGAATAGTAGGAAATACCTCAACATTGTAAAAGCAATCTATGCTAAACCCAAGGACAACATCATTCCAAATGGTGAAAAACTGGAAGCATTCCTTCTAAAATCTGGAATAAGATAAGGATACCCTCTTTTACTATTCTATTCAACATAGTCCTTGAAATTCTAGACAAAGCAATTAGACAGATAAAAGAAATGAAAGGGATACAAATAGGAAAAGAAGAACTCAAACTATCATGATTTGCTGACAACATAATTTTATACTTACAACATTCAAAAACTCCACCAGAAAACTTCTAGAATTAATTAATGAATTCAGCAAAGTATCAGGAAATAAAATCAATACCCACAAATCAAATATATATTGATTCATTGTACACAATTACAGCACAACTTTTCATTGATTTGATTGTCCATAGTGTCACATCATATGTGCAGTCTTACATGTATCTAGGGTTATGATGTCCATCTCATTCTAACATCATTCCTGTTTTCCTATACATCAGTGATGAATCTTCTGAAAGATAAATTAAGAAAACTGCCCCATTCACAATAGCGTAAAAAAAGACTTGGGATGAATTCAGCAAAAGAGGTAAAAGACCTGAAAACTATAGCACACTAGAAAAAGAAATTGAAGAAAACCTTAGAAGATGGAAAGATCTCCCATGCTCTTGGATAGGCAAAATTAATATCGTCAAAATGGCCATCATACCCAAAGCACTATACAGATTCAATGCGATTCCAGTTAAAATTTCAGCATCATTCTGTATAGAAATATAAAAAGCAATCATGAAATTCATTTGGAAAAATAGGGGCCCCAGAATAGCCAAAACAATCCTTAGCAAGAAGAGGCATCATAATACCGGACCTTAAACTATATTACAAAGCTATATTAACAAAAATTGGCATGGTATTGTCACCAAAATAGACATGGTCTACCAATGTTACAGAATAGAGGACACAGAGACAAACCCACATAAATACAATTATCTCATACTAGACAAAGGAGCCAAAAACATACAGTAGAGAAAAGAGAGCCTCTTAAACAAATGGTGCTAGGAGAATTGGAAATCCATATGCAACAAAATGAAAATAAACCCCTATCTCTCACCATGCACAAAACTCAACTCAAAGTGGATCAAGGACCTAGGAATTAGTCCAGAGACCCTGCGCCTAATGGAGGAAAACTTAGGCCCAAATCATCATCATGTCTGATGAGGCCCTGATTTCCTTAACAAGACTACTAAAGCGCAAAAAATAAAATCAAGAATTAGTAAATGTGATGGACTCAAACTAAAAAGCTTCTTCTCAGCAAAAGAAACAATCAATGAGGTGAAGAGTCAGCCTACATTTTGGGAGCACATTTTGCCACAAACACATCAGATAGAGAGAGCACTGATCTCCAGGATACATAAAGAACTCAAAAACTTCACAAACAATATAATCAATAAATGGGCTAAAGGGCTGAACATTCAGTCAACAAATATATGAAAAAATGTTCAACATCTCTAGTAGTTACAGAAATGCAAATCAAAACTATTCTAAGATTTCATCTCACACCAGGCAGAATGGCAGTTATCAAGAATACAACAATAAATGTTGGTGAGGATGTGGGGGAAATGGCATACTCATACATTGCTGCTGGGGCTACAAATTGGTGCAACCAATCTGGAAAGAGATTCCTTGGAATACTTGGAATAGAGCCACCATTTGACCCAGCTATCCCACTCCTCAGCCTACTGTAGTAATGCAGCCACATCAATGTTCATAGCAGCTCGATTCATAATAGCTAAACTGTTGGAGCAAACTGGATGTCTTCAATTGTGAATGGATAAAAAAATGGTAGTGTATATATACAACAGAATATTACTCAGCATTAAAAGAGAGTGAGATCATAGTATTTGCAGATAAATGGATGGAGCTAGAGAATATCATGCTAAGTGAATTGAGTCAATGCCCAAAATCCAAAGGCCAAATGTTCTCTTTGACAAGTGGATGTTGATCCAAAATGGAGAGGGGTGGGGGGAAGCAGTGGAAAAATGGAGGAATCTTGATTGGGCAAAGGGGAGGGAGGGAGGGGGGGGAGAATGCACGGAAAGATGGTGGAATGAGGTGGACACCATTACCCTAGATACACATAAGACTGCACTTATGGTTTGACACTACATTATGTACAACCAGAGAAAAAAAAGTTGTGCTGCAATTCTGTACAATGAATCAAGATGCATTTTGCTGTCATATATACCTAGTTAAAACAAACAAACAAAAAACCCCAAAAGGTTCAGACTGTGAATACCATAGCACCAGCAGATAAGAAGGCACCTAATGCAGGAGGAATGACCCACTGCAGGTGGCACAGAGAGCCCTCTGGACATGTTGCTGTGTGACCTAGAGAATGCTACTTTATTTCTGTGCTTGACTTATTTGTCCATAAAATAAAATGAAAATATCCACCTAGCAGATGAGCTTATATAAGTAAAGTATTTCAAACATTTCCAGGTAAGTTGCAAGTGTCAAATGAGCTCTTTCCATCCAATAAGATTGCAAGAAGCTTACTCTATCTTCATGGTTCTCTAGATATTTTTATTTTGACAATATATGGTCAAGTCATAGCATTTCAAACATGGAGCAAATTCGAACTGCCACTCATGGGACCCAGTCCTCTCCCAGGGTTGCAAGTAACCCCAATAGATGGCTGCCCCTCCTGTTTGCTTGTTCTGAAACAGGAACAGGAGGTCAGTAACTTCAGCCCGTGTGCATCTTTAATGATTTGACTCAGGCAAATACCCAGGAAGGAAATGACTGAGTCAGGCATAAACTCACCCACAAGCATTAACTTCTGATTGTCAAAGGGTCATGCAGAAAGGTCACTTAATGTGCAGCATCATTATTAACATCAGAATGTGCCCATTCCAACCCAGCCTGCAGCAGCAAGGCCAGTTGTATTACCAGTCATGTGTCACGCCAGCAGAACAACCACTTCGCCCTTATTTTGTATTCCTTTTATGACTAAGGAAGCTGCACAACGTTTTTTCTCAAATGCTTGTTTACTTTTTCCACTCAACTTGCCTATTAATGCCCTTTATCCATTTAGTTTTATCTTGATAAATTTCCAAACTTTCTGTCCTGAGAATAATCGTGATCTCTCATCAGTTTTGCAAATATTTTCCCTCACATATCGGTTGCCTTTTAGTTTTGTTTTGGCATCATGCAAGGAAGAGGGATTCCAAAATGTTGTCTAGTTTAAATGGTTTGGTGTGGTCGATTCCTTAGCTTTTATGATCCGAAGGCCTTTCTTGCCTATATATCACATCAGGATCCACGTCCCTGTTTCTCTGTGTTTTTGATAGGTGGTTTCATGGCAACGTGGAAACTGTTGCATTTTGTAGCTCCTTTCTTTAGCCCATTGTTTTCTCATTCTGGTGAAACCATTGGGCACCCAGTGACCCACAAAGGGAGGGCAGCAGGGGGAAATGAGAAACGCAGGTGATGCTGTGCCTCCTGAGAAGGGTCCTTGTTCACCCCTCTTCAGCCCCCAGCCATCCTCACACTTTGCCCAAGTGCAGGGGCAGGAGAAGAGCCACACTCTTTCTTGGCTAATGTCCACAGAGAGCTGCCAAAGCTTCTACAATTGGTTGTTCCAAAAGTGGCCAGAAGGAAGACGTTCTGACAAGCCTGCAGCTAATTGCCCCAGAGAGAGCTGCAGAGTTTAATCTCTTGGAGTGTAGCGGATGCTCCCACCAAATGCTTTCTTACATCCAAATTGGTCACGAGAGCCTGCAAGAAAGCCTGGGAGGCAGCCGGCTTCCCAGGCAAGGAGCACATCGGCACCCTCCTTGACTCTCCCTGAGCTCCACACAGTGTTGATGGAATCCCTGCGTCATTATTGGAGAGCAATGCTGAGGTGACTGAACACTCCAATTAAAAGAGGTGTTAAAAGCCCCCATCACACAGATACTGGCTTGAAAGATGTGCATCAGAGAAGTCAGTCATCTTGCTGCATTTCTGACCAGAGAACCAGGAACTGTGAGCTCCTAAATATACAGGGGTTATTTGAAGGTGACTTGAGGAAATGAGAGAGCATGAAATAATGGGCATCTACTTGTGCTAATATGGTGGAATACTGCAGAGAATCCTGTGGCCCCCCAGCCCTTTCTTTCAATAAAGGGAACCCGGGATCCCTGAAGAAGTGGCTGTTTCTAGGACTGAGACAGGGAAGACAGAAGCTGGGCCTGGAGCACCTTCCTGGTGAGAAGGTAAGAAATGGCTGGACAAAAGCCACTGTTGAGGGGCAGTTGAAGAAAAGGTCAAAGAGAACACTTGGACAGAACTGAAAAAGTTTGAGTAACAAGCCCAAAGGACAATGGCCCAAAGTAGAATAGCCTGGAGTATAAGAGAGCTATCTGTGAATTCATGATTAAATAAACAAATACATCAATGAGAAGAAATAAGACTCACAGGAAGAATGATTCCAGATCATACATAGACTCTTTTTGTTGTTACTACTTAGGCAATCTCACATTTAAAAAAAATATCTTGTTTTGATGCATTATAATTTTATATGATAGTGGGATTCCTTATGCCACATTCACACATGATGCACAGAAAATAATTCCCTCGGTTTCCTTCCCCAGTAATTATAAGTACATAGTCTTCCCTCAAGGGGCTGGAGCATGCTTTCTGCTCCTGCAGTGTGGGCTGCACCTGAAGACCAAGGCCAGGCAGGGATGAGAAGTTCCCCTTCAACCTCACTGGTAGGAGCCTTGCTGGTTCTCATGTCTCAGAATCAAATCTGAAATGCAAGTCTCACCTCCACGATTGTCAGTAGCATTTCTCATATACACCATTAGTCAGTGCCTCCAGAAATAAGCACCTTCCCCAGGAGGTTGTGGGGTGGGAAATTAATTATCTCTATTTTACAGTTCAGGAAAGCAAGGTTTAGTTTGCTAAAGGGCCTTGTCACAAGGTCACTCAGAGACTCAGCAGTTATTCTTTGGTTTTCTTCATTGCTTGGGATGCTCTAAGACAGACAGACTCTTAATCTAAACTGCATCAAAAACATCTGAAATGGTTTATTATTTATAACCTGGGGCTTTCCGGGTGCAAGGGGAAGCCAGTCCTCTGAGTGGAACAGAGGTGGCAATGGAGAAATGGGTGCCTTTGCTTTTTGCTGTTGGTAGGAGGTGGGGCTAGGGTGAGGCTTCCCTTGCTCAGGCCAGGTTTTCTGTGACATGAACCTGCAAGTGCTCAGAAAACCAGGTGCCAGATTGTCATCCAGGTTTGCTCAGATATGGGTCAAGAGGGGAGCAGATGAGGGGTCATGTCAGTCATCACAGTGAGCAGAGGAGTCTCAGGACTCCAGAACCACTAGGGGACTTCCACCACACAGTCCCCACCTGGCACACACACCAGCACAGGTGCACATGGACATGCAGCGGATGGGACGTGCTCTTAAGCCCAGGCCCTGACTGCTCCCTCCACCTGTGGACCTCAGTGTCTCCCAGGCACATTGGATATAACCCAAGTGCCAATGTTACAGGACTGTCATGGGAACTGAGTGAGAGAGCGATGGAGAGGTGTGTGACCTGAAGCCTCTTGTGTAAGTGGCATCAACTCTTACACACTCTAGGTGACCTGAGGAAATAAGACCCAAGGCAGCATGATGACAGAAATGCATCCAGGATGCAACATGTATCCACAACACAATGTGTCAACATGATAGAACTTGAAGGAAAGTCTAGCTACACAATTTCATGCTAGAACCAGGGTGTAGCTTAATGTTAGAGCACTTGCCTAGTACATGCAAGGCCCTGAGTTCCATCCCAGCACACCACACACTCACACGTGCACACACACATGTGAAACAATGAAAAGAAAGGGTAGCCTTCCTATCTAATTGTCACATGAGAAAATATTCAAAAGTTTGAGGTGAAGTGACCTGCTTCAGGAATAAAAGTCTCACTAATTAGCCAGAATGTGAGATGTACAGGATCTATTTTCCAGCACTGCCTAGGGAGCACTGAGTCTGCTGGGGCATCATGAAACAAGACCTCCCCAGTCTATAAGGCACCCACTAGAGGAGCATGGTCCATGTTTACTCCCTCTAGGAGGCCAGGCAGCACTATGGCTCCATCCTTGGGGAAACAGCAGCCCTCAGATATAAGACCAGTTTCTCCTCCATGGCTTTCTGGGTAAGCCCTCTGTGCACCCAGGACACACAAGGCTAGCAGTGGGGCTAAAATGAAAGCTCACATCCAAAGATGGGCATTATTCTTCAAATGCCTGCTGATGCACACACTGACACAGGCTTGTTTTTCAGAAAACAGAATTAGCCCAAGCACCAGCAGCCGGACCCTCCTAACAGAGCTATCAAGGGCATTCTGCTTCATAAAAAGCAAGGGGAAAGGGCTCCCTGGAGTAAGGAATTAGCCACCAGGTGTTCACCAGGAGACCCAGACCTCAAAGGGACATTTATTACTGACCTAAGACTTTTCAGGATCTATATTTCTCATTAAAATAAATCTATCTTTAAGATTTTTAACATAGCAACAGAATAATAGAAAAAATTAACTAAGTTTCCCAAATAACAATAAATTTTATTATTCATTTCAAATTTTTTTTTGTTCTTAAGTGCAACAGCATAATCTCAGTTATTTAATTGGAAACAGAGATTAAAACCAGCTTCCCTTTCCAACCCAGAAGGATCAGAATATAGAAGCAGGCAAAATTTGGAAAGAGAAAAAGCCAATACTTCTTATTTACTTCTGGGAGAAAAGCCAATTTGTAGGCCTATGGAGTAGGTGTTTGCAGAGCTGACCTGGAGGGTCAGTCTCTGGTGTGTGCATCACCAGAAGGGACAATTGGGCTGCCAGCATGCAAGCCAGCTGCAGGACCAACCTGCAGAAGGATGAAGCTATGGGCAGGTAGCAGGTCTATACACTGCTTTTTCCAAGCCCAAGGAGTGTCCTTGAACTTCAATCACTCAGCTTTTTATTATAGAGAAAATAGTTGGACTATTTTTTCATTAACAATTTGTTAATTCTTCATTAGCTGTGGTCTCTGTTGAATGCAGGGGAGAAACCCCCAATAGTTCATGCCATGGATTCACTTTATCCCCAGCACTCTGTACTGTGCATCTATTATTAGAGTCTCAATGGTAGTCACATGACCCTTTTGTGCAACAGAAGGGTGATTGAAGAATACTGTCCTCAAAGATAGCAGTGACATTTCACAAGAAGTCAGTGGAGGTAGAGCTTGCAGTGGCTGGTTAAATGTTCATTGCTTATGGATCTTGGGTCATCCCCACGTTTACACTATTAAAAAAATATGGATGTGAACGTATTTGAACCCAAATCTTGAAAGCAGTATGGGATTAATACTTTTGGGTGGATATCAATGACAGAGACTTCTAGAGGTTAGGTTTTCTAAAGTTTTTAATGTGTATTGCAAAAGTGCCCTCAATAACATTTCTAATAACAGAAACCACCAGTGGCCCATGTGAGTGCCTATTAGTTTATATCTTCCAGCTCTGGGTATGGTAGTACTTTTATATATTCTAATTGCATATTACCATCATGTTAATTTTGGTATTAAAGTTACAGCTATTTGATTCTTGGGACATCTGAGCATTTCTCATTTTTTTAGTGCTCACTGGTGCTCCTTCTTTGGCTGATGCCTATTCATGAATGTTGTTCATTTTTCTCTTTCATTTCTGTTTGAATTATTTATGTATCAGGGATATTGACAGAGGTTCCAGTTTTGCCCCCTCTATTTGAGAAATAATTTTTAAGGATAGTTTAATACAGATGTAACATTTGACCAAATAGATCACAATACTTCTTAAGATTTGAGCTGCAGGTCATCCTGTTCCAAGATTAGTGTGCACTGTTTGACAGGAAGAGTGTGATCAAAATTGCCTATTACCACGTCTCACTTCAATTGTAGCTCATTCTCAACATGCACAGCCACAGGATTGTGCTCTTGAAAGTCCTTTAACTGAAGGCACAAGTTTGTTTAAGACACACCCTAGAATATTTCCTTTCATCAGTCTCTTACCTTCTAATCCATATCACTTCACTTTGTTTCATATAGATGCTACTTGCACTATTTATACACTACTGATACCAAACAAGGTGCAATTAAATAATAACATACAGAAAAAAGGTTAAATCCTCATGACACATGCAAAGACTGATGAAAATGATAATCACGTCCATACTGCATTTTTCCAATTCCCATTCTTGCTCACCACCTTCTGCAGCCTACAATTCCTTCTCCATCCTTTCTGCCAAATTTAATGATGTCATTAGCTCCTTCTGGAAGCTTCTGCTGCAGCCCAGTGCTGGGCTAAGTCCCACCACCCTGTGCTCCCCTAGTGCCCTAAGCAGGCCTCTGCTGCTGCACTAATCATAGGGATCTAAAGCAGCCAGCCGTGTGCTACTCAGTCCCGTAAAACACACACCCCTGGAGGAGAAGGACTGTGTTTTGTTTATACTTGAAATTTCAGGGTTTTGCACAGTATTTTGCATGGTAGCGGCTAAATATACTCCTTGAATGAGAGAATTAGAAAATAACAGTTTTAAAATCCATGATATTTTACTGTACTTATCGGCAAAAGGCCAAAGAAGGAGCCATTATTTTTAATTTAAGAGGTGTGAAATGTCAGGCTCTGGTTCCAGCTGTATTTACAGTTCAGTAAAGGTTTATAATGATTTATTAAATCTGCATTTCCCACGTGGTCATACTTCATCACTTATCACCCAGGGAGCTCTGGGCCTGCTTAGAGCTAGGAAAAATGCCAGGCTGAAAATATGCAAACGGTTAGAGCCTGAGCCCTCTATTTTTCTCACCTGGATCTTAGGATCTGGCCTAGAAACCCTGGTTTTGTCATCTGCACCTTACATATTTTCACGCTTGTATGCGTTGGCTAGGACAGGTTGGGGGAAAGTCATTGATGGGAGATGTCCTTCATTAGAGGAGCTAATTCCAGTTGCTATGACAGAGAAATCTTGGGATTTTATTGGCTTAAGGCAGCAAAATTTTATTTCTCCTCTAAGTCCAAAGTCGTCAGGAAGCTCTCTTCCATATTGCAGCAATGAGGAAGGAGATTTGATAGGTTGCCCCAGTCCTTACCTGTGTCTGCCAGGATTGACAGCAAATACTAGCCCCCGGAGTCCACAGATGCCAAACAGCCTAATATCAGGGGACCCTGGGAAAGTAGGGACACATGGTGTAGGACACTACCTGTCTTTGTTGCATATGAACAAGTATTTTCTTTATCATTAAAATTCACTCTAACAGCTGTACAGGAGTAAAATCCTGTCTCAAAAGATTCTTCCTTTCCTAAGGTCTAATATTTTATAATTTCTTGATCATGTAGCAGTTTCTGGCTGAAGCTGAGAAATGTTTGACCTTCAAGTTATACTATAATAATTAAGTCAAATATGGTAAGAAAATTCAAAAAAGTTATGTTAAAAGAATGATTCGGAGTAGAGAGTTGTCCAGTCTGTTTTCTAAACCTATTTATCCAATGTGCTTATTTTCCTTTCTTCCTTCCTTCCTTCCTTCCTTTCTTCTCCTTCCTTCTCCCCCTCCTCCTTTTGAAAAATTGAAGTTCAGTTTCTTTTTTTTTAAAAAATTGAAACTTTTATTTTATTTTTAGATTCAAAATGGTATAGTTTTACATATACTACCAGTTGACTAATTGCATCTTTGATTAGTACTTTTGTCACAATTTCTGAAAAAAAAAATTAGATACATTAACCAAAGTTCTTATTTTATTCAGAATCCTTCAGCTTTACTTAATATCACTTTAGTTTTCCTATTCCATCTGGAAAACCACATTATACTTAGTTAGTACATCCCCTTAGGCTCCTCCCAGTTGGGATAATTTTTGTTTTTGATGACCCTGATGTTTTTAAGGCGTGCTGGTCAGGTGTTCTGGGGCCTGGGTCTCAGTTGGGATGTGTCTTGACGTTTTCTCTGTGATCAGACCAGAGGTATGAGTGAAGAGAAAGATCGCAGAGGTAGCAGGCTGTGCTAACCATATCCTGTCAAGGCCACATGTTGTCACTGTGGATGACCACTGTCGATGTTGAACTTGATCACGGGGCTGAATAGTGCTTACTATGTTTCTCCCTCTAAAGTTACCCACCTCAGTACCTCACCCTTTGGAAGGAAGTCACTATGCACAGTTTCAAATTTTAGGATCCAAGAACCATGCTCCACATCTGTGAGGAGGCATATCTATCTATGGAAGCTCTGGAATTCTTCCTTGTTGGGGACAAGTCTATTCTTATCCCTTGCTCAGTACTTATTCAGACATTTATTTCAGCATGGATAGTTGCTGCATATTTTAAGCTGAAGTGCAATCCATTTGACTTATTTATTTGCTCACATGATTCCAGGTTTGGCCACTGGAAGCCCTTTCCATTGTTCTTGTATCCATCTGATACATCCCAACAGCAGGAGATTTTTAAGCCCTTCCTTATTTTCTCCTCCACAATATACTTCAGGTTCATGCTATGTATTCCCTACCTTTCTTGTAAAGTCAGATCCTGGTTCATTTTATTAGAAAATGACATTAGAGGCAAGCATGAGGAATACAAATAATGATAAATCCTAGCAAAGACCTGGGGGGATAAACAAACTCTCATACACTGTTGGTCAGGGATGTAAATTAGTGGAGCCCTTATGGAATTCAGTATGGAGATTTCTCAAAAAGCTAAAAGTAGATATACTATATGATAAAGCTTTACCACTCCTCAGTATTTAGCCCCCGAAAACAAAAGCTGATTAATTTTAGAGATACGCACATACCCATGCTTATTGCAGCACAATGCACAACAGCAGCTACAGAATCAGCCTATCAATGGATGAATGGGTAAAGAAATACACATAACACACATACACACAACACACACACACTCACACATATGTATATATATATATATATATATATATATATATACACACAGTTATTTATATAATGGAGTCATATAAAAGGAGTTACATTTGTCTGTTTGTGGGTGTGGGTGTGTGTAGTGGAGAATATATGTGTGTGTGTATTTAGATGATCCACTTCTCTCTATTAAGGATCTACCAGCTACTCAAAGGGGCAATGACCTAAGACAAGTCACAGGTTCAAACCTGCATTGGGCCAGTGCCCTTCCACTCCTCTCCAAGGTCCTATCAGACACCTGCACTGTCCCAAGGGCTTTGCCCACGTGCCTTTCTCACCCGCCTGGATAGCAGTCATCTGCTCTGGGTCCCCAGCCCTTCTCTGCTCCCCATGTGATCTGAACATGACCACCACGCATGTTCCTGAGACACCAAGTCAGGAACGCAGCTCCCTAGGAATCCACCGGATGGATGACAGAAAGACGAGGACCACACATGGGTCCTCAGTGGCTTTGCGGAGGAGTGACACGGGGTGGGGGTGTATAGAGGGGCTGTGTTGTGGACCACAGATGGCCGTGGTGTGGACCGCGCTGGGCTGGACACAAATGGCGTGTCCAGTAGGGCCCTGCAGGCTCATTGTGAGCATTAGGCAGTCCTGACCTGGCAGAGGGCTGCGGCAGCTTCACTCTTCTGGGTGCCAGGTGGACACAGGACACTATCGCCCAGATGTAGGACATTCCGCATCCCTCACAAAGGTCTCTTGGGAAGGGCTTGGAGCCCGCTCTGCACAGAACTGAGCCCCAGAGCCTGAGGGTTCTTGGGAGGGACCTGTGTCTTTGCAGGGGATGTCACCAAGAACCCAGTGGATATCAGACCAAACCCCACACTGTGGCCCAAGCTCAGAGCCAACACCAGTGCTGGGGAGGGAGATGACTGCAGAATGACTCAGACCCAGGCCCTGCCTCCCTGCCAGGACACTCTGCTTTCCTCCCAGACCCTGAAGGGTCCTCATGAAGTCCTCTATCTTGGTGTGGGGACAAGACAGCAACTCCCCTGTGCTCAACCAAAGGCCACTGTCACTTGGCCTTCTGTTCTCCAGAGACTTCCCACTCAACACCCAGTAGCACCTACCAACAAGGTTAAGTTAAATAGCTGAGGCGACTCTGAGCTTTACATTCCTACATCATGAACTGCAGCTGAATTTGGCATATAAACCAAAACCCAACTTAAGAGCATATTCCCGGGTTCCAGCATATTCCAGGCAGCGACTAGTCACACCGTGCCCTTGCAAAGCAAATGTCTCCTCTTAGCATGCCCAAGTGAGACAGCCACCTACCTGTAGCCAAGCAGGAGAGTTATCTAGTTTGCTATCCTGTGCAGCCTATGGAACTCACTGTTCACTCTGCTTGCTAGGCAGAGCCCTCTCAACCTAGTCTGCTTCTGAATTGTGCCCCATTGTGAATCATTCTCTGCTCAAGTTCTGCTAAATTTAATTTGCTTCGAGTTTTTCCTTTAACAGTATGTAAAATTGGTAGTACTATTTGATTCAGATGCCCAAATATTAACTTATGGGGACAAGCAAGCCTTCAGCAATCTGACTTATACAGTTCCAAACAAGTCTGATATTCTGGAAATTCTAATAAAAAAATTTCCAAGGAAATTGGAAATACCATTTGGATTCCCTTGTTGTCACATTGATTTTAACATTTCTGGTGACCATCACCACCCACAACTTATCAGGGAAGAAGACCTTGGGGATCACTCAAGCTAACATTTTTGTGGGTCAGTTTCTTGCTAAAAATAAACAATGAGGTGGTACTCTGAGTAGCAGTCAATCCACAGGGGATTTGTAATATGTTTACTATTATTAAGATCTCCTAGAGCAAATGACAACTTTTACTATACTTGGAGATGAGAAAAATTTACTTGGTATATCAAACTAACAAATACAAGAGCTGATGGAAAACACACATACCACACATATACTCAGACACTGCCACACAGAGTGGGTCTTCTTTAGCAGGGCTGACTCAAGTTTTCAACTATTGGGAATCACCTGGAAGTTCAACAGTAAGTGTTGGTAAAATAAATTATTATTTTAATAAATTATTTATTTATTAAAATTATTTAAATTTATTTAAATAAATTATTATGTTAATAATAATGACAAAATAACTATTATAAAATAACTGATATGGTTGATAGAAATTATTTTAATTACTCTGACCTTTGGTAATCCTCAGAATGTTCTAATAAATATGTACAAATGTTGCCTCTATCTTGGGAGTGTGTGCAACAGCGAGCAAGCCTGTGTGGGTGATTTACTCTATTAGGCAGCCGTTGTTTTAATTTATTTATTTATTTATTTTGATGCTAGGGATTGAACCCAGAGGTGCTTTATCACTGAGCTACATCCCCAGCCCTTTTTTTTTTATATTTTATTTAGAGACAGGGTCTCATGAATTTGCTTAGGGCCTTGCTAAGTTGCTGAGGCTGGCTTTGAACTTGCAGTCATCCTTAGATAGCCATGGTGATGGCACAGCATAAAACTACCAAAATCCTGGTTGCTCCTAATTCAGGAATTTATTTTTCTGGGACATATCCTGTGAATCCTGAAGGCACAAGCTAGGCTTGGGTACAGGCTGAGAGTTTGGTTCAAGCTGACTTCACCTTTCCAAGTCTTTCATACATTATTAGGAAAAACAATACTTCACAGGCCACCATTAAAGGTTTTCTCTGTCAAGTGAAATATAGAGGAAAAAGCAAAAAGAAGTTGTGGTCTGGGACTCTTAGACACATCATCAAGGAATCTCAGGAGAAGCCACGAGTCCCTTGATTCCTTCCTCAGACTCTTGAAGTAGCATCCAGGTCTCCCCAGCAGCCAACCCTCTGTATGAGAAAGTGTAGATCTTAGGTTGATGGATATTGTAAATGTGAACTTTTATTTCTGAAATCTGAAGATGCATAATATTTTCCCCCTTATCTGGGGGAATATGTTCCAAGACACCTAATCTATGACCAAAACCATGGACAGTACTGAAATATACATACATTTCTGTGATAAAGGAAAACTTATGGAATAGGCAAAGTTAAGTGGTTAATATAGTAACAAAACAGTTACAGTCATAACCACATGCTACAGTGAAAAAGTGAATATGGTCTCTCTTGAAAGAATAATGACAAATATTAATGCTTTAGACTGTGGCTGACCACAGATAATGGAAACCACAGAAAGCAAAACTTTGAGTCACATGTGCGTGCTTGTGTGTGCAGGGCTGGGATGGAATCCAGGGCCTTGCATGTGCCAGGCAAGCACTCTACCACTGAGCTACCCTCTCAGCCTTTGGATATCTGTTTGATGCACCCAAAGAGACAAAAATCTTCAAGGGGATGCCATTCCCAGCACAAAAGTCTAAACCCCAGAGAGCAGTGGTTCCTGCTCTTCTCCACCTGCCTGCCAGCCAGCTGTGTGTCCTCAGGGAGGCTCTTCTGATGCCTACAAGAAGAAGCTTCCAGATGGCCATTTCCTAAGCACATCTATCTGCTCTGCTTTTCTTCATAGTAGCATTCTGTTTATAGCAAGGAGAGTGGCATGAGGTCCTCTGCATTCTCTGTTCTCCACGTTGTCTCATATGCATTGCCGGCACAGGAACAGAGAGGGCTTGGTCATGTCATTATTCTCTGGTCCATAGTATATTATTCCCGGGCACACAGAGGACACTTATCACTTAACTAACAACGCAGACACATGAAGCCATGGAATGCACAGCCCCATCTCTGCAAGAGAAGACCCTCAGCCCCCTCCCACCAGGTACTCACCCATGCTCGCCCCTTCCCCTCCATCTTGCCAGGTTGCCCTCTCAATCAGTCACAGTAGAAGTCTGGGTGGCAGAAGCATGGTCTGTCCAGGGGCAGTAGGTAAACTGAGCGAGACCGAGGTGGTTCCTAAGAAGAGACAGCACCAGAAATTATGTCTTCTAATGGTCCCCACTCTGCCTGGAGTTGCTAGGTGCCCAGTGCTCCGAGTGGACTCAGGAAGGATCTCCCTGCCCTCCCTCTTGCTCCCAGGTGGTGTGACCAGTGCAGAGCATGGGCAAGAACAGGAAAAGAATAAAGGATGCGAATCAGAGAAGGTATGTTGCTGGTTCCCTTCCTGTAGCTTGGTGATGTTGTCTGAGGCCCTCTTGGGCTCCAGGTGCTGAGATCGACTTGTTCCCATTGACTGTTCAGGCCTCTTGGTGGTAATGATGGGCTGTATGGTCAGGATTCTCCAGAGGAGCAACTAATAGAGTATCTAAATGTAAGCCTGGCTCACATGACCAGAGACTGAATATTTATTTCCTCAATGACCATCTGCGGCCTTCAGAGCAGGGTCAAAGTAGTTGCTCAGTTCAAGAAGATTCAGAATAAAGTAGAGGCCAGTGAGGTCCTAGTCTAAGGCCAGAGACCTGGAAGTCCCCTGGAAAACTGCTGATGCAAGTCCATGTTCAGATGGAGACCCAGGAGTCTGGCCTCCACCATGACGGCATCAGGTAAAGGCTCACCCTTGCAGGAAGGCCCGGTGTGTGCGTGTGTGAGGACGCTTCACCCTCAACTTCTCCTTCCCTCCAGACCTGAGCCTGTTGGAGGGCTCCTCTCTCTCTCAGGGCAGGTTTCCCCAATGGGGTTGACTGACATCCTGTCTCTGGAAACATCCTCACAGCCACACCCAGAATGATGTGTTGGCAGTTTTCTACGTGTCCCTCAATCCAGTCGAGTTGAAAACCATGGTTAATCATCACTGGTCTTTATTGATACCAGTCCTTAGACACATTTGTGATTTCCCTCCAACTGACTTCTGCTTCTTGGTAAATGATTTCACAAATTATTGCCACTGATTCTGGGAAACAAACAAAAACATCCCGGTTGCCATAGCAACTGAAACAGGAAGGAAATATTAATCATGGTCCTCCAGAGAGACCTCTGTGGGGTTAAAAACTAATCAGTGCCTAGGAAAGCTTGCCTTGAGATAATAAGGTCTCTAAAGGATGAGATAATGGAGGAAAGGTGCTGAGAGCCAGAGCCAAGTCCAAATGATGCATGGCATTTTGGCCAGAATGGAGTGGTTGAGATGTGACTCCAGAAAGCCATTGAGATGATAATGGTTATGTTAAGCTGTGTATATTAGACCCCTGCTGTCCGCCTTGGCCTGCTACTTTGGAGTTCTGGGGGGATTCCTGGAGAGTTTGCATTAGTTGGGGAAGTGCCAGAGGAGGGATTTCCAGTTGGTAGTTCCTGGAGGAGCAGGTGGAGTTCAGGTGGAGTTCGGGAGAGTTCCTGGGGAGCAAGTGTGGAGTGTGCTGGTGGAGTTCAGAAATAAAGTTTGTTCCTGCTTCAGTGGCTTGTGATTTGTGCCCAGACAGACTGTGGCAGAAAGGGAGATGAGGAGCTGGCTAGTTCCCTTATCTTCAGTCTTTTGGACAGGACCTAAACAGAGTGACCTTGGTTTTAAAGTTAATGGATGCGTTCATAAACAGCTGAGGAATCCACTTGCCCAGGGAGTAGGCAACCTAGGCTAGATATCCCCCCTGCTCATAGAGGCTGTGAGGTAAACAATACTGGGGTGCTCGCATCCCTGGGGTTGAATGGCCTCCAAATCAGTACAACACATCCGAGGTGCCCCAAATGTTGTATGGAGTGGAACAGAGTGATGGGGTCCTGCCTCTAGAACTGCACCTCTCCTGAACGACCTCCCAGGTCCTCAGGCACAGGGCAAGGACACAAAGAGATCAGGGTTTTCTTCCACTGGGAGGTCCTTGAATCAAGGACACATGATTCACTACTTCAATTCTACAGCACACAAGATGCTTATTCCAACTCCCGGGTGCCAACAAGGCAGCCTCACCCCTCTCTAAGACATGGGGAAACCAGCACCTCACACTGCAGAGCCCCTGGCAGAAGGCCCCCATTGCAGCTGACACAGCTCCTCCACCATGCCCTACACCTAAGCCTCTTCCCCACCTGTCCACAGGAGCCTTGCTCCTGCTGTGGGTGCAAGAGGTCTGTGATCAGCAACTTGGCATGTGAGTTTATTCATGAGAGAGAGAGAGAGAGAGAGAGAGAGAGAGAGAGAGAGAGAGAGAGAGAAAAGAAGAAGAAGAAGAAGAGGAGGAGGAGGAGGAGGAGGAGGAAAGTATCTATTTTCCCCAACCAAAACTGCAGGTCCTTTTCTTCAGATTGGTGCAATTCAGATCCTGTGTTTACTCTTGGGCCCAAACTGTCACCTATGGGAAGCTGAGCATTTACTGGATTTTGAGATCTGTCTTGGAGCTAGCAATGAGGTGAGTTTTCCTGAAAGAAAAGAGAAGGACTCTTTGAATCAGATATGTATTCTCTCAGGAGTTAGAAAGGGATTGGTGCTACCCTGAATCAGGAAATCATTCCTTGCCCTCAGGGCCTGGATTCTTTAATTCCCATCTGCTCTGTGCTGGATCACCACCCTGAGGTCCACCACCCAGGACCCTGCATTCAACCAGTTGCAAACTCACTTTTGCTTTGGGGTTGATTGTGAAGGGGCAGCATGTCGTTTCCTCAAACAGGCGGAAAGGTCTAGGGAAGGAAGTAAGGAGTGACCCCATGTAAGTCTGACCCACAAGAAATATGTCAGAGATCTGTTCAGTCTGCAGTTTTACCAAAGACAATGATCCACCGTCCAGGTGCTTATGAGTGTAAGCTCATCCCTGGAGCCTGGCAAGAAGCTGCCAAACCTGCTGACCTGCAGCATGGGTTTCTTGAAAGGAGAAAAGAGGGTCAGGAGTCATTCCTTACAATAAGTGTAGAATTGCACAAATTATTAGAACCAGCTTTTCCTTCATAAGTGTTGGGCTCCTGCTCATGCTCACGGTTTACTATAGTGTGGAACTGAAATGTCCATGGAAGGCCCTTATGTTTAAGGCTTGGTGCTATTAGGAAGTGGTGTGACCTTTAAAAGTTGGGTCCTTTAGGCCATTAGGAACATGGCCTTCAAGGGTACAGTGAAGGTATTCTGGCCCTATGTTCTTCCCTTTCTCACATCTGGCCATTATGTGCTGCCTTGCCAGAGGCCCAAAGACAATGGGCCCATCAGGCATGGGTGGAACCCTCCAAAACTGTGACCACAAAAGAGTCTTTCCTCTTTGTAGGCTGAGTACCTCAGGTGCTGGGTGTAGTGATGGAGAGCTGACCAGCCCACAACTCAAATATTTATATGTTTCAGATCCAAGGTGATTTATTTCTGTATACTTTTAATTTCTTCATACAGTGTTCCAAACCAAGCCAGAAGTTGTTACAAATGGTTGATGTTAAATTATGTAGAGGTGCTCTATCACTACTTAATGCATGCATTTGATGTGGTTATTAAAAGAGTGACAATATAAATCACCATAGCAACACAAACAAGAATTTATGGCCCATATCAAACACTTGAGGCTGAACATTTTTATAGCCATCAAAAGCTGAGTCATGAAGCAATTCAAACATTTAGCCATGAGGAATTAGGATCCAGAAATACATCACCTTTGATATTGAATCATTAGAAGAATCAATATGGAATAATAGCACAGGTCATTTATTTTTAATTGTCCAGCTACAGGAATGCTTCAGCATGAGTATAGTGGCTTCACTGGTGTGGCTTATTCGAGTGTATTTCATAAACTGGAGGCTACTTTCAGAGAGCTAACTGTGTGGACAGGACAAGTTGCCACCTGATAAAATGCTGTCCTTTCCTGCTAAATCTCCTCTGCATCGCCAAGAGCCGTGACATCTTGTCTCCATGGTAACCAGTGCTATCAAGGCAAGAGTCACAGGAGGGAGCATCACCAATGCCATCCATAAAATATATGCCCAGGAT
Source organism: Ictidomys tridecemlineatus (assembly GCF_052094955.1). Lineage (NCBI taxonomy): Eukaryota > Metazoa > Chordata > Mammalia > Rodentia > Sciuridae > Ictidomys > Ictidomys tridecemlineatus. The sequence continues at coordinate 102,636,074 of NC_135478.1, forward strand.
CATGTGAGATGCCAGAGAACCTTGTCTTCTGTTGCTCTTATTGACAAGGTACATGAATCACTTGGTGCTTCACTCATCCATATAAAAGAGCCCCAAGTAGAAGATGGCACCTCTGTTCTCAAACAGGCTTTACGAAATGTCTGTAATTGAAGAAGCTACTTTGCACACATCTCACTGGATGAGACATGTCCCCTTCTGTGAGCACACTGAGGAATCAACCATAACAGAGGAGGTGGAGAGTGGGACGGATCAAGTCCACCTTGGAATCTGGACCTGTCATTTCCAATGGAGACACCCACAGATCCAGGCAAAGATGTGAGGGCCTTACTTTTTGAAGAGGAGGTGAGCTTGATCCTCCTTCTGCACACTTTTCATGGCTGCTCAGTTCTACTCCTAACCCCAACCTCTTGTCACAGCCCACCCTAAGCCTCTTTCCTCCCAGTTGTCTATCACCGAAGGACAAAGACACCATCTGTCCAGGCAGGAGCTCTCCAGGATGTGGGAGGATGCGGGAGACCTGGCAAGACCTGGGGATGTTTAGCTGGGGGCAGGAGAGTGACTGGGAACATTCACATAGTAACAAGGTGTCACCTGTGTTGGAAAATATGGATGCAATGGGGGCCATTTTAAAGAAATGGTTTAGAAATTCCCAAGCAGGACAGAGGCCCTCACCTGTTCTGTTCCAGGATTTCTTGGGGAGGGGAGTGATAAATATCTGTGCAGCACTGTTCTTCATGGTCTGACACCATTCTCCCACTTCAGGATATTCAGAAGCCCTGGCCCTGGGTCACTAAGTGTCATAAGTGGGGCTTTGTCAGGGTGAGCACCTTAAGCCTCTTCATGGCCTTCCAAACCCCCTTATGGCAGTACCACCTTTGGGTTGAGAACCAATGAAGGCAGTTTAATTATTTACCTGACAGAACTCCAAGAAATAGCTACATTGTGGAGCCAAATTCATGTTTATTTGAAGTCAGTCTCTGGTAGCCACATCTTCGTATCTATAATTTGCTACAGACATTTAAAATCCTTCCCTGAGTATTTGAAAATAATCTTGCTATGGTTCACCTCCTCATAATCCCTGCTCTCTCCATTGCAGAGCAGATGCGCTTTGAGAGCTTCATTGTCAAGCTCCCGGGTTGACAAGCCTCGTGTCTTGCTGAGCTGGGGCCGCTGTTGGGTGCCCATGTCACATGATGTCAGAGAATGTGCCTGCTACCTTTGACCATGGCTTGTCCCTAGAAGGCTGGCCTCCGGGAAAAGCAGTTCTCACGTGTGTCCTTGGCTCCAAGAAATAGGAGACACCTCACAAAATAGACTTTCTGGAAATGGAAATGCATTTTCTTCCTTTTTTAAAAAGTTTTTTTAATGAACCAACTTATAATCAATTAAGCTGTTAGAAGACTTAAAAAAAAATCAGATTTCCTGAAAACCTGTGTGCAGAATTAACAAAATACTCTCCAGCTGCATGGACTCCATTCTGTTCACTAAAGCACAAAAGTCGCAGTAATAAGCTCAAATATTCAGACTACAGCGTGGTGGGCACTTGCTTAGCAGTAAACCTCTGTCTACACATTTCCAAAATACGTAGTTATCCAGAACAGAGGACATTTGCAGCATCCAATAATTTTCCCACAGGCATTCCCAGTCAATGTCCAGCCCTACCACATCCTTTCAAGAAAGGGAGAGGAGAATTAACCCACGATCATAGTTTTGTCTGTTTTTGAGATTCACGCACCAGGGCTCATGCAGTGAGGACTCCCTAGAGTCTGACTGGCCCTGCTCCTCCTTCATTATGCTGAGATTCCTGAGCCATTTATTTCTCATCCTATTGCTGTGCTCATTTTTTTTATTCTATTCTACAAACACACTGTAATGTGTCTATTCATCCTCTTTGTGGGTGTTTGGGTGGTTCCAAGATGTGGCTTTTCTGAAGAAATCAAATCTTCTGGAGATCAAATTCCTCTTGGGAGACACCTAGGAGGGGATCCTGTGGTAATTAGGTGTTGTCTTAGACGCAGGAGATAATACTGCTGCCAGTCATCTGGCTTTTACCATCACTGTGTCCCATTCTCTTTCCCCCACCTAAGCATCTCCTCCTGACTTGAAGCGTTTTCCTGACTGGAAGTTGAAGAAATCGTGAGGGAGGGTCCAGTTCTGTATTATTGACTATGGAAGAATCCCGTAGGTACTGATGGTACCTTGAACGTCCAAGGGAATAAAAAGCATTTCATCCATCCTTCTTCCCTTCCTTCTGCTGAGAATCCTGCCCATGACCTTTGAACTGCTGAGTCTCCCACGGTTGCTTCTTGAGTTTACTTATCCACTCGCCTCCATTTCACTTTGATTACTTTGCTGCCCCAAAAGAAATCTGTGGAAGGGACCCAGGATTCAGACAGCTGCTGGGCCTGTTGCTGATCTTCCCTTGTGAAATCCCAGTCAGGCCCACTGGTCTCTCCAGGTCCTGGGTGACGAGGTGGTCATGGCCCAGCAGCCCTGGGAGGCCAGTGTCCACAGCCCCCCGACTGACCCATCCTCCTGAACAGAACAAAGAGGGTTTCTGCCTGCTGAGTCTTGGGATCCGTGGCTGAGCCCCAGCTCTTAGTTGATTCTGAAGCTTCTGAGTGGAGGGCCGCTGGGGCTTTGCTATTAGAGATCAATGGAAGCATTTTCACAGAAGTGCGGAGATATAACTCTGAAGGGCTGAATTCAAAAAGCAGGTTCAAAACTCATTCTCTAGCAGCTCAAATTGCCTTTTTTCTAACCCTCCAAGCAGGAAAAACAAGGGTGGTGTTACAGAGGCTGAAAGAAAATGACTTGTTCCAGCATTTGGAGAGAAGGAGAGAGGGAGAGAGAGAAAGAAAGAGGTTTCCCTAAAAGTAGCTCTGAATATTACTGATGTGGGAGACCTGTAGTCATTTTATTTCCTAAGTGGCTGGCACCAAATGGACCCGGGGTTCATCTCCTGTACTGAGTCTTGTGGCTGCAAATATACCAGCCAGCTCCATCCTGCCTGATGCTGGTGAGCAGCATTTCTCACACAACAGGAATTATGCTGTCGGTTCCCCAAGATCCAAGAGGAGCTGGTCAGCTTCCTAGCCACTGGTTTGCTGAGCCCCACACACTAAAGAAAGGAGAAAGACAAGAACAGAAAAAAACAGAGATTTCAGATGATTTTGCATTTTGGTTTTCTCAGGTTTATTAAATAAATACTAGGTGAGATATTTCAAATCTTGAGAAAAACCCTGACAAGGAAACTGGCATGCCACCCACACTGGGCACCTTGGCATTTACAAATGTATGGAGGACTTGTAAGTATTTTTTTCTAAGTCATTGAACGGTAATTTGAATAACACCCCGGCACTTCTCTGGACCTCTCCTGTACCCACAGCGCTGTGAACACTGAGGCAGCAACAAAACCCTGTTTTCCAAGCCCAGCTGGTGTTCTCTTCCAAGGCGCATCACTCTTTCAAGATTTTAAAATAAAATTTTCAGCATTTTATTTTTATTGCAGAAAAAACAAAGCAAAGCAAAATGAAACACACACACACACACACACACACACACACACACACACCACAAACAAAGCTATTCATCTGCCCCTGTTTGTTCTGTTGCTTCCCTCCAGGGCTTTGCATATCTGCAAATTTCAAGCAGGCTCAGTGCCTTCCTTCCACGTGGTAAATCTCCACTGCATATAAACACAAGACAGCATCAGAACCTCTCCAGGACTCCCTGCTTGGGTAAACATCCTGATTTGTTTTTCTTTAGTTTTGCATTTCTATTTTCTCTTTCCACGGTCAACCCCCCTTCTGATACTGGCACATGGTTTCTTCTGAGGATTCATTTTCTCCTCTCTCCATCCCCTGAACCTTGCTCCTAGGGTTCATTTGGGACTGACTTTAATGGAGGAGTCAGGAAGTCACCTGACCAATCCGTGCACCACGCCTCCTGGGGCACATTGAAAGGGCAAGTGTGTCAGTCAGTGAGATGTCCCCCAGGCTCCACTACAGGATTCAGAGGAAGTTGCTCATTTTTCTTTTTCTTTTTTCTTTTTAATTTTCTCAACTGGTACTTGAAAAGTTTGGAGCTACAGGTATCATCTTGTTTTACTTAGGAAGTGTTTACCTGAGATTTCAGAATAAAACAGAGACAAAGATGAAAATCCCACCATCCAAAAACAGTTTAGAGAACGTGGTCCCCTCCTGCACTTCTCGACAACAAAGAGTGTTCCCCCTTCTTCGGTCCTTCTGCATTTGTTTCTGTGTGCTCCTCTTTGTGCTGGGTCTGGGACTGTCACATGGACGCGTAGCACTCCTGTGCCCTGTCACCTTCACACACCATTATTTCCGGCTCCTGCTTCTGTCCATTGAAGATAACTGCCTGTTCTCAGTCGGTGGCACCACAATTCACTGTGCCCTTCCTCTTCGTACACTCATGCAGGTGGACAGTGACCCCAAGCCTTCCACGCCCCCACTGGACTGTGATGGCCAGGGCTGTGGGTACTGTCTCAGTCCCCTTTGTTTGTACAGTGGAACTAGCACAGAGAGGTCCCCCATCTGAACTAGACATGGACCAGGGGAACAACAGGGGACACCAGATACTCTTCTTTTCAAAAAATTTTTGAGTTGGATTGTCTCTAAGTGGCCTGGCAGAAAATGAACCTGACAAATGGATGAATGACCTTGTTAAACTGGAACAGGAGCATCTGAGACTTCAGGCCACAATGATACATTGTTATTCTAAACTTCAAGCTATGATCCACTAATTCCTAGGATTCCTAGACCTGGGAATTGGAGCCTGGGATGGTTTGGATGTGGTTTTCTGTGTCCCAGAAGGCTTTCCTAAGGAAACTGAGCCCTCAGGCAATGCTGAGAGACAAAGAGATGGGGCCCAGTGGAGAGAGATTAGGTCACTGGAGGCACCACCCTGAGAAGGGACTTATAGTTCTTGGAGGACCCTGGTTAGTTCCCCTGAGAAAAGTTGTTTGAAGGAGGTGAAACTGCTCCCTGAATACCGTATTTCCCATCTCGCTGTGTGGATTCCCCTTCCTGTACCTGTTTCCACCATATTGTTCTGTAGTCCTCAGCAGAGCCCCATGGAGGTCAATGCCATGCCCTTTGACCTTCAAAATGGCAAGCTAATAAACTTTTCTTTTATACAAAATAGCCAGCCTCAGGAATTTTGTTACAGCAACACCAAATGGATTATTGTAGACCAAGTCTTCTATTTCTTATAACCATTAATGGTGCATGAGAATAAATAATCATAATATTATCTGTTTACATTGCACCATTATCCCATTATCCAGCTTGGCATTCAGTTTCTGGAGCATCTCTGAAACCTATTAATGGCAAATGTTTATATTAACAGCTGCTACGGAGCACAGCCCAGCTGTTGCTTTGTGAAGGACATCCTGCATGCTTCCAATTTTGCCCAAGGCTCATGGAAGAAACCAAATTCAACATCAAATGAAATAGATTTTCCCTTCACTCTGAGATAGAAAGACATAGCCACACATGGCGTTCCTCCACATGGGAAACCAAGAGATCATCTTTGCTGTTTGATTTGAGCTAGGAGCCTGCAAGGCAGGATTCCTACTTTCTATTATGTTCTGTGCACTATCCAGTCCTGTGGAGAAATTCGGGTGGCAGGTTCTCCTCCCATCAAATGGAGGTGCTGTAGACTGTTAGAGGAAGTCCTCTCTCCTGCAGACAGGAGAGATCACAGCATGATGCCCTGAAGCTCCCCTTCATTTAGAAAGTGCTCTGAGAGAGAATACTTGTGTTAATATTAACCAAAGCAGAGCTTTACCAGGAGTCAAAACAACATCTTCAAAGAAATTAGTAGCAATACTTTGTACCGCTCTGGATTTCTTTCCACCCACCTCAAAACATACCCCTGCAAGGAATTGTACTCTCAACCCCTCTCTCCCATTCTCAAGCTGAACAATAGGTAATGGAGAAACTGATTTGAAAAATAATAAATGCAGAGATTATTGGCAGATTGAGAAAAAGCAGAAGCAGATTTCTATTTTATTGGGAACTTCTAGAATCAGAGAGATTCTCTTGGAAATTTTAGGGAGAGTCACAATGTGGTAATGAGATATGGTATTGCGTTTCCTGATCAACTTCCATGCACACAGCCACCTCTCACTCTTGGTTGCAATAGTCACCTCCCTGTTACTCTTTGACCTTCACAGGAGGCAGTAGCTGATGTGCTTCTTCACATGAAATATCACCTATGCTTTTTTTTTTCTGTACCAGGGATCAAACCCAGGGGTACTTTACCATTGAGCCACATCCCCAGCTCTTTTTAATATTTCATTTAGAAACAGGGTCTCACTAAATTGCTTGGGGCACTAAGTTGCTGAGGTTGGCTTTGAACTCATGCCCCTCCCGCCTCAGCCTCCTGAGCTGCTATGATTACAGGTTTCGACACCCCACCCAACTCCACTGTTGCTTTTCAAAACTTCCCTACTTGCTCACCCTTGCTAGGTTGGAGAGTGGGTGTAGGGAGAGAAGTGAGCACAAGTAAGGTCAACCCGGAGCAATCCCTGTGGGTGACCCCTGGAGGTCAGGAAACTTCCATTGCCCCCACAGATATGCCACCCACAGAGTCGAAGTTCAGCCGATGAAGGTTTGTTTGTTTATTTATTTATTTTGGTACCAGGGATTGAACCCAGGGTCACTTAACCACTGAGCTGCATCCCCAGACCTTTTTTTTTTTTTTTTTTTGAGATAGGGTCTTGCTAAATTGTTCAGAGCCTCACTAAATTAGGCTGGCCTTAAACTTGAGATCCTCTTGCCTCAATATGCCAAACCACTGGGATTACAGGTGTGTGCTACCATACCCGGCTTGATGGAAGTATTTAAAAAGATGAAATTTTACTCGGGGCAACGGCACATATCTGTAATCCCAGCAATCTGGCAGACTGAGGCAGAGCAGGTTCAAGGGCAGCCTCAGTAACTTCGCAAGGCCCTGTCTTGAGATAAAATAGAAAGGGCTGGGGATGCGGCTCAGTGGTAGAGTGTTGTCTGATATGTGTGAGGCCCTGGGTTCCATCCTCAGCACCACACACCCATACACAGAGTTGAAACTTCAACTTAAAATAGTGAAACTCTTAAGTCACTTACAGTGAACTCTGGTTGGGTGTTGAACTTAAGTTGTCTTCTGTGTAGGAGTGTGGAGTTAATACAGTTGTACAATTCTAAACAGAAAAACCTACAAACACAGACAAATATATTCCACGTTTATAATATCTGCACTTTGCATTGGTAACCACTATTTATAAATGTTATTCATTTAACTTTCTAGTACATTGAGAAAATCCAGTTTTGTATCAACTGTGTTATTGAAACCTTGGCTGACACCTATTGTCAATTCTGCTGAGGAGATGGCTGATAAACATGGAGTCTTGAGCCAGAAGATTTTGCCCTTGGCCACTGCAGATAGCAGAGTCTGATTTGCCGTGATTCTGTCTCATCTGTGTATTCATATAACAGATATTTTTCCAGAATATAAAATAGTGTCAATCACCTGCTTTATATGACCAACACGAATCTGCATTGGGACAGTATTTCTGTGATGGTCTGTGATTTCTTGCATGGTTCTTGTAACAAACGTCCATTTTGATTTATGCAGCCTTGCCTGATCCTCTATGCACCTGTGGCCCGGCCCTCCTTGACAGTCCTTTCGACTGCCCTCAGTCTGTTCTCCCGAACACCTTTTCTCTCCTCTCAGGCCTGAGTTTCAGTCTGCAACACCAGGATGGAACCCCATTCAGGGACCACTCAAACCCCTACTGCCTGGGCGCCTCCTGGATTTCCTTCAGGGACTGCTCTCTGGGATCAGGTCTGGGTCTCCTCTTGCCCAGTGCAGCCCCTTCCTCCACCAGCCAGTCCTCATTCCACTTTTAAGAGTCATGGCTGAAGGGCTATTCCTGGAGCAGGGGAAGCCTTGCCCTCAGACTTCCTGCCTGCCCCACCGCAGACTGTAGGCATTTTCACTTCACAGTTGTAGGGAGGAGGAAGGGCCTGCAGGCCCAGAAATAAACATAAGAGGTTGCAAGCTCAGCACAGGGCGGAACATTCACATGGAATGTTCTAGAAGCTATAGGAAGGGTGGGCCACTGAAAACATTTGAAATGCTGTCTGTCCCCTCTGTCGAAGGACAGATATGTGCTTCTTTTGCCTGCTTCTTGTCACCTCAGTTGTAGGTTAACTGCTGACTTCTAGGCCTCCAAACCCTGGATTAGCTGAGCTGCTGCAGTTCCTTTCGGAGCCTGAGCCTCTCATCCGTGAACTGCTGCACTGTGTCATGTCTGTCCCTCCATGTGACTGTGGCACCCCTCGGCTTCACCCTCACTGAAGGCTGGGACTGGTGGATCAGCACACAAACCCATCACAGCCAGACGGATATGGTTTTCAGACCAACAATGAACAGATTTCTAGTCTTCGCATGCCCCATGCCTATTCTGCACAGAGGGTTTCTGCTGTGAACCTTGTGGGGTCTGTCACAGGATGGGTGCCCATTTTGATGAATGAATGAGCAGAGCTTTCCCGGCACGGCAGCATTCAGGGCATGCAGCCAGAGGCAGACGGGAGCCCGGGGTTTGCAAGCCTGTGCTGACCTCAATGCGGCTATGCTCACATGACCACCCTTTTCTCCCCCTCCAGAGAGTGACAAAACTTTAAATGTACACTAACTGCAGAAGAACAGTGACTTATCTGTCAAGTGCCATCATGATCTCTCAGGGTATTAAAGTGAGAATTATGGAACAGCCGTGGCAAAGAAGCCAGGGGAGCTTCATTGGAGAATAAGTTAGAGAAGAATAATTGGAAAGGCGGTAAGGGTCAGCAGTGCTGAGGTCAACCCCAGGAAGGCCCATTCCCATTTGATCCGGTCCCTCCATGCTCCTCTGGAAAGGTGGGGCCGTGGTTCTCCAGCTAAAGGAAGTGGCTCACTGGAGGTGAGTCTCAAGCGACAACAGGGAGTGCATGACAGGGCTTGGATTTAAACCTGGGTTTGTCTGAATGAGAACTTGTGCTGTTAACCAGCACATGGACACTGTGGGAAAACTTGCCTGGGAGCCAAGGTGGATGGTTAACTGGTGTGCTGAGGCTTATAAGGCTCAGGAGGCCGTGAATGTGCCCTGAAGCCAGAAGAGGGAGAGAGAGGCCAGAAGGTGCCCTGAGCCGGGTGACTCTGGCTGCGTGGATACCAGCATCTCTCTGGAGAGACCTTGCTCTCTGCATAAGTTCACTGAGCGCCCTCTCTATCCATGATACTGACATGCTCCCTGGTGCAATTTCAGGTGTAAATGGACAGAGGACGAGCTTACTGCTGACTCTTCAAGGATAAATGTTCCTCGGGAAGTAAAACGTCTCACTTTACTGAATCAGAGAGTGCACTGTGTGTGGCTGCCTTGCACTGACCACAGCTTGGTGTCTTCAAGTGTAAACCAGTCCTTTGAGAGAAGTGCCATGTGCCTGTCATGGTGGCTCAATATTCTTAGAAATTAAGTCAAAGAAAAAAAAATCCTTTGCCTTAATGCTGACTTCCCCATTAGGATTCAGGGCAGGGCTATCACCTGGACAGATCTGGGCCATGGAGAGCTTTATTGCTCAATCCACGTTTAATGTCTTTGTCAAGAACTCACACTCGCCAGGTGACCAGAGGTCTCACTCTCTCATATGGCACCTGCAGACCCGTGCCACCCATCTTGAACACAAAGTTGAAATGCCTGAAAGTTTTGTAAATATGACACTTTTTTCTGTCTCTATATATGTTCAGAGATGCTGATATTTGATTAAGAGAATTTGATTTTTAATCTGAGGATTTCATGTGGATCTTTTTCAAGGAAGAATAGGCATCTGGAACAGACATTCTGTGCCTGTTGCCCCAGCAACTCAGGAGCCTGAGGCAGGAGGACTGTAGTTCAAGGCCAGCCTCAGCAACTCAGGAAGACCCTGTCTCAATAATAAATAAATAAATAAACAAATAAACAAACAAACAAACAAACAAATAAATAACTGGAATGTAGCTCAGAGGCAAATTGCCCTGGATCCTATCCCTAGTACAAACAAACAGTCAAACAAACAAGGGACGGGATTGACTATGTTGATGTTGTCACTTGGGTGTTGTGGGGAGGCCCCTTTGTGGATGACTCAGAGAAGGACATGTGTTGCCTGCAAACCTGGCTTCCAGGACATCCTGGCTCTGTGGCTGATATCCCTTGGGGTGTCACACCCTTGAGGATGAGCTGACATGTTGGAACTCGAGGTCATCTCCTTTAAGGGCAGAAGTAGTGGAGTAAGCTTGTCTTTTGCAATCTGAATATTAACTGGTCTGAGTGTCTAGTCAGAGTAAGGAAAGAGTCTTCAGAATCAGAATAAAGTTAAATTACATTGGGTTCATTTGATGAGTCCCTACTCTGCTCCTGGTTCAGGGAAGCAGTAACTCACTAAAATCTGGTGTAATCTCTTAAGAGATGGCATATTTAATATGGCAATTATTATTAATATAAATGATTATTAATAGATGAGAGTTTTTTCAACTTAGTGATAAGATGGAGACCATTGTCCCCTCCATGTGGATAATTATCCATGAAGGGAATAATTATAGATCTCATAAGTAAAAATCAAATTAAATGATTTTATATGCTTGGAGAAATATGAAATGTTCTCCTCATTAGTTTTCATAATTAAGAACCCTAACCTAAAAGTCTTCAATAACATAATGATAAATAATGTAATATTTTATTTTAGTTCTATATTACGGTCAGTTAGGAACAAAATGAAGACAGAAGACACAGACCCCTGGAGAATTAGGACAGGGAATTTGGAGGTTTGACCTAAGCTATCTGAGGTCCATCATGGGATGTCCTCCTGGGGTCATTCCTGCTGCATAAGAGGAAACTCAGACTCGGGGTCCTTTGGTGTAACCTAGCCCTACCTACGCATTGGGGTCAGGATGTAGAGACTTAGGACCCTCTCGGGATGATTGACACCAGCAGAAGGAAAAGATGCAAGAGAATCAAAAGCTTGAATAATAGAGTCCAAGGGACTTGGTTGGCCCTGCCAAGCAGCCCATCCAGCAGTAGTGGGTTACAGGACATTCTCAGGCCCGTGAAGCAGCTGCCACCATGGTCCACACCCGGGTCCTGAGAAGGGAGCCAAGGAATAGCCAAGAATAACCTGAATGATATTCCCTGACCACAACGGAACCCAGGTAGAAACCCATAACTCAGAGACCTGCAGCACATGCCAGATGTTTGGAAGGTAAATGATACAATCCCGAGGAAGACCTCGAAGTCCAAGCTGGGAAGGGTTTCCAGCTGAATGGAGATGAAAAGCAACATATGGAAACCATGGCCCGCAGGAAGGTGTGTTGCCAACAGCCTCCACATCACTGATCATCATGGAAACACGCATCCCCACCATCCTGCAGTCATTGTGGCCCAGGGGGAAGGACAGCAGCTGGAAAATGCTGAGGAGGGTGCCAGGACAGGGCACTCATTGACCCCTGCGGGCATGCAAGTTAGTAACCTGGGGAACAGTACACAGCATCCACAAAAGTTGAAGAGGGAGCCCCCATATGACCCAGTCGTCCCAGCACTGGACACGTGCCCGAGGGCAAGAAATCACCTCTACAGGCTACAGCTACAGAGGCTGAGCTCACTGCACCTGAGCGTGGGATCCGCCTGGATGTCCATCGGCTGAGCCTTGGGTCAGGAGAATGTGCTGCACATGCACAGCAGGGCACAGCCAGAGAAAGGGACAGGGTCCTGTCCTTGTGACAACAGAATGAATCCAGAAGACATTACATTATGTGAAATAAGCCAGACTCAGAAAAACAGAGGCTGCATGATGTCACTCATGATGTGGAATCTTAAAAACTAAATCTCATAAAAATGGACAGTGGTCACCAGAGGCTGAGGGGGGAGGGCAAGGCTGGCAGAAGGCCCAGTGACAGGAAGGAGGGGTAATTTCTGGGGTTCCCTGCCTAGTGTGAGCACATTTCACAACCGGATTGTGGAGTCGGCAGAAGGGAGGACAGATATGTCATGTGCAATGTATGTGCATAGTTATTTTCTAATTATACACACACAGCTATGCATGCAGACATACAGCCATTTGCACACATGCATACTTGTGCAAGAGAAGGGTAAAGCCCGTTTCCGTGGTGCCTTAGGACTTGGTGAACTAGACAGCTCAGGAGGTCTCCTAGGATGCTGGGAGCCACTCTGGGAATGCCTCCTTTGAGGGTTTCCCATCGACTTCTCCACTGTGTCTCATCATTTTGACTTACAGTTGTTTCTAGACAGTATTTACTGTATTTTAAATATTTATCCCTCACAAGATCAAACTTAGCTCACACAAGTACACGCTGAATTTCAAAAGCACCAACGGGTAGCCAGGGAAGCATTACCATAACACAGTTTTCACATTCAAATCTGTTGGAAACATTGCCACCAACAATAAATCATCCTGTGAATTAACATTAAGTGGCAACTTAACAACCTCTAATATAATGTTTGTATAAAGATAAAACGAGATAATGGGGAAATGTCTCATTTTTCCTAAATGACTTCTATTTTTATATAATTCAATACTCTGTGCACTAAATTAACTATGTATCGATGATATAAGATTTTTTTAAAAAAATGCTACACCTTCCCGTAAGATAATCCTTATAAAATTGCTAGAAGTAGACACAGCTAGATCTTCTGGCTGATATTTTTATATCTGCATGATAATGTCATTGAAATAAAAATAGTGTCATAGGATACATATTTTTCCGACGTGGAACTTCAGGTAGGCCACCTGGGATAATCGTCATTATGAACAGTGGTAAACCACAATGTTCCTGACATATTTTCACACAGATCAGTGGATTTCAAACTGTGTTCCTGGCATCCTCCATTTGTACAGATGCTTCTGTGTTTGGGTGGAGAAGGTGGGAGCCTTGTGGGGTTAGTGTCAGGAGGTCCCTCCTGGAGTACCTGACCTTTTGCCTTGGGTCCAGATAAAAGAGTAATGCCATAAAGAAATTTTATCCTTCCATGTTGTGTTTAGCTGTAAGCATCGGAAAACCAAAGTCAGAGTGATTTAAAATAGAATGGGATAACAAACATGGAGGGAAATGAATTACAGTAGATGGGGTAGAGAGAGAAGATGGGAGGGGAGGGGAGGGGGGATAGTAGAGGATAGGAAAGGTAGCAGAATACAACAGTCACTAATATGGCAGTATGTAAAAATGTGGATGTGTAACCGAGGTAATTCTGCAATCTGTATTTGGGGTAAAAATGGGAGTTCATAACCCACTTGATTCTAATGTATGAAATATGATATGCCAAGAGCTTTGTAATGTTGTGAACAACCAATAATAATAATAAAAAAATATGTTAAAAAAATATGAAGACATTTGCTCCTGAGTTAAATGAAAGTTCAGCAATAGCTATCTCAAGGTTGATTTCCTCAAAACTAAACAACATTATCTGAAAAGCAGTTTCCTTCCACTTGTTCTCTCACACACTCAACTTGTTATTTTTCTCCTTAGATGTTGATGCCTCATAATCCCAAAACAACTGCCTCCACTCCAGGCATCACATTGTCATAGACAGCCTACCAGTCAGGGACAGAAAGTAAGACAAGTGAACAAGATTATCTGCAGATTTTTTTAAAATTAGGAAATGTTTTCCTCAAAACTCAGTAGATTGTATTTATGTTCCATTGTCCAGAAATGGGTCACACGTGGGTCTCAGGGCCAAACATTGGGGGGAACTATGTGGTAGGAGTCAGATCAGATGGTCTTGCTTGGTTCCCAGTGTGAGAACATGGCTAGTCCCACAGCACTGGTTTGTGAGCTGCAAGAAGGGTGGGGTGGTGGCTGGGTGTCTGCCACAGGACCATTCAAGGACTTTGAACACTTTTAAGCACAGTTTAGTTTCCTGCTGGATAGGGACATAATGAAGAAAGGAGTGGCGTCCTGCAGGGACCCTAGTTAATAGTAAAAGCCACCTTTAATTATCCTTTGCCCTCAAGCAGAAAAACCACACAGGTGAAAATTAGCTACTGTCTCAACACTTGAGTGTGCATGAGGGTTACATTCCTGGTCATATATAACCTTAAAAAGAAAAAAAAAAAACCACCTAGCTCTAACAAACATAACTGCCATTAATGTCATATCAATCCATCGGCAGCAATAGGGGGATTTGGGGGTATGAGGCAGTGGGAGGTGTTCTTGGTTTTGTTTTGTGTTTTAATGAAGTTTAATTTGGAGATGTGGGAAGATAGATTAATGTCAAGATTCTCTGAGAAAATCAAGTACCTGGAAGGCACTTTGGGACCAAAAGGGCCTCTTACAAGAAAACAAACAAGCAAACAATGTTTCATGACCAATTCTGTTGATTGGTTCTCATTGTTTAATAGAAAGTCATAGATGGTGGTCACTATTTCAAGATATTGGGGTCATTCACCGTGACCTACATGGACAGCCACCATTATTACTTTGACTACTAAGGCAAATATATCCTCAAAACAATATGCAGAATTCATGCATTGCCGTGGTACTAATTCTGCAAGAACTACATCCGTCTGTCACAGATGACTCAGACATGATGTGGAATCAAGCCTTGATGAGCTCATTTTGGTAACATTAATAGCTGAACCTCTGATGAGACACCCTAGGAAATAATCATCAGACACATTCAGATGTTTCTCCTGCAGATGTGAAGCCTCGGCAATGACTCACACAGTGGAAACTTTTAAAGAAATGAAGGACTGTGATGTCACATGAGGCACCACCCAAGTGCAGATGGATGGAGAAAGATGTGGATTGGTCCCAGCTGTGAGGTGTGTCCCCTTCCATCAGCCACGGCCACAGCACACATCAGATTAGATACTCCAGCCGAAGCAGGTCTTAGAGGTAGACCTGCAGCTTCATCACAAATTAGAGGCCCTGTTCTTTCTTTGTTTTCTTTTCTTTCTTTTTTATTTTTGGTACCAGGAAATGAATCCAGGGCTGCCCAACCACTGAGCCACATCCCCAGCCCTATTTATTTATTTATTTTTTATCTTGAGACAAGGTCTCGCTAAGTTGCTTAGGGTCTTACTAAGTTGCTAAGGCTGGTTTTAAACTTGAGCACCTCCTGTCTCAGCCTCCGAAGCCATGGGATTACAAGAGGGCACCACCATGCCCAGTGAAGCTCCCATTCTTTTAATAGACATTTTCATTTTTAAAAAAGTATTTTAGAACAGGGCTACCCATTTATTAAAAAACAAAGTAGAAAAAACAGTTTAGAAAAAGATGTTGAAAATCATTAAAGTCCTACAATCCAGGGATAAAGATGAACACATACTGGTGTTTTTTTTCTCATATCGATGTTGTTTTTTGGTGTTAAGTGTTTTGAGTTCGTATATATCCTGGAGATTAGTGCTCTATCTCACATGTGTGTGGCAAAAATTTGCTCCAAAAATGTAGGCTGTCTGTTCACCTCATTGATTATTTCTTTTGCTGAGAAGAAGTTTTTTAGTTTGAGTCCATCCCATTTATTAATTCTTGATTTTGTTTCTTGCACTTTAGGAGTCTTGTTAAGGAAGTCGGGTAAAGATTTAGGCCTACTTTTCCTCTATTAGATGCAAGGTCTCTGGTCTAATTCCTAGGTCCTTGATCCACTTTGAGTTGAGTTTTGTGCATGGTGAAAGAGAGGGGTTTATTTAAATTTTGCTGCATAAAGGACTTAAAATCAGCATATTACAGTAAGACAGCCACATCAAAGTTCAATAGCAGCTCAATTCACAATAGCTAAACTGTGGAAGCAACCTAGATGCCTTTCAACAGATGAATGGATAAAGAAACTGTGGTGTGTATACACAATGGAATATTACTCAGCATTAAAAGACAATAAAATCATGGCATTTGCAGGTAAATGGATGGAGCTGGAGAATATCATGCTAAGCAAAGTAAGTCAATGCCAAAAATCCAAAGGCTAATAAGTATGCTAATCCATAACTGGGAGTGGGGAGGCATGGGAAAAATAGAGGAACTTTGACCAGGCAAAGGGGAGGGAGAGGAAGGAGGATTCATTGGGGCAGGAAAGATGCTGGAATGAGATGCACAACATCACCCTAGGTACATGTATGACTGCACATATGGTGTGGCACTACATCATGTACAACCATAGAAATGTAAAATTGTGCTGCAATTGTGTACAATGAATCAAAATGCATTCTGCTGTCATATATACCTAATTAAAATAAATTAATTAATTTAACAAATAAATAAAAGTAAAAAATAAAAAAATACATGAATGTGCATGTGTGTGTGTTTTCAGTACAATTGTATTTTTGATTACCAGGCAGAAGATAAGTACAGAATGCATTCCCAAAATAATATCAGAATTACGAAATAATCAGGTGTGGTCTGTTTCCCTGCTGAGAGCCCATTCCTGACTTGCTGTGCTGGCTGGATTTTACAGGGAGATGCCTTTTTCATGAGCTCAACTAAATCCATGTGTCTGCAGCTTTATGGATGGGACTCTGCCCCCAGTCCCCCACTACCTCAGCTTCAGGTGCTGTTCTGTAATTAGTCACAAGCAACATCAACACTTGATAAATACATCCTGGTTGAAATCAATAATCCATTAGCACAATAAATCTTCTGGACTTCAGGTATCTGGTGATATGTTGCTATTTGGAATGGTCCCAGTTGAACCCCTTTTCTCCTAAAGCTGCCCTCTACAGGTGACCTCTTGTAGCCCACAGGGCCACATGGGCTGGGCCAGGGTGGAGGTGGGAGACCTCTGTAATAGCCCAACCAGCAAAGACAGCAACCCTATACTTACAACACTCATTCAGAGATTGATTCATCCTTCACAGAATTATTTCCTTTGGAATTGGGCAAGCAGGTGGCTGCAATTTGTACCACTGAAGTTTTACCCGGCTACATCCACATTTCCTTCCTTACTGGCAGCTTTTGAACAAAATTGCTAATGTGCAAGTATTTATGCTGCCTGGCTTTTTTCTTTTTTTTCCACCTATGCACACAATCTTTACGTCTATCCTGGGATGTTTTAATCAGAAATGTAAGTGCCATCTACCAGAAACCCAATGAGCAAAATAATTAATGTATTTCCCTTTATTTAAAAAAAATAATGTCTATTTAAGATCACTTGTGGAAAATTATGAGCAAGGACAAATTATGATCTCACATTGTGGAGCTCGGCAATCTTCCCTCCTGGGCCCAGAGCTATCATTATAATCAGAGTTCTTTTTCTTGGAAAACCGAGATGAAATTGTATAATTTCTAAATGGTGCAGGATGAGAGCACATAGGCACTCTGGCAAAAAGTTAAAGGAAACTCAGATTGACGGGTAACAGTAAATAATCACAAAGGCGAGGCACTGCCAGGCTGCGCAATCACTCTGTACCCTCTTCCCCTCGTGCAGACACTCAGGGGCCTGGATTGGGTTTCCTGAAGTCATGGTGACCAAGAATAGAGGTGCTGCTTAGCCTGGAGGAAGGGACACCTCCTGCCCCAGGCAGGTGGACATGCCTGTGTGGCTTGTATTTCCAAGGCAGGGCATGAGTAAAAGCTGACAAGAGCCCACCCCACCACCACCCCCAACACTCCATTCCCAGAGTTCCCCAGCTACCTGGCCAAACCAGCATGTGCCAAGGCACCAGTGACTCCAACATGTGTCCAGTCCCCCAGCGTGTCCCTGAGACCTGTGGGGAGTCTCCTGTTCTTCAGCTGCGAGCTGTGCCTGCTCTCATCTTCTGATTTTCATCCTGCCCTTCCAAAGATGCCTACCTGACCTCAGAGGAGTCCCCACTTCCTGAAGTTCTCAGTGCCTGTTGCTCTGGGACCTTGGAGCAAATGATCTCTCAATCCTTCCACCTGGAGAAACCTAGCTACCATCTTAATAAAGCCATCTTTATATAGTAGCATTTGACAAGCATGGCACTGTTGATATTTTGGGCTGGATAATTTTCTACCTGGTGTAGGATACTTTGCACTGTAGACTGCACCATGGGTGACCATCCTGTGTATTGTGGGGTACAGTGTCCCTGACCTCTGCCCCTGGGAATACCATGCCTTCTTTCAAGTCCTGAAACCCAAACTCTTTCCAGACCTATCCAAATATCTCCAATGGCCTATTGTATCCATTTGCTATCTCCATTGCTAGAAGATCTGGTGTCCAGCATCAGCAGGGGACAAGGGTCATGAGGCACTTCCTGGCAGGCTTCATGGGAGCTGTGTGCTGCTGGCTCTGATAGCAGCTGTGTGGGTTCCTCAGCCCCCTGGACATCATGTGGCTCCATCCCCAGTTCTGGGCCAAGGAGGAGTGTTTGGGATCTTCAACCAAGTTCTGCTTACTGGGGAGGCAAGAAACTTTGGGGACACTATTCCCCACTCTGACCAGGGAGCCAGCACTTTTCTACTCCTCCTGTCTCCCCTACCCCAGGTCCATAGACTTTAGGAACCTTTGACTCAGAGCTCCCAAAACAACACCAAGAGGGCAGAGGTCTTCCTTGTGGGCCACGTGGGGCTTCCTACTCCCACTCCAGGCCCCGCTCTGCATCCCGACTGGCACCCACTGTGGGTGAGGTGAGAGTGTCATTTGTGCTGTGATGGACTCCCCAGTATCTCGAGTCACAGCCCCAAGTTTTAGCAATCCTGAGGATGCCATGGCATCGAACTCCTCTGCCTCACTTCCTCTGCATACCCACAGCTCGTCCAGGTCCTCCTAGTTTATTCTGCCACTTTCCTGTCTCAGTGTCATTCTTGAGTCTTGAAGTGTCCTTATTCTCACACGCAATGCAGCACCACGTTTGATTATTCCAACACAAAACGCCCTCCTCTCTGTCCGAACTTCTACCACTCTGCTCCGGCTGCTCCTTGTACTTGAATTCTCCCTGTCCCCTCCAACTTCACTCCAGGTCTGCTCTTGTGTTGATATACCACCAAGAACATGCAGAGATCTGTGCAAAATGTCAGCTGCTCTACTTCACTCTCCTGCCTGAAGGCCACCAGAGATCATTTCAATAACTAACCACCAACAACGCGAGTTAACTTCTCCAATCCACTGTCTCTTAAAAAAAAAATAGTTATAGATGGACACAATACATTTATTTATTTATTTATGTGGTGCTGAGGATCAAACCCAGGGCCTCACACATGCTAGGCAAGTGCTCTACCACTGAGCCCTAGCCCCAGCTCCACATCTGCCTCTCTTGTGTGTGCCAGGAAAACGGGTCTGTTGAACTCTCTTGAAGTGCCTGACTCTCCCTACTTCCCCATCCACGCAGGTGGGATCTCCTGTTGAGATGGTATCTCTGCCCAACTGGGTACCCACAGTGCAGAGAGCTCCACTCTTAACCAAAATCTCCAATTGGACCTGTGGCAAAAGCGTGAAACACTCTTTCTTGTGGTCATTTATATTTATGCCACACAAGATGAAGATGCTGTTGGTACCCAGAGCACAGCCTGGCCACATTTACTGGTGTAAGCATAGCCCTGCCTAGATATGATGCCAGATGTAGTTGACAGGGAGGGTACCCCCTTTTCCTCAGGAAGGTAAAGTCAGGTGAGGATGACTGGAAAGAGTGGCCATGTGAGCCATGGAGCCATAGAATGTCATTGGGACACAGGAGCTTCACGGTGTGTTTCTCTAGACACACACTATGAAATGCTTTCATCCCTTTGTGTCTATTGCTTGATCACTATTGTCAACCACAAAAATGATCAGAGTGAGAATTACCCGACCACTGTCCTTCAATCAGGTCTGTGGCTATCACAATGCATCCCATTGATGTGGCTGCCACTCACAGATATAAATTAACAAAACATTAACCTAAACCTTAGCCAGCCCAAAGGGCATCCCTTGAAATGTTGACAACTTGCATCCTAAAATCATTCGTGACATGGGAAGATATTTGCTCTAGACTGAGGATGGATTCTCTTACTTCTGAAAGTACCTGAAGGCCATAGAACATCAGATGTTCACCAGCTTGGTAGGAGGTAAGGGATTTACCAAATTTCTGTGTGTGCACATGTGTTCCTCTCTCCCACCATCCTGTTCATCTATTGACTTGGTCACTGCTGACCTATTCCAGGGGAGGACCAGTCCCACAACAGAGTCCTAACCCCAGCATTAACCAACCCATCTCCAACCTGATGTCAGGACCCCAAGATGCTAATGGTAGGATTGTAGAGGACTGAAATGAAATTATTGATTTATTTTTAGCATTTTTTTTAAAAAAATAAGTATTATTGCATTTAATAATACTTTGTATTAAAGGAGCTGTTTTATCCCTGCTTAGGTCTTATTGCCATGTGGGAGATCTTTCTGTCTTTCACACTAAGCCATTGAGGAGCAGAACAGCCAGTCAGAATCATCTTGGATCAGGAGCACCTACTAAGCAAGGCTCCCCTGTGGTCTTATCCACTTGCCCTGGCATCCTGGGGCAAACCCACGAGGCAACTGAGAGCACATGTTGACATTAAGGAGTGATTGATTGGTATTGTCTATTAGGGCCACTGGAAGGAAAAGTGAAACCCTTCATAGTATTCATTTCATATTAATTTTGTGATATTATGATGGCATTCACAGAGCTGATAGCACTGATGCTATAGCTGATATTTCCCAAATACTCATTCTGTGTCAATATCACCAATGTAATTGCATAGCTCTTCATACTCCAAGGCTGTGTTCCTGGATAACTGGTAGTTTTGAAAGTAAAGCTTATTAATCCAAAGGTATGATGAGAATTATACAAATCAGATTGTTTTTCTTTTAATCAATATGCAACCTATTGAAAATATTCATCTAAATTATAAAAATTAAATTATGTTAAACTATAAAGTAAATTAGATTAAGCAAAGTAGTTACCATCTTTTTAAATTTTAAATATACTCCCTTGATTGCCAGAGAAGTAATTCCTATTAGTAATTTATTTCTACATTTAAATTATGCTAAAACTATCTCCAAAATTAACTCATTAAAAATTCAATGACATTCTTAAGTTTATGAAAATAACCTTTAATTTGGCTTACAGATTTCATTTTGCATTTATACTCAGAGGAGAAAGAGACTGTCATCCAGGAAGGTAGAACTCTTGGCAAAACAGGGTTTTATGTTTTGCTCTTGGGAGAATTGACACAAGAGTTTGCATCCAAGTATCAGTTTGGGAGCTCACATCTGGTCCCCTCGTCCTGTCATACATCATCTTCCCTGTTTAGGTTTGTGCTTTCTCACAATTTTGCAGTTGAAAACACATCCTAATCATGACATTAACTCACACTGGGCTGGCTCCCAACACTCATTCATTTCTTAAAAGGCACATGGTCGCCATGTGCCTAGAGTATGAGAATAACAAGCAATTAGGAGTTATTCTGGAAATTTCATCACATTAAGTCATCTTTAAGTTTCTGAGTTTGACTCACTATGATCTGGAGACAGTCTTTAAACTCTGGCCACCACTGGCTGTGTTTGAAAGCAATATTCTAACAATAAGCTTCTTCCCTATGTGTAAAACAATTTTTTTTAAAGCAACAATTCTTTTGCAGATAGCCAGACATCAGCAGCAATCTTAATAAGTGGTTTGAAAAATGTTCCCTATTTGTTTAAGATCAGAGAATATCTACCAGATAGCAGATAACCATTCTATTATTTGTTACATTTATGGAGCGCTTACCCATGTCCTGGTGCATATTCATGATCTGCTGCTGGTTACCAGCTCCCCCACTCCACCCCCAACCCAGGCACACATCTGAAATTCTCCTTTCCACTCAAGACCTCTCTGGCTTCAGCCAGCCATGCAGATTGAACACAGCATTTCCCAATTTCCTTGCAGCCACACATGGTCATGTGACTCAAGTTTGGTCAATAAGATAAGGAGGATGGGCAAGCACCATCGGCAAGCATCTTTGAGGAAGGCTGTCTTCCTATACCTGTCTCTTCTCGCTGGTTGTAATCAGAGGTGAGGATGCACCATCTTGAAGGACATAAGGAAAGATGATACCCTAGGGATGGGTAAGCAAGAAACAGAAAGTGCCCTCACCTGGCCACTCTCTAACAAGTCCCTAATGTTCATGAGACCTGGGAAAGTGCAGATGAACACCGGTCTAACACCCAGGGAAGACAAGCAGCATCACCCTGTTTGAAAGGCAGAGAGGCAGGGGATCCCAGAAATTGAGTCACATTTTGGTTTTGTGGTGACATCAGAACTGGACGTGCGAACTGGGGTGGTGACAGGACTAAATAGGAATTCCAAAAGTCAACGTAGCATACTTGCTGCAAGAGGCAGCCTCTCATTCCAACTGGCAATGGGTTCCATGTGGGAGGCGGTGAGAAGCCCATCCGTGTGAAAGGTGGTTCTATGCTCTCAGGAGTGCTTGAATTCCAGCACCAGCCCTGGGAATGCACGCCTCCCTCTCTCCTTCCTCCCCAGGGGCTCCCTGCACAGGTGGACACTGCTCAGTCTTGGAACTGGAGAAATCACAGAGCAGTTGCAAGCTTCTTGCCAAGGGCCAGGTGTGACCAGCAGAGAGTCCTGGGGACCAATGCTGCTTTCTTCTACTTGCCCAAGGGCGTTTGACGGATGGCTTCCACCTTCCCTATCTCAGAGCACTCCTTGTGTTCTTGGATGGGAACGATATGTGGGTGCACGTTCACAGGGTTCCAGTCCTGCTGGGGCAAAGCCCGTCTTTTCTAAATGGTGACAGGGGAGAGAAAACAGCCTGGGGGTTCCTCTTTACAACTGCACAACCAGAAGCCACGTAGACTCCAAGCCAGGCCCTGTCCCCTGCTCTGCACCACCTTGGAAGCAGGGCACTTCCCTGACTCCACTTCTGCTCTGGGCTGCATTATCACTCCCATAAGAGGGGCAAGAGGAAGATTCTAGAACAGCATTAACAGGTGCCCAGACTGTAGGTCCCATATGTCCAACAGAGAGCTGGAGGGGACCCACACCTCCTGAAGGCTGTGGGAAGGTTTTTTCATAGCAGCGGCTGGAGCAGATGTAGCCAGCACTCTGGGAAGAGGATGACACTTTCATTAGTCAGGGTTTCTGACAAGATTGAGTTAGAAATTGAGTGTTGGTTCTTATTGCTTTTTAAGAAGGTAGTAGCACTACAGCACTGTTCTTTTACAAAACAAACCCAGCAAACATTTTAGTCCAATAATGAATACCTGGCTATTGGGCCAGGGAAAGAGTTAAATTAATCAATACAAGACTCAATGCATAGAAAACATGTGTATAAACTTTTTTTTTAAAGAGTTTCTGAATTAGCATTTGGCTTCTAACACTTGACCCTAAAATAATAATAATAATAATAATAATAATAATAATTACTACTATTATTTCTGCATTATTTTTAACCTAAAAAATTAATACTGAAACCATTTTTATCTTAACCACATATACCTAAATTAGAGATAATTAACACATTGATAATACCCTTTGTCTACAATTTCTAAATAGTTTCTACTTTTAGTACTTTTAATGAGATCCATTCTTAAATCAATAGTTTTGTTGAGGCAAAGATCAAGATTCTGGGAATTGTGATTTTCTTCAATTATAATGTAAAGGGGCTAAATTAAAATTTTATGTTAAGGGAACCTCACCATTTGGTTACTGAAAGTCAATTTTGAATAGTACAATACAGCATACATTGTAAATGCATTTTAAATAAATAGAATCCATTAATATCCATTTCTGATTGTTTTACTGTGCATGGCAGCTATTTCCACAGTAAGAAAACGTTCTATGTGAAAATGCAGAAATCAGAGGAGGGCATGTTAAAATTCCTGTAGTGTTAGGATTTTAAGTCTTCAAGGAGTCTTTTAAGGTAGACATGGACTTTCCTGACACTTTCTTTTGTGCCCTTCCCTCCACCACATTTTTATAAAAGATTACAGAGGACTGTTGGACCATTTCGAAAATTACACCTTATCACTCAGGACTTTATTGATTTATCTCTATTTTCGGTGAAGTTGAGTTTCAAGTTGAAACTGCCACAGAGATACTGTGTTTGTGGTGACACCAGGGGAGTGGCTGTTTGAAGATTTGTGTTACCTGTGTCCCTGAAAGGGCAAGACCCACCTGGCTCACCTGTGTTCTAGCTGTAGAACCAGGGCATCATTTCTGCTGTTTGCGTCAAGCCTATGTGTTAGGGATTGGCCATATGCCCATTGTGGTTTCAAGCTTCTTGGGGTGCAGGCATCTTTGGGGATGCCTAGTGGTAGAGCAGGTGCAGACTTTGGTTGACATGCAGACCTGGACTCAGGTGCAAGCCAAACTGTTGGTTAAACGTTTGTCCTTGGACCAGCAGCTCAGACTTGCTGAAGCTCACATCTCTCCTCTGTAAGAATGTAGTGTGTGCATCTCTCAACTTCTGTGATGCTCCAGCTCAGAAGCTGGAGAATGAGCACAATCGCCATCTTCTGCCTTCTGTCCTTTCCTCTGAGTGCTACTTCTTCCACTGCCTTGAGATTCTGCAGCAGCCATAAAATGTGCGGCTCCCGGAATCAGTAAAAGGCACAGAGTCCTCCCTCCTTGGACAGCCAACGGAGTTCGTTTCCAGTGTCACCTCATTCAACACAACACGCCTGCATGGAGATGGCAATCTAGGCAGATATTTGTGCCTTCAATAAAATTGCACTATGACAGGCAGGATTTGAACCCAGAGCCCTGGTCGTCACTCCTGTAGTGTGTTGAGCAGGTGCCTCAGGGTCATGAACTCTGTGGCATCCCCATGGTTCAGGGTTGGCTCCTGCCCTTTTCAGGGAAAACTCAGTGCATATCATTTATATATTTTTTAAGAATTGACACATTAAAATCACACATGCTCATAGGGTACCATGTGATGTTTTCATACATGGACATGGTGCATAATGTTCAAACCAGACCCATTTGATCTCTTTAGGTGGGTATCATTTCTTTTTGGTGAAAATATGTAAAGCCTTTTCTTCTAGATCTTTTGAGGGGGATTCTACTTTATCATCCTCTGTGGTTCCCCTTGGTACAAGAACCCACCAGAGCTTACTTCTGTCCAACCGTAACTTGGTCCCCACTGACCAGCCTTCCCCAGCCCTCCTGCTGCCCAACCCTTCCCAGCCTTGGCTAACCACTCTCCAACCCCAACTTCCTCAGACTCCACATGTGAGTGAGAGCATTTCAATCATTATCTGGATGCTGAAGGAGATCATTTACTCTCCTTTCCCCAAGATTTTTTTGTCATGAGATGATTCTCTGAAGATGAGGCTACCTGGAGCTGCTGGGACCTGCTGAGCCTGGGGATCCAGCCACATTTGAACTGGCCTACCTGAACTTCCTGGCTCCACAGGGCTCTACGTTACCTGTCATAGTGAGGCTGAGCTGACATGATGCTGTCAGAGACATTAAAGAGAAAATATCAAGCCACTGTTACTGTGTACAGTAGTATATATAAAACGAAGACAAAATGCACATGGGTATGCACATATGTCCATCTATGTGCATTAGGGAACATAAATTTAGAGGCTGAAGCTAAATGTATCTAAATGAAGAAAATGTCCATGAGAACCCCTTGGATAGTGCTGCAAATGAGCAATATGCATAAATAGGGAACCCACTGGGAGCTAACCACTGGGCCTTCTGCAGTGGGGAACTGGCTCGGCTCACTCTGCTCCCCCCACATTTCTGTTTTAATTTTTACTGTATGTTCTCATTTTTTTGGCTGCTTTCTTTCTGCCAGCTAAACATGTAAGTTGTTCTTTCCTCCAGTTTCTTATGTGGAGAATTGCATTATTAATCTGACCATTGTCTTCTTCTTTTATGTGTGTATTTGATGTTACATGCCTTCCTGTCAGCAATAGTTTATCGTTTTTCCACAAACTCCAACATATTATTTTAAAATTTTCTTTTTAAATAAAAATATTTTCTGATCTTCCTTGTGACTTCTTCTATGATCCACAGATGATTCTGAAGGTTGTGTGTTTGGTTTCAGAAAACTGATGACTTCCTAAAACTTTTATTATGTTTGGTTTGCTTATAAGAATGTCACCTATAGCACAAGAGTTAAAATCAAGAATCAACAAATGGATGTATTCAAACTAAAAAGTATTTTTTTCTCAACAAGAGAAATAATAAGTGAGCCTACATCCTGGGAACAAATTTTTACCTCTCACACTTCAGATAGAGCTCTAATCTTCAGAGTATACAAAGAACTCAAAAATTTAAACTACAAGAAAACAAATAACTCAATCAACAAATGGGTCAAGGATCTGAACAGACACTTTTCAGAGGAGGATATACAATCAATCAACAATTACACGAAAAAATGTTCACCATCTCTAGTGATCAGAGAAAAGCAAATTAAAACCACTCTAAGATACCATCTCACTCCAGTAATAATGGCAGCCATTATGCAGTCAAACAACAAGTGCTGGTGAGGATATGGGAAAAGGGTACACTTGTACATTGCTGGTGGGACTGCAAATTGGTGCAGCCAACCTGGAAAGCAGTATGGAGATTCCTTGGAAAGCTTAGAATGAGCTTTTGACCATTTGACCCAGCTATTCCCCTTCTTGGATTATACCCAAAAGACCTAAAAAGAGCATACTACAGGGACACAGCTACATCAATGTTCATAGCAGCACAATTCACAATAGCTAGACTGTGGAACCAACCTAGATGGTTTTAATCCATTCATCTATTGAAGGCAATAGATGAATGGATTAAAAAGAAAATGTAGCATTTATACACAATGGAAATTACTCAGCACTAAAAAATAACAAAATCATAGCATTTGCAGGGAAATGGATGGCATTAGAGCAGATTATGCTAAGTGAAGTTAGTCAATCCCTAAAAAACAAATGCTGAATGACTTCTTTGATATAAGGGGGGGGGGGTGACTCAAAAACAGAGTAGGGAGGAAGAGCATGAGAAGAAGATTACCACTAAACAGGGAAGAGAGGTGTGAGGGAATGGGAGGGAGAACCCTTTCTCTTCCATTGCACGGAAGATTTAAGGAGATCCTCATCTTTATACAAAATTACATATATGATGGTGATATATGTAAGAAAAAAAATATGGGGTAAGAAAAAAAAAGAGAGAAAAATGTGTCACCATAGATTGGGTAGAGAGAGGTGATGGGAGGGGAGGGGAGGGGGGATAGGAAGGGGATAGGAAGGGCAGCAGAATACAACAGACACTAGTATGGCTGTATGCATAAACGTGGCTGTATAACCAATGTGATCCTGCAATCTGTACATGTGGAAAAATGAGAATTCATACTCCATTTGAATCAAATGTATGATATGTCAAGATCATTGTATTGTCTTGAGCAACTAATAAAAAAAGAATGTCACCTTCATTACTTTAGACTAATTAAGGTTTGTTTTATCTCATAGAATGGAGTCTACTTCAGCAAATGTCCCATATGCACCTTAAATGATATGCATTCTGCTGCCTGATGATGTGCTATATCAGTTTCACATGGACCCAGTTGATTTGCCTGATTTAAGTCTCTACGCTTGGCCGACTTCCTGTCTGAGGTAGAGCTCAAGTGTGCAGTGAGGCTACTGAAGATTTCCATTCTTTTAGAAATATATTTATTTTTCCTTCCTGCTCCCAGTGTGTTGCTTCACATATTTTTAAGCAGTATTGTTAGGGAACACAACTTAGGATTGAGTTGTTTTCCTGAAGAATTGACTCCTATTAAGGACAACCAATGGAGAGAATTACTGTTTTTTTTTTTTTTTTCCCCAAGCAAATGGTGCCGGATAACTGGATATCCAAATGCAAAAGAATAAACTTTAACTGTATGACAAGCCACACGAGATTAACTCAAAATGGATGAAGTTACCAAATTTCAGTAAAAATATTTCTAAAAGATAAGTTATTAATCTTCATGGCTTTGGATTAGTCAATATTTTCTTAAATATAACAAAAAAATTAAAGAAAAATGGAGAATTTCATCAAAGTTAAAGTTCTGAACATCAAAGGACATTATCAATGTAAATATTAACACATAGAATTGGAGAAAATATTTACCAGTTCTGATAAGGATCTAGTATGCAGCACACCAAGGGATTCTGACAACTAACAAATAAAAGTCACATGACTGAACTAAATAAGCAAAGGATTTGATTAGACATTTCTCTAAAAACATTCAAACGTTCCATCAGCACATGGCAAGATGCTCTAAGATGCTGAACATTGTTAATCTTTAGGGAATTCAAGTCAAAACTCCAGATATCACTCCTCACACATCAAGATGTTGATAATAAAAGACAGGAACAGTAGCCGGTGTGGGAGGTGGAAGACGTGCTGGTGGGACTAGGAAATGGGGTGACATCTTCAAAACCACAACAAGAAAACCACAGCTCCTCCAAAAGTCTGTTACCAGAAGACCCAGACATTCTTCTGCTTCCAAGTGAATTGAACACATATGAACACACACATGCAACATGTACAAAAATTTTTATCCAATATTATTAGTATTATCTAAAAGTAGAAATGAACCAAATGTCCATCAATTGTGAATAGAACAGCAAAAGCTGTGTATATCTACACAATAGAATCTAATTGAACCATAAAATAAACAATCAAATATTGATGTCTGTTATAACCAGAATGGAGCTGTAAAACCTCACCTTAAGCAAAAGATGCTGGTCATAAAATTCCACTTGTTATATTATACCAATTGTATGAAATATCCAGACTAGATAAGTCACAGAGAGAAAACAGACTAGCACCTGCCAGGGTGGGGGTGGGGGGTGGGGGTGGGGACAGAAAACAGACTAGCACCTGACAGGGTGGGGGATGGGCACAGGTTTCCTTTAAGAGGAGATGAAAATGTTCTAGATTTAAAGAGTGCTGATGGTAATAAATGCTCTACAAATACACTAAAAAACAGTGAAGTTCTTTCAAAAACCATGGCATATGGGTTTATCTCAATTTTGAAAGAAAAATAATTCAGCAGTTTTTCTCTACTGCTTTCCCTTCCTGGCTTCTCTCCCCCCTCCACTAATGCTTCCAGGGAATCCTTTTCACAGAAACTACTTGTGTGTGAAAACTTGTCCCCAGGTTTGATTTTAAAGGAATGCAAATTAAGGCCAAACCCCTCTCACTTCCAGAGGCACTGGAGACAGAAGCTCCCCTGCAGCTCTGGGAGGAGAGGTTACATTCTTCCCTCTCTCCAGAGAAGTCCCCCTCTTTAGTTCAGCTCTGGGACTTGGGGCTTCCTGTGGCTTCAATATTTATAGTCACCATCTCTGCAATGAAGATCTAGTGCTGTGGACTGGAAAATGGGTTTATCTCCATTGCTTGGTGGAGCTGTGCTAATATTTCCCCCTTATGATATTCTAGAAGGATTAGAATGATGTAGCAATGGCTGCATGTGCCAAAGTGGCTTCAGGAGTAAAATTTTACAAGCACAATTGGAGATTTGGGGGACCATTTGTGTCTCTGCCACTCTGAGATATTCATTGACCTGAGTTCCAAAACCACGTGTGTAAGCCCTTTAAACTTTCTTGGTCTTATTCTTGGCCCTAGAGCTTAAAGACATAATTCACACTTTGCAGTGAGAATATCTGTAAAGGAGAGATTTTAAATCTCAACTTACAATTACCAGATCTCATGCATTTAAATTTTTCATAAAGGAACAATCTGTTTCATTACAACTTAATTTATTTAACCTAACAAGTCATCCCTCATATCAGTGCTGATAAATTCAACAGACTTTATAAATCATTTATCAATATCCAGTTTGTCATAAATTTACTCTAAGTTTGGAAACAGGCCCAGAAGCTAATTTTTATTTTGCTTCTTGCAAATGATCCATAACTCATAATTACTATTTCCTTCAAATGTGACAGGTATTTGATTTTGTAAAATGGCAAAGTATGGTGTACACACACTCACACACTTCCTTCTAAAAGCAGGTATCTCCAGGACAGGGTTTTGCCAGTGACTCTTTTTAAGATTCTTTAGGGGAAGTGAATACAGTACTTAGAGAAAGAGCAATATTCTGAAGAAACAGAAAAGCACAAGAAAAATCCCCATTGCTTATTTCAGCAGAAAGATGTGAGTTTAAAAGTTATGGCTGTTGGTAGCACGTGACCCACAATAACTTTTTTAGCCCAACATTGAAATTTATTTCAGGTGTTTGACTAGGTAAATTGAAGGCTCTGGGAATTTCTAATGCCTTGAATTTCTGCCTTGGCTTTGGAATAAGTGGTGGAGGCGGCAGGGGTGTATTGACTTTTGGTGCTTTCTCTCTAATCCAAAATGTTATCTGCTGAGCACAGGCAAATAGCAGTCCCAGGCATGTGGCCAGTGCTGCAGGAGGCCAGGCCTGCGACCCACTTCTCGAAGGTACGTGAAAATATCTTCAAATACATGTGAGGGTCCAGTGGACTCAAAGGAGAGCAAATGATTGGAGAGGATAACAAGTTCTTCCTCGTTCAAAAGGTAACCCTGGAACCAACATTTCTCTCAGAGGATGGCCTGTTGACGAGAAACTTTGTTCTTGAGAGACAATTTTATTCAGCATCCGGAAGCCGTAAAAGGATAGAGAACAAATTGGCAATCTTGGAATCTGACAGCACTGCACTTTTATGATCCTTTTTAATGTTCCGAAGACATTGGATAAATTTCCAATTACTCTTCAGACCTTGAAAATAATACCCTTGTTTTTAAGAAACATAAATATATAACCACCAGTCAGCAGCAGATTTTCCAAGTCCGTTTCCTCACTCAGGCTCCCTGTTCACATTCGAAAGCTGCTGTGGTCCAGACTCATTGGAAATGCTCAGCCTCTCTAAGACAGGCACGGCTCTCCTTGTGAAAATGGAGTCCACGGAATGGATGGGTTTCTGAGTGGGTGATGTTGCAGGGACCCAAAGGGACAGGGATCAGGACCCAGATGAGAGCTGCCCATGGATCTGACCTGGTGGCCCACAGGTGTCTGAGCCCAGCCGCCCCAGGTGATAGCTCTGGAAGTGAGGTATAATTCCATCCAGCCTGCTGTGTTGGTCAGGCGGCTGCTGGCTCACCTGTGCAGAGAGCTGTCATTTAGCTCAGCATCACCCGCAGGGAGGGAAAGAAGCAGTTCTGTAGGAGAGAAACACCATGCAGCTCTCACCAGGATAAAAGCAAGCGGCCCACCAAGCTGTGTTCCTTTCTGGAGGCACCAAGGGAAACATTTTTCCTTGCCTTTTTCAGCTTCCAGGGGCTCCCACATTCCTGGGTTGGTTGCCTGTTTCTCCCTCCATCCAGGTGAACAACGTTGCAACCCCCTGTGCCCTTCTTCCAGTGCTAAATGGTCTTCTGATGCCCACCTTCTGCGGTTCCTACACATTCAGGGATTTGTAGGATAAGATGGGTCCTACCAGAATAATCCAGGATAATTTGGATTGTCAAGGTCCCTAACTTGAATCACATCTGCAGAATCCTTTTGGTCAATATAAGGTAACATGTAGTAGGTCCCAGAGATTTGGATCTCAACATCTTGGGGCTGGGCATTCTGCCCACCACAAGCAATAATCAGTCGTAAGGGAACTCTCAGGCATCAGATCGACAGGACACTCGTGCAAGGAATCTGAAGGTGTCTTATTTGCTTTTTAAATGCCAGGCTTGATATGGTAAATCTCCCTGTGCACATAGAAAACAGAGGACTAAACTTCAAGTATGGAGAAGAGTCTAAGAAATGCAGGTCACCCAAGACCTTGTGGGGCATTTTAGAAAATCAACAATCCTTAGGGAATGATCCACGAGAGCTAAGAGGAGGAAATTTCCCAGGCATCTATAAGAAGCACAACACAAATTGCCAGCTGATCTCAAGACAAAAGAAAGCTACAGAGCAACTTCTTAAAAGTCACTGTTAAGTGCCAATAAATGGAAAGGTGAAAAATGGAAATTTCCCAGGTCTGTATTCAATAAGACTCAACCTATTGAATAGATATCACCCCCATCCTCCCCCAACCCTGGCTCAGATTTTCAGCTAAACCTGCTGAAGAAACACTGGTTGGATTTAATGCAGTCCTTTAAGCCTGTGTCTTTGCCAGAGCCCAGGGGCTTTGTGTTTAGCAGAACACATTTGTGCTGCAAATGGACATTCTGAAAAGTAAGCCATGAAGTGTCAACTTGAATTCTTTTGCTTTTTATCGATTTCGATGTTTTCAGTAAGTTATCAGAGAGCAAACAAAGGGATTCTGCTTCCTGGGAGAGATTCCAATTGATGTAACTAGCTCCAAATCAGACCCTGTACAATTATACAGCAGTGACACCTTAGGAAGCCTTGACACAGGACAATGGTTACTGAAGACAAATTCTGTAAAATAAACAAACAAAACCTACAGAAAGGCGAAAATGACAGGAACCTCTGTGATTAGGTTTCTGCAAGGGTTTCTTTCTAGTCTGACCCTGAAACAAAACACTAGAATGTGAAATAGGTGTTTGGGAATCTCCAGACTATCAACACCAAGACCTGCATATAACTGAATAGATAGAAGAAAGGATATTTCCCAAAAGAAGTGGGAAGAGAGAGAAAGGAGTATGTCCAAGCCCTGCTTTAGAGCATCTCAAATCCTGTGCAGGCCCCTTGGGTCCATGGCTGAAACCCCTGCACCTTGAACAAAGGAAAACCCTTTGGGTTTTTGGAACCAACTGATTGTTTTTTACACCCACACTTTTTTTTTAATTGGTGCATTATAGTTGTACATATGATGGGATTTATTGTTACATATTCATACTTGCACAAAATGTAACAATAGAATGTGTCTGATATCCCTCCCTAGTGTTCCCCCTGCCTTCCCACCTTCCACCTCTTGGACCCTTTCTTCTAGTGACCTCTCTCTGATTTTCATGAAATCTATCCCAAATTTTCTTTTCCTTTTTCCTTTCTAGCTTCCTCATATGAGAGAAAACATGTGCCCTTTGGCTTAAAAGGAGTCTGACTTATATTTCCCACTGCATGATGATCTCTATCTAGTTCCATCTATTATCTTGCAAATGACATAATTTCATTGTTCTTTCTGGCCGAATAAGACTCCATTGCTTATGTCCACCACATTTTCTTTATCCATCCATCTGTGGATGGACACTGAGGCTGTGGAACCCATAGATTCTTCACAACAGTTGAAATGCTGTAGGTTATTCACTCGGCCAATGCTCACAGGCAAATTGAAAGCAGCCTGGTGCTGCACTTACTGAAGTTTGGATGAACAAGGTGGTCAGGCTCTCTCCTTTCAGGAAGCACACAGTCAAGAGGGCATGCAGCCTCCCAGGAAGATGTCATTCACAAAAAACACTGAAAGTCTGCAAAAACAGACCTCAAAAGAGGAGGGAGAAGTGACTGCAGAGAGCAGGTCTGGAAGGCCACGGGTCAGAGGAGAAGCAGGCTTGGCATTTTATCAGCTGTGCTCACCACGTGGTGCAGTCTCAAAACCACACTCCCCTTGTCTAACTCAGCCTGTGCCCTTTGACTAACATCTCCCCTTGACCCACCCCTCAGCCTCTCCCAACCTCCCCCAGAACAAGCATGGATGATGGATATGTTAATTAGCATCACCTGGCACCCCTAAATATGCAAATTTACTATTTATCAGTAAAAATGCAACAAAATAAATCAAAGGGGGAGATTTCAAAGACCTTGTCCATTGGGGTCATTTAATAAGGGGACAAACAGGGCTTAGATGGACAGCTCCAGCCATGGTCCCTGCCATTCACACTGGTCTCAGAGTGGCTCATGCCTGGGACAGCTTCTGTTCCATGCAGTAGCCTCCAGGGTGTCCACACTAAGATCACAGAAAGAGGAGCACCCTTTCTTGGCGGAGTCCATTAAGACAGAGCTGTTGGAAGTTTTGGTAATCAAAGGTAACATTTAATACACAGAATCACTCAATTTTAGTATGGCTGGAAATACACTTTCTTTTTGCCATCTAACTTTGGCAGTGACTTTAGTACACAGAAAAAGAAAGGACTGAAAAGGAGAAAACCAAATTTCACACATGTATGATTTTGTCAAAATGAACCCAACTACTATGATTAGCTGTAATGCTCTAATTTAAATTAAAAAAAAAGTTTTAAAAAAAGAAAGAAGAAATATTTTTAAAAAGAAAGAATTTTTTTTTAATCCAATTGGACTTCCTCTCCCTGATCAAGGATGGAGGGGTTTAGGAAACAGATGGTTGGAGAACCTGACCTCACCATCGGCCTTGTGTTCTGAGGGGCATCAGCCTGGAATTCCAGCTGGGGAGGTCAAAGTTGAGCCTTCCACATGGAGGCTGGAGAGACTGCCCATCTCTCCATGATGTTGCAGATGGCACCATATTTCAGAGCACATTTATAAATGAAAACCATCTCTGGGAACTGAAGGTTCACTCCCAGCACTAGATTTCTTACTGAAGACCCATTGAAAACAGCAAGCAAACCTTGACAGGCAGGTTCTGCAGGGGAGTCAAAGTCACTAAATTAATCTCCAAGTGCAGATTGTAGCTGAATGGTAACTTGAGACAAACCTGTAGCATGGGGTGAGCTTAATGCCAATGCTGTTATCCAGAAGAAGGCCTGAAATCAGGAGCTCTGCATGGCCACAGGGTAGACAGAGGCCCATGGTTGCAATATATTGGACAGCAGCATTTCATTTCACAAAATATTTGCTGTTACTACCTCAAACCAGAAATGTGCGCAGCTAAAGCCTGTGATACTGTGGACACCCATGGGAAGTGTAGAGATTTCTGCCCAACATGACAGCTATTGGGCCACATTTTATCAGTACCAGGATGAGGGGGAATAAAAGCCCAGATGCTGGACATCACGGGCACAGCTGCTGTGCTTTCTGCAGGAGGGCTTAGTTCACATCTTCTCGAATCCTCAGATGAATGGCAATTAGTCTCCCTCCTGAGAGAGCTCATTAGTTTCTCTCTATTTTCCAGCATCTTCCCTAAATATGCTTCCTCTTGGGAAGAGGACAGGGATCACAGCAGGAGTCAGTGAAAGCTTTGCATTTCCAGCAGAGGATGAAATGTGACTCCAGGAGAAGAGATGTCCCATACTGGCTAGAGGCAAAGGGGAAAGGGGAGGGAATCCTGGGAGCCTTGGGTGCTACAGATGAAATTCAAGGCGGTGCCCATTTATCAGACACAAGGGTCGGGTAGCTGTTCAACACAGATAGTTGTTCCTTTGCCTGCTTTCACTCTTGCCCGAAAAGAAACTGGACCCCAAATAATTTAATGTAAAACTTGTAAATCATACCCAAATCCACCATCTTGAAGGAGTATATTTTTTACCCTTGTAGGGCATCAATTTCTCTTTAGTTTGGACAATAAATAGGACCATAAAATGAAATAAATCAGAGAAGTAAAGATTCATAAGCATTTGAATTGTCAAGCTGAGAGGAGCAGTTGCCACATATTCTCGGATGTATTTAATTCGCTAAGGCCTTCAGCAGGAGGTTTTCCTATGCAAACACAGTGAATGATCACTACAGGTAAGGATGTCACACATCCACCAACATCCCCAGTCCCTTTGTCCCTGGTGATCTTTTTTTTTCTCTAAGACAATGCAAATACTTGGTATTTAACTGGAGACCCTGCACTGGGAGCTCAGCTGATTTGGCCAAGGCTGTTGGCCAGGGCCGATGAGGTAAGAAGAGGCTGCTCTAGCAATGAAGTTCGTGCTGCATGTCACACACCCACAGAAAACATGGAGGAGACAATATGGCACAGCTGGGCCCAGGTTCCCTGGAAGGAATGGATGGAGCTGGGCAGTGGGACCAAGCAGCCTTTAGCCATGGGTCCCCAGTTGTCCCAACCCTGGCGGAGCTCATCATCCCTGCTGTCCTCCAGTTTTGCTGGCTCAGGGGAACTCTACCCCAGAAAATTTCCCTCCAGTGCTTGTGATGGAGCCATCTGAAAAAGGATTGTGTCCCCTCCCCCCGCCCTCATTTTACAAAAGTGCTCAATGAATTCTCCAGTTTCTTTCTTTCTTTCTTTCTTTCTTTCTTTCTTTCTTTATTTATTTATTTTAATTTTATTTATTTTTTTATTGTTGGTCGTTCAAAACATTACACAGTTCTTAATACATCATATTTCACAATTTGATTCAAGTGGGTTATGAACTCCCAACTTTACCCCGTATACAGATTGCTGTATCACATCAGTTACCCTTCCATTGATTGACATATTGCCTTTCTAGTGTCTGATGTATTCTGCTGTCAGTCCTATTCTCTACTATCCCCCCTCCCCTCCCCTCCCCTCCCCTTTTCTCTCTACCCCTTCTACTGTAAATCATTTCTTCCATTTGTATTATCTTGTCTTACCCCTCCATTACATAGTTCTTGATATATCATATTTCACATTTTGATTCAAGTGGGTTATGCACTCCCATATTGCCCCTTATACAGCTTGCAGAATCACATCAGTTTCACTTCCATTGCTTTACATATTGCCATCCTAGTGTCTGTTGTATTCTGCTGCCTTTCCTATCCTCTACTATCACCCCTCCCCTCCCCTCCCCTCCCCTCTTCTCTCTCTACCCCCACTACTGCAATTCATTCCTCCCCCTTGTATTATTTTTCCCTTTCCCCTCACTTCCTCTTGTATGTAATTTTGTATAAACCTGAGGGTCTCATTCCATTTCCATGCTATTTCCCTTCTCTCTCCCTTTCCCTCCCACCTCTCAACCCTGTTTAATGATGGTCTTCTTCTTGTGCTCTTCTTCCCTAGTCTGTTCTTAATTACTCTCCTTATATCAAAGAAGACATTTGGCATTTGTTTTTTAGGGCTTGGCTAGCTTCGCTTAGCATAATCTGCTCTAATGCCATCCATTTCCCTCCAAATTCTATGATTTTGTCATTTCTTAATGCAGAGTAATACTCCATTGTGTATAAATGCCACATTTTTTTTATCCATTCGTCTATTGAAGGGCATCTAGGTTGGTTCCACAGTCTTCCTATTGTGAATTGTGCTGCTATGAACATCGATGTAGCAGTGTCCCTGTAGCATGCTCTTTTTAGGTCTTTAGGGAATAGACCCAGAAGGGGGATAGCTGGGTCAGATGGTGGTTCCATTCCCAGCTTTCCAAGAAATCTCCATACTGCTTTCCAAATTGGCTGCACCAATTTGCAGTCCCACCAACAATGTACAAGTGTCCCCTCCCCCCGCCCTCATTTTACAAAAGTGCTCAATGAATTCTCCAGTTTCTAAAACTGGCTTTCATTCTCCTCTTTTCCAAGCCTGAATTTATCCTCACGGCCTCTGTTAAAACGAGAGGGGAATAAAAACTTTTTAGTTTTCCACAAGAAGTTTTGCTGCAATACAGATCCAGATGTTTTCAATTATTTTTGCTCCATATCATCATAAATAACCAAAGCTCAGTGATCAGCCTCTGGGGAGTGGGGGTTGATTCTGAAGCCATAAATATCACCCCTTGGGTTCCACATGAGACGGCCGGGGCGGGGTCCTCTGATGCATGGAATGCAGCTCACTTTTAATTGTCTTTAGAACTGTTTCTTCTGGAGTGTCAATTTAGAACAAGCTTGTTGATCAAGTTCCACGGAGCCAAATACTTCACAATCCAACAAAAATGACTTTCTGAAATAATAATGAGATTTTTGAAAGAGAAAGTTGGTTACAAAACACCAGTGAGCCAGTGCCAGCCGCTCAGGGACAGTGTAATGGTGTCACAGGAGGCGTCCCCCGAGGCAAAACACATTTTTGTGGAGAATGTGAGTTCAAACCCTTCCTGTTTCTTAGGTTGAATGTTCAGTTAAAGACCCTTGCTCCTGTTGGGTCATCTTGGGTCTCCTCCCTCCTTCTGTCTTCCCTGCCTGTCTTTCATCAGACATTTTATTTCCATAGTTCCTCATGTTAGAAAGATGAAGATAGTGTGTGGTCATGCATTTTAAAAGTGAATCCGTTAGTTCCCTTTCTTTTGCAAGGGATGCAAGGAATAAAAGCAAGTGCATATGATTTAGACCAAAAAAAAAAAAAAGACTCTTTTTAGCTCGACCCTGGGAACATCCATTGGAAGTTCCCACAGAAGGCAGAGCTGTGATCAGGACTCTGGGTCTGTCTCTGATCTCCCCTCGGCCCCAACAGCACCACCATGGTGGCAACACGGCTGTCTGAAGACCTAGCTCCAATTCTCTCTGGGTTTATATCTTGTTGAAACCAGGATTCCCTCGCTCCAGTGACACCCATAAAGTTCTGGGGTTCACTGATCCCAGGACAGTCAGGACTGCCCAGTTCCACCTTACTTAGGCTTTGAGTTGCTAGTGCATGCTCATGGACCTGGCTTTATATTAGCTGCAGAATATCCAGGATGACATGCTGTCCACCAATCATGGTGCACGTGCTGTGGGCCATTTGGCACAGTGGTGTGTGAAGGACAGCAGGAAATTGAACTTCAGAGTTAGATTCTGACAAGAGGGATGGCCAGGATGAGGACACCAGGCTCATCTGGAGAACTCAAGGTCCTCTCCTTATTGCAAGGTCAACTAATTAGTAACCTTAATCAGGCTTGCAAATAACTCTTGCTACAGAAGGCAAAACATCAGGGGCGAAGGTCACGGGGACACAAACTCTACCAACCATGAGGAGATTTGGGACATCTTTCCCTCATGTGAAATTTCTGAATTTTAAAATTGTTGACAACTGATTCCAATCTATTTAAAAATTTGGGTATCCAAAGTGCCCCCCTCATTGTGGGCTGCACCACACTTCTCAAGTGAGATTCTGTGTATCACTGTCACTGATAGCAGAAGGATCCTGAATTTAAATGCAGCATGGGGGCTGAAAGCTAGCTGGCCTGGGCATGTTGTTCCAGGGAAGAGCCCAGTGATGTGGGTATCTCAGAGGGTCTCTGTCCAGACCAGGTTCAGCGGGTGGCTGCTGTCCTCGCCAGCTTGTGGATCTGTGACATTCTTAGGACTCATCTCACTGATAACCAGGAAGGGTGGACAGGGCAGGTGTGCAGGGGGCACACGCTCAGCCCTCAGTGGTCACTCCTACACCCACACATAGGTGGTTGGTGAGATGAGTTCCATGGCACCAGTGGGGAGACGGATGGTGCTGTGGAGTCACAAAGGTAACACAAATGCTGGTGGGCACTAGAGAAACTTGGTTCAAGGACATCCAAAGCAATTCAGATGTGCTTTAGGATGAACACATGGTTTAAATTTCTAACAGAAAAAACGGGCCATGCCAGCAACGCATCTGATTTCAAAATCTAGTTTCCAAAACTCTGAATTAAAAAATACTTGGCCAAATTCTATTGTTATGTTGTGCCTGGGTATGAATAGGTAACAACAAATCCCACCATTATATACAACTTTAATGCACCAATAAAAATGGGGAAAAACTATATTTGGTCAAATATTCTTACCCACATTTTTTTTTTTTACCATTTACAAAATGTAATGAAGACTATCCAAATGTTGGATTTAAAGCTAAGATCTCAGGAACCTAGAAACTTTGCAGAAAAAGGTAACCCCACAGTGAAAGAAAATGCTGACTGTCCAAGGCAAGGGCACTACTGTGTACAAATGTTCGTCACCCTGCTCTGTTCTGGCCTGAAAGGGAGAATGCAGTTATCTGGAGAGGGGGTCATCTTCTGGAATACCCAGGATGGACTCTCCTGCCTCCCCGACTGGTGGGCTCGGGGAGCAGCTAAGGTCTGGCCAGTGCACCTATTCCCTAGAAAGGCTTCTTAGGCCAGGTGACGAGCCTGGTGACGCAGGCAGGATGAGAACTAGAGGGACAGCCGAGTTCCAGGAGAGAGAACTAGAGAGTGATCAGGGGCACAGGGCAGGTTGTGGCAGGTGTCCCTGGGGTGGACCACTTCCCTCACGCCAGGTATCAACTAATGCTCTATTTTGAGACACTCATGCTATTTCAAGGTTTTTATTTTTGTGGCTACTACAAATCACTGCAAATAACCTTTCTACCTACATGTACATATACCTCTATTTTCTTCATGGAATTCTAAAGAAATCACTTGGTCAAAAGATGTGCCCTCTTATAGGAACACAATTGTTTTAAAACTGCATCCTGGAATTTGCACTTCTAATAGAAAAAATGGTTTGGAAAGCACATTTACATTTTGTAAAATTATTGAGGATCTGTTCCATGTAAGTTGAGAGCTACATATTGATTTAATTTATATTCCATGAAACACCATTGAATGTGAACTTTTAAAAATGTATCATTTTGCTCTTTTTGAGTTTGTCGCTTATAGATTGCCTATTCAACACACTTTGTGATTTTTATTTCCCTTGTTTTTAAAATTGTGAGGCACATTTTAAATCTCCGGGTTCATCTGACCCTGGTTACATGGAGATCCTCATCAAAAGTGCCACATGCGGGCTGGGGATGTGGCTCAAGTGATAGCGCTCTTGCCTGGCATGCGTGCGGCCCAGGTTCGATCCTCAGCACCACATACAAACAAAGATGTGTGTCTGCCGAAAATTAAAAATAAATAAATATTTTTTTTAAAAAAAGTGCCACATGCTGGCAAGATCATAAATTAGTTAGGACAGCACGGTAAGCTGATGCTCAGAGAGGCCCCCTTTCTAACCAACATGGCACTGGAGGAGTGAGGAATGGAGCTTAGAATCCTAACTCCAACAGAGGCTTGTTCAGAAGAATGTGCTAGGTCCCTGCACCTTCTGCTCTTTTGCAAATCCACCACAGTGACGGGCACTTGTAGACAGAGCCAAGGAGCAGTAGGAAGTAAAGGCTCTCCCTGTCCTTGTAGGGTAGGAGTCAGGGGCATGCATGATGGGGCACAAGATGAGGTTCCATTGGCCAGAGACAGAAAGCTTCACAGTTCTCTGTGACTTGAGCAACCTCTGATTTCTCCTGGCATCACCTCCTTGATTTTCCAATAGAGGGAGTGGCACCATAGCCGCTCTTCTCCCCTGGATTACCATGGCACCTTGGAGGACTGGGTGAACAATAAAATACCCATGATGGATCTGTCATGCAATTAACAGTCATTATTATAAGTATAAAGACTGCCCTTAATGTCTCAGCAGATGAGATAATGCATATTAAGTGATTTTGAAAACATAAAAAACTGTGTGTGTGTGTGTGTGTGTGTGTGTGTGTGTGTGTTACAAGATGATGTAATCATCATCTCTGGTGTGTGGCTGTGCTGTCAAGCTCAATGATTATAGTGAATCTACAAACCTCATAACTGCCTTTGCATCTAATAAGCTCATCTTGGGAGGTAGAAGTTCTCCAAGAATTGAGCAACTCGGTGAGCCCAAAACCCTTGGGAATGGGCAGTTCAGTTTGTGTCAAAGGTTTTCCTCCCCCACAGCATGATATTTTTAAACGGCAGAATGAAGTCCCAGGGTGACCTTCAGCCTAACAGGCATCTCACAGGATAAAGACATTTAGATTTCAAATGACAGAAGCAAGTCCCTATCACAGAGAGACTTACTAAATAGTTTTATGGACACACATCAACACTGACCTCTGATAATCAGTATTTTGTTCTCACCTTCTATGAGATCAGCTATGATATAGGCAGGACCCAGTGTGCATGTGTATCCAGATATCATATTGTGCCCCATGAGCAGGTGCAATTGTTATATGCAAAAAAAAAAAAATTAAGAAAATCACTAGAAACATTGAATGCTACTTACCTAGCCTCAGCAGAATGTGGTCTGTGAAGGCGCAAGCTTGGATGAGCTGGTCTGCCATTGCCCGTGGAAATGCACCTGGGCATCAAGGAATCCCTTTCTTTAGAACCTCCTGTGCATCATC